>NW_026778208.1:600000-1200000 GCF_025265405.1 Mesoplodon densirostris
GAGAACAGAGTCTCACATTTAGAAAACACTCTTATGCCTGCATAAAGGGGAAGGAGAGGTGGGGTGATGCATAAAACCAGAGTTTGATATAAGCACAGGGACCGTTTCAAACACTAACTTTGGAATTGACAAGACCGACACCTTCCTCAGTGAAAGAGACTCAAAACCCCATATTTCCCACAGAGGAATATATCTGACTAGTAAGAACCTTAAAACCTATGTATTGATATGTCTCCATAAGGGAATCAATTGTGTCTAGAGTGGCATAAACATGGCAGCGAGAATCAGCTCAAACCCAATATAAAAAGGAATTTCAAAAGCAAAACCAAAAAACAGGGAAATTCTTTACAATTCCTTCAGGGTGTCTGAGGAAACCTGGAAAGACCCTATCTACAATGACAGCTGGATGTGGCATAAGGCTGGACACTTGGGACTGAGAGGATTGGTGAGATTGGGTGAGCAAATGCAGACCCTTTCAAGCAATAAGGCATGGCCCCCATTCCATGGGTCCCAACTGTCCAGGTTCAAGGGAATATTACTACAGCTATAACATGTACAGGAAACCTAGAGAATGGACACACTGTGAATACGAAAGGTTTCTAAAATTCAACGAATAGTCCCTCTCCTGGTGCTCCAGTTTGACTTTCCAACTGCCTTACTATCAATCTCCCAACTTGGAGAGACAGGCCCTTTAACCTCCTGGTTTGCACAGGTTCCCAATTTGGCAGAGGATGGAAGGGACGAGGGAGAACCCATGAGAGAGTAGCTGTTAGGCATTTGGACGGGCACATGTCACTCTAATTTCCCGGCAGGAAGAAGAATTAACCAAAGTCTCAGCCACCCACCGGGAACCAGTATAGGACATGATCCAAAATTTTGGACTTGCGTTCAGCTCACAAAAAACGAGTTGAGAAACGGAGCTCAGGGGCACAGCAATTCACAAACTGGCAGACTGATAAAGGACAACTATCGTCCAAAAATCTGTTGAGGGAAGTCAACGAGGCGGACTTGAAAGTGAGGCAAAATAGCAGGAAACAGATTTCAAGAGGTACGTTGGAATCGCCTGTAAAGCACAGGAAGAGGGGCACAACTTGGACAATGGTGCACTTGGCCAAAAAGGGCGTATGCGTTTTCTCCTGAATATATTCAGGAGAAAACGCATACGCCCTTTTTGGCCAAGCAAGCAAGCAGGCAATGCAAATCTGCACTACAAAGAAGTATCACTTCCCACCGGTCAAAAGGGACATCCACAAAATGTGTAAAAACCAGAAAGGCAAGACAGGCCCTGGAGAACAGGGAGCCTTGTTATGCTGATGGGCGGGATGTAAATTGCCAACTGCCTCACTGGAGGAGTGCATTGTGTTCCCTAAAACAAGTAAACAACAGAGCTACAGAGCCAAGGCCACTTCCAGTCTAGGGAATATACCTTGGGAAAACTGAAAATCAATAAGAAAGAGCCACCTCCAAATTTAGGCCTGCACTGGCTACAAGAACCTCAACTTGGGTACACCTTAAATATCCCAGGAAATATAAAAATGGTTCAAAACATTGTGGTACTTACGTACGATGGAATATCCCTCAGCCATGAAATCAATGTCATAAGACCAGTAGCAGCAAAGTGAGTGGATTCAGGTACGATGATTCTAAGTGAAATAAGTCACACAGAAAAAGAAACTTATCATAAGATATCACTTATGAAGATCCTGTAAACATGGCTACACGTGAACTGAGTTAGGAAAGAGAACAGAGTCTCACATTTAGAAAACACTCTTATGCCTGCATAAAGAGGAAGGAGAGGTGGGGTGATGCATAAAACCAGAGTTTGATATAAGCACAGGGACCGTTTCAAAAACCAACTTTGGAATTGACAAGACCGACACCTTCCTTAGTGAAAGAGACTCAAAACCCCATATTTCCCACAGAGGAATATATCTGACTAGTAAGAATCTTAAAACCTATGTATTGATATGTCTCCATAAGGGAATCAAGTGTGTCTAGAGTGGCATAAACATGGAAGCGAGAATCAGCTCAAACCCACTATAAAAAGGAATTTCAAAAGCAAAACCAAAAAACAGGGAAATTCTTTACAATTCCTTCAGGGTGTCTGAGGAAACCTGGAAAGACCCTATCTACAATGACAGCTGGATGTGGCATAAGGCTGGACACTTGGGACTGAGAGGATTGGTGAGATTGGGTGAGCAAATGCAGACCCTTTCAAGCAATAATGCATGGCCCCCATTCCATGGGTCCCAACTCTCCAGGTTCAAGGGAATATTACTACAGCTATAACATGTACAGGAAACCTAGAGAATGGACACACTGTGAATACGAAAGGTTTCTAAAACTCAACGAATAGTCCCTCTCCTGGTGCTCCAGTTTGACTTTCCAACTGCCTTACTATCAATCTCCCAACTTGGAGAGACAGGCCCTTTAACCTCCTGGTTTGCACAGGTTCCCAATTTGGCAGAGGATGGAAGGGACGAGGGAGAACCCATGAGAGAGTAGCTGTTAGGCATTTGGACGGGCACATGTCACTCTAATTTCCCAGCAGGAAGAAGAATTAACCAAAGTCTCAGCCACCCACCGGGAACCAGTATAGGACATGATCCAAAATTTTGGACTTGCGTTCAGCTCACAAAAAACGAGTTGAGAAATGGAGCTCAGGGGCACAGCAATTCACAAACTGGCAGAGTGATAAAGGACAACTATCGTCCAAAAGTCTGTTGAGGGAAGTCAACGAGGCGGACTTGAAAGTGAGGCAAAATAGCAGGAAACAGATTTCAAGAGGTACGTTGGAATCGCCTGTAAAGCACAGGAAGAGGGGCACAACTTGGACAATGGTGCACTTGGCCAAAAAGGGCGTATGCGTTTTCTCCTGAATATATTCAGGAGAAAACGCATACGCCCTTTTTGGCCAAGCAAGCAAGCGGGCAATGCAAATCTGCACTACAAAGAAGTATCACTTCCCACCGGTCAAAAGGGACATCCACAAAAAGTGTAAAAACCAGAAAGGCAAGACAGGCCCTGGAGAACTGGGAGCCTTGTTATGCTGATGGGCGGGATGTAAATTGCCAACTGCCTCACTGGAGGAGTGCATTGTGTTCCCTAAAACAAGTAAACAACAGAGCTACAGAGCCAAGGCCACTTCCAGTCTAGGGAATATACCTTGGGAAAACTGAAAATCAATAAGAAAGAGCCACCTCCAAATTTAGGGCTGCACTGACTACAAGAACCTCAACTTGGGTACACCTTAAATATCCCAGGAAATATAAAAATGGTTCAAAACATTGTGGTACTTACGTATGATGGAATATCCCTCAGCGATGAAATCAATGTCATAAGACCAGTAGCAGCAAAGTGAGTGGATTCAGGTACGATGATTCTAAGTGAAATAAGTCACACAGAAAAAGAAACTTATCATAAGATATCACTTATGAAGATCCTGTAAACATGGCTACACGTGAACTGAGTTAGGAAAGAGAACAGAGTCTCACATTTAGAAAACACTCTTATGCCTGCATAAAGGGGAAGGAGAGGTGGGGTGATGCATAAAACCAGAGTTTGATATAAGCACAGGGACCGTTCCAAAAACCAACTTTGGAATAGACAAGACCTACACCTTCCTCAGTGAAAGAGACTCAAAACCCCATATTTCCCGCAGAGGAATATATCTGACTAGTAAGAATCTTAAAACCTATGTATTGATATGACTCCATAAGGGAATCAAGTGTGTCTAGAGTGGCATAAACATGGCAGCGAGAATCAGCTCAAACCCACTATAAAAAGGAATTTCAAAAGCAAAACCAAAAAACAGGGAAATTCTTTACAATTCCTTCAGGGTGTCTGAGGAAACCTGGAAAGACCCTATCTACAATGACAGCTGGATGTGGCATAAGGCTGGACACTTGGGACTGAGTGGATTGGTGAGATTGGGTGAGCAAATGCAGACCCTTTCAAGCAATAATGCAAGGCCCCCATTCCATGGGTCCCAACTCTCCAGGTTCAAGGGAATATTACTACAGCTATAACATGTACAGGAAACCTAGAGAATGGACACACTGTGAATACGAAAGGTTTCTAAAACTCAACGAATAGTCCCTCTCCTGGTGCTCCAGTTTGACTTTCCAACTGCCTTACTATCAATCTCCCAACTTGGAGAGACAGGCCCTTTAACCTCCTGGTTTGCACAGGTTCCCAATTTGGCAGAGGATGGAAGGGACGAGGGAGAACCCATGAGAGAGTAGCTGTTAGGCATTTGGACGGGCACATGTCACTCTAATTTCCCGGCAGGAAGAAGAATTAACCAAAGTCTCAGCCACCCACCGGGAACCAGTATAGGACATGATCCAAAATTTTGGACTTGCGTTCAGCTCACAAAAAACGAGTTGAGAAATGGAGCTCAGGGGCACAGCAATTCACAAACTGGCAGAGTGATAAAGGACAACTATCGTCCAAAAACCTGTTGAGGGAAGTCAACGAGGCAGACTTGAAAGCGAGGCAAAATAGCAGGAAACAGATTTCAAGAGGTACCTTGGAATCGCCTGTAAAGCACAGGAAGAGGGGCACAACTTGGACAGTGGTGCACTTGGCCAAAAAGGGCGTATGCGTTTTCTCCTGAATATATTCAGGAGAAAATGCATATGCCCTTTTTGGCCAAGCAAGCATGCGGGCAATACAAATCTGCACTACAAAGAAGTATCACTTGCCACTGGTCAAAAGGGACATCCACAAAATGTGTAAAAACCAGAAAGGCAAGACAGGCCCTGGAGAACAGGGAGCCTTGTTATGCTGATGGGCGGGATGTAAATTGCCAACTGCCTCACTGGAGGAGTGCATTGTGTTCCCTAAAACAAGTAAACAACAGAGCTACAGAGCCAAGGCCACTTCCAGTCTAGGGAATATACCTGGGGAAAACTGAAAATCAATAAGAAAGAGCCACCTCCAAATTTAGGGCTGCACTGGCTACAAGAACCTCAACTTGGGTACACCTTATATATCCCAGGAAATATAAAAATGGTTCAAAACATTGTGGTACTTACGTACGATGGAATATCCCTCAGCCATGAAATCAATGTCATAAGACCAGTAGCCGCAAAGTGAGTGGATTCAGGTACGATGATTCTAAGTGAAATAAGTCACACAGAAAAAGAAACTTATCATAAGATATCACTTATGAAGATCCTGTAAACATGGCTACACGTGAACTGAGTTAGGAAAGAGAACAGAGTCTCACATTTAGAAAACACTCTTATGCCTGCATAAAGGGGAAGGAGAGGTGGGGTGATGCATAAAACCAGAGTTTGATATAAGCACAGGGACCGTTTCAAAAACCAACTTTGGAATTGACAAGACCGACACCTTCCTTAGTGAAAGAGACTAAAAACCCCATATTTCCCGCAGAGGAATATATCTGACTAGTAAGAATCTTAAAACCTATGTATTGATATGACTCCATGAGGGAATCAAGTGTGTCTAGAGTGGCATAAACATGGCAGCGAGAATCAGCTCAAACCCACTATAAAAAGGAATTTCAAAAGCAAAACCAAAAAACAGGGAAATTCTTTACAATTCCTTCAGGGTGTCTGAGGAAACCTGGAAAGACCCTATCTACAATGACAGCTGGATGTGGCATAAGGCTGGAAACTTGGGACTGAGAGGATTGTTGAGATTGGGTGAGCAAATGCAGACCCTTTCAAGCAATAATGCATGGCCCCCATTCCATGGGTCCCAACTCTCCAGGTTCAAGGGAATATTACTACAGCTATAACATGTACAGGAAACCTAGAGAATGGACACACTGTGAATACGAAAGGTTTCTAAAACTCAACGAATAGTCCCTCTCCTGGTGCTCCAGTTTGACTTTCCAACTGCCTTACTATCAATCTCCCAACTTGGAGAGACAGGCCCTTTAACCTCCTGGTTTGCACAGGTTCCCAATTTGGCAGAGGATGGAAGGGACGAGGGAGAACCCATGAGAGAGTAGCTGTTAGGCATTTGGACAGGCACATGTCACTCTAATTTCCCGGCAGGAAGAAGAATTAACCAAAGTCTCAGCCACCCACCGGGAACCAGTATAGGACATGATCCAAAATTTTGGACTTGCGTTCAGCTCACAAAAAACGAGTTGAGAAAAGGAGCTCAGGGGCACAGCAATTCACAAACTGGCAGAGTGATAAAGGACAACTATCGTCCAAAAATCTGTTGAGGGAAGTCAAGGAGGCGGACTTGAAAGTGAGGCAAAATAGCAGGAAACAGATTTCAAGAGGTACGTTGGAATCGCCTGTAAAGCACAGGAAGAGGGGCACAACTTGGACAATGGTGCACTTGGCCAAAAAGGGCGTATGCGTTTTCTCCTGAGTATATTCCGGAGAAAACGCATACGCCCTTTTTGGCCAAGCAAGCAAGCGGGCAATGCAAATCTGCACTACAAAGAAGTATCACTTCCCACCGGTCAAAAGGGACATCCACAAAATGTGTAAAAACCAGAAAGGCAAGACAGGCCCTGGAGAACAGGGAGCCTTGTTATGCTGATGGGTGGGATGTAAATTGCCAACTGCCTCACTGGAGGAGTGCATTGTGTTCCCTAAAACAAGTAAACAACAGAGCTACAGAGCCAAGGCCACTTCCAGTCTAGGGAATATACCTGGGGAAAACTGAAAATCAATAAGAAAGAGCCACCTCCAAATTTAGGGCTGCACTGTCTACAAGAACCTCAACTTGGGTACACCTTAAATATCCCAGGAAATATAAAAATGGTTCAAAACATTGTGGTACTTACGTACGATGGAATATCCCTCAGCCATGAAATCAATGTCATAAGACCAGTAGCAGCAAAGTGAGTGGATTCAGGTACGATGATTCTAAGTGAAATAAGTCACACAGAAAAAGAAACTTATCATAAGATATCACTTATGAAGATCCTGTAAACATGGCTACACGTGAACTGAGTTAGGAAAGAGAACAGAGTCTCACATTTAGAAAACACTCTTATGCCTGCATAAAGGGGAAGGAGAGGTGGGGTGATGCATAAAACCAGAGTTTGATATAAGCACAGGGACCGTTTCAAACACCAACTTTGGAATTGACAAGACCGACACCTTCCTCCGTGAAAGAGACTCAAAACCCCATATTTCCCACAGAGGAATATATCTGACTAGTAAGAATCTTAAAACCTATGTATTGATATGTCTCCATAAGGGAATCAAGTGTGTCTAGAGTGGCATAAACATGGCAGCGAGAATCAGCTCAAACCCACTATAAAAAGGAATTTCAAAAGCAAAACCAAAAAACAGGGAAATTCTTTACAATTCCTTCAGGGTGTCTGAGGAAACCTGGAAAGACCCTATCTACAATGACAGCTGGATGTGGCATAAGGCTGGACACTTGGGACTGAGAGGATTGGTGAGATTGGGTGAGCAAATGCAGACCCTTTCAAGCAATAATGCATGGCCCCCATTCCATGGGTCCCAACTCTCCAGGTTCAAGGGAATATTACTACAGCTATAACATGTACAGGAAACCTAGAGAATGGACACACTGTGAATACGAAAGGTTTCTAAAACTCAACGAATAGTCCCTCTCCTGGTGCTCCAGTTTGACTTTCCAACTGCCTTACTATCAATCTCCCAACTTGGAGAGACAGGCCCTTTAACCTCCTGGTTTGCACAGGTTCCCAATTTGGCAGAGGATGGAAGGGACGAGGGAGAACCCATGAGAGAGTAGCTGTTAGGCATTTGGACGGGCACATGTCACTCTAATTTCCCGGCAGGAAGAAGAATTAAGCAAAGTCTCAGCCACCCACCGGGAACCAGTATAGGACATGATCCAAAATTTTGGACTTGCGTTCAGCTCACAAAAAACGAGTTGAGAAATGGAGCTCAGGGGCACAGCAATTCACAAACTGGCAGAGTGATAAAGGACAACTATCGTCCAAAAATCTGTTGAGGGAAGTCAACGATGCGGACTTGAAAGCGAGGCAAAATAGCAGGAAACAGATTTCAAGAGGTACCTTGGAATCGCCTGTAAAGCACAGGAAGAGGGGCACAACTTGTACAATGGTGCACTTGGCCAAAAAGGGCGTATGCGTTTTCTCCTGAATATATTCAGGAGAAAACACATATGCCCTTTTTGGCCAAGCAAGCAAGCGGGCAATGCAAATCTGCACTACAAAGAAGTATCACTTCCCACCGGTCAAAAGGGACATCCACAAAATGTGTAAAAACCAGAAAGGCAAGACAGGCCCTGGAGAACTGGGAGCCTTGTTATGCTGATGGGCGGGATGTAAATTGCCAACTGCCTCACTGGAGGAGTGCATTGTGTTCCCTAAAACAAGTAAACAACAGAGCTACAGAGCCAAGGCCACTTCCAGTCTAGGGAATATACCTTGGGAAAACTGAAAATCAATACGAAAGAGCCACCTCCAAATTTCGGGCTGCACTGACTACAAGAACCTCAACTTGGGTACACCCTAAATATCCCAGGAAATATAAAAATGGTTCAAAACATTATGGTACTTACGTACGATGGAATATGCCTCAGCCATGAAATCAATGTCATAAGACCAGAAGCAGCAAAGTGAGTGGATTCAGGTACGATGATTCTAAGTGAAATAAGTCACACAGAAAAAGAAACTTATCATAAGATATCACTTATGAAGATCCTGTAAACATGGCTACACGTGAACTGAGTTAGGAAAGAGAACAGAGTCTCACATTTAGAAAACACTCTTATGCCCGCATAAAGGGGAAGGAGAGGTGGGGTGATGCATAAAACCAGAGTTTGATATAAGCACAGGGACCGTTTCAAAAACCAACTTTGGAATTGACAAGACCGACACCTTCCTCAGTGAAAGAGACTCAAAACCCCATATTTCCCACAGAGGAATATATCTGACTAGTAAGAACCTTAAAACCTATGTATTGATATGTCTCCATAAGGGAATCAATTGTGTCTAGAGTGGCATAAACATGGCAGCGAGAATCAGCTCAAACCCACTATAAAAAGGAATTTCAAAAGCAAAACCAAAAAACAGGGAAATTCTTTACAATTCCTTCAGGGTGTCTGAGGAAACCTGGAAAGACCCTATCTACAATGACAGCTGGATGTGTCATAAGGCTGGACACTTGGGACTGAGAGGATTGGTGAGATTGGGTGAGCAAATGCAGACCCTTTCAAGCAATAATGCATGGCCCCCATTCCATGGGTCCCAACTCTCCAGGTTCAAGGGAATATTACTACAGCTATAACATGTACAGGAAACCTAGAGAATGGACACACTGTGAATACGAAAGGTTTCTAAAACTCAACGAATAGTCCCTCTCCTGGTGCTCCAGTTTGACTTTCCAACTGCCTTACTATCAATCTCCCAACTTGGAGAGACAGGCCCTTTAACCTCCTGGTTTGCACAGGTTCCCAATTTGGCAGAGGATGGAAGGGACGAGGGAGAACCCATGAGAGAGTAGCTGTTAGGCATTTGGACAGGCACATGTCACTCTAATTTCCCGGCAGGAAGAAGAATTAACCAAAGTCTCAGCCACCCACCGGGAACCAGTATAGGACAGGATCCAAAATTTTGGACTTGCGTTCAGCTCACAAAAAACGAGTTGAGAAATGGAGCTCAGGGGCACAGCAATTCACAAACTGGCAGACTGATAAAGGACAACTATCGTCCAAAAACCTGTTGAGGGAAGTCAACGAGGCGGACTTGAAAGCGAGGCAAAATAGCAGGAAACAGATTTCAAGAGGTACGTTGGAATCGCCTGTAAAGCACAGGAAGAGGGGCACAACTTGGACAATGGTGCACTTGGCCAAAAAGGGCGTATGCGTTTTCTCCTGAATATATTCAGGAGAAAACGCATACGCCCTTTTTGGCCAAGCAAGCAAGCGGGCAATGCAAATCTGCACTACAAAGAAGTATCACTTCCCACCGGTCAAAAGGGACATCCACAAAATGTGTAAAAACCAGAAAGGCAAGACAGGCCCTGGAGAACAGGGAGCCTTGTTATGCTGATGGGCGGGATGTAAATTGCCAACTGCCTCACTGGAGGAGTGCATTGTGTTCCCTAAAACAAGTAAACAACAGAGCTACAGAGCCAAGGCCACTTCCAGTCTAGGGAATATACCTTGGGAAAACTGAAAATCAATAAGAAAGAGCCACCTCCAAATTTAGGGCTGCACTGGCTACAAGAACCTCAACTTGGGTACACCTTAAATATCCCAGGAAATATAAAAATGGTTCAAAACATTGTGGTACTTACGTACGATGGAATATCCCTCAGCCATGAAATCAATGTCATAAGACCAGTAGCAGCAAAGTGAGTGGATTCAGGTACGATGATTCTAAGTGAAATAAGTCACACAGAAAAAGAAACTTATCATAAGATATCACTTATGAAGATCCTGTAAACATGGCTACACGTGAACTGAGTTAGGAAAGAGAACAGAGTCTCACATTTAGAAAACACTCTTATGCCTGCATAAAGGGGAAGGAGAGGTGGGGTGATGCATAAAACCAGAGTTTGATATAAGCACAGG
The DNA here is from genome assembly GCF_025265405.1 of Mesoplodon densirostris. NCBI lineage: Eukaryota > Metazoa > Chordata > Mammalia > Artiodactyla > Ziphiidae > Mesoplodon > Mesoplodon densirostris. Next base: position 610,534 of record NW_026778208.1, read on the forward strand.
GACCGTTTCAAAAACCAACTTTGGAATTGACAAGACCGACACCTTCCTTAGTGAAAGAGACTCAAAACCCCATATTTCCCACAGAGGAATATATCTGACTAGTAAGAATCTTAAAACCTATGTATTGATATGTCTCCATAAGGGAATCATGTGTGTCTAGAGTGGCATAAACATGGAAGCGAGAATCAGCTCAAACCCACTATAAAAAGGAATTTCAAAAGCAAAACCAAAAAACAGGGAAATTCTTTACAATTCCTTCAGGGTGTCTGAGGAAACCTGGAAAGACCCTATCTACAATGACAGCTGGATGTGGCATAAGGCTGGACACTTGGGACTGAGAGGATTGGTGAGATTGGGTGAGCAAATGCAGACCCTTTCAAGCAATAATGCATGGCCCCCATTCCATGGGTCCCAACTCTCCAGGTTCAAGGGAATATTACTACAGCTATAACATGTACAGGAAACCTAGAGAATGGACACACTGTGAATACGAAAGGTTTCTAAAACTCAACGAATAGTCCCTCTCCTGGTGCTCCAGTTTGACTTTCCAACTGCCTTACTATCAATCTCCCAACTTGGAGAGACAGGCCCTTTAACCTCCTGGTTTGCACAGGTTCCCAATTTGGCAGAGGATGGAAGGGACGAGGGAGAACCCATGAGAGAGTAGCTGTTAGGCATTTGGACGGGCACATGTCACTCTAATTTCCCAGCAGGAAGAAGAATTAACCAAAGTCTCAGCCACCCACCGGGAACCAGTATAGGACATGATCCAAAATTTTGGACTTGCGTTCAGCTCACAAAAAACGAGTTGAGAAATGGAGCTCAGGGGCACAGCAATTCACAAACTGGCAGAGTGATAAAGGACAACTATCGTCCAAAAGTCTGTTGAGGGAAGTCAACGAGGCGGACTTGAAAGTGAGGCAAAATAGCAGGAAACAGATTTCAAGAGGTACGTTGGAATCGCCTGTAAAGCACAGGAAGAGGGGCACAACTTGGACAATGGTGCACTTGGCCAAAAAGGGCGTATGCGTTTTCTCCTGAATATATTCAGGAGAAAACGCATACGCCCTTTTTGGCCAAGCAAGCAAGCGGGCAATGCAAATCTGCACTACAAAGAAGTATCACTTCCCACCGGTCAAAAGGGACATCCACAAAATGTGTAAAAACCAGAAAGGCAAGACAGGCCCTGGAGAACTGGGAGCCTTGTTATGCTGATGGGCGGGATGTAAATTGCCAACTGCCTCACTGGAGGAGTGCATTGTGTTCCCTAAAACAAGTAAACAACAGAGCTACAGAGCCAAGGCCACTTCCAGTCTAGGGAATATACCTTGGGAAAACTGAAAATCAATAAGAAAGAGCCACCTCCAAATTTAGGGCTGCACTGACTACAAGAACCTCAACTTGGGTACACCTTAAATATCCCAGGAAATATAAAAATGGTTCAAAACATTGTGGTACTTACGTATGATGGAATATCCCTCAGCGATGAAATCAATGTCATAAGACCAGTAGCAGCAAAGTGAGTGGATTCAGGTACGATGATTCTAAGTGAAATAAGTAACACAGAAAAAGAAACTTATCATAAGATATCACTTATGAAGATCCTGTAAACATGGCTACACGTGAACTGAGTTAGGAAAGAGAACAGAGTCTCACATTTAGAAAACACTCTTATGCCTGCATAAAGGGGAAGGAGAGGTGGGGTGATGCATAAAACCAGAGTTTGATATAAGCACAGGGACCGTTCCAAAAACCAACTTTGGAATAGACAAGACCTACACCTTCCTCAGTGAAAGAGACTCAAAACCCCATATTTCCCGCAGAGGAATATATCTGACTAGTAAGAATCTTAAAACCTATGTATTGATATGACTCCATAAGGGAATCAAGTGTGTCTAGAGTGGCATAAACATGGCAGCGAGAATCAGCTCAAACCCACTATAAAAAGGAATTTCAAAAGCAAAACCAAAAAACAGGGAAATTCTTTACAATTCCTTCAGGGTGTCTGAGGAAACCTGGAAAGACCCTATCTACAATGACAGCTGGATGTGGCATAAGGCTGGACACTTGGGACTGAGAGGATTGGTGAGATTGGGTGAGCAAATGCAGACCCTTTCAAGCAATAATGCAAGGCCCCCATTCCATGGGTCCCAACTCTCCAGGTTCAAGGGAATATTACTACAGCTATAACATGTACAGGAAACCTAGAGAATGGACACACTGTGAATACGAAAGGTTTCTAAAACTCAACGAATAGTCCCTCTCCTGGTGCTCCAGTTTGACTTTCCAACTGCCTTACTATCAATCTCCCAACTTGGAGAGACAGGCCCTTTAACCTCCTGGTTTGCACAGGTTCCCAATTTGGCAGAGGATGGAAGGGACGAGGGAGAACCCATGAGAGAGTAGCTGTTAGGCATTTGGACGGGCACATGTCACTCTAATTTCCCGGCAGGAAGAAGAATTAACCAAAGTCTCAGCCACCCACCGGGAACCAGTATAGGACATGATCCAAAATTTTGGACTTGCGTTCAGCTCACAAAAAACGAGTTGAGAAATGGAGCTCAGGGGCACAGCAATTCACAAACTGGCAGAGTGATAAAGGACAACTATCGTCCAAAAACCTGTTGAGGGAAGTCAACGAGGCGGACTTGAAAGCGAGGCAAAATAGCAGGAAACAGATTTCAAGAGGTACGTTGGAATCGCCTGTAAAGCACAGGAAGAGGGGCACAACTTGGACAATGGTGCACTTGGCCAAAAAGGGCGTATGCGTTTTCTCCTGAATATATTCAGGAGAAAACGCATACGCCCTTTTTGGCCAAGCAAGCAAGCGGGCAATGCAAATCTGCACTACAAAGAAGTATCACTTCCCACCGGTCAAAAGGGACATCCACAAAATGTGTAAAAACCAGAAAGGCAAGACAGGCCCTGGAGAACTGGGAGCCTTGTTATGCTGATGGGCGGGATGTAAATTGCCAACTGCCTCACTGGAGGAGTGCATTGTGTTCCCTAAAACAAGTAAACAACAGAGCTACAGAGCCAAGGCCACTTCCAGTCTAGGGAATATACCTTGGGAAAACTGAAAATCAATAAGAAAGAGCCACCTCCAAATTTAGGGCTGCACTGACTACAAGAACCTCAACTTGGGTACACCTTAAATATCCCAGGAAATATAAAAATGGTTCAAAACATTGTGGTACTTACGTATGATGGAATATCCCTCAGCGATGAAATCAATGTCATAAGACCAGTAGCAGCAAAGTGAGTGGATTCAGGTACGATGATTCTAAGTGAAATAAGTCACACAGAAAAAGAAACTTATCATAAGATATCACTTATGAAGATCCTGTAAACATGGCTACACGTGAACTGAGTTAGGAAAGAGAACAGAGTCTCACATTTAGAAAACACTCTTATGCCTGCATAAAGGGGAAGGAGAGGTGGGGTGATGCATAAAACCAGAGTTTGATATAAGCACAGGGACCGTTCCAAAAACCAACTTTGGAATAGACAAGACCTACACCTTCCTCAGTGAAAGAGACTCAAAACCCCATATTTCCCGCAGAGGAATATATCTGACTAGTAAGAATCTTAAAACCTATGTATTGATATGACTCCATAAGGGAATCAAGTGTGTCTAGAGTGGCATAAACATGGCAGCGAGAATCAGCTCAAACCCACTATAAAAAGGAATTTCAAAAGCAAAACCAAAAAACAGGGAAATTCTTTACAATTCCTTCAGGTTGTCTGAGGAAACCTGGAAAGACCCTATCTACAATGACAGCTGGATGTGGCATAAGGCTGGACACTTGGGACTGAGAGGATTGGTGAGATTGGGTGAGCAAATGCAGACCCTTTCAAGCAATAATGCAAGGCCCCCATTCCATGGGTCCCAACTCTCCAGGTTCAAGGGAATATTACTACAGCTATAACATGTACAGGAAACCTAGAGAATGGACACACTGTGAATACGAAAGGTTTCTAAAACTCAACGAATAGTCCCTCTCCTGGTGCTCCAGTTTGACTTTCCAACTGCCTTACTATCAATCTCCCAACTTGGAGAGACAGGCCCTTTAACCTCCTGGTTTGCACAGGTTCCCAATTTGGCAGAGGATGGAAGGGACGAGGGAGAACCCATGAGAGAGTAGCTGTTAGGCATTTGGACGGGCACATGTCACTCTAATTTCCCGGCAGGAAGAAGAATTAACCAAAGTCTCAGCCACCCACCGGGAACCAGTATAGGACATGATCCAAAATTTTGGACTTGCGTTCAGCTCACAAAAAAACGAGTTGAGAAATGGAGCTCAGGGGCACAGCAATTCACAAACTGGCAGAGTGATAAAGGACAACTATCGTCCAAAAACCTGTTGAGGGAAGTCAACGAGGCGGACTTGAAAGCGAGGCAAAATAGCAGGAAACAGATTTCAAGAGGTACGTTGGAATCGCCTGTAAAGCACAGGAAGAGGGGCACAACTTGGACAATGGTGCACTTGGCCAAAAAGGGCGTATGCGTTTTCTCCTGAATATATTCAGGAGAAAACGCATACGCCCTTTTTGGCCAAGCAAGCAAGCGGGCAATGCAAATCTGCACTACAAAGAAGTATCACTTCCCACCGGTCAAAAGGGACATCCACAAAATGTGTAAAAACCAGAAAGGCAAGACAGGCCCTGGAGAACTGGGAGCCTTGTTATGCTGATGGGCGGGATGTAAATTGCCAACTGCCTCACTGGAGGAGTGCATTGTGTTCCCTAAAACAAGTAAACAACAGAGCTACAGAGCCAAGGCCACTTCCAGTCTAGGGAATATACCTTGGGAAAACTGAAAATCAATAAGAAAGAGCCACCTCCAAATTTAGGGCTGCACTGACTACAAGAACCTCAACTTGGGTACACCTTAAATATCCCAGGAAATATAAAAATGGTTCAAAACATTGTGGTACTTACGTATGATGGAATATCCCTCAGCGATGAAATCAATGTCATAAGACCAGTAGCAGCAAAGTGAGTGGATTCAGGTACGATGATTCTAAGTGAAATAAGTCACACAGAAAAAGAAACTTATCATAAGATATCACTTATGAAGATCCTGTAAACATGGCTACACGTGAACTGAGTTAGGAAAGAGAACAGAGTCTCACATTTAGAAAACACTCTTATGCCTGCATAAAGGGGAAGGAGAGGTGGGGTGATGCATAAAACCAGAGTTTGATATAAGCACAGGGACCGTTCCAAAAACCAACTTTGGAATAGACAAGACCTACACCTTCCTCAGTGAAAGAGACTCAAAACCCCATATTTCCCGCAGAGGAATATATCTGACTAGTAAGAATCTTAAAACCTATGTATTGATATGACTCCATAAGGGAATCAAGTGTGTCTAGAGTGGCATAAACATGGCAGCGAGAATCAGCTCAAACCCACTATAAAAAGGAATTTCAAAAGCAAAACCAAAAAACAGGGAAATTCTTTACAATTCCTTCAGGGTGTCTGAGGAAACCTGGAAAGACCCTATCTACAATGACAGCTGGATGTGGCATAAGGCTGGACACTTGGGACTGAGAGGATTGGTGAGATTGGGTGAGCAAATGCAGACCCTTTCAAGCAATAATGCAAGGCCCCCATTCCATGGGTCCCAACTCTCCAGGTTCAAGGGAATATTACTACAGCTATAACATGTACAGCAAACCTAGAGAATGGACACACTGTGAATACGAAAGGTTTCTAAAACTCAATGAATAGTCCCTCTCCTGGTGCTCCAGTTTGACTTTCCAACTGCCTTACTATCAATCTCCCAACTTGGAGAGACAGGCCCTTTAACCTCCTGGTTTGCACAGGTTCCCAATTTGGCAGAGGATGGAAGGGACGAGGGAGAACCCATGAGAGAGTAGCTCTTAGGCATTTGGACGGGCACATGTCACTCTAATTTCCCGGCAGGAAGAAGAATTAACCAAAGTCTCAGCCACCCACCGGGAACCAGTATAGGACAGGATCCAAAATTTTGGACTTGCGTTCAGCTCACAAAAAACGAGTTGAGAAATGGAGCTCAGGGGCACAGCAATTCACAAACTGGCAGACTGATAAAGGACAACTATCGTCCAAAAATCTGTTGAGGGAAGTCAACGAGGCGGACTTGAAAGTGAGGCAAAATAGCAGGAAACAGATTTCAAGAGGTACGTTGGAATCGCCTGTAAAGCACAGGAAGAGGGGCACAACTTGGACAATGGTGCACTTGGCCAAAAAGGGCGTACGCATTTTCTCCTGAATATATTCAGGAGAAAACACATACGCCCTTTTTGGCCAAGCAAGCAAGCGGGCAATGCAAATCTGCACTACAAAGAAGTATCACTTCCCACCGGTCAAAAGGGACATCCACAAAATGTGTAAAAACCAGAAAGGCAAGACAGGCCCTGGAGAACTGGGAGCCTTGTTATGCTGATGGGCGGGATGTAAATTGCCAACTGCCTCACTGGAGGAGTGCATTGTGTTCCCTAAAACAAGTAAACAACAGAGCTACAGAGCCAAGGCCACTTCCAGTCTAGGGAATATACCTTGGGAAAACTGAAAATCAATAAGAAAGAGCCACCTCCAAATTTAGGGCTGCACTGACTACAAGAACCTCAACTTGGGTACACCTTAAATATCCCAGGAAATATAAAAATGGTTCAAAACATTGTGGTACTTACGTATGATGGAATATCCCTCAGCGATGAAATCAATGTCATAAGACCAGTAGCAGCAAAGTGAGTGGATTCAGGTACGATGATTCTAAGTGAAATAAGTCACACAGAAAAAGAAACTTATCATAAGATATCACTTATGAAGATCCTGTAAACATGGCTACACGTGAACTGAGTTAGGAAAGAGAACAGAGTCTCACATTTAGAAAACACTCTTATGCCTGCATAAAGGGGAAGGAGAGGTGGGGTGATGCATAAAACCAGAGTTTGATATAAGCACAGGGACCGTTCCAAAAACCAACTTTGGAATAGACAAGACCTACACCTTCCTCAGTGAAAGAGACTCAAAACCCCATATTTCCCGCAGAGGAATATATCTGACTAGTAAGAATCTTAAAACCTATGTATTGATATGACTCCATAAGGGAATCAAGTGTGTCTAGAGTGGCATAAACATGGCAGCGAGAATCAGCTCAAACCCACTATAAAAAGGAATTTCAAAAGCAAAACCAAAAAACAGGGAAATTCTTTACAATTCCTTCAGGTTGTCTGAGGAAACCTGGAAAGACCCTATCTACAATGACAGCTGGATGTGGCATAAGGCTGGACACTTGGGACTGAGAGGATTGGTGAGATTGGGTGAGCAAATGCAGACCCTTTCAAGCAATAATGCAAGGCCCCCATTCCATGGGTCCCAACTCTCCAGGTTCAAGGGAATATTACTACAGCTATAACATGTACAGGAAACCTAGAGAATGGACACACTGTGAATACGAAAGGTTTCTAAAACTCAACGAATAGTCCCTCTCCTGGTGCTCCAGTTTGACTTTCCAACTGCCTTACTATCAATCTCCCAACTTGGAGAGACAGGCCCTTTAACCTCCTGGTTTGCACAGGTTCCCAATTTGGCAGAGGATGGAAGGGACGAGGGAGAACCCATGAGAGAGTAGCTGTTAGGCATTTGGACGGGCACATGTCACTCTAATTTCCCGGCAGGAAGAAGAATTAACCAAAGTCTCAGCCACCCACCGGGAACCAGTATAGGACATGATCCAAAATTTTGGACTTGCGTTCAGCTCACAAAAAAACGAGTTGAGAAATGGAGCTCAGGGGCACAGCAATTCACAAACTGGCAGAGTGATAAAGGACAACTATCGTCCAAAAACCTGTTGAGGGAAGTCAACGAGGCGGACTTGAAAGCGAGGCAAAATAGCAGGAAACAGATTTCAAGAGGTACGTTGGAATCGCCTGTAAAGCACAGGAAGAGGGGCACAACTTGGACAATGGTGCACTTGGCCAAAAAGGGCGTATGCGTTTTCTCCTGAATATATTCAGGAGAAAACGCATACGCCCTTTTTGGCCAAGCAAGCAAGCGGGCAATGCAAATCTGCACTACAAAGAAGTATCACTTCCCACCGGTCAAAAGGGACATCCACAAAATGTGTAAAAACCAGAAAGGCAAGACAGGCCCTGGAGAACTGGGAACCTTGTTATGCTGATGGGCGGGATGTAAATTGCCAACTGCCTCACTGGAGGAGTGCATTGTGTTCCCTAAAACAAGTAAACAACAGAGCTACAGAGCCAAGGCCACTTCCAGTCTAGGGAATATACCTTGGGAAAACTGAAAATCAATAAGAAAGAGCCACCTCCAAATTTAGGGCTGCACTGACTACAAGAACCTCAACTTGGGTACACCTTAAATATCCCAGGAAATATAAAAATGGTTCAAAACATTGTGGTACTTACGTATGATGGAATATCCCTCAGCGATGAAATCAATGTCATAAGACCAGTAGCAGCAAAGTGAGTGGATTCAGGTACGATGATTCTAAGTGAAATAAGTCACACAGAAAAAGAAACTTATCATAAGATATCACTTATGAAGATCCTGTAAACATGGCTACACGTGAACTGAGTTAGGAAAGAGAACAGAGTCTCACATTTAGAAAACACTCTTATGCCTGCATAAAGGGGAAGGAGAGGTGGGGTGATGCATAAAACCAGAGTTTGATATAAGCACAGGGACCGTTCCAAAAACCAACTTTGGAATAGACAAGACCTACACCTTCCTCAGTGAAAGAGACTCAAAACCCCATATTTCCCGCAGAGGAATATATCTGACTAGTAAGAATCTTAAAACCTATGTATTGATATGACTCCATAAGGGAATCAAGTGTGTCTAGAGTGGCATAAACATGGCAGCGAGAATCAGCTCAAACCCACTATAAAAAGGAATTTCAAAAGCAAAACCAAAAAACAGGGAAATTCTTTACAATTCCTTCAGGGTGTCTGAGGAAACCTGGAAAGACCCTATCTACAATGACAGCTGGATGTGGCATAAGGCTGGACACTTGGGACTGAGAGGATTGGTGAGATTGGGTGAGCAAATGCAGACCCTTTCAAGCAATAATGCAAGGCCCCCATTCCATGGGTCCCAACTCTCCAGGTTCAAGGGAATATTACTACAGCTATAACATGTACAGCAAACCTAGAGAATGGACACACTGTGAATACGAAAGGTTTCTAAAACTCAATGAATAGTCCCTCTCCTGGTGCTCCAGTTTGACTTTCCAACTGCCTTACTATCAATCTCCCAACTTGGAGAGACAGGCCCTTTAACCTCCTGGTTTGCACAGGTTCCCAATTTGGCAGAGGATGGAAGGGACGAGGGAGAACCCATGAGAGAGTAGCTCTTAGGCATTTGGACAGGCACATGTCACTCTAATTTCCCGGCAGGAAGAAGAATTAACCAAAGTCTCAGCCACCCACCGGGAACCAGTATAGGACAGGATCCAAAATTTTGGACTTGCGTTCAGCTCACAAAAAACGAGTTGAGAAATGGAGCTCAGGGGCACAGCAATTCACAAACTGGCAGACTGATAAAGGACAACTATCGTCCAAAAATCTGTTGAGGGAAGTCAACGAGGCGGACTTGAAAGTGAGGCAAAATAGCAGGAAACAGATTTCAAGAGGTACGTTGGAATCGCCTGTAAAGCACAGGAAGAGGGGCACAACTTGGACAATGGTGCACTTGGCCAAAAAGGGCGTATGCGTTTTCTCCTGAATATATTCAGGAGAAAACGCATACGCCCTTTTTGGCCAAGCAAGCAAGCGGGCAATGCAAATCTGCACTACAAAGAAGTATCACTTCCCACCGGTCAAAAGGGACATCCACAAAATGTGTAAAAACCAGAAAGGCAAGACAGGCCCTGGAGAACAGGGAGCCTTGTTATGCTGATGGGCGGGATGTAAATTGCCAACTGCCTCACTGGAGGAGTGCATTGTGTTCCCTAAAACAAGTAAACAACAGAGCTACAGAGCCAAGGCCACTTCCAGTCTAGGGAATATACCTTGGGAAAACTGAAAATCAATAAGAAAGAGCCACCTCCAAATTTAGGGCTGCACTGGCTACAAGAACCTCAACTTGGGTACACCTTAAATATCCCAGGAAATATAAAAATGGTTCAAAACATTGTGGTACTTACGTACGATGGAATATCCCTCAGCCATGAAATCAATGTCATAAGACCAGTAGCAGCAAAGTGAGTGGATTCAGGTACGATGATTCTAAGTGAAATAAGTCACACAGAAAAAGAAACTTATCATAAGATATCACTTATGAAGATCCTGTAAACATGGCTACACGTGAACTGAGTTAGGAAAGAGAACAGAGTCTCACATTTAGAAAACACTCTTATGCCTGCATAAAGGGGAAGGAGAGGTGGGGTGATGCATAAAACCAGAGTTTGATATAAGCACAGGGACCGTTTCAAAAACCAACTTTGGAATTGACAAGACCGACACCTTCCTTAGTGAAAGAGACTCAAAACCCCATATTTCCCACAGAGGAATATATCTGACTAGTAAGAATCTTAAAACCTATGTATTGATATGTCTCCATAAGGGAATCAAGTGTGTCTAGAGTGGCATAAACATGGAAGCGAGAATCAGCTCAAACCCACTATAAAAAGGAATTTCAAAAGCAAAACCAAAAAACAGGGAAATTCTTTACAATTCCTTCAGGGTGTCTGAGGAAACCTGGAAAGACCCTATCTACAATGACAGCTGGATGTGGCATAAGGCTGGACACTTGGGACTGAGAGGATTGGTGAGATTGGGTGAGCAAATGCAGACCCTTTCAAGCAATAATGCATGGCCCCCATTCCATGGGTCCCAACTCTCCAGGTTCAAGGGAATATTACTACAGCTATAACATGTACAGGAAACCTAGAGAATGGACACACTGTGAATACGAAAGGTTTCTAAAACTCAACGAATAGTCCCTCTCCTGGTGCTCCAGTTTGACTTTCCAACTGCCTTACTATCAATCTCCCAACTTGGAGAGACAGGCCCTTTAACCTCCTGGTTTGCACAGGTTCCCAATTTGGCAGAGGATGGAAGGGACGAGGGAGAACCCATGAGAGAGTAGCTGTTAGGCATTTGGACGGGCACATGTCACTCTAATTTCCCAGCAGGAAGAAGAATTAACCAAAGTCTCAGCCACCCACCGGGAACCAGTATAGGACATGATCCAAAATTTTGGACTTGCGTTCAGCTCACAAAAAACGAGTTGAGAAATGGAGCTCAGGGGCACAGCAATTCACAAACTGGCAGAGTGATAAAGGACAACTATCGTCCAAAAGTCTGTTGAGGGAAGTCAACGAGGCGGACTTGAAAGTGAGGCAAAATAGCAGGAAACAGATTTCAAGAGGTACGTTGGAATCGCCTGTAAAGCACAGGAAGAGGGGCACAACTTGGACAATGGTGCACTTGGCCAAAAAGGGCGTATGCGTTTTCTCCTGAATATATTCAGGAGAAAACGCATACGCCCTTTTTGGCCAAGCAAGCAAGCGGGCAATGCAAATCTGCACTACAAAGAAGTATCACTTCCCACCGGTCAAAAGGGACATCCACAAAATGTGTAAAAACCAGAAAGGCAAGACAGGCCCTGGAGAACTGGGAGCCTTGTTATGCTGATGGGCGGGATGTAAATTGCCAACTGCCTCACTGGAGGAGTGCATTGTGTTCCCTAAAACAAGTAAACAACAGAGCTACAGAGCCAAGGCCACTTCCAGTCTAGGGAATATACCTTGGGAAAACTGAAAATCAATAAGAAAGAGCCACCTCCAAATTTAGGGCTGCACTGACTACAAGAACCTCAACTTGGGTACACCTTAAATATCCCAGGAAATATAAAAATGGTTCAAAACATTGTGGTACTTACGTATGATGGAATATCCCTCAGCGATGAAATCAATGTCATAAGACCAGTAGCAGCAAAGTGAGTGGATTCAGGTACGATGATTCTAAGTGAAATAAGTAACACAGAAAAAGAAACTTATCATAAGATATCACTTATGAAGATCCTGTAAACATGGCTACACGTGAACTGAGTTAGGAAAGAGAACAGAGTCTCACATTTAGAAAACACTCTTATGCCTGCATAAAGGGGAAGGAGAGGTGGGGTGATGCATAAAACCAGAGTTTGATATAAGCACAGGGACCGTTCCAAAAACCAACTTTGGAATAGACAAGACCTACACCTTCCTCAGTGAAAGAGACTCAAAACCCCATATTTCCCGCAGAGGAATATATCTGACTAGTAAGAATCTTAAAACCTATGTATTGATATGACTCCATAAGGGAATCAAGTGTGTCTAGAGTGGCATAAACATGGCAGCGAGAATCAGCTCAAACCCACTATAAAAAGGAATTTCAAAAGCAAAACCAAAAAACAGGGAAATTCTTTACAATTCCTTCAGGGTGTCTGAGGAAACCTGGAAAGACCCTATCTACAATGACAGCTGGATGTGGCATAAGGCTGGACACTTGGGACTGAGAGGATTGGTGAGATTGGGTGAGCAAATGCAGACCCTTTCAAGCAATAATGCAAGGCCCCCATTCCATGGGTCCCAACTCTCCAGGTTCAAGGGAATATTACTACAGCTATAACATGTACAGGAAACCTAGAGAATGGACACACTGTGAATACGAAAGGTTTCTAAAACTCAACGAATAGTCCCTCTCCTGGTGCTCCAGTTTGACTTTCCAACTGCCTTACTATCAATCTCCCAACTTGGAGAGACAGGCCCTTTAACCTCCTGGTTTGCACAGGTTCCCAATTTGGCAGAGGATGGAAGGGACGAGGGAGAACCCATGAGAGAGTAGCTGTTAGGCATTTGGACGGGCACATGTCACTCTAATTTCCCGGCAGGAAGAAGAATTAACCAAAGTCTCAGCCACCCACCGGGAACCAGTATAGGACATGATCCAAAATTTTGGACTTGCGTTCAGCTCACAAAAAACGAGTTGAGAAATGGAGCTCAGGGGCACAGCAATTCACAAACTGGCAGAGTGATAAAGGACAACTATCGTCCAAAAACCTGTTGAGGGAAGTCAACGAGGCGGACTTGAAAGCGAGGCAAAATAGCAGGAAACAGATTTCAAGAGGTACGTTGGAATCGCCTGTAAAGCACAGGAAGAGGGGCACAACTTGGACAATGGTGCACTTGGCCAAAAAGGGCGTATGCGTTTTCTCCTGAATATATTCAGGAGAAAACGCATACGCCCTTTTTGGCCAAGCAAGCAAGCGGGCAATGCAAATCTGCACTACAAAGAAGTATCACTTCCCACCGGTCAAAAGGGACATCCACAAAATGTGTAAAAACCAGAAAGGCAAGACAGGCCCTGGAGAACTGGGAGCCTTGTTATGCTGATGGGCGGGATGTAAATTGCCAACTGCCTCACTGGAGGAGTGCATTGTGTTCCCTAAAACAAGTAAACAACAGAGCTACAGAGCCAAGGCCACTTCCAGTCTAGGGAATATACCTTGGGAAAACTGAAAATCAATAAGAAAGAGCCACCTCCAAATTTAGGGCTGCACTGACTACAAGAACCTCAACTTGGGTACACCTTAAATATCCCAGGAAATATAAAAATGGTTCAAAACATTGTGGTACTTACGTATGATGGAATATCCCTCAGCGATGAAATCAATGTCATAAGACCAGTAGCAGCAAAGTGAGTGGATTCAGGTACGATGATTCTAAGTGAAATAAGTAACACAGAAAAAGAAACTTATCATAAGATATCACTTATGAAGATCCTGTAAACATGGCTACACGTGAACTGAGTTAGGAAAGAGAACAGAGTCTCACATTTAGAAAACACTCTTATGCCTGCATAAAGGGGAAGGAGAGGTGGGGTGATGCATAAAACCAGAGTTTGATATAAGCACAGGGACCGTTCCAAAAACCAACTTTGGAATAGACAAGACCTACACCTTCCTCAGTGAAAGAGACTCAAAACCCCATATTTCCCGCAGAGGAATATATCTGACTAGTAAGAATCTTAAAACCTATGTATTGATATGACTCCATAAGGGAATCAAGTGTGTCTAGAGTGGCATAAACATGGCAGCGAGAATCAGCTCAAACCCACTATAAAAAGGAATTTCAAAAGCAAAACCAAAAAACAGGGAAATTCTTTACAATTCCTTCAGGGTGTCTGAGGAAACCTGGAAAGACCCTATCTACAATGACAGCTGGATGTGGCATAAGGCTGGACACTTGGGACTGAGAGGATTGGTGAGATTGGGTGAGCAAATGCAGACCCTTTCAAGCAATAATGCAAGGCCCCCATTCCATGGGTCCCAACTCTCCAGGTTCAAGGGAATATTACTACAGCTATAACATGTACAGGAAACCTAGAGAATGGACACACTGTGAATACGAAAGGTTTCTAAAACTCAACGAATAGTCCCTCTCCTGGTGCTCCAGTTTGACTTTCCAACTGCCTTACTATCAATCTCCCAACTTGGAGAGACAGGCCCTTTAACCTCCTGGTTTGCACAGGTTCCCAATTTGGCAGAGGATGGAAGGGACGAGGGAGAACCCATGAGAGAGTAGCTGTTAGGCATTTGGACGGGCACATGTCACTCTAATTTCCCGGCAGGAAGAAGAATTAACCAAAGTCTCAGCCACCCACCGGGAACCAGTATAGGACATGATCCAAAATTTTGGACTTGCGTTCAGCTCACAAAAAACGAGTTGAGAAATGGAGCTCAGGGGCACAGCAATTCACAAACTGGCAGAGTGATAAAGGACAACTATCGTCCAAAAACCTGTTGAGGGAAGTCAACGAGGCGGACTTGAAAGCGAGGCAAAATAGCAGGAAACAGATTTCAAGAGGTACGTTGGAATCGCCTGTAAAGCACAGGAAGAGGGGCACAACTTGGACAATGGTGCACTTGGCCAAAAAGGGCGTATGCGTTTTCTCCTGAATATATTCAGGAGAAAACGCATACGCCCTTTTTGGCCAAGCAAGCAAGCGGGCAATGCAAATCTGCACTACAAAGAAGTATCACTTCCCACCGGTCAAAAGGGACATCCACAAAATGTGTAAAAACCAGAAAGGCAAGACAGGCCCTGGAGAACTGGGAGCCTTGTTTTGCTGATGGGCGGGATGTAAATTGCCAACTGCCTCACTGGAGGAGTGCATTGTGTTCCCTAAAACAAGTAAACAACAGAGCTACAGAGCCAAGGCCACTTCCAGTCTAGGGAATATACCTTGGGAAAACTGAAAATCAATAAGAAAGAGCCACCTCCAAATTTAGGGCTGCACTGACTACAAGAACCTCAACTTGGGTACACCTTAAATATCCCAGGAAATATAAAAATGGTTCAAAACATTGTGGTACTTACGTATGATGGAATATCCCTCAGCGATGAAATCAATGTCATAAGACCAGTAGCAGCAAAGTGAGTGGATTCAGGTACGATGATTCTAAGTGAAATAAGTCACACAGAAAAAGAAACTTATCATAAGATATCACTTATGAAGATCCTGTAAACATGGCTACACGTGAACTGAGTTAGGAAAGAGAACAGAGTCTCACATTTAGAAAACACTCTTATGCCTGCATAAAGGGGAAGGAGAGGTGGGGTGATGCATAAAACCAGAGTTTGATATAAGCACAGGGACCGTTCCAAAAACCAACTTTGGAATAGACAAGACCTACACCTTCCTCAGTGAAAGAGACTCAAAACCCCATATTTCCCGCAGAGGAATATATCTGACTAGTAAGAATCTTAAAACCTATGTATTGATATGACTCCATAAGGGAATCAAGTGTGTCTAGAGTGGCATAAACATGGCAGCGAGAATCAGCTCAAACCCACTATAAAAAGGAATTTCAAAAGCAAAACCAAAAAACAGGGAAATTCTTTACAATTCCTTCAGGGTGTCTGAGGAAACCTGGAAAGACCCTATCTACAATGACAGCTGGATGTGGCATAAGGCTGGACACTTGGGACTGAGAGGATTGGTGAGATTGGGTGAGCAAATGCAGACCCTTTCAAGCAATAATGCAAGGCCCCCATTCCATGGGTCCCAACTCTCCAGGTTCAAGGGAATATTACTACAGCTATAACATGTACAGGAAACCTAGAGAATGGACACACTGTGAATACGAAAGGTTTCTAAAACTCAACGAATAGTCCCTCTCCTGGTGCTCCAGTTTGACTTTCCAACTGCCTTACTATCAATCTCCCAACTTGGAGAGACAGGCCCTTTAACCTCCTGGTTTGCACAGGTTCCCAATTTGGCAGAGGATGGAAGGGACGAGGGAGAACCCATGAGAGAGTAGCTGTTAGGCATTTGGACGGGCACATGTCACTCTAATTTCCCGGCAGGAAGAAGAATTAACCAAAGTCTCAGCCACCCACCGGGAACCAGTATAGGACATGATCCAAAATTTTGGACTTGCGTTCAGCTCACAAAAAACGAGTTGAGAAATGGAGCTCAGGGGCACAGCAATTCACAAACTGGCAGAGTGATAAAGGACAACTATCGTCCAAAAACCTGTTGAGGGAAGTCAACGAGGCGGACTTGAAAGCGAGGCAAAATAGCAGGAAACAGATTTCAAGAGGTACCTTGGAATCGCCTGTAAAGCACAGGAAGAGGGGCACAACTTGGACAGTGGTGCACTTGGCCAAAAAGGGCGTATGCGTTTTCTCCTGAATATATTCAGGAGAAAACGCATACGCCCTTTTTGGCCAAGCAAGCAAGCGGGCAATGCAAATCTGCACTACAAAGAAGTATCACTTGCCACTGGTCAAAAGGGACATCCACAAAATGTGTAAAAACCAGAAAGGCAAGACAGGCCCTGGAGAACAGGGAGCCTTGTTATGCTGATGGGCGGGATGTAAATTGCCAACTGCCTCACTGGAGGAGTGCATTGTGTTCCCTAAAACAAGTAAACAACAGAGCTACAGAGCCAAGGCCACTTCCAGTCTAGGGAATATACCTGGGGAAAACTGAAAATCAATAAGAAAGAGCCACCTCCAAATTTAGGGCTGCACTGGCTACAAGAACCTCAACTTGGGTACACCTTAAATATCCCAGGAAATATAAAAATGGTTCAAAACATTGTGGTACTTACGTACGATGGAATATCCCTCAGCCATGAAATCAATGTCATAAGACCAGTAGCAGCAAAGTGAGTGGATTCAGGTACGATGATTCTAAGTGAAATAAGTCACACAGAAAAAGAAACTTATCATAAGATATCACTTATGAAGATCCTGTAAACATGGCTACACGTGAACTGAGTTAGGAAAGAGAACAGAGTCTCACATTTAGAAAACACTCTTATGCCTGCATAAAGGGGAAGGAGAGGTGGGGTGATGTATAAAACCAGAGTTTGATATAAGCACAGGGACCGTTTCAAAAACCAACTTTGGAATTGAGAAGACCGACACCTTCCTTAGTGAAAGAGACTAAAAACCCCATATTTCCCGCAGAGGAATATATCTGACTAGTAAGAATCTTAAAACCTATGTATTGATATGACTCCATGAGGGAATCAAGTGTGTCTAGAGTGACATAAACATGGCAGCGAGAATCAGCTCAAACCCACTATAAAAAGGAATTTCAAAAGCAAAACCAAAAAACAGGGAAATTCTTTACAATTCCTTCAGGGTGTCTGAGGAAACCTGGAAAGACCCTATCTACAATGACAGCTGGATGTGGCATAAGGCTGGACACTTGGGACTGAGAGGATTGGTGAGATTGGGTGAGCAAATGCAGACCCTTTCAAGCAATAATGCATGGCCCCCATTCCATGGGTCCCAACTCTCCAGGTTCAAGGGAATATTACTACAGCTATAACATGTACAGGAAACCTAGAGAATGGACACACTGTGAATACGAAAGGTTTCTAAAACTCAACGAATAGTCCCTCTCCTGGTGCTCCAGTTTGACTTTCCAACTGCCTTACTATCAATCTCCCAACTTGGAGAGACAGGCCCTTTAACCTCCTGGTTTGCACAGGTTCCCAATTTGGCAGAGGATGGAAGGGACGAGGGAGAACCCATGAGAGAGTAGCTGTTAGGCATTTGGACAGGCACATGTCACTCTAATTTCCCGGCAGGAAGAAGAATTAACCAAAGTCTCAGCCACCCACCGGGAACAAGTATAGGACATGATCCAAAATTTTGGACTTGCGTTCAGCTCACAAAAAACGAGTTGAGAAATGGAGCTCAGGGGCACAGCAATTCACAAACTGGCAGAGTGATAAAGGACAACTATCGTCCAAAAATCTGTTGAGGGAAGTCAACGAGGCGGACTTGAAAGTGACGCAAAATAGCAGGAAACAGATTTCAAGAGGTACGTTGGAATCGCCTGTAAAGCACAGGAAGAGGGGCACAACTTGGACAATGGTGCACTTGGCCAAAAAGGGCGTATGCGTTTTCTCCTGAATATATTCAGGAGAAAACGCATACGCCCTTTTTGGCCAAGCAAGCAAGCGGGCAATGCAAATCTGCACTACAAAGAAGTATCACTTCCCACCGGTCAAAAGGGACATCCACAAAATGTGTAAAAACCAGAAAGGCAAGACAGGCCCTGGAGAACAGGGAGCCTTGTTATGCTGATGGGTGGGATGTAAATTGCCAACTGCCTCACTGGAGGAGTGCATTGTGTTCCCTAAAACAAGTAAACAACAGAGCTACAGAGCCAAGGCCACTTCCAGTCTAGGGAATATACCTGGGGAAAACTGAAAATCAATAAGAAAGAGCCACCTCCAAATTTAGGGCTGCACTGGCTACAAGAACCTCAACTTGGGTACACCTTAAATATCCCAGGAAATATAAAAATGGTTCAAAACATTGTGGTACTTACGTACGATGGAATATCCCTCAGCGATGAAATCAATGTCATAAGACCAGTAGCAGCAAAGTGAGTGGATTCAGGTACGATGATTCTAAGTGAAATAAGTCACACAGAAAAAGAAACTTATCATAAGATATCACTTATGAAGATCCTGTAAACATGGCTACACGTGAACTGAGTTAGGAAAGAGAACAGAGTCTCACATTTAGAAAACACTCTTATGCATGCATAAAGGGGAAGGAGAGGTGGGGTGATGCATAAAACCAGAGTTTGATATAAGCACAGGGACCGTTCCAAAAACCAACTTTGGAATAGACAAGACCTACACCTTCCTCAGTGAAAGAGACTCAAAACCCCATATTTCCCGCAGAGGAATATATCTGACTAGTAAGAATCTTAAAACCTATGTATTGATATGACTCCATAAGGGAATCAAGTGTGTCTAGAGTGGCATAAACATGGCAGCGAGAATCAGCTCAAACCCACTATAAAAAGGAATTTCAAAAGCAAAACCAAAAAACAGGGAAATTCTTTACAATTCCTTCAGGGTGTCTGAGGAAACCTGGAAAGACCCTATCTACAATGACAGCTGGATGTGGCATAAGGCTGGACACTTGGGACTGAGAGGATTGGTGAGATTGGGTGAGCAAATGCAGACCCTTTCAAGCAATAATGCATGGCCCCCATTCCATGGGTCCCAACTCTCCAGGTTCAAGGGAATATTACTACAGCTATAACATGTACAGGAAACCTAGAGAATGGACACACTGTGAATACGAAAGGTTTCTAAAACTCAACGAATAGTCCCTCTCCTGGTGCTCCAGTTTGACTTTCCAACTGCCTTACTATCAATCTCCCAACTTGGAGAGACAGGCCCTTTAACCTCCTGGTTTGAACAGGTTCCCAATTTGGCAGTGGATGGAAGGGACGAGGGAGAACCCATGGGAGAGTAGCTGTTAGGCATTTGGACGGGCACATGTCACTCTAATTTCCCGGCAGGAAGAAGAATTAACCAAAGTCTCAGCCACCCACCGGGAACCAGTATAGGACATGATCCAAAATTTTGGACTTGCGTTCAGCTCACAAAAAACGAGTTGAGAAATGGAGCTCAGGGGCACAGCAATTCACAAACTGGCAGAGTGATAAAGGACAACTATCGTCCAAAAATCTGTTGAGGGAAGTCAACGAGGCGGACTTGAAAGCGAGGCAAAATAGCAGGAAACAGATTTCAAGAGGTACCTTGGAATCGCCTGTAAAGCACAGGAAGAGGGGCACAACTTGGACAATGGTGCACTTGGCCAAAAAGGGCGTATGCGTTTTCTCTTGAATATATTCAGGAGAAAACGCATACGCCCTTTTTGGCCAAGCAAGCAAGCGGGCAATGCAAATCTGCACTACAAAGAAGTATCACTTCCCACCGGTCAAAAGGGACATCCACAAAATGTGTAAAAACCAGAAAGACAAGACAGGCCCTGGAGAACAGGGAGCCTTGTTATGCTGATGGGCGGGATGTAAATTGCCAACTGCCTCACTGGAGGAGTGCATTGTGTTCCCTAAAACAAGTAAACAACAGAGCTACAGAGCCAAGGCCACTTCCAGTCTAGGGAATATACCTGGGGAAAACTGAAAATCAATAAGAAAGAGCCACCTCCAAATTTAGGGCTGCACTGGCTACAAGAACCTCAACTTGGGTACACCTTAAATATCCCAGGAAATATAAAAATGGTTCAAAACATTGTGGTACTTACGTACGATGGAATATCCCTCAGCCATGAAATCAATGTCATAAGACCAGTAGCAGCAAAGTGAGTGGATTCAGGTACGATGATTCTAAGTGAAATAAGTCACACAGAAAAAGAAACTTATCATAAGATATCACTTATGAAGATCCTGTAAACATGGCTACACGTGTACTGAGTTAGGAAAGAGAACAGAGTCTCACATTTAGAAAACACTCTTATGCCTGCATAAAGGGGAAGGAGAGGTGGGGTGATGCATAAAACCAGAGTTTGATATAAGCACAGGGACCATTTCAAAAACCAACTTTGGAATTGACAAGACCGACACCTTCCTTAGTGAAAGAGACTCAAAACCCCATATTTCCCACAGAGGAATATATCTGACTAGTAAGAATCTTAAAACCTATGTATTGATATATCTCCATAAGGGAATCAAGTGTGTCTAGAGTGACATAAACATGGCAGCGAGAATCAGCTCAAACCCACTATAAAAAGGAATTTCAAAAGCAAAACCAAAAAACAGGGAAATTCTTTACAATTCCTTCAGGGTGTCTGAGGAAACCTGGAAAGACCCTATCTACAATGACAGCTGGATGTGGCATAAGGCTGGACACTTGGGACTGAGAGGATTGGTGAGATTGGGTGAGCAAATGCAGACCCTTTCAAGCAATAATGCATGGCCCCCATTCCATGGGTCCCAACTCTCCATGTTCAAGGGAATATTACTACAGCTATAACATGTACAGGAAACCTAGAGAATAGACACACTGTGAATACGAAAGGTTTCTAAAACTCAACGAATAGTCCCTCTCCTGGTGCTCCAGTTTGACTTTCCAACTGCCTTACTATCAATCTCCCAACTTGGAGAGACAGGCCCTTTAACCTCCTGGTTTGCACAGGTTCCCAATTTGCCAGAGGATGGAAGGGACGAGGGAGAACCCATGAGAGAGTAGCTGTTAGGCATTTGGACGGGCACATGTCACTCTAATTTCCCGGCAGGAAGAAGAATTAACCAAAGTCTCAGCCACCCACCGGGAACCAGTATAGGACATGATCCAAAATGTTGGACTTGCGTTCAGCTCCCAAAAAACGAGTTGAGAAATGGAGCTCAGGGGCACAGCAATTCACATACTGGCAGAGTGATAAAGGACAACTATCGTCCAAAAATCTGTTGAGGGAAGTCAACGAGGCGGACTTGAAAGTGAGGCAAAATAGCAGGAAACAGATTTCAAGAGGTACGTTGGAATCGCCTGTAAAGCACAGGAAGAGGGGCACAACTTGGACAATGGTGCACTTGGCCAAAAAGGGCGTATGCGTTTTCTCCTGAATATATTCAGGAGAAAACGCATACGCCCTTTTTGGCCAAGCAAGCAAGCGGGCAATGCAAATCTGCACTACAAAGAAGTATCACTTCCCACCGGTCAAAAGGGACATCCACAAAATGTGTAAAAACCAGAAAGGCAAGACAGGCCCTGGAGAACTGGGAGCCTTGTTATGCTGATGGGCGGGATGTAAATTGCCAACTGCCTCACTGGAGGAGTGCATTGTGTTCCCTAAAACAAGTAAACAACAGAGCTACAGAGCCAAGGCCACTTCCAGTCTAGGGAATATACCTGGGGAAAACTGAAAATCAATAAGAAAGAGCCACCTCCAAATTTAGGGCTGCACTGACTACAAGAACCTCAACTTGGGTACACCTTAAATATCCCAGGAAATATAAAAATGGTTCAAAACATTGTGGTACTTACGTACGATGGAATATCCCTCAGCCATGAAATCAATGTCATAAGACCAGTAGCAGCAAAGTGAGTGGATTCAGGTACGATGATTCTAAGTGAAATAAGTCACACAGAAAAAGAAACTTATCATAAGATATCACTTATGAAGATCCTGTAAACATGGCTACACGTGAACTGAGTTAGGAAAGAGAACAGAGTCTCACATTTAGAAAACACTCTTATGCCTGCATAAAGGGGAAGGAGAGGTGGGGTGATGCATAAAACCAGAGTTTGATATAAGCACAGGGACCATTTCAAAAACCAACTTTGGAATTGACAAGACCGACACCTTCCTTAGTGAAAGAGACTCAAAACCCCATATTTCCCACAGAGGAATATATCTGACTAGTAAGAATCTTAAAACCTATGTATTGATATATCTCCATATGGGAATCAAGTGTGTCTAGAGTGACATAAACATGGCAGCGAGAATCAGCTCAAACCCACTATAAAAAGGAATTTCAAAAGCAAAACCAAAAAACAGGGAAATTCTTTACAATTCCTTCAGGGTGTCTGAGGAAACCTGGAAAGACCCTATCTACAATGACAGCTGGATGTGGCATAAGGCTGGACACTTGGGACTGAGAGGATTGGTGAGATTGGGTGAGCAAATGCAGACCCTTTCAAGCAATAATGCATGGCCCCCATTCCATGGGTCCCAACTCTCCATGTTCAAGGGAATATTACTACAGCTATAACATGTACAGGAAACCTAGAGAATAGACACACTGTGAATACGAAAGGTTTCTAAAACTCAACGAATAGTCCCTCTCCTGGTGCTCCAGTTTGACTTTCCAACTGCCTTACTATCAATCTCCCAACTTGGAGAGACAGGCCCTTTAACCTCCTGGTTTGCACAGGTTCCCAATTTGCCAGAGGATGGAAGGGACGAGGGAGAACCCATGAGAGAGTAGCTGTTAGGCATTTGGACGGGCACATGTCACTCTAATTTCCCGGCAGGAAGAAGAATTAACCAAAGTCTCAGCCACCCACCGGGAACCAGTATAGGACATGATCCAAAATGTTGGACTTGCGTTCAGCTCCCAAAAAACGAGTTGAGAAATGGAGCTCAGGGGCACAGCAATTCACATACTGGCAGAGTGATAAAGGACAACTATCGTCCAAAAATCTGTTGAGGGAAGTCAACGAGGCGGACTTGAAAGTGAGGCAAAATAGCAGGAAACAGATTTCAAGAGGTACGTTGGAATCGCCTGTAAAGCACAGGAAGAGGGGCACAACTTGGACAATGGTGCACTTGGCCAAAAAGGGCGTATGCGTTTTCTCCTGAATATATTCAGGAGAAAACGCATACGCCCTTTTTGGCCAAGCAAGCAAGCGGGCAATGCAAATCTGCACTACAAAGAAGTATCACTTCCCACCGGTCAAAAGGGACATCCACAAAATGTGTAAAAACCAGAAAGGCAAGACAGGCCCTGGAGAACTGGGAGCCTTGTTATGCTGATGGGCGGGATGTAAATTGCCAACTGCCTCACTGGAGGAGTGCATTGTGTTCCCTAAAACAAGTAAACAACAGAGCTACAGAGCCAAGGCCACTTCCAGTCTAGGGAATATACCTGGGGAAAACTGAAAATCAATAAGAAAGAGCCACCTCCAAATTTAGGGCTGCACTGACTACAAGAACCTCAACTTGGGTACACCTTAAATATCCCAGGAAATATAAAAATGGTTCAAAACATTCTGGTACTTACGTACGATGGAATATCCCTCAGCCATGAAATCAATGTCATAAGACCAGTAGCAGCAAAGTGAGTGGATTCAGGTACGATGATTCTAAGTGAAATAAGTCACACAGAAAAAGAAACTTATCATAAGATATCACTTATGAAGATCCTGTAAACATGGCTACACGTGAACTGAGTTAGGAAAGAGAACAGAGTCTCACATTTAGAAAACACGCTTATGCCTGCATAAAGGGGAAGGAGAGGTGGGGTGATGCATAAAACCAGAGTTTGATATAAGCACAGGGACCGTTTCAAAAACCAACTTTGGAATTGACAAGACCGACACCTTCCTCAGTGAAAGAGACTCAAAACCCCATATTTCCCACAGAGGAATATATCTGACTAGTAAGAATCTTAAAACCTATGTATTGATATGTCTCCATAAGGGAATCAAGTGTGTCTAGAGTGGCATAAACATGGCAGCGAGAATCAGCTCAAACCCACTATAAAAAGGAATTTCAAAAGCAAAACCAAAAAACAGGGAAATTCTTTACAATTCCTTCAGGGTGTCAGAGGAAACCTGGAAAGACCCTATCTACAATGACAGCTGTATGTGGCATAAGGCTGGACACTTGGGACTGAGAGGATTGGTGAGATTGGGTGAGCAAATGCAGACCCTTTCAAGCAATAATGCATGGCCCCCATTCCATGGGTCCCAACTCTCCAGGTTCAAGGGAATATTACTACAGCTATAACATGTACAGGAAACCTAGAGAATGGACACACTGTGAATACGAAAGGTTTCTAAAACTCAACGAATAGTCCCTCTCCTGGTGCTCCAGTTTGACTTTCCAACTGCCTTACTATCAATCTCCCAACTTGGAGAGACAGGCCCTTTAACCTCCTGGTTTGCACAGGTTCCCAATTTGGCAGAGGATGGAAGGGACGAGAGAGAACCCATGAGAGAGTAGCTGTTAGGCATTTGGACGGGCACATGTCACTCTAATTTCCCGGCAGGAAGAAGAATTAACCAAAGTCTCAGCCACCCACCGGGAACCAGTATAGGACATGATCCAAAATTTTGGACTTGCGTTCAGCTCCCAAAAAACGAGTTGAGAAATGGAGCTCAGGGGCACAGCAATTCACAAACTGGCAGAGTGATAAAGGACAACTATCGTCCAAAAATCTGTTGAGGGAAGTCAACGAGGCGGACTTGAAAGCGAGGCAAAATAGCAGGAAACAGATTTCAAGAGGTACCTTGGAATCGCCTGTAAAGCACAGGAAGAGGGGCACAACTTGGACAATGGTGCACTTGGCCAAAAAGGGCGTATGCGTTTTCTCCTGAATATATTCCGGAGAAAACGCATACGCCCTTTTTGGCCAAGCAAGCAAGCGGGCAATGCAAATCTGCACTACAAAGAAGTATCACTTCCCACCGGTCAAAAGGGACATCCACAAAATATGTAAAAACCAGAAAGGCAAGACAGGCCCTGGAGAACTGGGAGCCTTGTTATGCTGATGGGCGGGATGTAAATTGACAACTGCCTCACTGGAGGAGTGCATTGTGTTCCCTAAAACAAGTAAACAACAGAGCTATAGAGCCAAGGCCACATCCAGTCTAGGGAATATACCTTGGGAAAACTGAAAATCAATAAGAAAGAGCCACCTCCAAATTTAGGGCTGCACTGGCTACAAGAACCTCAACTTGGGTACACCTTAAATATCCCAGGAAATATAAAAATGGTTCAAAACATTGTGGTACTTACGTACGATGGAATATCCCTCAGCCATGAAATCAATGTCATAAGACCAGTAGCAGCAAAGTGAGTGGATTCAGGTACGATGATTCTAAGTGAAATAAGTCACACAGAAAAAGAAACTTATCATAAGATATCACTTATGAAGATCCTGTAAACATGGCTACACGTGAACTGAGTTAGGAAAGAGAACAGAGTCTCACATTTAGAAAACACTCTTATGCCTGCATAAAGGGGAAGGAGAGGTGGGGTGATGCATAAAACCAGAGTTTGATATAAGCACAGGGACCGTTTCAAAAACCAACTTTGGAATTGACAAGACCGACACCTTCCTCAGTGAAAGAGACTCAAAACCCCATATTTCCCACAGAGGAATATATCTGACTAGTAAGAATCTTAAAACCTATGTATTGATATGACTCCATAAGGGAATCAAGTGTGTCTAGAGTGGCATAAACATGGCAGCGAGAATCAGCTCAAACCCACTATAAAAAGGAATTTCAAAAGCAAAACCAAAAAACAGGGAAATTCTTTACAATTCCTTCAGGGTGTCTGAGGAAACCTGGAAAGACCCTATCTACAATGACAGCTGGATGTGGCATAAGGCTGGACACTTGGGACTGAGAGGATTGGTGAGATTGGGTGAGCAAATGCAGACCCTTTCAAGCAATAATGCATGGCCCCCATTCCATGGGTCCCAACTCTCCAGGTTCAAGGGAATATTACTACAGCTATAACATGTACAGGAAACCTAGAGAATGGACACACTGTGAATACGAAAGGTTTCTAAAACTCAACGAATAGTCCCTCTCCTGGTGCTCCAGTTTGACTTTCCAACTGCCTTACTATCAATCTCCCAACTTGGAGAGACAGGCCCTTTAACCTCCTGGTTTGCACAGGTTCCCAATTTGGCAGAGGATGGAAGGGACGAGGGAGAACCCATGAGAGAGTAGCTGTTAGGCATTTGGACGGGCACATGTCACTCTAATTTCCCGGCAGGAAGAAGAATTAACCAAAGTCTCAGCCACCCACCGGGAACCAGTATAGGACATGATCCAAAATTTTGGACTTGCGTTCAGCTCACAAAAAACGAGTTGAGAAATGGAGCTCAGGGGCACAGCAATTCACAAACTGGCAGAGTGATAAAGGACAACTATCGTCCAAAAATCTGTTGAGGGAAGTCAACGAGGCGGACTTGAAAGTGAGGCAAAATAGCAGGAAACAGATTTCAAGAGGTACCTTGGAATCGCCTGTAAAGCACAGGAAGAGGGGCACAACTTGGACAATGGTGCACTTGGCCAAAAAGGGCGTATGTGTTTTCTCCTGAATATATTCAGGAGAAAACGCATACGCCCTTTTTGGCCAAGCAAGCAAGCGGGCAATGCAAATCTGCACTACAAAGAAGTATCATTTCCCACCGGTCAAAAGGGACATCCACAAAATGTGTAAAAACCAGAAAGGCAAGACAGGCCCTGGAGAACAGGGAGCCTTGTTATGCTGATGGGTGGGATGTAAATTGCCAACTGCCTCACTGGAGGAGTGCATTGTGTTCCCTAAAACAAGTAAACAACAGAGCTACAGAGCCAAGGCCACTTCCAGTCTAGGGAATATACCTGGGGAAAACTGAAAATCAATAAGAAAGAGCCACCTCCAAATTTAGGGCTGCACTGGCTACAAGAACCTCAACTTGGGTACACCTTAAATATCCCAGGAAATATAAAAATGGTTCAAAACATTGTGGTACTTACGTACGATGGAATATCCCTCAGCCATGAAATCAATGTCATAAGACCAGTAGCAGCAAAGTGAGTGGATTCAGGTACGATGATTCTAAGTGAAATATGTCACACAGAAAAAGAAACTTATCATAAGATATCACTTAGGAAGATCCTGTAAACATGGCTACACGTGAACTGAGTTAGGAAAGAGAACAGAGTCTCACATTTAGAAAACACTCTTATGCCTGCATAAAGGGGAAGGAGAGGTGGGGTGATGCATAAAACCAGAGTTTGATATAAGCACAGGGACCGTTTCAAAAACCAACTTTGGAATTGACAAGACCGACACCTTCCTCAGTGAAAGAGACTCAAAAACCCATATTTCCCACAGAGGAATATATCTGACTAGTAAGAATCTTAAAACCTATGTATTGATATGTCTCCATAAGGGAATCAAGTGTGTCTAGAGTGGCATAAACATGGCAGCGAGAATCAGCTCAAACCCAGTATAAAAAGGAATTTCAAAAGCAAAACCAAAAAACAGGGAAATTCTTTACAATTCCTTCAGGGTGTCTGAGGAAACCTGGAAAGACCCTGTCTACAATGACAGCTGGATGTGGCATAAGGCTGGACACTTGGGACTGAGAGGATTGGTGAGATTGGGTGAGCAAATGCAGACCCTTTCAAGCAATAATGCATGGCCCCCATTCCATGGGTCCCAACTCTCCAGGTTCAAGGGAATATTACTACAGCTATAACATGTACAGGAAACTTAGAGAATGGACACACTGTGAATACGAAAGGTTTCTAAAACTCAACGAATAGTCCCTCTCCTGGTGCTCCAGTTTGACTTTCCAACTGCCTTACTATCAATCTCCCAACTTGGAGAGACAGGCCCTTTAACCTCCTGGTTTGCACAGGTTCCCAATTTGGCAGAGGATGGAAGGGACGAGGGAGAACCCATGAGAGAGTAGCTGTTAGGCATTTGGACGGGCACATGTCAATCTAATTTCCCGGCAGGAAGAAGAATTAACCAAAGTCTCAGCCACCCACCGGGAACCAGTATAGGACATGATCCAAAATTTTGGACTTGCGTTCAGCTCACAAAAAACGAGTTGAGAAATGGAGCTCAGGGGCACAGCAATTCACAAACTGGCAGAGTGATAAAGGACAACTATCGTCCAAAAATCTGTTGAGGGAAGTCAACGAGGCGGACTTGAAAGTGAGGCAAAATAGCAGGAAACAGATTTCAAGAGGTACCTTGGAATCGCCTGTAAAGCACAGGAAGAGGGGCACAACTTGGACAATGGTGCACTTGGCCAAAAAGGGCGTATGTGTTTTCTCCTGAATATATTCAGGAGAAAACGCATACGCCCTTTTTGGCCAAGCAAGCAAGCGGGCAATGCAAATCTGCACTACAAAGAAGTATCACTTCCCACCGGTCAAAAGGGACATCCACAAAATGTGTAAAAACCAGAAAGGCAAGACAGGCCCTGGAGAACTGGGAGCCTTGTTATGCTGATGGGCGGGATGTAAATTGCCAACTGCCTCACTGGAGGAGTGCATTGTGTTCCCTAAAACAAGTAAACAACAGAGCTACAGAGCCAAGGCCACTTCCAGTCTAGGGAATATACCTGGGGAAAACTGAAAATCAATAAGAAAGAGCCACCTCCAAATTTAGGGCTGCACTGGCTACAAGAACCTCAACTTGGGTACACCTTAAATATCCCAGGAAATATAAAAATGGTTCAAAACTTTGTGGTACTTACGTACGATGGAATATCCCTCAGCCATGAAATCAATGTCATAAGACCAGTAGCAGCAAAGTGAGTGGATTCAGGTACGATGATTCTAAGTGAAATAAGTCACACAGAAAAAGAAACTTATCATAAGATATCACTTATGAAGATCCTGTAAACATGGCTACACGTGAACTGAGTTAGGAAAGAGAACAGAGTCTCACATTTAGAAAACACTCTTATGCCTGCATAAAGGGGAAGGAGAGGTGGGGTGATGCATAAAACCAGAGTTTGATATAAGCACAGGGACCGTTTCAAAAACCAACTTTGGAATAGACAAGACCTACACCTTCCTCAGTGAAAGAGACTCAAAACCCCATATTTCCCGCAGAGGAATATATCTGACTAGTAAGAATCTTAAAACCTATGTATTGATATGACTCCATAAGGGAATCAAGTGTGTCTAGAGTGGCATAAACATGGCAGCGAGAATCAGCTCAAACCCACTATAAAAAGGAATTTCAAAAGCAAAACCAAAAAACAGGGAAATTCTTTACAATTCCTTCAGGGTGTCTGAGGAAACCTGGAAAGACCCTATCTACAATGACAGCTGGATGTGGCATAAGGCTGGACACTTGGGACTGAGAGGATTGGTGAGATTGGGTGAGCAAATGCAGACCCTTTCAAGCAATAATGCATGGCCCCCATTCCATGGGTCCCAACTCTCCAGGTTCAAGGGAATATTACTACAGCTATAACATGTACAGGAAACCTAGAGAATGGACACACTGTGAATACGAAAGGTTTCTAAAACTCAACGAATAGTCCCTCTCCTGGTGCTCCAGTTTGACTTTCCAACTGCCTTACTATCAATCTCCCAACTTGGAGAGACAGGCCCTTTAACCTCCTGGTTTGCACAGGTTCCCAATTTGCCAGAGGATGGAAGGGACGAGGGAGAACCCATGAGAGAGTAGCTGTTAGGCATTTGGACGGGCACATGTCACTCTAATTTCCCGGCAGGAAGAAGAATTAACCAAAGTCTCAGCCACCCACCGGGAACCAGTATAGGACATGATCCAAAATTTTGGACTTGCGTTCAGCTCACAAAAAACGAGTTGAGAAATGGAGCTCAGGGGCACAGCAATTCACAAACTGGCAGAGTGATAAAGGACAACTATCGTCCAAAAATCTGTTGAGGGAAGTCAAAGAGGCGGACTTGAAAGCGAGGCAAAATAGCAGGAAACAGATTTCAAGAGGGACCCTGGAATCGCCTGTAAAGCACAGGAAGAGGGGCACAACTTGGACAATGGTGCACTTGGCCAAAAAGGGCGTATGCGTTTTCTCCTGAATATATTCCGGAGAAAACGCATACGCCCTTTTTGGCCAAGCAAGCAAGCGGGCAATGCAAATCTGCACTACACAGAAGTATCACTTCCCACCGGTCAAAAGGGACATCCACAAAATGTGTAAAAACCAGAAAGGCAAGACAGGCCCTGGAGAACTGGGAGCCTTGTTATGCTGATGGGCGGGATGTAAATTGCCAACTGCCTCACTGGAGGAGTGCATTGTGTTCCCTAAAACAAGTAAACAACAGAGCTACAGAGCCAAGGCCACTTCCAGTCTAGGGAATATACCTTGGGAAAACTGAAAATCAATAAGAAAGAGCCACCTCCAAATTTAGGGCTGCACTGACTACAAGAACCTCAACTTGGGTACACCTTAAATATCCCAGGAAATATAAAAATGGTTCAAAACATTGTGGTACTTATGTACGATGGAATATCCCTCAGCCATGAAATCAATGTCATAAGACCAGTAGCAGCAAAGTGAGTGGATTCAGGTACGATGATTCTAAGTGAAATAAGTCACACAGAAAAAGAAACTTATCATAAGATATCAATTATGAAGATCCTGTAAACATTGCTACACGTGAACTGAGTTAGGAAAGAGAACAGAGTCTCACATTTAGAAAACACGCTTATGCCTGCATAAAGGGGAAGGAGAGGTGGGGTGATGCATAAAACCAGAGTTTGATATAAGCACAGGGACCGTTTCAAAAACCAACTTTGGAATTGACAAGACCGACACCTTCCTCAGTGAAAGAGACTCAAAACCCCATATTTCCCACAGAGGAATATATCTGACTAGTAAGAATCTTAAAACCTATGTATTGATATGTCTCCATAAGGGAATCAAGTGTGTCTAGAGTGGCATAAACATGGCAGCGAGAATCAGCTCAAACCCACTATAAAAAGGAATTTCAAAAGCAAAACCAAAAAACAGGGAAATTCTTTACAATTCCTTCAGGGTGTCTGAGGAAACCTGGAAAGACCCTATCTACAATGACAGCTGGATGTGGCATAAGGCTGGACACTTGAGACTGAGAGGATTGGTGAGATTGGGTGAGCAAATGCAGACCCTTTCAAGCAATAATGCATGGCCCCCATTCCATGGGTCCCAACTCTCCATGTTCAAGGGAATATTACTACAGCTATAACATGTACAGGAAACGTAGAGAATGGACACACTGTGAATACGAAAGGTTTCTAAAACTCAACGAATAGTCCCTCTCCTGGTGCTCCAGTTTGACTTTCCAACTGCCTTACTATCAATCTCCCAACTTGGAGAGACAGGCCCTTTAACCTCCTGGTTTGCACAGGTTCCCAATTTGGCAGAGGATGGAAGGGACGAGGGAGAACCCATGAGAGAGTAGCTGTTAGGCATTTGGACGGGCACATGTCACTCTAATTTCCCGGCAGGAAGAAGAATTAACCAAAGTCTCAGCCACCCACCGGGAACCAGTATAGGACATGATCCAAAATTTTGGACTTGCGTTCAGCTCCCAAAAAACGAGTTGAGAAATGGAGCTCAGGGGCACAGCAATTCACATACTGGCAGAGTGATAAAGGACAACTATCGTCCAAAAATCTGTTGAGGGAAGTCAACGAGGCGGACTTGAAAGCGAGGCAAAATAGCAGGAAACAGATTTCAAGAGGTACGTTGGAATCGCCTGTAAAGCACAGGAAGAGGGGCACAACTTGGACAATGGTGCACTTGGCCAAAAAGGGCTTATGCGTTTTCTCCTGAATATATTCAGGAGAAAACGCATACACCCTTTTTGGCCAAGCAAGCAAGCGGGCAATGCAAATCTGCACTACAAAGAAGTATCACTTCCCACCGGTCAAAAGGGACATCCACAAAATGTGTAAAAAACAGAAAGGCAAGACAGGCCCTGGAGAACTGGGAGCCTTGTTATGCTGATGGGCGGGATGTAAATTGCCAACTGCCTCACTGGAGGAGTGCATTGTGTTCCCTAAAACAAGTAAACAACAGAGCTATAGAGCCAAGGCCACATCCAGTCTAGGGAATATACCTTGGGAAAATTGAAAATCAATAAGAAAGAGCCACCTCCAAATTTAGGGCTGCACTGGCTACAAGAACCTCAACTTGGGTACACCTTAAATATCCCAGGAAATATAAAAATGGTTCAAAACATTGTGGTACTTCCGTACGATGGAATATCCCTCAGCGATGAAATCAATGTCATAAAACCAGTAGCAGCAAAGTGAGTGGATTCAGGTACGATGATTCTAAGTGAAATAAGTCACACAGAAAAAGAAACTTATCATAAGATATCACTTATGAAGATCCTGTAAACTTGGCTACACGTGAACTGAGTTAGGAAATAGAACAGAGTCTCACATTTAGAAAACACTCTTATGCCTGCATAAAGGGGATGGAGAGGTGGGGTGATGCATAAAACCAGAGTTTGATATAAGCACATGGACCGTTCCAAAAACCAACTTTGGAATAGACAAGACCTACACCTTCCTCAGTGAAAGAGACTCAAAACCCCATATTTCCCGCAGAGGAATATATCTGACTAGTAAGAATCTTAAAACCTATGTATTGATATGACTCCATAAGGGAATCAAGTGTGTCTAGAGTGGCATAAACATGGCAGCGAGAATCAGCTCAAACCCACTATAAAAAGGAATTTCAAAAGCAAAACCAAAAAACAGGGAAATTCTTTACAATTCCTTCAGGGTGTCTGAGGAAACCTGGAAAGACCCTATCTACAATGACAGCTGGATGTGGCATAAGGCTGGACACTTGGGACTGAGAGGATTGGTGAGATTGGGTGAGCAAATGCAGACCCTTTCAAGCAATAATGCATGGCCCCCATTCCATGGGTCCCAACTCTCCATGTTCAAGGGAATATCACTACAGCTATAACATGTACAGGAAACCTAGAGAATGGACACACTGTGAATACGAAAGGTTTCTAAAACTCAACGAATAGTCCCTCTCCTGGTGTTCCAGTTTGACTTTCCAACTGCCTTACTATCAATCTCCCAACTTGGAGAGACAGGCCCTTTAACCTCCTGGTTTGCACAGGTTCCCAATTTGGCAGAGGATGGAAGGGACGAGGGAGAACCCATGAGAGAGTAGCTGTTAGGCATTTGGACGGGCACATGTCACTCTAATTTCCCGGCAGGAAGAAGAATTAACCAAAGTCTCAGCCACCCACCGGGAACCAGTATAGGACATGATCCAAAATTTTGGACTTGCGTTCAGCTCACAAAAAACGAGTTGAGAAATGGAGCTCAGGGGCACAGCAATTCACAAACTGGCAGAGTGATAAAGGACAACTATCGTCCAAAAATCTGTTGAGGGAAGTCAACGAGGCGGACTTGAAAGCGAGGCAAAATAGCAGGAAACAGATTTCAAGAGGTACCTTGGAATCGCCTGTAAAGCACAGGAAGAGGGGCACAACTTGGACAATGGTGCACTTGGCCAAAAAGGGCGTATGCGTTTTCTCCTGAATATATTCAGGAGAAAACGCATACGCCCATTTTGGCCAAGCAAGCAAGCGGGCAATGCAAATCTGCACTACAAAGAAGTATCACTTCCCACCGGTCAAAAGGGACATCCACAAAATGTGTAAAAACCAGAAAGGCAAGACAGGCCCTGGAGAACTGGGAGCCTTGTTATGCTGATGGGCGGGATGTAAATTGCCAACTGCCTCACTGGAGGAGTGCATTGTGTTCCCTAAAACAAGTAAACAACAGAGCTACAGAGCCAAGGCCACATCCAGTCTAGGGAATATACCTTGGGAAAACTGAAAATCAATAAGAAAGAGCCACCTCCAAATTTAGGGCTGCATTGACTACATGAACCTCAACTTGGGTACACCTTAAATATCCCAGGAAATATAAAAATGGTTCAAAACATTGTGGTACTTACGTACGATGGAATATCCCTCAGCCATGAAATCAATGTCATAAGACCAGTAGCAACAAAGTGAGTGGATTCAGGTACGATGATTCTAAGTGAAATAAGTCACACAGAAAAAGAAACTTATCATAAGATATCACTTATGAAGATCCTGTAAACATGGCTACACGTGAACTGAGTTAGGAAAGAGAACAGAGTCTCACATTTAGAAAACACTCTTATGCCTGCATAAAGGGGAAGGAGAGGTGGGGTGATGCATAAAACCAGAGTTTGATATAAGCACAGGGACCGTTTCAAAAACCAACTTTGGAATAGACAAGACCTACACCTTCCTCAGTGAAAGAGACTCAAAACCCCATATTTCCCACAGAGGAATATATCTGACTAGTAAGAATCTTAAAACCTATGTATTGATATGACTCCATAAGGGAATCAAGTGTGTCTAGAGTGGCATAAACATGGCAGCGAGAATCAGCTCAAACCCACTATAAAAAGGAATTTCAAAACCAAAACCAAAAAACAGGGAAATTCTTTACAATTCCTTCAGGGTGTCTGAGGAAACCTGGAAAGACCCTATCTACAATGACAGCTGGATGTGGCATAAGGCTGGACACTTGGGACTGAGAGGATTGGTGAGATTGGGTGAGCAAATGCAGACCCTTTCAAGCAATAATGCATGGCCCCCATTCCATGGGTCCCAACTCTCCATGTTCAAGGGAATATCACTACAGCTATAACATGTACAGGAAACCTAGAGAATGGACACACTGTGAATACGAAAGGTTTCTAAAACTCAACGAATAGTCCCTCTCCTGGTGCTCCAGTTTGACTTTCCAACTGCCTTACTATCAATCTCCCAACTTGGAGAGACAGGCCCTTTAACCTCCTGGTTTGCACAGGTTCCCAATTTGGCAGAGGATGGAAGGGACGAGGGAGAACCCATGAGAGAGTAGCTGTTAGGCATTTGGACGGGCACATGTCACTCTAATTTCCCAGCAGGAAGAAGAATTAACCAAAGTCTCAGCCACCCACCGGGAACCAGTATAGGACATGATCCAAAATTTTGGACTTGCGTTCAGCTCACAAAAAACGAGTTGAGAAATGGAGCTCAGGGGCACAGCAATTCACAAACTGGCAGAGTGATAAAGGACAACTATCGTCCAAAAATCTGTTGAGGGAAGTCAACGAGGCGGACTTGAAAGCGAGGCAAAATAGCAGGAAACAGATTTCAAGAGGTACCTTGGAATCGCCTGTAAAGCACAGGAAGAGGGGCACAACTTGGACAATGGTGCACTTGGCCAAAAAGGGCGTATGCGTTTTCTCCTGAATATATTCAGGAGAAAACGCATACGCCCTTTTTGGCCAAGCAAGCAAGCGGGCAATGCAAATCTGCACTACAAAGAAGTATCACTTCCCACCGGTCAAAAGGGACATCCACAAAATGTGTAAAAACCAGAAAGGCAAGACAGGCCCTGGAGAACTGGGAGCCTTGTTATGCTGATGGGCGGGATGTAAATTGCCTACTGCCTCACTGGAGGAGTGCATTGTGTTCCCTAAAACAAGTAAACAACAGAGCTACAGAGCCAAGGCCACATCCAGTCTAGGGAATATACCTTGGGAAAACTGAAAATCAATAAGAAAGAGCCACCTCCAAATTTAGGGCTGCACTGACTACATGAACCTCAACTTGGGTACACCTTAAATATCCCAGGAAATATAAAAATGGTTCAAAACATTGTGGTACTTACGTACGATGGAATATCCCTCAGCCATGAAATCAATGTCATAAGACCAGTAGCAACAAAGTGAGTGGATTCAGGTACGATGATTCTAAGTGAAATAAGTCACACAGAAAAAGAAACTTATCATAAGATATCACTTATGAAGATCCTGTAAACATGGCTACACGTGAACTGAGTTAGGAAAGAGAACAGAGTCTCACATTTAGAAAACACTCTTATGCCTGCATAAAGGGGAAGGAGAGGTGGGGTGATGCATAAAACCAGAGTTTGATATAAGCACAGGGACCGTTTCAAAAACCAACTTTGGAATAGACAAGACCTACACCTTCCTCAGTGAAAGAGACTCAAAACCCCATATTTCCCACAGAGGAATATATCTGACTAGTAAGAATCTTAAAACCTATGTATTGATATGACTCCATAAGGGAATCAAGTGTGTCTAGAGTGGCATAAACATGGCAGCGAGAATCAGCTCAAACCCACTATAAAAAGGAATTTCAAAAGCAAAACCAAAAAACAGGGAAATTCTTTACAATTCCTTCAGGGTGTCTGAGGAAACCTGGAAAGACCCTATCTACAATGACAGCTGGATGTGGCATAAGGCTGGACACTTGGGACTGAGAGGATTGGTGAGATTGGGTGAGCAAATGCAGACCCTTTCAAGCAATAATGCATGGCCCCCATTCCATGGGTCCCAACTCTCCAGGTTCAAGGGAATATTACTACAGCTATAACATGTACAGGAAACCTAGAGAATGGACACACTGTGAATACGAAAGGTTTCTAAAACTCAACGAATAGTCCCTCTCCTGGTGCTCCAGTTTGACTTTCCAACTGCCTTACTATCAATCTCCCAACTTGGAGAGACAGGCCCTTTAACCTCCTGGTTTGCACAGGTTCCCAATTTGCCAGAGGATGGAAGGGACGAGGGAGAACCCATGAGAGAGTAGCTGTTAGGCATTTGGACGGGCACATGTCACTCTAATTTCCCGGAAGGAAGAAGAATTAACCAAAGTCTCAGCCACCCACCGGGAACCAGTATAGGACATGATCCAAAATTTTGGACTTGCGTTCAGCTCACAAAAAACGAGTTGAGAAATGGAGCTCAGGGGCACAGCAATTCACAAACTGGCAGAGTGATAAAGGACAACTATCGTCCAAAAATCTGTTGAGGGAAGTCAACGAGGCGGACTTGAAAGTGAGGCAAAATAGCAGGAAACAGATTTCAAGAGGTACCTTGGAATCGCCTGTAAAGCACAGGAAGAGGGGCACAACTTGGACAATGGTGCACTTGGCCAAAAAGGGCGTATGCGTTTTCTCCTGAATATATTCAGGAGAAAACGCATACGCCCTTTTTGGCCAAGCAAGCAAGCGGGCAATGCAAATCTGCACTACAAAGAAGTATCACTTCCCACCGGTCAAAAGGGACATCCACAAAATGTGTAAAAACCAGAAAGGCAAGACAGGCCCTGGAGAACTGGGAGCCTTGTTATGCTGATGGGCGGGATGTAAACTGCCAACTGCCTCACTGGAGGAGTGCATTGTGTTCCCTAAAACAAGTAAACAACAGAGCTACAGAGCCAAGGCCACTTCCAGTCTAGGGAATATACCTTGGGAAAACTGAAAATCAATAAGAAAGAGCCACCTCCAAATTTAGGGCTGCACTGACTACAAGAACCTCAACTTGGGTACACCTTAAATATCCCAGGAAATATAAAAATGGTTCAAAACATTGTGGTACTTACGTACGATGGAATATCCCTCAGCCATGAAATCAATGTCATAAGACCAGTAGCAGCAAAGTGAGTGG
Organism: Mesoplodon densirostris; assembly: GCF_025265405.1. NCBI lineage: Eukaryota > Metazoa > Chordata > Mammalia > Artiodactyla > Ziphiidae > Mesoplodon > Mesoplodon densirostris. Next base: position 648,582 of record NW_026778208.1, read on the forward strand.
ATTCAGGTACGATGATTCTAAGTGAAATAAGTCACACAGAAAAAGAAACTTATCATAAGATATCACTTATGAAGGTCCTGTAAACATGGCTACACGTGAACTGAGTTAGGAAAGAGAACAGAGTCTCACATTTAGAAAACACTCTTATGCCTGCATAAAGGGGAAGGAGAGGTGGGGTGATGCATAAAACCAGAGTTTGATATAAGCACAGGGACCGTTCCAAAAACCAACTTTGGAATAGACAAGACCTACACCTTCCTCAGTGAAAGAGACTCAAAACCCCATATTTCCCGCAGAGGAATATATCTGACTAGTAAGTATCTTAAAACCTATGTATTGATATGACTCCATAAGGGAATCAAGTGTGTCTAGAGTGGCATAAACATGGCAGCGAGAATCAGCTCAAACCCACTATAAAAAGGAATTTCAAAAGCAAAACCAAAAAACAGGGAAATTCTTTACAATTCCTTCAGGGTGTCTGAGGAAACCTGGAAAGACCCTATATACAATGACAGCTGGATGTGGCATAAGGCTGGACACTTGGGACTGAGAGGATTGGTGAGATTGGGTGAGCAAATGCAGACCCTTTCAAGCAATAATGCATGGCCCCCATTCCATGGGTCCCAACTCTCCAGTTTCAAGGGAATATTACTACAGCTATAACATGTACAGGAAACCTAGAGAATGGACACACTGTGAATACGAAAGGTTTCTAAAACTCAACGAATAGTCCCTCTCCTGGTGCTCCAGTTTGACTTTCCAACTGCCTTACTATCAATCTCCCAACTTGGAGAGACAGGCCCTTTAACCTCCTGGTTTGCACAGGTTCCCAATTTGGCAGAGGAATGAAGGGACGAGGGAGAACCCATGAGAGAGTAGCTGTTAGGCATTTGGACGGGCACATGTCACTCTAATTTCCCGGCAGGAAGAAGAATTAACCAAAGTCTCAGCCACCCACCGGGAACCAGTATAGGACATGATCCAAAATTTTGGACTTGCGTTCAGCTCACAAAAAACGAGTTGAGAAATGGAGCTGAGGGGAACAGCAATTCACAAACTGGCAGAGTGATAAAGGACAACTATCGTCCAAAAATCTGTTGAGGGAAGTCAACGAGGCGGACTTGAAAGTGAGGCAAAATAGCAGGAAACAGATTTCAAGAGGTACCTTGGAATCGCCTCTAAAGCACAGGAAGAGGGGCACAACTTGGACAATGGTGCACTTGGCCAAAAAGGGCGTATGCGTTTTCTCCTGAATATATTCAGGAGAAAACGTATACGCCCTTTTTGGCCAAGCAAGCAAGCGGGCAATGCAAATCTGCACTACAAAGAAGTATCATTTCCCACCGGTCAAAAGGGACATCCACAAAATGTGTAAAAACCAGAAAGGCAAGACAGGCCCTGGAGAACTGGGAGCCTTGTTATGCTGATGGGCGGGATGTAAATTGCCAACTGCCTCACTGGAGGAGTGCATTGTGTTCCCTAAAACAAGTAAACAACAGAGCTACAGAGCCAAGGCCACTTCCAGTCTAGGGAATATACCTTGGGAAAACTGAAAATCAATAAGAAAGAGCCACCTCCAAATTTAGGGCTGCACTGACTACAAGAACCTCAACTTGGGTACACCTTAAATATCCCAGGAAATATAAAAATGGTTCAAAACATTGTGGTACTTACGTACGATGGAATATCCCTCAGCCATGAAATCAATGTCATAAGACCAGTAGCAGCAAAGTGAGTGGATACAGGTACGATGATTCTAAGTGAAATAAGTCACACAGAAAAAGAAACTTATCATAAGATATCACTTATGAAGGTCCTGTAAACATGGCTACACGTGAACTGAGTTAGGAAAGAGAACAGAGTCTCACATTTAGAAAATACTCTTATGCCTGCATAAAGGGGATGGAGAGGTGGGGTGATGCATAAAACCAGAGTTTGATATAAGCACAGGGACCGTTTCAAAAACCAACTTTGGAATAGACAAGACCTACACCTTCCTCAGTGAAAGAGACTCAAAACCCCATATTTCCCGCAGAGGAATATATCTGACTAGTAAGAATCTTAAAACCTATGTATTGATATGACTCCATAAGGGAATCAAGTGTGTCTAGAGTGGCATAAACATGGCAGCGAGAATCAGCTGAAACCCACTATAAAAAGGAATTTCAAAAGCAAAACCAAAAAACAGGGAAATTCTTTACAATTCCTTCAGGGTGTCTGAGGAAACCTGGAAAGACCCTATCTACAATGACAGCTGGATGTGGGATAAGACTGGACACTTGGGACTGAGAGGATTGGTGAGATTGGGTGAGCAAATGCAGACCCTTTCAAGCAATAATGCATGGCCCCCATTCCATGGGTCCCAACTCTCCAGGTTCAAGGGAATATTACTACAGCTATAACATGTACAGGAAACCTAGAGAATGTACACACTGTGAATACGAAAGGTTTCTAAAACTCAATGAATAGTCCCTCTCCTGGTGCTCCAGTTTGACGTTCCAACTGCCTTACTATCAATCTCCCAACTTGGAGAGACAGGCCCTTTAACCTCCTGGTTTGCACAGGTTCCCAATTTGGCAGAGGATGGAAGGGACGAGAGAGAACCCATGAGAGAGTAGCTGTTAGGCATTTGGACGGGCACATGTCACTCTAATTTCCCGGCAGGAAGAAGAATTAACCAAAGTCTCAGCCACCCACCGGGAACCAGTATAGGACATGATCCAAAATTTTGGACTTGCGTTCAGCTCACAAAAAACGAGTTGAGAAATGGAGCTCAGGGGCACAGCAATTCACAAACTGGCAGAGTGATAAAGGACAACTATCGTCCAAAAATCTGTTGTGGGAAGTCAACGAGGCGGACTTGAAAGCGAGGCAAAATAGCAGGAAACAGATTTCAAGAGGTACGTTGGAATCGCCTGTAAAGCACAGGAAGAGGGGCACAACTTGGACAATGGTGCACTTGGCCAAAAAGGGCGTATGCGTTTTCTCCTGAATATATTCAGGAGAAAACGCATACGCCCTTTTTGGCCAAGCAAGCAAGCGGGCAATGCAAATCTGCACTACAAAGAAGTATCACTTCCCACCGGTCAAAAGGGACATCCACAAAATGTGTAAAAACCAGAAAGGCAAGACAGGCCCTGGAGAACTGGGAGCCTTGTTATGCTGATGGGCGGGATGTAAATTGACAACTGCCTCACTGGAGGAGTGTATTGTGTTCCCTAAAACAAGTAAACAACAGAGCTACAGAGCCAAGGCCACTTCCAGTCTAGGGAATATACCTTGGCAAAACTGAAAATCAATAAGAAAGAGCCACCTCCAAATTTAGGGCTGCACTGACTACAAGAACCTCAACTTGGGTACACCTTAAATATCCCAGGAAATATAAAAATGGTTCAAAACATTGTGGTACTTACGTACGATGGAATATCGCTCAGCCATGAAATCAATGTCATAAGACCTGTAGCAGCAAAGTGAGTGGATTCAGGTACGATGATTCTAAGTGAAATAAGTCACACAGAAAAAGAAACTTATCATAAGATATCACTTATGAAGATCCTGTAAACATGGCTACACGTGAACTGAGTTAGGAAAGAGAACAGAGTCTCACATTTAGAAAACACTCTTATGCCTGCATAAAGGGGAAGGAGAGGTGGGGTGATGCATCAAACCAGAGTTTGATATAAGCACAGGGACCGTTTCAAAAACCAACTTTGGAATAGACAAGACCTACACCTTCCTCAGTGAAAGAGACTCAAAACCCCATATTTCCCACAGAGGAATATATCTGACTAGTAAGAATCTTAAAACCTATGTATTGATATGTCTCCATAAGGGAATCAAGTGTGTCTAGAGTGGCATAAACATGGCAGCGAGAATCAGCTCAAACCCACTATAAAAAGGAATTTCAAAAGCAAAACCAAAAAACAGGGAAATTCTTTACAATTCCTTCAGGGTGTCTGAGGAAACCTGGAAAGACCCTATCTACAATGACAGCTGGATGTGGCATAAGGCTGGACACTTGGGACTGAGAGGATTGGTGAGATTGGGTGAGCAAATGCAGACCCTTTCAAGCAATAATGCATGGCCCCCATTCCATGGGTCCCAACTCTCCAGGTTCAAGGGAATATTACTACAGCTATAACATGTACAGGAAACCTAGAGAATGGACACACTGTGAATACGAAAGGTTTCTAAAACTCAACGAATAGTCCCTCTCCTGGTGCTCCAGTTTGACTTTCCAACTGCCTTACTATCAATCTCCCAACTTGGAGAGACAGGCCCTTTAACCTCCTGGTTTGCACAGGTTCCCAATTTGGCAGAGGATGGAAGGGACGAGGGAGAACCCATGAGAGAGTAGCTGTTAGGCATTTGGACGGGCACATGTCACTCTAATTTCCCGGCAGGAAGAAGAATTAACCAAAGTCTCAGCCACCCACCGGGAACAAGTATAGGACATGATCCAAAATTTTGGACTTGCGTTCAGCTCACAAAAAACGAGTTGAGAAATGGAGCTCAGGGGCACAGCAATTCACAAACTTGCAGAGTGATAAAGGACAACTATCGTCCAAATATCTGTTGAGGGAAGTCAACGAGGCGGACTTGAAAGTGAGGCAAAATAGCAGGAAACAGATTTCAAGAGGTACGTTGGAATCGCCTGTAAAGCACAGGAAGAGGGGCACAACTTGGACAATGGTGCACTTGGCCAAAAAGGGCGTATGCATTTTCTCCTGAATATATTCAGGAGAAAACGCATACGCCCTTTTTGGCCAAGCAAGCAAGCGGGCAATGCAAATCTGCACTACAAAGAAGTATCACTTCCCACCGGTCAAAAGGGACATCCACAAAATGTGTAAAAACCAGAAAGGCAAGACAGGCCCTGGAGAACTGGGAGCCTTGTTATGCTGATGGGCGGGATGTAAATTGCCAACTGCCTCACTGGAGGAGTGCATTGTGTTCCCTAAAACAAGTAAACAACAGAGCTACAGAGCCAAGGCCACATCCAGTCTAGGGAATATACCTTGGGAAAACTGAAAATCAATAAGAAAGAGCCACCTCCAAATTTAGGGCTGCATTGACTACATGAACCTCAACTTGGGTACACCTTAAATATCCCAGGAAATATAAAAATGGTTCAAAACATTGTGGTACTTACGTACGATGGAATATCCCTCAGCCATGAAATCAATGTCATAAGACCAGTAGCAACAAAGTGAGTGGATTCAGGTACGATGATTCTAAGTGAAATAAGTCACACAGAAAAAGAAACTTATCATAAGATATCACTTATGAAGATCCTGTAAACATGGCTACACGTGAACTGAGTTAGGAAAGAGAACAGAGTCTCACATTTAGAAAACACTCTTATGCCTGCATAAAGGGGAAGGAGAGGTGGGGTGATGCATAAAACCAGAGTTTGATATAAGCACAGGGACCGTTTCAAAAACCAACTTTGGAATAGACAAGACCTACACCTTCCTCAGTGAAAGAGTCTCAAAACCCCATATTTCCCACAGAGGAATATATCTGACTAGTAAGAATCTTAAAACCTATGTATTGATATGACTCCATAAGGGAATCAAGTGTGTCTAGAGTGGCATAAACATGGCAGCGAGAATCAGCTCAAACCCACTATAAAAAGGAATTTCAAAACCAAAACCAAAAAACAGGGAAATTCTTTACAATTCCTTCAGGGTGTCTGAGGAAACCTGGAAAGACCCTATCTACAATGACAGCTGGATGTGGCATAAGGCTGGACACTTGGGACTGAGAGGATTGGTGAGATTGGGTGAGCAAATGCAGACCCTTTCAAGCAATAATGCATGGCCCCCATTCCATGGGTCCCAACTCTCCATGTTCAAGGGAATATCACTACAGCTATAACATGTACAGGAAACCTAGAGAATGGACACACTGTGAATACGAAAGGTTTCTAAAACTCAACGAATAGTCCCTCTCCTGGTGCTCCAGTTTGACTTTCCAACTGCCTTACTATCAATCTCCCAACTTGGAGAGACAGGCCCTTTAACCTCCTGGTTTGCACAGGTTCCCAATTTGGCAGAGGATGGAAGGGACGAGGGAGAACCCATGAGAGAGTAGCTGTTAGGCATTTGGACGGGCACATGTCACTCTAATTTCCCAGCAGGAAGAAGAATTAACCAAAGTCTCAGCCACCCACCGGGAACCAGTATAGGACATGATCCAAAATTTTGGACTTGCGTTCAGCTCACAAAAAACGAGTTGAGAAATGGAGCTCAGGGGCACAGCAATTCACAAACTGGCAGAGTGATAAAGGACAACTATCGTCCAAAAATCTGTTGAGGGAAGTCAACGAGGCGGACTTGAAAGCGAGGCAAAATAGCAGGAAACAGATTTCAAGAGGTACCTTGGAATCGCCTGTAAAGCACAGGAAGAGGGGCACAACTTGGACAATGGTGCACTTGGCCAAAAAGGGCGTATGCGTTTTCTCCTGAATATATTCAGGAGAAAACGCATACGCCCTTTTTGGCCAAGCAAGCAAGCGGGCAATGCAAATCTGCACTACAAAGAAGTATCACTTCCCACCGGTCAAAAGGGACATCCACAAAATGTGTAAAAACCAGAAAGGCAAGACAGGCCCTGGAGAACTGGGAGCCTTGTTATGCTGATGGGCGGGATGTAAATTGCCTACTGCCTCACTGGAGGAGTGCATTGTGTTCCCTAAAACAAGTAAACAACAGAGCTACAGAGCCAAGGCCACATCCAGTCTAGGGAATATACCTTGGGAAAACTGAAAATCAATAAGAAAGAGCCACCTCCAAATTTAGGGCTGCACTGACTACATGAACCTCAACTTGGGTACACCTTAAATATCCCAGGAAATATAAAAATGGTTCAAAACATTGTGGTACATACGTACGATGGAATATCCCTCAGCCATTAAATCAATGTCATAAGACCAGTAGCAACAAAGTGAGTGGATTCAGGTACGATGATTCTAAGTGAAATAAGTCACACAGAAAAAGAAACTTATCATAAGATATCACTTATGAAGATCCTGTAAACATGGCTACACGTGAACTGAGTTAGGAAAGAGAACAGAGTCTCACATTTAGAAAACACTCTTATGCCTGCATAAAGGGGAAGGAGAGGTGGGGTGATGCATAAAACCAGAGTTTGATATAAGCACAGGGACCGTTTCAAAAACCAACTTTGGAATAGACAAGACCTACACCTTCCTCAGTGAAAGAGACTCAAAACCCCATATTTCCCACAGAGGAATATATCTGACTAGTAAGAATCTTAAAACCTATGTATTGATATGACTCCATAAGGGAATCAAGTGTGTCTAGAGTGGCATAAACATGGCAGCGAGAATCAGCTCAAACCCACTATAAAAAGGAATTTCAAAAGCAAAACCAAAAAACAGGGAAATTCTTTACAATTCCTTCAGGGTGTCTGAGGAAACCTGGAAAGACCCTATCTACAATGACAGCTGGATGTGGCATAAGGCTGGACACTTGGGACTGAGAGGATTGGTGAGATTGGGTGAGCAAATGCAGACCCTTTCAAGCAATAATGCATGGCCCCCATTCCATGGGTCCCAACTCTCCAGGTTCAAGGGAATATTACTACAGCTATAACATGTACAGGAAACCTAGAGAATGGACACACTGTGAATACGAAAGGTTTCTAAAACTCAACGAATAGTCCCTCTCCTGGTGCTCCAGTTTGACTTTCCAACTGCCTTACTATCAATCTCCCAACTTGGAGAGACAGGCCCTTTAACCTCCTGGTTTGCACAGGTTCCCAATTTGCCAGAGGATGGAAGGGACGAGGGAGAACCCATGAGAGAGTAGCTGTTAGGCATTTGGACGGGCACATGTCACTCTAATTTCCCGGAAGGAAGAAGAATTAACCAAAGTCTCAGCCACCCACCGGGAACCAGTATAGGACATGATCCAAAATTTTGGACTTGCGTTCAGCTCACAAAAAACGAGTTGAGAAATGGAGCTCAGGGGCACAGCAATTCACAAACTGGCAGAGTGATAAAGGACAACTATCGTCCAAAAATCTGTTGAGGGAAGTCAACGAGGCGGACTTGAAAGTGAGGCAAAATAGCAGGAAACAGATTTCAAGAGGTACCTTGGAATCGCCTGTAAAGCACAGGAAGAGGGGCACAACTTGGACAATGGTGCACTTGGCCAAAAAGGGCGTATGCGTTTTCTCCTGAATATATTCAGGAGAAAACGCATACGCCCTTTTTGGCCAAGCAAGCAAGCGGGCAATGCAAATCTGCACTACAAAGAAGTATCACTTCCCACCGGTCAAAAGGGACATCCACAAAATGTGTAAAAACCAGAAAGGCAAGACAGGCCCTGGAGAACTGGGAGCCTTGTTATGCTGATGGGCGGGATGTAAACTGCCAACTGCCTCACTGGAGGAGTGCATTGTGTTCCCTAAAACAAGTAAACAACAGAGCTACAGAGCCAAGGCCACTTCCAGTCTAGGGAATATACCTTGGGAAAACTGAAAATCAATAAGAAAGAGCCACCTCCAAATTTAGGGCTGCACTGACTACAAGAACCTCAACTTGGGTACACCTTAAATATCCCAGGAAATATAAAAATGGTTCAAAACATTGTGGTACTTACGTACGATGGAATATCCCTCAGCCATGAAATCAATGTCATAAGACCAGTAGCAGCAAAGTGAGTGGATTCAGGTACGATGATTCTAAGTGAAATAAGTCACACAGAAAAAGAAACTTATCATAAGATATCACTTATGAAGGTCCTGTAAACATGGCTACACGTGAACTGAGTTAGGAAAGAGAACAGAGTCTCACATTTAGAAAAAACTCTTATGCCTGCATAAAGGGGAAGGAGAGGTGGGGTGATGCATAAAACCAGAGTTTGATATAAGCACAGGGACCGTTCCAAAAACCAACTTTGGAATAGACAAGACCTACACCTTCCTCAGTGAAAGAGACTCAAAACCCCATATTTCCCGCAGAGGAATATATCTGACTAGTAAGTATCTTAAAACCTATGTATTGATATGACTCCATAAGGGAATCAAGTGTGTCTAGAGTGGCATAAACATGGCAGCGAGAATCAGCTCAAACCCACTATAAAAAGGAATTTCAAAAGCAAAACCAAAAAACAGGGAAATTCTTTACAATTCCTTCAGGGTGTCTGAGGAAACCTGGAAAGACCCTATATACAATGACAGCTGGATGTGGCATAAGGCTGGACACTTGGGACTGAGAGGATTGGTGAGATTGGGTGAGCAAATGCAGACCCTTTCAAGCAATAATGCATGGCCCCCATTCCATGTGTCCCAACTCTCCAGTTTCAAGGGAATATTACTACAGCTATAACATGTACAGGAAACCTAGAGAATGGACACACTGTGAATACGAAAGGTTTCTAAAACTCAACGAATAGTCCCTCTCCTGGTGCTCCAGTTTGACTTTCCAACTGCCTTACTATCAATCTCCCAACTTGGAGAGACAGGCCCTTTAACCTCCTGGTTTGCACAGGTTCCCAATTTGGCAGAGGAATGAAGGGACGAGGGAGAACCCATGAGAGAGTAGCTGTTAGGCATTTGGACGGGCACATGTCACTCTAATTTCCCGGCAGGAAGAAGAATTAACCAAAGTCTCAGCCACCCACCGGGAACCAGTATAGGACATGATCCAAAATTTTGGACTTGCGTTCAGCTCACAAAAAACGAGTTGAGAAATGGAGCTCAGGGGAACAGCAATTCACAAACTGGCAGAGTGATAAAGGACAACTATCGTCCAAAAATCTGTTGAGGGAAGTCAACGAGGCGGACTTGAAAGTGAGGCAAAATAGCAGGAAACAGATTTCAAGAGGTACCTTGGAATCGCCTCTAAAGCACAGGAAGAGGGGCACAACTTGGACAATGGTGCACTTGGCCAAAAAGGGCGTATGCGTTTTCTCCTGAATATATTCAGGAGAAAACGTATACGCCCTTTTTGGCCAAGCAAGCAAGCGGGCAATGCAAATCTGCACTACAAAGAAGTATCATTTCCCACCGGTCAAAAGGGACATCCACAAAATGTGTAAAAACCAGAAAGGCAAGACAGGCCCTGGAGAACTGGGAGCCTTGTTATGCTGATGGGCGGGATGTAAATTGCCAACTGCCTCACTGGAGGAGTGCATTGTGTTCCCTAAAACAAGTAAACAACAGAGCTACAGAGCCAAGGCCACTTCCAGTCTAGGGAATATACCTTGGGAAAACTGAAAATCAATAAGAAAGAGCCACCTCCAAATTTAGGGCTGCACTGACTACAAGAACCTCAACTTGGGTACACCTTAAATATCCCAGGAAATATAAAAATGGTTCAAAACATTGTGGTACTTACGTACGATGGAATATCCCTCAGCCATGAAATCAATGTCATAAGACCAGTAGCAGCAAAGTGAGTGGATTCAGGTACGATGATTCTAAGTGAAATAAGTCACACAGAAAAAGAAACTTATCATAAGATATCACTTATGAAGGTCCTGTAAACATGGCTACACGTGAACTGAGTTAGGAAAGAGAACAGAGTCTCACATTTAGAAAACACTCTTATGCCTGCATAAAGGGGATGGAGAGGTGGGGTGATGCATAAAACCAGAGTTTGATATAAGCACAGGGACCGTTTCAAAAACCAACTTTGGAATAGACAAGACCTACACCTTCCTCAGTGAAAGAGACTCAAAACCCCATATTTCCCGCAGAGGAATATATCTGACTAGTAAGAATCTTAAAACCTATGTATTGATATGACTCCATAAGGGAATCAAGTGTGTCTAGAGTGGCATAAACATGGCAGCGAGAATTAGCTGAAACCCACTATAAAAAGGAATTTCAAAAGCAAAACTAAAAAACAGGGAAATTCTTTACAATTCCTTCAGGGTGTCTGAGGAAACCTGGAAAGACCCTATCTACAATGACAGCTGGATGTGGCATAAGACTGGACACTTGGGACTGAGAGGATTGGTGAGATTGGGTGAGCAAATGCAGACCCTTTCAAGCAATAATGCATGGCCCCCATTCCATGGGTCCCAACTCTCCAGGTTCAAGGGAATATTACTACAGCTATAACATGTACAGGAAACCTAGAGAATGTACACACTGTGAATACGAAAGGTTTCTAAAACTCAATGAATAGTCCCTCTCCTGGTGCTCCAGTTTGACGTTCCAACTGCCTTACTATCAATCTCCCAACTTGGAGAGACAGGCCCTTTAACCTCCTGGTTTGCACAGGTTCCCAATTTGGCAGAGGATGGAAGGGACGAGAGAGAACCCATGAGAGAGTAGCTGTTAGGCATTTGGACGGGCACATGTCACTCTAATTTCCCGGCAGGAAGAAGAATTAACCAAAGTCTCAGCCACCCACCGGGAACCAGTATAGGACATGATCCAAAATTTTGGACTTGCGTTCAGCTCACAAAAAACGAGTTGAGAAATGGAGCTCAGGGGCACAGCAATTCACAAACTGGCAGAGTGATAAAGGACAACTATCGTCCAAAAATCTGTTGTGGGAAGTCAACGAGGCGGACTTGAAAGCGAGGCAAAATAGCAGGAAACAGATTTCAAGAGGTACGTTGGAATCGCCTGTAAAGCACAGGAAGAGGGGCACAACTTGGACAATGGTGCACTTGGCCAAAAAGGGCGTATGCGTTTTCTCCTGAATATATTCAGGAGAAAACGCATACGCCCTTTTTGGCCAAGCAAGCAAGCGGGCAATGCAAATCTGCACTACAAAGAAGTATCACTTCCCACCGGTCAAAAGGGACATCCACAAAATGTGTAAAAACCAGAAAGGCAAGACAGGCCCTGGAGAACTGGGAGCCTTGTTATGCTGATGGGCGGGATGTAAATTGACAACTGCCTCACTGGAGGAGTGTATTGTGTTCCCTAAAACAAGTAAACAACAGAGCTACAGAGCCAAGGCCACTTCCAGTCTAGGGAATATACCTTGGCAAAACTGAAAATCAATAAGAAAGAGCCACCTCCAAATTTAGGGCTGCACTGACTACAAGAACCTCAACTTGGGTACACCTTAAATATCCCAGGAAATATAAAAATGGTTCAAAACATTGTGGTACTTACGTACGATGGAATATCGCTCAGCCATGAAATCAATGTCATAAGACCTGTAGCAGCAAAGTGAGTGGATTCAGGTACGATGATTCTAAGTGAAATAAGTCACACAGAAAAAGAAACTTATCATAAGATATCACTTATGAAGATCCTGTAAACATGGCTACACGTGAACTGAGTTAGGAAAGAGAACAGAGTCTCACATTTAGAAAACACTCTTATGCCTGCATAAAGGGGAAGGAGAGGTGGGGTGATGCATCAAACCAGAGTTTGATATAAGCACAGGGACCGTTTCAAAAACCAACTTTGGAATAGACAAGACCTACACCTTCCTCAGTGAAAGAGACTCAAAACCCCATATTTCCCACAGAGGAATATATCTGACTAGTAAGAATCTTAAAACCTATGTATTGATATGTCTCCATAAGGGAATCAAGTGTGTCTAGAGTGGCATAAACATGGCAGCGAGAATCAGCTCAAACCCACTATAAAAAGGAATTTCAAAAGCAAAACCAAAAAACAGGGAAATTCTTTACAATTCCTTCAGGGTGTCTGAGGAAACCTGGAAAGACCCTATCTACAATGACAGCTGGATGTGGCATAAGGCTGGACACTTGGGACTGAGAGGATTGGTGAGATTGGGTGAGCAAATGCAGACCCTTTCAAGCAATAATGCATGGCCCCCATTCCATGGGTCCCAACTCTCCAGGTTCAAGGGAATATTACTACAGCTATAACATGTACAGGAAACCTAGAGAATGGACACACTGTGAATACGAAAGGTTTCTAAAACTCAACGAATAGTCCCTCTCCTGGTGCTCCAGTTTGACTTTCCAACTGCCTTACTATCAATCTCCCAACTTGGAGAGACAGGCCCTTTAACCTCCTGGTTTGCACAGGTTCCCAATTTGGCAGAGGATGGAAGGGACGAGGGAGAACCCATGAGAGAGTAGCTGTTAGGCATTTGGACGGGCACATGTCACTCTAATTTCCCGGCAGGAAGAAGAATTAACCAAAGTCTCAGCCACCCACCGGGAACAAGTATAGGACATGATCCAAAATTTTGGACTTGCGTTCAGCTCACAAAAAACGAGTTGAGAAATGGAGCTCAGGGGCACAGCAATTCACAAACTGGCAGAGTGATAAAGGACAACTATCGTCCAAATATCTGTTGAGGGAAGTCAACGAGGCGGACTTGAAAGTGAGGCAAAATAGCAGGAAACAGATTTCAAGAGGTACCTTGGAATCGCCTGTAAAGCACAGGAAGAGGGGCAAAACTTGGACAATGGTGCACTTGGCCAAAAAGGGCGTATGTGTTTTCTCCTGAATATATTCAGGAGAAAACGCATACGCCCTTTTTGGCCAAGCAAGCAAGCGGGCAATGCAAATCTGCACTACAAAGAAGTATCACCTCCCACCGGTCAAAAGGGACATCCACAAAATGTGTAAAAACCAGAAAGGCAAGACAGGCCCTGGAGAAGAGGGAGCCTTGTTATGCTGATGGGCAGGATGTAAATTGCCAACTGCCTCACTGGAGGAGTGCATTGTGTTCCCTAAAACAAGTAAACAACAGAGCTACAGAGCCAAGGCCACTTCCAGTCTAGGGAATATACCTGGGGAAAACTGAAAATCAATAAGAAAGAGCCACCTCCAAATTTAGGGCTGCACTGGCTACAAGAACCTCAACTTGGGTACACCTTAAATATCCCAGGAAATATAAAAATGGTTCAAAACATTGTGGTACTTACGTACGATGGAATATCCCTCAGCCATGAAATCAATGTCATAAGACCAGTAGCAGCAAAGTGAGTGGATTCAGGTACGATGATTCTAAGTGAAATAAGTCACACAGAAAAAGAAACTTATCATAAGATATTACTTATGAAGATCCTGTAAACATGGCTACACGTGAACTGAGTTAGGAAAGAGAACAGAGTCTCACATTTAGAAAACACTCTTATGCCTGCATAAAGGGGAAGGAGAGGTGGGGTGATGCATAAAACCAGAGTTTGATATAAGCACAGGGACCGTTTCAAAAACCAACTTTGGAATTGACAAGACCGACACCTTCCTCAGTGAAAGAGACTCAAAACCCCATATTTCCCACAGAGGAATATATCTGACTAGTAAGAATCTTAAAACCTATGTATTGATATGTCTCCATAAGGGAATCAAGTGTGTCTAGAGTGGCATAAACATGGCAGCGAGAATCAGCTCAAACCCACTATAAAAAGGAATTTCAAAAGCAAAACCAAAAAACAGGGAAATTCTTTACAATTCCTTCAGGGTGTCTGAGGAAACCTGGAAAGACCCTATCTACAATGACAGCTGGATGTGGCATAAGGCTGGACACTTGGGACTGAGAGGATTGGTGAGATTGGGTGAGCAAATGCAGACCCTTTCAAGCAATAATGCATGGCCCCCATTCCATGGGTCCCAACTCTCCAGGTTCAAGGGAATTTTACTACAGCTATAACATGTACAGGAAACCTAGAGAATGGACACACTGTGAATACGAAAGGTTTCTAAAACTCAACGAATAGTCCCTCTCCTGGTGCTCCAGTTTGACTTTCCAACTGCCTTACTATCAATCTCCCAACTTGGAGAGACAGGCCCTTTAACCTCCTGGTTTGCACAGGTTCCCAATTTGGCAGAGGATGGAAGGGACGAGGGAGAACCCATGAGAGAGTAGCTGTTAGGCATTTGGACGGGCACATGTCACTCTAATTTCCCGGCAGGAAGAAGAATTAACCAAAGTCTCAGCCACCCACCGGGAACCAGTATAGGACATGATCCAAAATTTTGGACTTGCGTTCAGCTCACAAAAAACGAGTTGAGAAATGGAGCTCAGGGGCACAGCAATTCACAAACTGGCAGAGTGATAAAGGACAACTATCGTCCAAAAATCTGTTGAGGGAAGTCAACGAGGCAGACTTGAAAGCGAGGCAAAATAGCAGGAAACAGATTTCAAGAGGTACCTTGGAATCGCCTGTAAAGCACAGGAAGAGGGGCACAACTTGGACAATGGTGCACTTGGTCAAAAAGGGCGTATGCGTTTTCTCCTGAATATATTCAGGAGAAAACGCATACGCCCTTTTTTGCCAAGCAAGCAAGCGGGCAATGCAAATCTGCACTACAAAGAAGTATCACCTCCCACCGGTCAAAAGGGACATCCACAAAATGTGTAAAAACCAGAAAGGCAAGACAGGCCCTGGAGAACAGGGAGCCTTGTTATGCTGATGGGCAGGATGTAAATTGCCAACTGCCTCACTGGAGGAGTGCATTGTGTTCCCTAAAACAAGTAAACAACAGAGCTACAGAGCCAAGGCCACTTCCAGTCTAGGGAATATACCTGGGGAAAACTGAAAATCAATAAGAAAGAGCCACCTCCAAATTTAGGGCTGCACTGGCTACAAGAACCTCAACTTGGGTACACCTTAAATATCCCAGGAAATATAAAAATGGTTCAAAACATTGTGGTACTTACGTACGATGGAATATCCCTCAGCCATGAAATCAATGTCATAAGACCAGTAGCAGCAAAGTGAGTGGATTCAGGTACGATGATTCTAAGTGAAATAAGTCACACAGAAAAAGAAACTTATCATAAGATATTACTTATGAAGATCCTGTAAACATGGCTACACGTGAACTGAGTTAGGAAAGAGAACAGAGTCTCACATTTAGAAAACACTCTTATGCCTGCATAAAGGGGAAGGAGAGGTGGGGTGATGCATAAAACCAGAGTTTGATATAAGCACAGGGACCGTTTCAAAAACCAACTTTGGAATTGACAAGACCGACACCTTCCTCAGTGAAAGAGACTCAAAACCCCATATTTCCCACAGAGGAATATATCTGACTAGTAAGAATCTTAAAACCTATGTATTGATATGTCTCCATAAGGGAATCAAGTGTGTCTAGAGTGGCATAAACATGGCAGCGAGAATCAGCTCAAACCCACTATAAAAAGGAATTTCAAAAGCAAAACCAAAAAACAGGGAAATTCTTTACAATTCCTTCAGGGTGTCTGAGGAAACCTGGAAAGACCCTATCTACAATGACAGCTGGATGTGGCATAAGGCTGGACACTTGGGACTGAGAGGATTGGTGAGATTGGGTGACCAAATGCAGACCCTTTCAAGCAATAATGCATGGCCCCCATTCCATGGGTCCCAACTCTCCAGGTTCAAGGGAATATTACCTCAGCTATAACATGTACAGGAAACCTAGAGAATGGACACACTGTGAATACGAAAGGTTTCTAAAACTCAACGAATAGTCCCTCTCCTGGTGCTCCAGTTTGACTTTCCAACTGCCTTACTATCAATCTCCCAACTTGGAGAGACAGGCCCTTTAACCTCCTGGTTTGCACAGGTTCCCAATTTGGCAGAGGAATGAAGGGACGAGGGAGAACCCATGAGAGAGTAGCTGTTAGGCATTTGGACGGGCACATGTCACTCTAATTTCCCGGCAGGAAGAAGAATTAACCAAAGTCTCAGCCACCCACCGGGAACCAGTATAGGACATGATCCAAAATTTTGGACTTGCGTTCAGCTCACAAAAAACGAGTTGAGAAATGGAGCTCAGGGGAACAGCAATTCACAAACTGGCAGAGTGATAAAGGACAACTATCGTCCAAAAATCTGTTGAGGGAAGTCAACGAGGCGGACTTGAAAGTGAGGCAAAATAGCAGGAAACAGATTTCAAGAGGTACCTTGGAATCGCCTCTAAAGCACAGGAAGAGGGGCACAACTTGGACAATGGTGCACTTGGCCAAAAAGGGCGTATGCGTTTTCTCCTGAATATATTCAGGAGAAAACGTATACGCCCTTTTTGGCCAAGCAAGCAAGCGGGCAATGCAAATCTGCACTACAAAGAAGTATCATTTCCCACCGGTCAAAAGGGACATCCACAAAATGTGTAAAAACCAGAAAGGCAAGACAGGCCCTGGAGAACTGGGAGCCTTGTTATGCTGATGGGCGGGATGTAAATTGCCAACTGCCTCACTGGAGGAGTGCATTGTGTTCCCTAAAACAAGTAAACAACAGAGCTACAGAGCCAAGGCCACTTCCAGTCTAGGGAATATACCTTGGGAAAACTGAAAATCAATAAGAAAGAGCCACCTCCAAATTTAGGGCTGCACTGACTACAAGAACCTCAACTTGGGTACACCTTAAATATCCCAGGAAATATAAAAATGGTTCAAAACATTGTGGTACTTACGTACGATGGAATATCCCTCAGCCATGAAATCAATGTCATAAGACCAGTAGCAGCAAAGTGAGTGGATTCAGGTACGATGATTCTAAATGAAATAAGTCACACAGAAAAAGAAACTTATCATAAGATATCACTTATGAAGGTCCTGTAAACATGGCTACACGTGAACTGAGTTAGGAAAGAGAACAGAGTCTCACATTTAGAAAACACTCTTATGCCTGCATAAAGGGGATGGAGAGGTGGGGTGATGCATAAAACCAGAGTTTGATATAAGCACAGGGACCGTTTCAAAAACCAACTTTGGAATAGACAAGACCTACACCTTCCTCAGTGAAAGAGACTCAAAACCCCATATTTCCCGCAGAGGAATATATCTGACTAGTAAGAATCTTAAAACCTATGTATTGATATGACTCCATAAGGGAATCAAGTGTGTCTAGAGTGGCATAAACATGGCAGCGAGAATCAGCTGAAACCCACTATAAAAAGGAATTTCAAAAGCAAAACCAAAAAACAGGGAAATTCTTTACAATTCCTTCAGGGTGTCTGAGGAAACCTGGAAAGACCCTATCTACAATGACAGCTGGATGTGGCATAAGACTGGACACTTGGGACTGAGAGGATTGGTGAGATTGGGTGAGCAAATGCAGACCCTTTCAAGCAATAATGCATGGCCCCCATTCCATGGGTCCCAACTCTCCAGGTTCAAGGGAATATTACTACAGCTATAACATGTACAGGAAACCTAGAGAATGTACACACTGTGAATACGAAAGGTTTCTAAAACTCAATGAATAGTCCCTCTCCTGGTGCTCCAGTTTGACGTTCCAACTGCCTTACTATCAATCTCCCAACTTGGAGAGACAGGCCCTTTAACCTCCTGGTTTGCACAGGTTCCCAATTTGGCAGAGGATGGAAGGGACGAGAGAGAACCCATGAGAGAGTAGCTGTTAGGCATTTGGACGGGCACATGTCACTCTAATTTCCCGGCAGGAAGAAGAATTAACCAAAGTCTCAGCCACCCACCGGGAACCAGTATAGGACATGATCCAAAATTTTGGACTTGCGTTCAGCTCACAAAAAACGAGTTGAGAAATGGAGCTCAGGGGCACAGCAATTCACAAACTGGCAGAGTGATAAAGGACAACTATCGTCCAAAAATCTGTTGTGGGAAGTCAACGAGGCGGACTTGAAAGCGAGGCAAAATAGCAGGAAACAGATTTCAAGAGGTACGTTGGAATCGCCTGTAAAGCACAGGAAGAGGGGCACAACTTGGACAATGGTGCACTTGGCCAAAAAGGGCGTATGCGTTTTCTCCTGAATATATTCAGGAGAAAACGCATACGCCCTTTTTGGCCAAGCAAGCAAGCGGGCAATGCAAATCTGCACTACAAAGAAGTATCACTTCCCACCGGTCAAAAGGGACATCCACAAAATGTGTAAAAACCAGAAAGGCAAGACAGGCCCTGGAGAACTGGGAGCCTTGTTATGCTGATGGGCGGGATGTAAATTGACAACTGCCTCACTGGAGGAGTGTATTGTGTTCCCTAAAACAAGTAAACAACAGAGCTACAGAGCCAAGGCCACTTCCAGTCTAGGGAATATACCTTGGCAAAACTGAAAATCAATAAGAAAGAGCCACCTCCAAATTTAGGGCTGCACTGACTACAAGAACCTCAACTTGGGTACACCTTAAATATCCCAGGAAATATAAAAATGGTTCAAAACATTGTGGTACTTACGTACGATGGAATATCGCTCAGCCATGAAATCAATGTCATAAGACCTGTAGCAGCAAAGTGAGTGGATTCAGGTACGATGATTCTAAGTGAAATAAGTCACACAGAAAAAGAAACTTATCATAAGATATCACTTATGAAGATCCTGTAAACATGGCTACACGTGAACTGAGTTAGGAAAGAGAACAGAGTCTCACATTTAGAAAACACTCTTATGCCTGCATAAAGGGGAAGGAGAGGTGGGGTGATGCATCAAACCAGAGTTTGATATAAGCACAGGGACCGTTTCAAAAACCAACTTTGGAATAGACAAGACCTACACCTTCCTCAGTGAAAGAGACTCAAAACCCCATATTTCCCACAGAGGAATATATCTGACTAGTAAGAATCTTAAAACCTATGTATTGATATGTCTCCATAAGGGAATCAAGTGTGTCTAGAGTGGCATAAACATGGCAGCGAGAATCAGCTCAAACCCACTATAAAAAGGAATTTCAAAAGCAAAACCAAAAAACAGGGAAATTCTTTACAATTCCTTCAGGGTGTCTGAGGAAACCTGGAAAGACCCTATCTACAATGACAGCTGGATGTGGCATAAGGCTGGACACTTGGGACTGAGAGGATTGGTGAGATTGGGTGAGCAAATGCAGACCCTTTCAAGCAATAATGCATGGCCCCCATTCCATGGGTCCCAACTCTCCAGGTTCAAGGGAATATTACTACAGCTATAACATGTACAGGAAACCTAGAGAATGGACACACTGTGAATACGAAAGGTTTCTAAAACTCAACGAATAGTCCCTCTCCTGGTGCTCCAGTTTGACTTTCCAACTGCCTTACTATCAATCTCCCAACTTGGAGAGACAGGCCCTTTAACCTCCTGGTTTGCACAGGTTCCCAATTTGGCAGAGGATGGAAGGGACGAGGGAGAACCCATGAGAGAGTAGCTGTTAGGCATTTGGACGGGCACATGTCACTCTAATTTCCCGGCAGGAAGAAGAATTAACCAAAGTCTCAGCCACCCACCGGGAACCAGTATAGGACATGATCCAAAATTTTGGACTTGCGTTCAGCTCACAAAAAACGAGTTGAGAAATGGAGCTCAGGGGCACAGCAATTCACAAACTGGCAGAGTGATAAAGGACAACTATCGTCCAAAAATCTGTTGAGGGAAGTCAACGAGGCGGACTTGAAAGTGAGGCAAAATAGCAGGAAACAGATTTCAAGAGGTACGTTGGAATCGCCTGTAAAGCACAGGAAGAGGGGCACAACTTGGACAATGGTGCACTTGGCCAAAAAGGGCGTATGCGTTTTCTCCTGAATATATTCAGGAGAAAACGCATACGCCCTTTTTGGCCAAGCAAGCAAGCGGGCAATGCAAATCTGCACTACAAAGAAGTATCACTTCCCACCGGTCAAAAGGGACATCCACAAAATGTGTAAAAACCAGAAAGGCAAGACAGGCCCTGGAGAACTGGGAGCCTTGTTATGCTGATGGGCGGGATGTAAACTGCCAACTGCCTCACTGGAGGAGTGCATTGTGTTCCCTAAAACAAGTAAACAACAGAGCTACAGAGCCAAGGCCACTTCCAGTCTAGGGAATATACCTTGGGAAAACTGAAAATCAATAAGAAAGAGCCACCTCCAAATTTAGGGCTGCACTGACTACAAGAACCTCAACTTGGGTACACCTTAAATATCCCAGGAAATATAAAAATGGTTCAAAACATTGTGTTACTTACGTACGATGGAATATCCCTCAGCCATGAAATCAATGTCATAAGACCAGTAGCAGCAAAGTGAGTGGATTCAGGTACGATGATTCTAAGTGAAATAAGTCACACAGAAAAAGAAACTTATCATAAGATATCACTTATGAAGGTCCTGTAAACATGGCTACACGTGAACTGAGTTAGGAAAGAGAACAGAGTCTCACATTTAGAAAACACTCTTATGCCTGCATAAAGGGGAAGGAGAGGTGGGGTGATGCATAAAACCAGAGTTTGATATAAGCACAGGGACCGTTCCAAAAACCAACTTTGGAATAGACAAGACCTACACCTTCCTCAGTGAAAGAGACTCAAAACCCCATATTTCCCGCAGAGGAATATATCTGACTAGTAAGAATCTTAAAACCTATGTATTGATATGACTCCATAAGGGAATCAAGTGTGTCTAGAGTGGCATAAACATGGCAGCGAGAATCAGCTCAAACCCACTATAAAAAGGAATTTCAAAAGCAAAACCAAAAAACAGGGAAATTCTTTACAATTCCTTCAGGGTGTCTGAGGAAACCTGGAAAGACCCTATCTACAATGACAGCTGGATGTGGCATAAGGCTGGACACTTGGGACTGAGAGGATTGGTGAGATTGGGTGAGCAAATGCAGACCCTTTCAAGCAATAATGCATGGCCCCCATTCCATGGGTCCCAACTCTCCAGTTTCAAGGGAATATTACTACAGCTATAACATGTACAGGAAACCTAGAGAATGGACACACTGTGAATACGAAAGGTTTCTAAAACTCAACGAATAGTCCCTCTCCTGGTGCTCCAGTTTGACTTTCCAACTGCCTTACTATCAATCTCCCAACTTGGAGAGACAGGCCCTTTAACCTCCTGGTTTGCACAGGTTCCCAATTTGGCAGAGGATGGAAGGGACGAGGGAGAACCCATGAGAGAGTAGCTGTTAGGCATTTGGACGGGCACATGTCACTCTAATTTCCCGGCAGGAAGAAGAATTAACCAAAGTCTCAGCCACCCACCGGGAACCAGTATAGGACATGATCCAAAATTTTGGACTTGCGTTCAGCTCACAAAAAACGAGTTGAGAAATGGAGCTCAGGGGCACAGCAATTCACAAACTGGCAGAGTGATAAAGGACAACTATCGTCCAAAAATCTGTTGAGGGAAGTCAACGAGGCGGACTTGAAAGCGAGGCAAAATAGCAGGAAACAGATTTCAAGAGGTACGTTGGAATCGCCTGTAAAGCACAGGAAGAGGGGCACAACTTGGACAATGGTGCACTTGGCCAAAAAGGGCGTATGCGTTTTCTCCTGAATATATTCAGGAGAAAACGCATACGCCCTTTTTGGCCAAGCAAGCAAGCGGGCAATGCAAATCTGCACTACAAAGAAGTATCATTTCCCACCGGTCAAAAGGGACATCCACAAAATGTGTAAAAACCAGAAAGGCAAGACAGGCCCTGGAGAACTGGGAGCCTTGTTATGCTGATGGGCGGGATGTAAATTGCCAACTGCCTCACTGGAGGAGTGCATTGTGTTCCCTAAAACAAGTAAACAACAGAGCTACAGAGCCAACGCCACTTCCAGTCTAGGGAATATACCTTGGGAAAACTGAAAATCAATAAGAAAGAGCCACCTCCAAATTTAGGGCTGCACTGACTACAAGAACCTCAACTTGGGTACACCTTAAATATCCCAGGAAATATAAAAATGGTTCAAAACATTGTGGTACTTACGTACGATGGAATATCCCTCAGCCATGAAATCAATGTCATAAGACCAGTAGCAGCAAAGTGAGTGGATTCAGGTACGATGATTCTAAGTGAAATAAGTCACACAGAAAAAGAAACTTATCATAAGATATCACTTATGAAGATCCTGTAAACATGGCTACACGTGAACTGAGTTAGGAAAGAGAACAGAGTCTCACATTTAGAAAACACTCTTATGCCTGCATAAAGGGGATGGAGAGGTGGGGTGATGCATAAAACCAGAGTTTGATATAAGCACAGGGACCGTTTCAAAAACCAACTTTGGAATAGACAAGACCTACACCTTCCTCAGTGAAAGAGACTCAAAACCCCATATTTCCCGCAGAGGAATATATCTGACTAGTAAGAATCTTAAAACCTATGTATTGATATGACTCCATAAGGGAATCAAGTGTGTCTAGAGTGGCATAAACATGGCAGCGAGAATCAGCTGAAACCCACTATAAAAAGGAATTTCAAAAGCAAAACCAAAAAACAGGGAAATTCTTTACAATTCCTTCAGGGTGTCTGAGGAAACCTGGAAAGACCCTATCTACAATGACAGCTGGATGTGGCATAATGCTGGACACTTGGGACTGAGAGAATTGGTGAGATTGGGTGAGCAAATGCAGACCCTTTCAAGCAATAATGCATGGCCCCCATTCCATGGGTCCCAACTCTCCAGGTTCAAGGGAATATTACTACAGCTATAACATGTACAGGAAACCTAGAGAATGGACACACTGTGAATACGAAAGGTTTCTAAAACTCAACGAATAGTCCCTCTCCTGGTGCTCCAGTTTGACTTTCCAACTGCCTTACTATCAATCTCCCAACTTGGAGAGACAGGCCCTTTAACCTCCTGGTTTGCACAGGTTCCCAATTTGGCAGAGGATGGAAGGGACGAGGGAGAACCCATGAGAGAGTAGCTGTTAGGCATTTGGACGGGCACATGTCACTCTAATTTCCCGGCAGGAAGAAGAATTAACCAAAGTCTCAGCCACCCACCGGGAACCAGTAGAGGACATGATCCAAAATTTTGGACTTGCGTTCAGCTCACAAAAAACGAGTTGAGAAATGGAGCTGAGGGGCACAGCAATACACAAACTGGCAGAGTGATAAAGGACAACTTTCGTCCAAAAGTCTGTTGAGGGAAGTCAAAGAGGCGGACTTGAAAGTGAGGCAAAATAGCAGGAAACAGATTTCAAGAGGTACGTTGGAATCGCCTGTAAAGCACAGGAAGAGGGGCACAACTTGGACAATGGTGCACTTGGCCAAAAAGGGCGTATGCGTTTTCTCCTGAATATATTCAGGAGAAAACGCATACGCCCTTTTTGGCCAAGCAAGCAAGCGGGCAATGCAAATCTGCACTACAAAGAAGTATCACTTCCCACCGGTCAAAAGGGACATCCACAAAATGTGTAAAAACCAGAAAGGCAAGACAGGCCCTGGAGAACTGGGAGCCTTGTTATGCTGATGGGCGGGATGTAAATTGCCAACTGCCTCACTGGAGGAGTGCATTGTGTTCCCTAAAACAAGTAAACAACAGAGCTACAGAGCCAAGGCCACTTCCAGTCTAGGGAATATACCTTGGGAAAACTGAAAATCAATAAGAAAGAGCCACCTCCAAGTTTAGGGCTGCACTGACTACAAGAACCTCAACTTGGGTACACCTTAAATATCCCAGGAAATATAAAAATGGTTCAAAACATTGTGGTAATTACGTACGATGGAATATCCCTCAGCGATGAAATCAATGTCATAAGACCAGTAGCAGCAAAGTGAGTGGATTCAGGTACGATGATTCTAAGTGAAATAAGTCACACAGAAAAAGAAACTTATCATAAGATATCACTTATGAAGATCCTGTAAACATGGCTACACGTGAACTGAGTTAGGAAAGAGAACAGAGTCTCACATTTAGAAAACACTCTTATGCCTGCATAAAGGGGAAGGAGAGGTGGGGTGATGCATAAAACCAGAGTTTGATATAAGCACAGGGACCGTTCCAAAAACCAACTTTGGAATAGACAAGACCTACACCTTCCTCAGTGAAAGAGATTCAAAACCCCATATTTCCCGCAGAGGAATATATCTGACTAGTAAGAATCTTAAAACCTATGTATTGATATGACTACATAAGGGAATCAAGTGTGTCTAGAGTGGCATAAACATGGCAGCGAGAATCAGCTCAAACCCACTATAAAAAGGAATTTCAAAAGCAAAACCAAAAAACAGGGAAATTCTTTACAATTCCTTCAGGGTGTCTGAGGAAACCTGGAAAGACCCTATCTACAATGACAGCTGGATGTGGCATAAGGCTGGACACTTGGGACTGAGAGGATTGGTGAGATTGGGTGAGCAAATGCAGACCCTTTCAAGCAATAATGCATGGCCCCCATTCCATGGGTCCCAACTCTCCATGTTCAAGGGAATATCACTACAGCTATAACATGTACAGGAAACCTAGAGAATGGACACACTGTGAATAAGAAAGGTTTCTAAAACTCAACGAATAGTCCCTTTCCTGGTGCTCCAGTTTGACTTTCCAACTGCCTTACTATCAATCTCCCAACTTGGAGAGACAGGCCCTTTAACCTCCTGGTTTGCACAGGTTCCCAATTTGGCAGAGGATGGAAGGGACGAGGGAGAACCCATGAGAGAGTAGCTGTTAGGCATTTGGACGGGCACATGTCACTCTAATTTCCCGGCAGGAAGAAGAATTAACCAAAGTCTCAGCCACCCACCGGTAACCAGTATAGGACATGATCCAAAATTTTGGACTTGCGTTCAGCTCACAAAAAACGAGTTGAGAAATGGAGCTCAGGGGCACAGCAATTCACATACTGGCAGAGTGATAAATGACAACTATCGTCCAAAAATCTGTTGAGGGAAGTCAACGAGGCGGACTTGAAAGTGAGGCAAAATAGCAGGAAACAGATTTCAAGAGGTACCTTGGAATCGCCTGTAAAGCACAGGAAGAGGGGCAAAACTTGGACAATGGTGCACTTGGCCAAAAAGGGCGTATGTGTTTTCTCCTGAATATATTCAGGAGAAAACGCATACGCCCTTTTTGGCCAAGCAAGCAAGCGGGCAATGCAAATCTGCACTACAAAGAAGTATCACCTCCCACCGGTCAAAAGGGACATCCACAAAATGTGTAAAAACCAGAAAGGCAAGACAGGCCCTGGAGAACAGGGAGCCTTGTTATGCTGATGGGCGGGATGTAAATTGCCAACTGCCTCACTGGAGGAGTGCATTGTGTTCCCTAAAACAAGTAAACAACAGAGCTACAGAGCCAAGGCCACTTCCAGTCTAGGGAATATACCTTGGGAAAACTGAAAATCAATAAGAAAGAGCCACCTCCAAATTTAGGGCTGCACTGGCTACAAGAACCTCAACTTGGGTACACCTTAAATATCCCAGGAAATATAAAAATGGTTCAAAACATTGTGGTACTTACGTACGATGGAATATCCCTCAGCCATGAAATCAATGTCATAAGACCAGTAGCAGCAAAGTGAGTGGATTCAGGTACGATGATTCTAAGTGAAATAAGTCACACAGAAAAAGAAACTTATCATAAGATATCACTTATGAAGATCCTGTAAACATGGCTACACGTGAACTGAGTTAGGAAAGAGAACAGAGTCTCACATTTAGAAAACACGCTTATGCCTGCATAAAGGGGAAGGAGAGGTGGGGTGATGCATAAAACCAGAGTTTGATAGAAGCACAGGGACCGTTTCAAAAACCAACTTTGGAATTGACAAGACCGACACCTTCCTCAGTGAAAGAGACTCAAAACCCCATATTTCCCACAGAGGAATATATCTGACTAGTAAGAATCTTAAAACCTATGTATTGATATGTCTCCATAAGGGAATCAAGTGTGTCTAGAGTGGCATAAACATGGCAGCGAGAATCAGCTCAAACCCACTATAAAAAGGAATTTCAAAAGCAAAACCAAAAAACAGGGAAATTCTTTACAATTCCTTCAGGGTGTCTGAGGAAACCTGGAAAGACCCTATCTACAATGACAGCTGGATGTGGCATAAGGCTGGACACTTGGGACTGAGAGGATTGGTGAGATTGGGTGAGCAAATGCAGACCCTTTCAAGCAATAATGCATGGCCCCCATTCCATGGGTCCCAACTCTCCAGGTTCAAGGGAATATTACTACAGCTATAACATGTACAGGAAACCTAGAGAATGGACACACTGTGAATACGAAAGGTTTCTAAAACTCAACGAATAGTCCCTCTCCTGGTGCTCCAGTTTGACTTTCCAACTGCCTTACTATCAATCTCCCAACTTGGAGAGACAGGCCCTTTAACCTCCTGGTTTGCACAGGTTCCCAATTTGGCAGAGGATGGAAGGGACGAGGGAGAACCCATGAGAGAGTAGCTGTTAGGCATTTGGACGGGCACATGTCACTCTAATTTCCCGGCAGGAAGAAGAATTAACCAAAGTCTCAGCCACCCACCGGGAACCAGTATAGGACATGATCCAAAATTTTGGACTTGCGTTCAGCTCACAAAAAACGAGTTGAGAAATGGAGCTCAGGGGCACAGCAATTCACAAACTGGCAGAGTGATAAAGGACAACTATCGTCCAAAAATCTGTTGAGGGAAGTCAACGAGGCAGACTTGAAAGCGAGGCAAAATAGCAGGAAACAGATTTCAAGAGGTACGTTGGAATCGCCTGTAAAGCACAGGAAGAGGGGCACAACTTGGACAATGGTGCACTTGGCCAAAAAGGGCGTATGCGTTTTCTCCTGAATATATTCAGGAGAAAACGCATACGCCCTTTTTGGCCAAGCAAGCAAGCGGGCAATGCAAATCTGCACTACAAAGAAGTATCACCTCCCACCGGTCAAAAGGGACATCCACAAAATGTGTAAAAACCAGAAAGGCAAGACAGGCCCTGGAGAAGAGGGAGCCTTGTTATGCTGATGGGCAGGATGTAAATTGCCAACTGCCTCACTGGAGGAGTGCATTGTGTTCCCTAAAACAAGTAAACAACAGAGCTACAGAGCCAAGGCCACTTCCAGTCTAGGGAATATACCTGGGGAAAACTGAAAATCAATAAGAAAGAGCCACCTCCAAATTTAGGGCTGCACTGGCTACAAGAACCTCAACTTGGGTACACCTTAAATATCCCAGGAAATATAAAAATGGTTCAAAACATTGTGGTACTTACGTACGATGGAATATCCCTCAGCCATGAAATCAATGTCATAAGACCAGTAGCAGCAAAGTGAGTGGATTCAGGTACGATGATTCTAAGTGAAATAAGTCACACAGAAAAAGAAACTTATCATAAGATATTACTTATGAAGATCCTGTAAACATGGCTACACGTGAACTGAGTTAGGAAAGAGAACAGAGTCTCACATTTAGAAAACACTCTTATGCCTGCATAAAGGGGAAGGAGAGGTGGGGTGATGCATAAAACCAGAGTTTGATATAAGCACAGGGACCGTTTCAAAAACCAACTTTGGAATTGACAAGACCGACACCTTCCTCAGTGAAAGAGACTCAAAACCCCATATTTCCCACAGAGGAATATATCTGACTAGTAAGAATCTTAAAACCTATGTATTGATATGTCTCCATAAGGGAATCAAGTGTGTCTAGAGTGGCATAAACATGGCAGCGAGAATCAGCTCAAACCCACTATAAAAAGGAATTTCAAAAGCAAAACCAAAAAACAGGGAAATTCTTTACAATTCCTTCAGGGTGTCTGAGGAAACCTGGAAAGACCCTATCTACAATGACAGCTGGATGTGGCATAAGGCTGGACACTTGGGACTGAGAGGATTGGTGAGATTGGGTGAGCAAATGCAGACCCTTTCAAGCAATAATGCATGGCCCCCATTCCATGGGTCCCAACTCTCCAGGTTCAAGGGAATTTTACTACAGCTATAACATGTACAGGAAACCTAGAGAATGGACACACTGTGAATACGAAAGGTTTCTAAAACTCAACGAATAGTCCCTCTCCTGGTGCTCCAGTTTGACTTTCCAACTGCCTTACTATCAATCTCCCAACTTGGAGAGACAGGCCCTTTAACCTCCTGGTTTGCACAGGTTCCCAATTTGGCAGAGGATGGAAGGGACGAGGGAGAACCCATGAGAGAGTAGCTGTTAGGCATTTGGACGGGCACATGTCACTCTAATTTCCCGGCAGGAAGAAGAATTAACCAAAGTCTCAGCCACCCACCGGGAACCAGTATAGGACATGATCCAAAATTTTGGACTTGCGTTCAGCTCACAAAAAACGAGTTGAGAAATGGAGCTCAGGGGCACAGCAATTCACAAACTGGCAGAGTGATAAAGGACAACTATCGTCCAAAAATCTGTTGAGGGAAGTCAACGAGGCAGACTTGAAAGCGAGGCAAAATAGCAGGAAACAGATTTCAAGAGGTACCTTGGAATCGCCTGTAAAGCACAGGAAGAGGGGCACAACTTGGACAATGGTGCACTTGGTCAAAAAGGGCGTATGCGTTTTCTCCTGAATATATTCAGGAGAAAACGCATACGCCCTTTTTGGCCAAGCAAGCAAGCGGGCAATGCAAATCTGCACTACAAAGAAGTATCACCTCCCACCGGTCAAAAGGGACATCCACAAAATGTGTAAAAACCAGAAAGGCAAGACAGGCCCTGGAGAACAGGGAGCCTTGTTATGCTGATGGGCAGGATGTAAATTGCCAACTGCCTCACTGGAGGAGTGCATTGTGTTCCCTAAAACAAGTAAACAACAGAGCTACAGAGCCAAGGCCACTTCCAGTCTAGGGAATATACCTGGGGAAAACTGAAAATCAATAAGAAAGAGCCACCTCCAAATTTAGGGCTGCACTGGCTACAAGAACCTCAACTTGGGTACACCTTAAATATCCCAGGAAATATAAAAATGGTTCAAAACATTGTGGTACTTACGTACGATGGAATATCCCTCAGCCATGAAATCAATGTCATAAGACCAGTAGCAGCAAAGTGAGTGGATTCAGGTACGATGATTCTAAGTGAAATAAGTCACACAGAAAAAGAAACTTATCATAAGATATTACTTATGAAGATCCTGTAAACATGGCTACACGTGAACTGAGTTAGGAAAGAGAACAGAGTCTCACATTTAGAAAACACTCTTATGCCTGCATAAAGGGGAAGGAGAGGTGGGGTGATGCATAAAACCAGAGTTTGATATAAGCACAGGGACCGTTTCAAAAACCAACTTTGGAATTGACAAGACCGACACCTTCCTCAGTGAAAGAGACTCAAAACCCCATATTTCCCACAGAGGAATATATCTGACTAGTAAGAATCTTAAAACCTATGTATTGATATGTCTCCATAAGGGAATCAAGTGTGTCTAGAGTGGCATAAACATGGCAGCGAGAATCAGCTCAAACCCACTATAAAAAGGAATTTCAAAAGCAAAACCAAAAAACAGGGAAATTCTTTACAATTCCTTCAGGGTGTCTGAGGAAACCTGGAAAGACCCTATCTACAATGACAGCTGGATGTGGCATAAGGCTGGACACTTGGGACTGAGAGGATTGGTGAGATTGGGTGACCAAATGCAGACCCTTTCAAGCAATAATGCATGGCCCCCATTCCATGGGTCCCAACTCTCCAGGTTCAAGGGAATATTACCTCAGCTATAACATGTACAGGAAACCTAGAGAATGGACACACTGTGAATACGAAAGGTTTCTAAAACTCAACGAATAGTCCCTCTCCTGGTGCTCCAGTTTGACTTTCCAACTGCCTTACTATCAATCTCCCAACTTGGAGAGACAGGCCCTTTAACCTCCTGGTTTGCACAGGTTCCCAATTTGGCAGAGGATGGAAGGGACGAGGGAGAACCCATGAGAGAGTAGCTGTTAGGCATTTGGACGGGCACATGTCACTCTAATTTCCCGGCAGGAAGAAGAATTAACCAAAGTCTCAGCCACCCACCGGGAACCAGTATAGGACATGATCCAAAATTTTGGACTTGCGTTCAGCTCACAAAAAACGAGTTGAGAAATGGAGCTCAGGGGCACAGCAATTCACAAACTGGCAGAGTGATAAAGGACAACTATCGTCCAAAAATCTGTTGAGGGAAGTCAACGAGGCAGACTTGAAAGCGAGGCAAAATAGCAGGAAACAGATTTCAAGAGGTACCTTGGAATCGCCTGTAAAGCACAGGAAGAGGGGCACAACTTGGACAATGGTGCACTTGGCCAAAAAGGGCGTATGCGTTTTCTCCTGAATATATTCAGGAGAAAACGCATACGCGCTTTTTGGCAAAGCAAGCAAGCGGGCAATGCAAATCTGCACTACAAAGAAGTATCACCTCCCACCGGTCAAAAGGGACATCCACAAAATGTGTAAAAACCAGAAAGGCAAGACAGGCCCTAGAGAACAGGGAGCCTTGTTATGCTGATGGGCGGGATGTAAATTGCCAACTGCCTCACTGGAGGAGTGCATTGTGTTCCCTGAAACAAGTAAACAACAGAGCTACAGAGCCAAGGCCACTTCCAGTCTAGGGAATATACCTGGGGAAAACTGAAAATCAATAAGAAAGAGCCACCTCCAAATTTAGGGCTGCACTGGCTACAAGAACCTCAACTTGGGTACACCTTAAATATCCCAGGAAATATAAAAATGGTTCAAAACATTGTGGTACTTACGTACGATGGAATATCCCTCAGCCATGAAATCAATGTCATAAGACCAGTAGCAGCAAAGTGAGTGGATTCAGGTACGATGATTCTAAGTGAAATAAGTCACACAGAAAAAGAAACTTATCATAAGATATCACTTATGAAGATCCTGTAAACATGGCTACACGTGAACTGAGTTAGGAAAGAGAACAGAGTCTCACATTTAGAAAACACTCTTATGCCTGCATAAAGGGGAAGGAGAGGTGGGGTGATGCATAAAACCAGAGTTTGATATAAGCACAGGGACCGTTTCAAAAACCAACTTTGGAATTGACAAGACCGACACCTTCCTCAGTGAAAGAGACTCAAAACCCCATATTTCCCACAGAGGAATATATCTGACTAGTAAGAATCTTAAAACCTATGTATTGATATGTCTCCATAAGGGAATCAAGTGTGTCTAGAGTGGCATAAACATGGCAGCGAGAATCAGCTCAAACCCACTATAAAAAGGAATTTCAAAAGCAAAACCAAAAAACAGGGAAATTCTTTACAATTCCTTCAGGGTGTCTGAGGAAACCTGGAAAGACCCTATCTACAATGACAGCTGGATGTGGCATAAGGCTGGACACTTGGGACTGAGAGGATTGGTGAGATTGGGTGAGCAAATGCAGACCCTTTCAAGCAATAATGCATGGCCCCCATTCCATGGGTCCCAACTCTCCAGGTTCAAGGGAATATTACTACAGCTATAACATGTACAGGAAACCTAGAGAATGGACACACTGTGAATACGAAAGGTTTCTAAAACTCAACGAATAGTCCCTCTCCTGGTGCTCCAGTTTGACTTTCCAACTGCCTTACTATCAATCTCCCAACTTGGAGAGACAGGCCCTTTAACCTCCTGGTTTGCACAGGTTCCCAATTTGGCAGAGGATGGAAGGGACGAGGGAGAACCCATGAGAGAGTAGCTGTTAGGCATTTGGACGGGCACATGTCACTCTAATTTCCCGGCAGGAAGAAGAATTAACCAAAGTCTCAGCCACCCACCGGGAACCAGTATAGGACATGATCCAAAATTTGGGACTTGCGTTCAGCTCCCAAAAAACGAGTTGAGAAATGGAGCTCAGGGGCACAGCAATTCACAAACTGGCAGAGTGATAAAGGACAACTATCGTCCAAAAATCTGTTGAGGGAAGTCAACGAGGCGGACTTGAAAGCGAGGCAAAATAGCAGGAAACAGATTTCAAGCGGTACCTTGGAATCGCCTGTAAAGCACAGGAAGAGGGGCACAACTTGGACAATGGTGCACTTGGCCAAAAAGGGCGTATGCGTTTTTTCCTGAATATATTCAGCGGAAAACGCATACGCCCTTTTTGGCCAAGCAAGCAAGGGGGCAATGCAAATCTGCACTACAAAGAAGTATCACCTCCCACCGGTCAAAAGGGACATCCACAAAATGTGTAAAAACCAGAAAGGCAAGACAGGCCCTGGAGAACAGGGAGCCTTGTTATGCTGATGGGCAGGATGTAAATTGCCAACTGCCTCACTGGAGGAGTGCATTGTGTTCCCTAAAACAAGTAAACAACAGAGCTACAGAGCCAAGGCCACTTCCAATCTAGGGAATATACCTGGGGAAAACGGAAAATCAATAAGAAAGAGCCACCTCCAAATTTAGGGCTGCACTGGCTACAAGAACCTCAACTTGGGTACACCTTAAATATCCCAGGAAATATAAAAATGGTTCAAAACATTGTGGTACTTACGTACGATGGAATATCCCTCAGACATGAAATCAATGTCATAAGACCAGTAGCAGCAAAATGAGTGGATTCAGGTACGATGATTCTAAGTGAAATAAGTCACACAGAAAAAGAAACTTATCATAAGATATCACTTATGAAGATCCTGTAAACATGGCTACACGTGAACTGAGTTAGGAAAGAGAACAGAGTCTCACATTTAGAAAACACTCTTATGCCTGCATAAAGGGGAAGGAGAGGTGGGGTGATGCATAAACCAGAGTTTGATATAAGCACAGGGACCGTTTCAAAAACCAACTTTGGAATTGACAAGACCGACACCTTCCTCAGTGAAAGAGACTCAAAACCCCATATTTCCCACAGAGGAATATATCTGACTAGTAAGAATCTTAAAACCTATGTATTGATATGTCTCCATAAGGGAATCAAGTGTGTCTAGAGTGGCATAAACATGGCAGCGAGAATCAGCTCAAACCCACTATAAAAAGGAATTTCAAAAGCAAAACCAAAAAACAGGGAAATTCTTTACAATTCCTTCAGGGTGTCTGAGGAAACCTGGAAAGACCCTATCTACAATGACAGCTGGATGTGGCATAAGGCTGGACACTTGGGACTGAGAGGATTGGTGAGATTGGGTGAGCAAATGCAGACCCTTTCAAGCAATAATGCATGGCCCCCATTCCATGGGTCCCAACTCTCCATGTTCAAGGGAATATTACTACAGCTATAACATGTACAGGAAACCTAGAGAATGGACACACTGTGAATACGAAAGGTTTCTAAAACTCAACGAATAGTCCCTCTCCTGGTGCTCCAGTTTGACTTTCCAACTGCCTTACTATCAATCTCCCAACTTGGAGAGACAGGCCCTTTAACCTCCTGGTTTGCACAGGTTCCCAATTTGGCAGAGAATGGAAGGGACGAGGGAGAACCCATGAGAGAGTAGCTGTTAGGCATTTGGACGGGCACATGTCAATCTAATTTCCCGACAGGAAGAAGAATTAACCAAAGTCTCAGCCACCCACCGGGAACCAGTATAGGACATGATCCAAAATTTTGGACTTGCGTTCAGCTCACAAAAAACGAGTTGAGAAATGGAGCTCAGGGGCACAGCAATTCACAAACTGGCAGAGTGATAAAGGACAACTATCGTCCAAAAATCTGTTGAGGGAAGTCAACGAGGCGGACTTGAAAGTGAGGCAAAATAGCAGGAAACAGATTTCAAGAGGTACGTTGGAATCGCCTGTAAAGCACAGGAAGAGGGGCACAACTTGGACAATGGTGCACTTGGCCAAAAAGGGCGTATGCGTTTTCTCCTGAATATATTCAGGAGAAAACGCATACGCCCTTTTTGGCCAAGCAAGCAAGCGGGCAATGTAAATCTGCACTACAAAGAAGTATCTCTTCCCACCGGTCAAAAGGGACATCCACAAAATGTGTAAAAACCAGAAAGGCAAGACAGGCCATGGAGAACAGGGAGCCTTGTTATGCTGATGGGCGGGATGTAAATTGCCAACTGCCTCACTGGAGGAGTGCATTGTGTTCCCTAAAACAAGTAAACAACAGAGCTACAGAGCCAAGGCCACTTCCAGTCTAGGGAATATACCTGGGGAAAACTGAAAATCAATAAGAAAGAGCCACCTCCAAATTTAGGGCTGCACTGGCTACAAGAACCTCAACTTGGGTACACCTTAAATATCCCAGGAAATATAAAAATGGTTCAAAACATTGTGGTACTTACGTACGATGGAATATCCCTCAGCCATGAAATCAATGTCATAAGACCAGTAGCAGCAAAGTGAGTGGATTCAGGTACGATGATTCTAAGTGAAATAAGTCACACAGAAAAAGAAACTTATCATAAGATATCACTTATGAAGATCCTGTAAACATGGCTACACGTGAACTGAGTTAGGAAAGAGAACAGAGTCTCACATTTAGAAAACACTCTTTTGCCTGCATAAAGGGGAAGGAGAGGTGGGGTGATGCATAAAACCAGAGTTTGATATAAGCACAGGGACCGTTCCAAAAACCAACTTTGGAATAGACAAGACCTACACCTTCCTCAGTGAAAGAGACTCAAAACCCCATATTTCCCGCAGAGGAATATATCTGACTAGTAAGAATCTTAAAACCTATGTATTGATATGACTCCATAAGGGAATCAAGTGTGTCTAGAGTGGCATAAACATGGCAGCGAGAATCAGCTCAAACCCACTATAAAAAGGAATTTCAAAAGCAAAACCAAAAAACAGGGAAATTCTTTACAATTCCTTCAGGGTGTCTGAGGAAACCTGGAAAGACCCTATCTACAATGACAGCTGGATGTGGCATAAGGCTGGACACTTGGGACTGAGAGGATTGGTGAGATTGGGTGAGCAAATGCAGACCCTTTCAAGCAATAATGTATGGCCCCCATTCCATGGGTCCCAACTCTCCAGGTTCAAGGGAATATTACTACAGCTATAACATGTACAGGAAACCTAGAGAATGGACACACTGTGAATACGAAAGGTTTCTAAAACTCAACGAATAGTCCCTCTCCTGGTGCTCCAGTTTGACTTTCCAACTGCCTTACTATCAATCTCCCAACTTGGAGAGACAGGCCCTTTAACCTCCTGGTTTGCACAGGTTCCCAATTTGCCAGAGGATGGAAGGGACGAGGGAGAACCCATGAGAGAGTAGCTGTTAGGTATTTGGACGGGCACATGTCACTCTAATTTCCCGGCAGGAAAAAGAATTAACCGAAGTCTCAGCCACCCACCGGGAACCAGTATAGGACATGATTCAAAATTTTGGACTTGCGTTCAGCTCACAAAAAACGAGTTGAGAAATGGAGCTCAGGGGCACAGCAATTCACAAACTGGCAGAGTGATAAAGGACAACTATCGTCCAAAAATCTGTTGAGGGAAGTCAACGAGGCGGACTTGAAAGCGAGGCAAAATAGCAGGAAACAGATTTCAAGAGGTACCTTGGAATCGCCTGTAAAGCACAGGAAGAGGGGCACAACTTGGACAATGGTGCACTTGGCCAAAAAGGGCGTATGCGTTTTCTCCTGAATATATTCAGGAGAAAACGCATACGCCCTTTTTGGCCAAGCAAGCAAGCGGGCAATGCAAATCTGCACTACAAAGAAGTATCACTTCCCACCGGTCAAAAGGGACATCCACAAAATGTGTAAAAACCAGAAAGGCAAGACTGGCACTGGAGAACAGGGAGCCTTGTTATGCTGATGGGCGGGATGTAAATTGCCAACTGCCTCACTGGAGGAGTGCATTGTGTTCCCTAAAACAAGTAAACAACAGAGCTACAGAGCCAAGGCCACTTCCAGTCTAGGGAATATACCTGGGGAAAACTGAAAATCAATAAGAAAGAGCCACCTCCAAATTTAGGGCTGCACTGGCTACAAGAACCTCAACTTGGGTACACCTTAAATATCCCAGGAAATATAAAAATGGTTCAAAACATTGTGGTACTTACGTACGATGGAATATCCCTCAGCCATGAAATCAATGTCATAAGACCAGTAGCAGCAAAGTGAGTGGATTCAGGTACGATGATTCTAAGTGAAATAAGTCACACAGAAAAAGAAACTTATCATAAGATATCACTTATGAAGATCCTGTAAACATGGCTACACGTGAACTGAGTTAGGAAAGAGAACAGAGTCTCACATTTAGAAAACACTCTTATGCCTGCATAAAGGGGAAGGAGAGGTGGGGTGATGCATAAAACCAGAGTTTGATATAAGCACAGGGACCGTTCCAAAAACCAACTTTGGAATAGACAAGACCTACACCTTCCTCAGTGAAAGAGACTCAAAACCCCATATTTCCCGCAGAGGAATATATCTGACTAGTAAGAATCTTAAAACCTATGTATTGATATGACTCCATAAGGGAATCAAGTGTGTCTGGAGTGGCATAAACATGGCAGCGAGAATCAGCTCAAACCCACTATAAAAAGGAATTTCAAAAGCAAAACCAAAAAACAGGGAAATTCTTTACAATTCCTTCAGGGTGTCTGAGGAAACCTGGAAAGACCCTGTCTACAATGACAGCTGGATGTGGCATAAGGCTGGACACTTGGGACTGAGAGGATTGGTGAGATTGGGTGAGCAAATGCAGACCCTTTCAAGCAATAATGCATGACCCCCATTCCATGGGTCCCAACTCTCCAGGTTCAAGGGAATATTACTACAGCTATAACATGTACAGGAAACCTAGAGAATGGACACACTGTGAATACGAAAGGTTTCTAAAACTCAACGAATAGTCCCTCTCCTGGTGCTCCAGTTTGACTTTCCAACTGCCTTACTATCAATCTCCCAACTTGGAGAGACAGGCCCTTTAACCTCCTGGTTTGCACAGGTTCCCAATTTGGCAGAGGATGGAAGGGACGAGGGAGAACCCATGAGAGAGTAGCTGTTAGGCATTTGGACGGGCACATGTCACTCTAATTTCCCGGCAGGAAGAAGAATTAAGCAAAGTCTCAGCCACCCACCGGGAACCAGTATAGGACATGATCCAAAATTTTGGACTTGCGTTCAGCTCACAAAAAACGAGTTGAGAAATGGAGCTCAGGGGCACAGCAATTCACATACTGGCAGAGTGAAAAAGGACAACTATCGTCCAAAAATCTGTTGACGGAAGTCAACGAGGCGGACTTGAATGTGAGGCAAAATAGCAGGAAACACATTTCAAGAGGTACCTTGGAATCGCCTGTAAAGCACAGGAAGAGGGGCACAACTTGGACAATGGTGCACTTGGCCAAAAAGGGCGTATGCGTTTTCTCCTGAATATATTCAGGAGAAAACGCATACGCCCTTTTTGGCCAAGCAAGCAAGCGGGCAATGCAAATCTGCACTACAAAGAAGTATCACTTCCCACCGGTCAAAAGGGACATCCACAAAATGTGTAAAAACCAGAAAGGCAAGACAGGCCCTGGAGAACTGGGAGCCTTGTTATGCTGATGGGCGGGATGTAAATTGCCAACTGCCTCACTGGAGGAGTGCATTGTGTTCCCTAAAACAAGTAAACAACAGAGCTACAGAGCCAAGGCCACTTCCAGTCTAGGGAATATACCTTGGGAAAACTGAAAATCAATAAGAAAGAGCCACCTCCAAATTTAGGGCTGCACTGACTACAAGAACCTCAACTTGGGTACACCTTAAATATCCCAGGAAATATAAAAATGGTTCAAAACATTGTGGTACTTACGTACGATGGAATATCCCTCAGCCATGAAATCAATGTCATAAGACCAGTAGCAGCAAAGTGAGTGGATTCAGGTACGATGATTCTAAGTGAAATAAGTCACACAGAAAAAGAAACTTATCATAAGATATCACTTAGGAAGATCCTGTAAACATGGCTACACGTGAACTGAGTTAGGAAAGAGAACAGAGTCTCACATTTAGAAAACACTCTTATGCCTGCATAAAGGGGAAGGAGAGGTGGGGTGATGCATAAAACCAGAGTTTGATATAAGCACAGGGACCGTTTCAAAAACCAACTTTGGAATTGACAAGACCGACACCTTCCTTAGTGAAAGAGACTCAAAACCCCATATTTCCCACAGAGGAATATATCTGACTAGTAAGAATCTTAAAACCTATGTATTGATATGTCTCCATAAGGGAATCAAGTGTGTCTAGAGTGGCATAAACATGGAAGCGAGAATCAGCTCAAACCCACTATAAAAAGGAATTTCAAAAGCAAAACCAAAAAACAGGGAAATTCTTTACAATTCCTTCAGGGTGTCTGAGGAAACCTGGAAAGACCCTATCTACCATGACAGCTGGATGTGGCATAAGGCTGGACACTTGGGACTGA
The DNA here is from genome assembly GCF_025265405.1 of Mesoplodon densirostris. Taxonomy (NCBI): domain Eukaryota; kingdom Metazoa; phylum Chordata; class Mammalia; order Artiodactyla; family Ziphiidae; genus Mesoplodon; species Mesoplodon densirostris. The sequence goes on from NW_026778208.1 coordinate 687,389, forward strand.
GAGGATTGGTGAGATTGGGTGAGCAAATGCAGACCCTTTCAAGCAATAATGCATGGCCCCCATTCCATGGGTCCCAACTCTCCATGTTCAAGGGAATATTACTACAGCTATAACATGTACAGGAAACCTAGAGAATGGACACACTGTGAATACGAAAGGTTTCTAAAACTCAACGAATAGTCCCTCTCCTGGTGCTCCAGTTTGACTTTCCAACTGCCTTACTATCAATCTCCCAACTTGGAGAGACAGGCCCTTTAACCTCCTGGTTTGCACAGGTTCCCAATTTGGCAGAGGATGGAAGGGACGAGGGAGAACCCATGAGAGAGTAGCTGTTAGGCATTTGGACGGGCACATGTCACTCTAATTTCCCGGCAGGAAGAAGAATTAACCAAAGTCTCAGCCACCCACCGGGAACCAGTATAGGACATGATCCAAAATTTTGGACTTGCGTTCAGCTCACAAAAAACGAGTTGAGAAATGGAGCTCAGGGGCACAGCAATTCACATACTGGCAGAGTGAAAAAGGACAACTATCGTCCAAAAATCTGTTGACGGAAGTCAACGAGGCGGACTTGAAAGTGAGGCAAAATAGCAGGAAACACATTTCAAGAGGTACCTTGGAATCGCCTGTAAAGCACAGGAAGAGGGGCACAACTTGGACAATGGTGCACTTGGCCAAAAAGGGCGTATGCGTTTTCTCCTGAATATATTCAGGAGAAAACGCATACGCCCATTTTGGCCAAGCAAGCAAGCGGGCAATGCAAATCTGCACTACAAAGAAGTATCACTTCCCACCGGTCAAAAGGGACATCCACAAAATGTGTAAAAACCAGAAAGGCAAGACAGGCCCTGGAGAACTGGGAGCCTTGTTATGCTGATGGGCGGGATGTAAATTGCCAACTGCCTCACTGGAGGAGTGCATTGTGTTCCCTAAAACAAGTAAACAACAGAGCTATAGAGCCAAGGCCACATCCAGTCTAGGGAATATACCTTGGGAAAACTGAAAATCAATAAGAAAGAGCCACCTCCAAATTTAGGGCTGCACTGGCTACAAGAACCTCAACTTGGGTACACCTTAAATATCCCAGGAAATATAAAAATGGTTCAAAACATTGTGGTACTTACGTACGATGGAATATCCCTCAGCGATGAAATCAATGTCATAAAACCAGTAGCAGCAAAGTGAGTGGATTCAGGTACGATGATTCTAAGTGAAATAAGTCACACAGAAAAAGAAACTTATCATAAGATATCACTTATGAAGATCCTGTAAACATGGCTACACGTGAACTGAGTTAGGAAAGAGAACAGAGTCTCACATTTAGAAAACACGCTTATGCCTGCATAAAGGGGAAGGAGATGTGGGGTGATGCATAAAACCAGAGTTTGATATAAGCACAGGGGCCGTTTCAAAAACCAACTTTGGAATTGACAAGACCGACACCTTCCTCAGTGAAAGAGACTCAAAACCCCATATTTCCCACAGAGGAATATATCTGACTAGTAAGAATCTTAAAACCTATGTATTGATATGTCTCCATAAGGGAATCAAGTGTGTCTAGAGTGGCATAAACATGGCAGCGAGAATCAGCTCAAACCCACTATAAAAAGGAATTTCAAAAGTAAAACCAAAAAACAGGGAAATTCTTTACAATTCCTTCAGGGTGTCTGAGGAAACCTGGAAAGACCCTATCTACCATGACAGCTGGATGTGGCATAAGGCTGGACACTTGGGACTGAGAGGATTGGTGAGATTGGGTGAGCAAATGCAGACCCTTTCAAGCAATAATACATGGCCCCCATTCCATGGGTCCCAACTCTCCAGGTTCAAGGGAATATTACTACAGCTATAACATGTACAGGAAACCTAGAGAATGGACACACTGTGAATACGAAAGGTTTCTAAAACTCAACGAATAGTCCCTCTCCTGGTGCTCCAGTTTGACTTTCCAACTGCCTTACTATCAATCTCCCAACTTGGAGAGACAGGCCCTTTAACCTCCTGGTTTGCACAGGTTCCCAATTTGGCAGAGGATGGAAGGGACGAGGGAGAACCCATGAGAGAGTAGCTGTTAGGCATTTGGACGGGCACATGTCACTCTAATTTCCCGGCAGGAAGAAGAATTAACCAAAGTCTCAGCCACCCACCGGGAACCAGTATAGGACATGATCCAAAATTTTGGACTTGCGTTCAGCTCCCAAAAAACGAGTTGAGAAATGGAGCTCAGGGGCACAGCAATTCACATACTGGCAGAGTGAAAAAGGACAACTATCGTCCAAAAATCTGTTGAGGGAAGTCAACGAGGCGGACTTGAAAGTGAGGCAAAATAGCAGGAAACAGATTTCAAGAGGTACGTTGGAATCGCCTGTAAAGCACAGGAAGAGGGGCACAACTTGGACAATGGTGCACTTGGCCAAAAAGGGCGTATGCATTTTCTCCTGAATATATTCAGGAGAAAACGCATACGCCCTTTTTGGCCAAGCAAGCAAGCGGGCAATGCAAATCTGCACTACAAAGAAGTATCACTTCCCACCGGTCAAAAGGGACATCCACAAAATGTGTAAAAACCAGAAAGGCAAGACAGGCCCTGGAGAACTGGGAGCCTTGTTATGCTGATGGGCGGGATGTAAATTGCCAACTGCCTCACTGGAGGAGTGCATTGTGTTCCCTAAAACAAGTAAACAACAGAGCTACAGAGCCAAGGCCACTTCCAGTCTAGGAAATATACCTTGGGAAAACTGAAAATCAATAAGAAAGAGCCACCTCCAAATTTAGGGCTGCACTGGCTACAAGAACCTCAACTTGGGTACACCTTAAATATCCCAGGAAATATAAAAATGGTTCAAAACATTGTGGTACTTACGTACGATGGAATATCCCTCAGCCATGAAATCAATGTCATAAGACCAGTAGCAGCAAAGTGAGTGGATTCAGGTACGATGATTCTAAGTGAAATAAGTCACACAGAAAAAGAAACTTATCATAAGATATCACTTATGAAGATCCTGTAAACATGGCTACACGTGAACTGAGTTAGGAAAGAGAACAGAGTCTCACATTTAGAAAACACTCTTATGCCTGCATAAAGGGGAAGGAGAGGTGGGGTGATGCATAAAACCAGAGTTTGATAGAAGCACAGGGACCGTTTCAAAAACCAACTTTGGAATTGACAAGACCGACACCTTCCTCAGTGAAAGAGACTCAAAACCCCATATTTCCCACAGAGGAATATATCTGACTAGTAAGAATCTTAAAACCTATGTATTGATATGTCTCCATAAGGGAATCAAGTGTGTCTAGAGTGGCATAAACATGGCAGCGAGAATCAGCTCAAACCCACTATAAAAAGGAATTTCAAAAGCAAAACCAAAAAACAGGGAAATTCTTTACAATTCCTTCAGGGTGTCTGAGGAAACCTGGAAAGACCCTATCTACAATGACAGCTGGATGTGGCATAAGGCTGGACACTTGGGACTGAGAGGATTGGTGAGATTGGGTGAGCAAATGCAGACCCTTTCAAGCAATAATGCATGGCCCCCATTCCATGGGTCCCAACTCTCCAGGTTCAAGGGAATATTACTACAGCTATAACATGTACAGGAAACCTAGAGAATGGACACACTGTGAATACGAAAGGTTTCTAAAACTCAACGAATAGTCCCTCTCCTGGTGCTCCAGTTTGACTTTCCAACTGCCTTACTATCAATCTCCCAACTAGGAGAGACAGGCCCTTTAACCTCCTGGTTTGCACAGGTTCCCAATTTGGCAGAGGATGGAAGGGACGAGGGAGAACCCATGAGAGAGTAGCTGTTAGGCATTTGGACGGGCACATGTCACTCTAATTTCCCGGCAGGAAGAAGAATTAACCAAAGTCTCAGCCACCCACCGGGAACCAGTATAGGACATGATCCAAAATTTTGGACTTGCGTTCAGCTCACAAAAAACGAGTTGAGAAATGGAGCTCAGGGGCACAGCAATTCACAAACTGGCAGAGTGATAAAGGACAACTATCGTCCAAAACTCTGTTGAGGGAAGTCAACGAGGCAGACTTGAAAGCGAGGCAAAATAGCAGGAAACAGATTTCAAGAAGTACCTTGGAATCGCCTGTAAAGCACAGGAAGAGGGGCACAACTTGGACAATGGTGCACTTGGCCAAAAAGGGCATATGCGTTTTCTCCTGAATATATTCAGGAGAAAACGCATACGCCCTTTTTGGCCAAGCAAGCAAGCGGGCAATGCAAATCTGCACTACAAAGAAGTATCACCTCCCACCGGTCAAAAGGGACATCCACAAAATGTGTAAAAACCAGAAAGGCAAGACAGGCCCTGGAGAACAGGGAGCCTTGTTATGCTGATGGGCAGGATGTAAATTGCCAACTCCCTCACTGGAGGAGTGCATTGTGTTCCCTAAAACAAGTAAACAACAGAGCTACAGAGCCAAGGTCACTTCCAGTCTAGGGAATATACCTGGGGAAAACTGAAAATCAATAAGAAAGAGCCACCTCCAAATTTAGGGCTGCACTGGCTACAAGAACCTCAACTTGGGTACACCTTAAATATCCCAGGAAATATAAAAATGGTTCAAAACATTGTGGTACTTACGTACGATGGAATATCCCTCAGCCATGAAATCAATGTCATAAGACCAGTAGCAGCAAAGTGAGTGGATTCAGGTACGATGATTCTAAGTGAAATAAGTCACACAGAAAAAGAAACTTATCATAAGATATCACTTATGAAGATCCTGTAAACATGGCTACACGTGAACTGAGTTAGGAAAGAGAACAGAGTCTCACATTTAGAAAACACTCTTATGCCTGCATAAAGGGGAAGGAGAGGTGGGTTGATGCATAAAACCAGAGTTTGATAGAAGCACAGGGACCGTTTCAAAAACCAACTTTGGAATTGACAAGACCGACACCTTCCTCAGTGAAAGAGACTCAAAACCCCATATTTCCCACAGAGGAATATATCTGACTAGTAAGAATCTTAAAACCTATGTATTGATATGTCTCCATAAGGGAATCAAGTGTGTCTAGAGTGGCATAAACATGGCAGCGAGAATCAGCTCAAACCCACTATAAAAAGGAATTTCAAAAGCAAAACCAAAAAACAGGGAAATTCTTTACAATTCCTTCAGGGTGTCTGAGGAAACCTGGAAAGACCCTATCTACAATGACAGCTGGATGTGGCATAAGGCTGGACACTTGGGACTGAGAGGATTGGTGAGATTGGGTGAGCAAATGCAGACCCTTTCAAGCAATAATGCATGGCCCCCATTCCATGGGTCCCAACTCTCCAGGTTCAAGGGAATATTACTACAGCTATAACATGTACAGGAAACCTAGAGAATGGACACACTGTGAATACGAAAGGTTTCTAAAACTCAACGAATAGTCCCTCTCCTGGTGCTCCAGTTTGACTTTCCAACTGCCTTACTATCAATCTCCCAACTTGGAGAGACAGGCCCTTTAACCTCCTGGTTTGCACAGGTTCCCAATTTGGCAGAGGATGGAAGGGACGAGGGAGAACCCATGAGAGAGTAGCTGTTAGGCATTTGGACGGGCACATGTCACTCTAATTTCCCGGCAGGAAGAAGAATTAACCAAAGTCTCAGCCACCCACCGGGAACCAGTATAGGACATGATCCAAAATTTTGGACTTGCGTTCAGCTCACAAAAAACGAGTTGAGAAATGGAGCTCAGGGGCACAGCAATTCACAAACTGGCAGAGTGATAAAGGACAACTATCGTCCAAAACTCTGTTGAGGGAAGTCAACGAGGCAGACTTGAAAGCGAGGCAAAATAGCAGGAAACAGATTTCAAGAGGTACCTTGGAATTGCCTGTAAAGCACAGGAAGAGGGGCACAACTTGGACAATGGTGCACTTGGCCAAAAAGGGCGTATGCGTTTTCTCCTGAATATATTCAGGAGAAAACGCATACGCCCTTTTTGGCCAAGCAAGCAAGCGGGCAATGCAAATCTGCACTACAAAGAAGTATCACCTCCCACCGGTCAAAAGGGACATCCACAAAATGTGTAAAAACCAGAAAGGCAAGACAGGCCCTGGAGAACAGGGAGCCTTGTTATGCTGATGGGCAGGATGTAAATTGCCAACTGCCTCACTGGAGGAGTGCATTGTGTTCCCTAAAACAAGTAAACAACAGAGCTACAGAGCCAAGGTCACTTCCAGTCTAGGGAATATACCTGGGGAAAACTGAAAATCAATAAGAAAGAGCCACCTCCAAATTTAGGGCTGCACTGGCTACAAGAACCTCAACTTGGGTACACCTTAAATATCCCAGGAAATATAAAAATGGTTCAAAACAATTTGGTACTTACGTACGATGGAATATCCCTCAGCCATGAAATCAATGTCATAAGACCAGTAGCAGCAAAGTGAGTGGATTCAGGTACGATGATTCTAAGTGAAATAAGTCACACAGAAAAAGAAACTTATCATAAGATATCACTTATGAAGATCCTGTAAACATGGCTACACGTGAACTGAGTTAGGAAAGAGAACAGAGTCTCACATTTAGAAAACACTCTTATGCCTGCATAAAGGGGAAGGAGAGGTGGGGTGATGCATAAAACCAGAGTTTGATATAAGCACAGGGACCGTTTCAAAAACCAACTTTGGAATTGACAAGACCGACACCTTCCTCAGTGAAAGAGACTCAAAACCCCATATTTCCCACAGAGGAATATATCTGACTAGTAAGAATCTTAAAACCTATGTATTGATATGTCTCCATAAGGGAATCAAGTGTGTCTAGAGTGGCATAAACATGGCAGCGAGAATCAGCTCAAACCCACTATAAAAAGGAATTTCAAAAGCAAAACCAAAAAACAGGGAAATTCTTTACAATTCCTTCAGGGTGTCTGAGGAAACCTGGAAAGACCCTATCTACAATGACAGCTGGATGTGGCATAAGGCTGGACACTTGGGACTGAGAGGATTGGTGAGATTGGGTGAGCAAATGCAGACCCTTTCAAGCAATAATGCATGGCCCCCATTCCATGGGTCCCAACTCTCCAGGTTCAAGGGAATATTACTACAGCTATAACATGTACAGGAAACCTAGAGAATGGACACACTGTGAATATGAAAGGTTTCTAAAACTCAACGAATAGTCCCTCTCCTGGTGCTCCAGTTTGACTTTCCAACTGCCTTACTATCAATCTCCCAACTTGGAGAGACAGGCCCTTTAACCTCCTGGTTTGCACAGGTTCCCAATTTGGCAGAGGATGGAAGGGACGAGGGAGAACCCATGAGAGAGTAGCTGTTAGGCATTTGGACGGGCACATGTCACTCTAATTTCCCGGCAGGAAGAAGAATTAACCAAAGTCTCAGCCACCCACCGGGAACCAGTATAGGACATGATCCAAAATTTTGGACTTGCGTTCAGCTCACAAAAAACGAGTTGAGAAATGGAGCTCAGGGGCACAGCAATTCACAAACTGGCAGAGTGATAAAGGACAACTATCGTCCAAAAATCTGTTGAGGGAAGTCAACGAGGCGGACTTGAATGCGAGGCAAAATAGCAGGAAACAGATTTCAAGAGGTACCTTGGAATCGCCTGTAAAGCACAGGAAGAGGGGCACAACTTGGACAATGGTGCACTTGGCCAAAAAGGGCGTATGCGTTTTTTCCTGAATATATTCAGGAGAAAACGCATACGCCCTTTTTGGCCAAGCAAGCAAGCGGGCAATGCAAATCTGCACTACAAAGAAGTATCACCTCCCACCGGTCAAAAGGGACATCCACAAAATGTGTAAAAACCAGAAAGGCAAGACAGGCCCTGGAGAACAGGGAGCCTTGTTATGCTGATGGGCAGGATGTAAATTGCCAACTGCCTCACTGGAGGAGTGCATTTTGTTCCCTAAAACAAGTAAACAACAGAGCTACAGAGCCAAGGCCACTTCCAGTCTAGGGAATATACCTGGGGAAAACTGAAAATCAATAAGAAAGAGCCACCTCCAAATTTAGGGCTGCACTGGCTACAAGAACCTCAACTTGGGTACACCTTAAATATCCCAGGAAATATAAAAATGGTTCAAAACATTGTGGTACTTACGTACGATGGAATATCCCTCAGACATGAAATCAATGTCATAAGACCAGTAGCAGCAAAGTGAGTGGATTCAGGTACGATGATTCTAAGTGAAATAAGTCACACAGAAAAAGAAACTTATCATAAGATATCACTTAGGAAGATCCTGTAAACATGGCTACACGTGAACTGAGTTAGGAAAGAGAACAGAGTCTCACATTTAGAAAACACTCTTATGCCTGCATAAAGGGGAAGGAGAGGTGGGGTGATGCATAAAACCAGAGTTTGATATAAGCACAGGGACCGTTTCAAAAACCAACTTTGGAATTGACAAGACCGACACCTTCCTCAGTGAAAGAGACTCAAAACCCCATATTTCCCACAGAGGAATATATCTGACTAGTAAGAATCTTAAAACCTATGTATTGATATGTCTCCATAAGGGAATCAAGTGTGTCTAGAGTGGCATAAACATGGCAGCGAGAATCAGCTCAAACCCACTATAAAAAGGAATTTCAAAAGCAAAACCAAAAAACAGGGAAATTCTTTACAATTCCTTCAGGGTGTCTGAGGAAACCTGGAAAGACCCTGTCTACAATGACAGCTGGATGTGGCATAAGGCTGGACACTTGGGACTGAGAGGATTGGTGAGATTGGGTGAGCAAATGCAGACCCTTTCAAGCAATAATGCATGGCCCCCATTCCATGGGTCCCAACTCTCCATGTTCAAGGGAATATTACTACAGCTATAACATGTACAGGAAACCTAGAGAATGGACACACTGTGAATACGAAAGGTTTCTAAAACTCAACGAATAGTCCCTCTCCTGGTGCTCCAGTTTGACTTTCCAACTGCCTTACTATCAATCTCCCAACTTGGAGAGACAGGCCCTTTAACCTCCTGGTTTGCACAGGTTCCCAATTTGGCAGAGGATGGAAGGGACGAGGGAGAACCCATGAGAGAGTAGCTGTTAGGCATTTGGACGGGCACATGTCACTCTAATTTCCCGGCAGGAAGAAGAATTAACCAAAGTCTCAGCCACCCACCGGTAACCAGTATAGGACATGATCCAAAATTTTGGACTTGCGTTCAGCTCACAAAAAACGAGTTGAGAAATGGAGCTCAGTGGCACAGCAATTCACATACTGGCAGAGTGATAAAGGACAACTATCGTCCAAAAATCTGTTGAGGGAAGTCAACGAGGCGGACTTGAAAGTGAGGCAAAATAGCAGGAAACAGATTTCAAGAGGTACCTTGGAATCGCCTGTAAAGCACAGGAAGAGGGGCACAACTTGGACAATGGTGCACTTGGCCAAAAAGGGCGTATGCGTTTTCTCCTGAATATATTCAGGAGAAAACGCATACGCCCTTTTTGGCCAAGCAAGCAAGCGGGCAATGCAAATCTGCACTACAAAGAAGTATCACCTCCCACCGGTCAAAAGGGACATCCACAAAATGTGTAAAAACCAGAAAGGCAAGACAGGCTCTGGAGAACAGGGAGCCTTGTTATGCTGATGGGCAGGATGTAAATTGCCAACTGCCTCACTGGAGGAGTGCATTGTGTTCCCTAAAACAAGTAAACAACAGAGCTACAGAGCCAAGGTCACTTCCAGTCTAGGGAATATACCTGGGGAAAACTGAAAATCAATAAGAAAGAGCCACCTCCAAATTTAGGGCTGCACTGGCTACAAGAACCTCAACTTGGGTACACCTTAAATATCCCAGGAAATATAAAAATGGTTCAAAACATTGTGGTACTTACGTACGATGGAATATCCCTCAGCCATGAAATCAATGTCATAAGACCAGTAGCAGCAAAGTGAGTGGATTCAGGTACGATGATTCTAAGTGAAATAAGTCACACAGAAAAAGAAACTTATCATAAGATATCACTTATGAAGATCCTGTAAACATGGCTACACGTGAACTGAGTTAGGAAAGAGAACAGAGTCTCACATTTAGAAAACACTCTTATGCCTGCATAAAGGGGAAGGAGAGGTGGGGTGATGCATAAAACCAGAGTTTGATATAAGCACAGGGACCGTTTCAAAAACCAACTTTGGAATTGACAAGACCGACACCTTCCTCAGTGAAAGAGACTCAAAACCCCATATTTCCCACAGAGGAATATATCTGACTAGTAAGAATCTTAAAACCTATGTATTGATATGTCTCCATAAGGGAATCAAGTGTGTCTAGAGTGGCATAAACATGGCAGCGAGAATCAGCTCAAACCCACTATAAAAAGGAATTTCAAAAGCAAAACCAAAAAACAGGGAAATTCTTTACAATTCCTTCAGGGTGTCTGAGGAAACCTGGAAAGACCCTATCTACAATGACAGCTGGATGTGGCATAAGGCTGGACACTTGGGACTGAGAGGATTGGTGAGATTGGGTGAGCAAATGCAGACCCTTTCAAGCAATAATGCATGGCCCCCATTCCATGGGTCCCAACTCTCCAGGTTCAAGGGAATATTACTACAGCTATAACATGTACAGGAAACCTAGAGAATGGACACACTGTGAATATGAAAGGTTTCTAAAACTCAACGAATAGTCCCTCTCCTGGTGCTCCAGTTTGACTTTCCAACTGCCTTACTATCAATCTCCCAACTTGGAGAGACAGGCCCTTTAACCTCCTGGTTTGCACAGGTTCCCAATTTGGCAGAGGATGGAAGGGACGAGGGAGAACCCATGAGAGAGTAGCTGTTAGGCATTTGGACGGGCACATGTCACTCTAATTTCCCGGCAGGAAGAAGAATTAACCAAAGTCTCAGCCACCCACCGGGAACCAGTATAGGACATGATCCAAAATTTTGGACTTGCGTTCAGCTCACAAAAAACGAGTTGAGAAATGGAGCTCAGGGGCACAGCAATTCACAAACTGGCAGAGTGATAAAGGACAACTATCGTCCAAAAATCTGTTGAGGGAAGTCAACGAGGCGGACTTGAATGCGAGGCAAAATAGCAGGAAACAGATTTCAAGAGGTACCTTGGAATCGCCTGTAAAGCACAGGAAGAGGGGCACAACTTGGACAATGGTGCACTTGGCCAAAAAGGGCGTATGCGTTTTTTCCTGAATATATTCAGGAGAAAACGCATACGCCCTTTTTGGCCAAGCAAGCAAGCGGGCAATGCAAATCTGCACTACAAAGAAGTATCACCTCCCACCGGTCAAAAGGGACATCCACAAAATGTGTAAAAACCAGAAAGGCAAGACAGGCCCTGGAGAACAGGGAGCCTTGTTATGCTGATGGGCAGGATGTAAATTGCCAACTGCCTCACTGGAGGAGTGCATTTTGTTCCCTAAAACAAGTAAACAACAGAGCTACAGAGCCAAGGCCACTTCCAGTCTAGGGAATATACCTGGGGAAAACTGAAAATCAATAAGAAAGAGCCACCTCCAAATTTAGGGCTGCACTGGCTACAAGAACCTCAACTTGGGTACACCTTAAATATCCCAGGAAATATAAAAATGGTTCAAAACATTGTGGTACTTACGTACGATGGAATATCCCTCAGACATGAAATCAATGTCATAAGACCAGTAGCAGCAAAGTGAGTGGATTCAGGTACGATGATTCTAAGTGAAATAAGTCACACAGAAAAAGAAACTTATCATAAGATATCACTTAGGAAGATCCTGTAAACATGGCTACACGTGAACTGAGTTAGGAAAGAGAACAGAGTCTCACATTTAGAAAACACTCTTATGCCTGCATAAAGGGGAAGGAGAGGTGGGGTGATGCATAAAACCAGAGTTTGATATAAGCACAGGGACCGTTTCAAAAACCAACTTTGGAATTGACAAGACCGACACCTTCCTCAGTGAAAGAGACTCAAAACCCCATATTTCCCACAGAGGAATATATCTGACTAGTAAGAATCTTAAAACCTATGTATTGATATGTCTCCATAAGGGAATCAAGTGTGTCTAGAGTGGCATAAACATGGCAGCGAGAATCAGCTCAAACCCACTATAAAAAGGAATTTCAAAAGCAAAACCAAAAAACAGGGAAATTCTTTACAATTCCTTCAGGGTGTCTGAGGAAACCTGGAAAGACCCTGTCTACAATGACAGCTGGATGTGGCATAAGGCTGGACACTTGGGACTGAGAGGATTGGTGAGATTGGGTGAGCAAATGCAGACCCTTTCAAGCAATAATGCATGGCCCCCATTCCATGGGTCCCAACTCTCCATGTTCAAGGGAATATTACTACAGCTATAACATGTACAGGAAACCTAGAGAATGGACACACTGTGAATACGAAAGGTTTCTAAAACTCAACGAATAGTCCCTCTCCTGGTGCTCCAGTTTGACTTTCCAACTGCCTTACTATCAATCTCCCAACTTGGAGAGACAGGCCCTTTAACCTCCTGGTTTGCACAGGTTCCCAATTTGGCAGAGGATGGAAGGGACGAGGGAGAACCCATGAGAGAGTAGCTGTTAGGCATTTGGACGGGCACATGTCACTCTAATTTCCCGGCAGGAAGAAGAATTAACCAAAGTCTCAGCCACCCACCGGTAACCAGTATAGGACATGATCCAAAATTTTGGACTTGCGTTCAGCTCACAAAAAACGAGTTGAGAAATGGAGCTCAGTGGCACAGCAATTCACATACTGGCAGAGTGATAAAGGACAACTATCGTCCAAAAATCTGTTGAGGGAAGTCAACGAGGCGGACTTGAAAGTGAGGCAAAATAGCAGGAAACAGATTTCAAGAGGTACCTTGGAATCGCCTGTAAAGCACAGGAAGAGGGGCACAACTTGGACAATGGTGCACTTGGCCAAAAAGGGCGTATGCGTTTTCTCCTGAATATATTCAGGAGAAAACGCATACGCCCTTTTTGGCCAAGCAAGCAAGCGGGCAATGCAAATCTGCACTACAAAGAAGTATCACCTCCCACCGGTCAAAAGGGACATCCACAAAATGTGTAAAAACCAGAAAGGCAAGACAGGCTCTGGAGAACAGGGAGCCTTGTTATGCTGATGGGCAGGATGTAAATTGCCAACTGCCTCACTGGAGGAGTGCATTGTGTTCCCTAAAACAAGTAAACAACAGAGCTACAGAGCCAAGGTCACTTCCAGTCTAGGGAATATACCTGGGGAAAACTGAAAATCAATAAGAAAGAGCCACCTCCAAATTTAGGGCTGCACTGGCTACAAGAACCTCAACTTGGGTACACCTTAAATATCCCAGGAAATATAAAAATGGTTCAAAACATTGTGGTACTTACGTACGATGGAATATCCCTCAGCCATGAAATCAATGTCATAAGACCAGTAGCAGCAAAGTGAGTGGATTCAGGTACGATGATTCTAAGTGAAATAAGTCACACAGAAAAAGAAACTTATCATAAGATATCACTTATGAAGATCCTGTAAACATGGCTACACGTGAACTGAGTTAGGAAAGAGAACAGAGTCTCACATTTAGAAAACACTCTTATGCCTGCATAAAGGGGAAGGAGAGGTGGGGTGATGCATAAAACCAGAGTTTGATATAAGCACAGGGACCGTTTCAAAAACCAACTTTGGAATTGACAAGACTGACACCTTCCTCAGTGAAAGAGACTCAAAACCCCATATTTCCCACAGAGGAATATATCTGACTAGTAAGAATCTTAAAACCTATGTATTGATATGTCTCCATAAGGGAATCAAGTGTGTCTAGAGTGGCATAAACATGGCAGCGAGAATCAGCTCAAACCCACTATAAAAAGGAATTTCAAAAGCAAAACCAAAAAACAGGGAAATTCTTTACAATTCCTTCAGGGTGTCTGAGGAAACCTGGAAAGACCCTGTCTACAATGACAGCTGGATGTGGCATAAGGCTGGACACTTGGGACTGAGAGGATTGGTGAGATTGGGTGAGCAAATGCAGACCCTTTCAAGCAATAATGCATGGCCCCCATTCCATGGGTCCCAACTCTCCATGTTCAAGGGAATATTACTACAGCTATAACATGTACAGGAAACCTAGAGAATGGACACACTGTGAATACGAAAGGTTTCTAAAACTCAACGAATAGTCCCTCTCCTGGTGCTCCAGTTTGACTTTCCAACTGCCTTACTATCAATCTCCCAACTTGGAGAGACAGGCCCTTTAACCTCCTGGTTTGCACAGGTTCCCAATTTGGCAGAGGATGGAAGGGACGAGGGAGAACCCATGAGAGAGTAGCTGTTAGGCATTTGGACGGGCACATGTCACTCTAATTTCCCGGCAGGAAGAAGAATTAACCAAAGTCTCAGCCACCCACCGGTAACCAGTATAGGACATGATCCAAAATTTTGGACTTGCGTTCAGCTCACAAAAAACGAGTTGAGAAATGGAGCTCAGTGGCACAGCAATTCACATACTGGCAGAGTGATAAAGGACAACTATCGTCCAAAAATCTGTTGAGGGAAGTCAACGAGGCGGACTTGAAAGTGAGGCAAAATAGCAGGAAACAGATTTCAAGAGGTACCTTGGAATCGCCTGTAAAGCACAGGAAGAGGGGCACAACTTGGACAATGGTGCACTTGGCCAAAAAGGGCGTATGCGTTTTCTCCTGAATATATTCAGGAGAAAACGCATACGCCCTTTTTGGCCAAGCAAGCAAGCGGGCAATGCAAATCTGCACTACAAAGAAGTATCACCTCCCACCGGTCAAAAGGGACATCCACAAAATGTGTAAAAACCAGAAAGGCAAGACAGGCTCTGGAGAACAGGGAGCCTTGTTATGCTGATGGGCAGGATGTAAATTGCCAACTGCCTCACTGGAGGAGTGCATTGTGTTCCCTAAAACAAGTAAACAACAGAGCTACAGAGCCAAGGTCACTTCCAGTCTAGGGAATATACCTGGGGAAAACTGAAAATCAATAAGAAAGAGCCACCTCCAAATTTAGGGCTGCACTGGCTACAAGAACCTCAACTTGGGTACACCTTAAATATCCCAGGAAATATAAAAATGGTTCAAAACATTGTGGTACTTACGTACGATGGAATATCCCTCAGCCATGAAATCAATGTCATAAGACCAGTAGCAGCAAAGTGAGTGGATTCAGGTACGATGATTCTAAGTGAAATAAGTCACACAGAAAAAGAAACTTATCATAAGATATCACTTATGAAGATCCTGTAAACATGGCTACACGTGAACTGAGTTAGGAAAGAGAACAGAGTCTCACATTTAGAAAACACTCTTATGCCTGCATAAAGGGGAAGGAGAGGTGGGGTGATGCATAAAACCAGAGTTTGATATAAGCACAGGGACCGTTTCAAAAACCAACTTTGGAATTGACAAGACCGACACCTTCCTCAGTGAAAGAGACTCAAAACCCCATATTTCCCACAGAGGAATATATCTGACTAGTAAGAATCTTAAAACCTATGTATTGATATGTCTCCATAAGGGAATCAAGTGTGTCTAGAGTGGCATAAACATGGCAGCGAGAATCAGCTCAAACCCACTATAAAAAGGAATTTCAAAAGCAAAACCAAAAAACAGGGAAATTCTTTACAATTCCTTCAGGGTGTCTGAGGAAACCTGGAAAGACCCTGTCTACAATGACAGCTGGATGTGGCATAAGGCTGGACACTTGGGACTGAGAGGATTGGTGAGATTGGGTGAGCAAATGCAGACCCTTTCAAGCAATAATGCATGGCCCCCATTCCATGGGTCCCAACTCTCCATGTTCAAGGGAATATTACTACAGCTATAACATGTACAGGAAACCTAGAGAATGGACACACTGTGAATACGAAAGGTTTCTAAAACTCAACGAATAGTCCCTCTCCTGGTGCTCCAGTTTGACTTTCCAACTGCCTTACTATCAATCTCCCAACTTGGAGAGACAGGCCCTTTAACCTCCTGGTTTGCACAGGTTCCCAATTTGGCAGAGGATGGAAGGGACGAGGGAGAACCCATGAGAGAGTAGCTGTTAGGCATTTGGACGGGCACATGTCACTCTAATTTCCCGGCAGGAAGAAGAATTAACCAAAGTCTCAGCCACCCACCGGTAACCAGTATAGGACATGATCCAAAATTTTGGACTTGCGTTCAGCTCACAAAAAACGAGTTGAGAAATGGAGCTCAGTGGCACAGCAATTCACATACTGGCAGAGTGATAAAGGACAACTATCGTCCAAAAATCTGTTGAGGGAAGTCAACGAGGCGGACTTGAAAGTGAGGCAAAATAGCAGGAAACAGATTTCAAGAGGTACCTTGGAATCGCCTGTAAAGCACAGGAAGAGGGGCACAACTTGGACAATGGTGCACTTGGCCAAAAAGGGCGTATGCGTTTTCTCCTGAATATATTCAGGAGAAAACGCATACGCCCTTTTTGGCCAAGCAAGCAAGCGGGCAATGCAAATCTGCACTACAAAGAAGTATCACCTCCCACCGGTCAAAAGGGACATCCACAAAATGTGTAAAAACCAGAAAGGCAAGACAGGCTCTGGAGAACAGGGAGCCTTGTTATGCTGATGGGCAGGATGTAAATTGCCAACTGCCTCACTGGAGGAGTGCATTGTGTTCCCTAAAACAAGTAAACAACAGAGCTACAGAGCCAAGGTCACTTCCAGTCTAGGGAATATACCTGGGGAAAACTGAAAATCAATAAGAAAGAGCCACCTCCAAATTTAGGGCTGCACTGGCTACAAGAACCTCAACTTGGGTACACCTTAAATATCCCAGGAAATATAAAAATGGTTCAAAACATTGTGGTACTTACGTACGATGGAATATCCCTCAGCCATGAAATCAATGTCATAAGACCAGTAGCAGCAAAGTGAGTGGATTCAGGTACGATGATTCTAAGTGAAATAAGTCACACAGAAAAAGAAACTTATCATAAGATATTACTTATGAAGATCCTGTAAACATGGCTACACATGAACTGAGTTAGGAAAGAGAACAGAGTCTCACATTTAGAAAACACTCTTATGCCTGCATAAAGGGGAAGGAGAGGTGGGGTGATGCATAAAACCAGAGTTTGATATAAGCACAGGGACCGTTTCAAAAACCAACTTTGGAATTGACAAGACCGACACCTTCCTCAGTGAAAGAGACTCAAAACCCCATATTTCCCACAGAGGAATATATCTGACTAGTAAGAATCTTAAAACCTATGTATTGATATGTCTCCATAAGGGAATCAAGTGTGTCTAGAGTGGCATAAACATGGCAGCGAGAATCAGCTCAAACCCACTATAAAAAGGAATTTCAAAAGCAAAACCAAAAAACAGGGAAATTCTTTACAATTCCTTCAGGGTGTCTGAGGAAACCTGGAAAGACCCTATCTACAATGACAGCTGGATGTGGCATAAGGCTGGACACTTGGTACTGAGAGGATTGGTGAGATTGGGTGAGCAAATGCAGACCCTTTCAAGCAATAATGCATGGCCCCCATTCCATGGGTCCCAACTCTCCAGGTTCAAGGGAATATTACTACAGCTATAACATGTACAGGAAACCTAGAGAATGGACACACTGTGAATACGAAAGGTTTCTAAAACTCAACGAATAGTCCCTCTCCTGGTGCTCCAGTTTGACTTTCCAACTGCCTTACTATCAATCTCCCAACTTGGAGAGACAGGCCCTTTAACCTCCTGGTTTGCACAGGTTCCCAATTTGGCAGAGGATGGAAGGGACGAGGGAGAACCCATGAGAGAGTAGCTGTTAGGCATTTGGACGGGCACATGTCACTCTAATTTCCCGGCAGGAAGAAGAATTAACCAAAGTCTCAGCCACCCACCGGGAACCAGTATAGGACATGATCCAAAATTTTGGACTTGCGTTCAGCTCACAAAAAACGAGTTGAGAAATGGAGCTCAGGGGCACAGCAATTCACAAACTGGCAGAGTGATAAAGGACAACTATCGTCCAAAATTCTGTTGAGGGAAGTCAACGAGGCGAACTTGAAAGTGAGGCAAAATAGCAGGAAACAGATTTCAAGAGGTACGTTGGAATCGCCTGTAAAGCACAGGAAGAGGGGCACAACTTGGACAATGGTGCACTTGGCCAAAAAGGGTGTATGCGTTTTCTCCTGAATATATTCAGGAGAAAACGCATACGCCCTTTTTGGCAAAGCAAGCAAGCGGGCAATGCAAATCTGCACTACAAAGAAGTATCACCTCCCACCGGTCAAAAGGGACATCCACAAAATGTGTAAAAACCAGAAAGGCAAGACAGGCCCTGCAGAACAGGGAGCCTTTTTATGCTGATGGGCGGGATGTAAATTGCCAACTGCCTCACTGGAGGAGTGCATTGTGTTCCCTAAAACAAGTAAACAACAGAGCTACAGAGCCAAGGCCACTTCCAGTCTAGGGAATATACCTGGGGAAAACTGAAAATCAATAAGAAAGAGCCACCTCCAAATTTAGGGCTGCACTGGCTACAAGAACCTCAACTTGGGTACACCTTAAATATCCCAGGAAATATAAAAATGGTTCAAAACATTGTGGTACTTACGTACGATGGAATATCCCTCAGCCATGAAATCAATGTCATAAGACCAGTAGCAGCAAAGTGAGTGGATTCAGGTACGATGATTCTAAGTGAAATAAGTCACACAGAAAAAGAAACTTATCATAAGATATCACTTATGAAGATCCTGTAAACATGGCTACACGTGAACTGAGTTAGGAAAGAGAACAGAGTCTCACATTTAGAAAACACTCTTATGCCTGCATAAAGGGGAAGGAGAGGTGGGGTGATGCATAAAACCAGAGTTTGATATAAGCACAGGGACCGTTTCAAAAACCAACTTTGGAATTGACAAGACCGACACCTTCCTCAGTGAAAGAGACTCAAAACCCCATATTTCCCACAGAGGAATATATCTGACTAGTAAGAATCTTAAAACCTATGTATTTATATGTCTCCATAAGGGAATCAAGTGTGTCTAGAGTGGCATAAACATGGCAGCGAGAATCAGCTCAAACCCACTATAAAAAGGAATTTCAAAAGCAAAACCAAAAAACAGGGAAATTCTTTACAATTCCTTCAGGGTGTCTGAGGAAACCTGGAAAGACCCTATCTACAATGACAGCTGGATGTGGCATAAGGCTGGACACTTGGGACTGAGAGGATTGGTGAGATTGGGTGAGCAAATGCAGACCCTTTCAAGCAATAATGCATGGCCCCCATTCCATGGGTCCCAACTCTCCAGGTTCAAGGGAATATTACTACAGCTATAACATGTACAGGAAACCTAGAGAATGGACACACTGTGAATATGAAAGGTTTCTAAAACTCAACGAATAGTCCCTCTCCTGGTGCTCCAGTTTGACTTTCCAACTGCCTTACTATCAATCTCCCAACTTGGAGAGACAGGCCCTTTAACCTCCTGGTTTGCACAGGTTCCCAATTTGGCAGAGGATGGAAGGGACGAGGGAGAACCCATGAGAGAGTAGCTGTTAGGCATTTGGACGGGCACATGTCACTCTAATTTCCCGGCAGGAAGAAGAATTAACCAAAGTCTCAGCCACCCACCGGGAACCAGTATAGGACATGATCCAAAATTTTGGACTTGCGTTCAGCTCACAAAAAACGAGTTGAGAAATGGAGCTCAGGGGCACAGCAATTCACAAACTGGCAGAGTGATAAAGGACAACTATCGTCCAAAAATCTGTTGAGGGAAGTCAACGAGGCGGACTTGAAAGCGAGGCAAAATAGCAGGAAACAGATTTCAAGAGGTACCTTGGAATCGCCTGTAAAGCACAGGAAGAGGGGCACAACTTGGACAATGGTGCACTTGGCCAAAAAGGGCGTATGCGTTTTTTCCTGAATATATTCAGGAGAAAACGCATACGCCCTTTTTGGCCAAGCAAGCAAGCGGGCAATGCAAATCTGCACTACAAAGAAGTATCACCTCCCACCGGTCAAAAGGGACATCCACAAAATGTGTAAAAACCAGAAAGGCAAGACAGGCTCTGGAGAACAGGGAGCCTTGTTATGCTGATGGGCAGGATGTAAATTGCCAACTGCCTCACTGGAGGAGTGCATTGTGTTCCCTAAAACAAGTAAACAACAGAGCTACAGAGCCAAGGTCACTTCCAGTCTAGGGAATATACCTGGGGAAAACTGAAAATCAATAAGAAAGAGCCACCTCCAAATTTCGGGCTGCACTGGCTACAAGAACCTCAACTTGGGTACACCTTAAATATCCCAGGAAATATAAAAATGGTTCAAAACATTGTGGTACTTACGTACGATGGAATATCCCTCAGACATGAAATCAATGTCATAAGACCAGTAGCAGCAAAGTGAGTGGATTCAGGTACGATGATTCTAAGTGAAATAAGTCACACAGAAAAAGAAACTTATCATAAGATATCACTTATGAAGATCCTGTAAACATGGCTACACGTGAACTGAGTTAGGAAAGAGAACAGAGTCTCACATTTAGAAAACACTCTTATGCCTGCATAAAGGGGAAGGAGAGGTGGGGTGATGCATAAAACCAGAGTTTGATATAAGCACAGGGACCGTTTCAAAAACCAACTTTGGAATTGACAAGACCGACACCTTCCTCAGTGAAAGAGACTCAAAACCCCATATTTCCCACAGAGGAATATATCTGACTAGTAAGAATCTTAAAACCTATGTATTGATATGTCTCCATAAGGGAATCAAGTGTGTCTAGAGTGGCATAAACATGGCAGCGAGAATCAGCTCAAACCCACTATAAAAAGGAATTTCAAAAGCAAAACCAAAAAACAGGGAAATTCTTTACAATTCCTTCAGGGTGTCTGAGGAAACCTGGAAAGACCCTGTCTACAATGACAGCTGGATGTGGCATAAGGCTGGACACTTGGGACTGAGAGGATTGGTGAGATTGGGTGAGCAAATGCAGACCCTTTCAAGCAATAATGCATGGCCCCCATTCCATGGGTCCCAACTCTCCATGTTCAAGGGAATATTACTACAGCTATAACATGTACAGGAAACCTAGAGAATGGACACACTGTGAATACGAAAGGTTTCTAAAACTCAACGAATAGTCCCTCTCCTGGTGCTCCAGTTTGACTTTCCAACTGCCTTACTATCAATCTCCCAACTTGGAGAGACAGGCCCTTTAACCTCCTGGTTTGCACAGGTTCCCAATTTGGCAGAGGATGGAAGGGACGAGGGAGAACCCATGAGAGAGTAGCTGTTAGGCATTTGGACGGGCACATGTCACTCTAATTTCCCGGCAGGAAGAAGAATTAACCAAAGTCTCAGCCACCCACCGGTAACCAGTATAGGACATGATCCAAAATTTTGGACTTGCGTTCAGCTCACAAAAAACGAGTTGAGAAATGGAGCTCAGTGGCACAGCAATTCACATACTGGCAGAGTGATAAAGGACAACTATCGTCCAAAAATCTGTTGAGGGAAGTCAACGAGGCGGACTTGAAAGTGAGGCAAAATAGCAGGAAACAGATTTCAAGAGGTACCTTGGAATCGCCTGTAAAGCACAGGAAGAGGGGCACAACTTGGACAATGGTGCACTTGGCCAAAAAGGGCGTATGCGTTTTCTCCTGAATATATTCAGGAGAAAACGCATACGCCCTTTTTGGCCAAGCAAGCAAGCGGGCAATGCAAATCTGCACTACAAAGAAGTATCACCTCCCACCGGTCAAAAGGGACATCCACAAAATGTGTAAAAACCAGAAAGGCAAGACAGGCTCTGGAGAACAGGGAGCCTTGTTATGCTGATGGGCAGGATGTAAATTGCCAACTGCCTCACTGGAGGAGTGCATTGTGTTCCCTAAAACAAGTAAACAACAGAGCTACAGAGCCAAGGTCACTTCCAGTCTAGGGAATATACCTGGGGAAAACTGAAAATCAATAAGAAAGAGCCACCTCCAAATTTAGGGCTGCACTGGCTACAAGAACCTCAACTTGGGTACACCTTAAATATCCCAGGAAATATAAAAATGGTTCAAAACATTGTGGTACTTACGTACGATGGAATATCCCTCAGCCATGAAATCAATGTCATAAGACCAGTAGCAGCAAAGTGAGTGGATTCAGGTACGATGATTCTAAGTGAAATAAGTCACACAGAAAAAGAAACTTATCATAAGATATCACTTATGAAGATCCTGTAAACATGGCTACACGTGAACTGAGTTAGGAAAGAGAACAGAGTCTCACATTTAGAAAACACTCTTATGCCTGCATAAAGGGGAAGGAGAGGTGGGGTGATGCATAAAACCAGAGTTTGATATAAGCACAGGGACCGTTTCAAAAACCAACTTTGGAATTGACAAGACCGACACCTTCCTCAGTGAAAGAGACTCAAAACCCCATATTTCCCACAGAGGAATATATCTGACTAGTAAGAATCTTAAAACCTATGTATTGATATGTCTCCATAAGGGAATCAAGTGTGTCTAGAGTGGCATAAACATGGCAGCGAGAATCAGCTCAAACCCACTATAAAAAGGAATTTCAAAAGCAAAACCAAAAAACAGGGAAATTCTTTACAATTCCTTCAGGGTGTCTGAGGAAACCTGGAAAGACCCTGTCTACAATGACAGCTGGATGTGGCATAAGGCTGGACACTTGGGACTGAGAGGATTGGTGAGATTGGGTGAGCAAATGCAGACCCTTTCAAGCAATAATGCATGGCCCCCATTCCATGGGTCCCAACTCTCCATGTTCAAGGGAATATTACTACAGCTATAACATGTACAGGAAACCTAGAGAATGGACACACTGTGAATACGAAAGGTTTCTAAAACTCAACGAATAGTCCCTCTCCTGGTGCTCCAGTTTGACTTTCCAACTGCCTTACTATCAATCTCCCAACTTGGAGAGACAGGCCCTTTAACCTCCTGGTTTGCACAGGTTCCCAATTTGGCAGAGGATGGAAGGGACGAGGGAGAACCCATGAGAGAGTAGCTGTTAGGCATTTGGACGGGCACATGTCACTCTAATTTCCCGGCAGGAAGAAGAATTAACCAAAGTCTCAGCCACCCACCGGTAACCAGTATAGGACATGATCCAAAATTTTGGACTTGCGTTCAGCTCACAAAAAACGAGTTGAGAAATGGAGCTCAGTGGCACAGCAATTCACATACTGGCAGAGTGATAAAGGACAACTATCGTCCAAAAATCTGTTGAGGGAAGTCAACGAGGCGGACTTGAAAGTGAGGCAAAATAGCAGGAAACAGATTTCAAGAGGTACCTTGGAATCGCCTGTAAAGCACAGGAAGAGGGGCACAACTTGGACAATGGTGCACTTGGCCAAAAAGGGCGTATGCGTTTTCTCCTGAATATATTCAGGAGAAAACGCATACGCCCTTTTTGGCCAAGCAAGCAAGCGGGCAATGCAAATCTGCACTACAAAGAAGTATCACCTCCCACCGGTCAAAAGGGACATCCACAAAATGTGTAAAAACCAGAAAGGCAAGACAGGCTCTGGAGAACAGGGAGCCTTGTTATGCTGATGGGCAGGATGTAAATTGCCAACTGCCTCACTGGAGGAGTGCATTGTGTTCCCTAAAACAAGTAAACAACAGAGCTACAGAGCCAAGGTCACTTCCAGTCTAGGGAATATACCTGGGGAAAACTGAAAATCAATAAGAAAGAGCCACCTCCAAATTTAGGGCTGCACTGGCTACAAGAACCTCAACTTGGGTACACCTTAAATATCCCAGGAAATATAAAAATGGTTCAAAACATTGTGGTACTTACGTACGATGGAATATCCCTCAGCCATGAAATCAATGTCATAAGACCAGTAGCAGCAAAGTGAGTGGATTCAGGTACGATGATTCTAAGTGAAATAAGTCACACAGAAAAAGAAACTTATCATAAGATATTACTTATGAAGATCCTGTAAACATGGCTACACATGAACTGAGTTAGGAAAGAGAACAGAGTCTCACATTTAGAAAACACTCTTATGCCTGCATAAAGGGGAAGGAGAGGTGGGGTGATGCATAAAACCAGAGTTTGATATAAGCACAGGGACCGTTTCAAAAACCAACTTTGGAATTGACAAGACCGACACCTTCCTCAGTGAAAGAGACTCAAAACCCCATATTTCCCACAGAGGAATATATCTGACTAGTAAGAATCTTAAAACCTATGTATTGATATGTCTCCATAAGGGAATCAAGTGTGTCTAGAGTGGCATAAACATGGCAGCGAGAATCAGCTCAAACCCACTATAAAAAGGAATTTCAAAAGCAAAACCAAAAAACAGGGAAATTCTTTACAATTCCTTCAGGGTGTCTGAGGAAACCTGGAAAGACCCTATCTACAATGACAGCTGGATGTGGCATAAGGCTGGACACTTGGGACTGAGAGGATTGGTGAGATTGGGTGACCAAATGCAGACCCTTTCAAGCAATAATGCATGGCCCCCATTCCATGGGTCCCAACTCTCCAGGTTCAAGGGAATATTACTACAGCTATAACATGTACAGGAAACCTAGAGAATGGACACACTGTGAATACGAAAGGTTTCTAAAACTCAACGAATAGTCCCTCTCCTGGTGCTCCAGTTTGACTTTCCAACTGCCTTACTATCAATCTCCCAACTTGGAGAGACAGGCCCTTTAACCTCCTGGTTTGCACAGGTTCCCAATTTGGCAGAGGATGGAAGGGACGAGGGAGAACCCATGAGAGAGTAGCTGTTAGGCATTTGGACGGGCACATGTCACTCTAATTTCCCGGCAGGAAGAAGAATTAACCAAAGTCTCAGCCACCCACCGGGAACCAGTATAGGACATGATCCAAAATTTTGGACTTGCGTTCAGCTCACAAAAAACGAGTTGAGAAATGGAGCTCAGGGGCACAGCAATTCACAAACTGGCAGAGTGATAAAGGACAACTATCGTCCAAAAATCTGTTGAGGGAAGTCAACGAGGCAGACTTGAAAGCGAGGCAAAATAGCAGGAAACAGATTTCAAGAGGTACCTTGGAATCGCCTGTAAAGCACAGGAAGAGGGGCACAACTTGGACAATGGTGCACTTGGCCAAAAAGGGTGTATGCGTTTTCTCCTGAATATATTCAGGAGAAAACGCATACGCCCTTTTTGGCAAAGCAAGCAAGCGGGCAATGCAAATCTGCACTACAAAGAAGTATCACCTCCCACCGGTCAAAAGGGACATCCACAAAATGTGTAAAAACCAGAAAGGCAAGACAGGCCCTGCAGAACAGGGAGCCTTTTTATGCTGATGGGCGGGATGTAAATTGCCAACTGCCTCACTGGAGGAGTGCATTGTGTTCCCTAAAACAAGTAAACAACAGAGCTACAGAGCCAAGGCCACTTCCAGTCTAGGGAATATACCTGGGGAAAACTGAAAATCAATAAGAAAGAGCCACCTCCAAATTTAGGGCTGCACTGGCTACAAGAACCTCAACTTGGGTACACCTTAAATATCCCAGGAAATATAAAAATGGTTCAAAACATTGTGGTACTTACGTACGATGGAATATCCCTCAGCCATGAAATCAATGTCATAAGACCAGTAGCAGCAAAGTGAGTGGATTCAGGTACGATGATTCTAAGTGAAATAAGTCACACAGAAAAAGAAACTTATCATAAGATATCACTTATGAAGATCCTGTAAACATGGCTACACGTGAACTGAGTTAGGAAAGAGAACAGAGTCTCACATTTAGAAAACACTCTTATGCCTGCATAAAGGGGAAGGAGAGGTGGGGTGATGCATAAAACCAGAGTTTGATATAAGCACAGGGACCGTTTCAAAAACCAACTTTGGAATTGACAAGACCGACACCTTCCTCAGTGAAAGAGACTCAAAACCCCATATTTCCCACAGAGGAATATATCTGACTAGTAAGAATCTTAAAACCTATGTATTTATATGTCTCCATAAGGGAATCAAGTGTGTCTAGAGTGGCATAAACATGGCAGCGAGAATCAGCTCAAACCCACTATAAAAAGGAATTTCAAAAGCAAAACCAAAAAACAGGGAAATTCTTTACAATTCCTTCAGGGTGTCTGAGGAAACCTGGAAAGACCCTATCTACAATGACAGCTGGATGTGGCATAAGGCTGGACACTTGGGACTGAGAGGATTGGTGAGATTGGGTGAGCAAATGCAGACCCTTTCAAGCAATAATGCATGGCCCCCATTCCATGGGTCCCAACTCTCCAGGTTCAAGGGAATATTACTACAGCTATAACATGTACAGGAAACCTAGAGAATGGACACACTGTGAATATGAAAGGTTTCTAAAACTCAACGAATAGTCCCTCTCCTGGTGCTCCAGTTTGACTTTCCAACTGCCTTACTATCAATCTCCCAACTTGGAGAGACAGGCCCTTTAACCTCCTGGTTTGCACAGGTTCCCAATTTGGCAGAGGATGGAAGGGACGAGGGAGAACCCATGAGAGAGTAGCTGTTAGGCATTTGGACGGGCACATGTCACTCTAATTTCCCGGCAGGAAGAAGAATTAACCAAAGTCTCAGCCACCCACCGGGAACCAGTATAGGACATGATCCAAAATTTTGGACTTGCGTTCAGCTCACAAAAAACGAGTTGAGAAATGGAGCTCAGGGGCACAGCAATTCACAAACTGGCAGAGTGATAAAGGACAACTATCGTCCAAAAATCTGTTGAGGGAAGTCAACGAGGCGGACTTGAAAGCGAGGCAAAATAGCAGGAAACAGATTTCAAGAGGTACCTTGGAATCGCCTGTAAAGCACAGGAAGAGGGGCACAACTTGGACAATGGTGCACTTGGCCAAAAAGGGCGTATGCGTTTTTTCCTGAATATATTCAGGAGAAAACGCATACGCCCTTTTTGGCCAAGCAAGCAAGCGGGCAATGCAAATCTGCACTACAAAGAAGTATCACCTCCCACCGGTCAAAAGGGACATCCACAAAATGTGTAAAAACCAGAAAGGCAAGACAGGCCCTGGAGAACAGGGAGCCTTGTTATGCTGATGGGCAGGATGTAAATTGCCAACTGCCTCACTGGAGGAGTGCATTTTGTTCCCTAAAACAAGTAAACAACAGAGCTACAGAGCCAAGGCCACTTCCAGTCTAGGGAATATACCTGGGGAAAACTGAAAATCAATAAGAAAGAGCCACCTCCAAATTTAGGGCTGCACTGGCTACAAGAACCTCAACTTGGGTACACCTTAAATATCCCAGGAAATATAAAAATGGTTCAAAACATTGTGGTACTTACGTACGATGGAATATCCCTCAGACATGAAATCAATGTCATAAGACCAGTAGCAGCAAAGTGAGTGGATTCAGGTACGATGATTCTAAGTGAAATAAGTCACACAGAAAAAGAAACTTATCATAAGATATCACTTATGAAGATCCTGTAAACATGGCTACACGTGAACTGAGTTAGGAAAGAGAACAGAGTCTCACATTTAGAAAACACTCTTATGCCTGCATAAAGGGGAAGGAGAGGTGGGGTGATGCATAAAACCAGAGTTTGATATAAGCACAGGGACCGTTTCAAAAACCAACTTTGGAATTGACAAGACCGACACCTTCCTCAGTGAAAGAGACTCAAAACCCCATATTTCCCACAGAGGAATATATCTGACTAGTAAGAATCTTAAAACCTATGTATTGATATGTCTCCATAAGGGAATCAAGTGTGTCTAGAGTGGCATAAACATGGCAGCGAGAATCAGCTCAAACCCACTATAAAAAGGAATTTCAAAAGCAAAACCAAAAAACAGGGAAATTCTTTACAATTCCTTCAGGGTGTCTGAGGAAACCTGGAAAGACCCTGTCTACAATGACAGCTGGATGTGGCATAAGGCTGGACACTTGGGACTGAGAGGATTGGTGAGATTGGGTGAGCAAATGCAGACCCTTTCAAGCAATAATGCATGGCCCCCATTCCATGGGTCCCAACTCTCCATGTTCAAGGGAATATTACTACAGCTATAACATGTACAGGAAACCTAGAGAATGGACACACTGTGAATACGAAAGGTTTCTAAAACTCAACGAATAGTCCCTCTCCTGGTGCTCCAGTTTGACTTTCCAACTGCCTTACTATCAATCTCCCAACTTGGAGAGACAGGCCCTTTAACCTCCTGGTTTGCACAGGTTCCCAATTTGGCAGAGGATGGAAGGGACGAGGGAGAACCCATGAGAGAGTAGCTGTTAGGCATTTGGACGGGCACATGTCAATCTAATTTCCCGACAGGAAGAAGAATTAACCAAAGTCTCAGCCACCCACCGGGAACCAGTATAGGACATGATCCAAAATTTTGGACTTGCGTTCAGCTCACAAAAAACGAGTTGAGAAATGGAGCTCAGGGGCACAGCAATTCACAAACTGGCAGAGTGATAAAGGACAACTATCGTCCAAAAATCTGTTGAGGGAAGTCAACGAGGCGGACTTGAAAGTGAGGCAAAATAGCAGGAAACAGATTTCAAGAGGTACGTTGGAATCGCCTGTAAAGCACAGGAAGAGGGGCACAACTTGGACAATGGTGCACTTGGCCAAAAAGGGCGTATGCGTTTTCTCCTGAATATATTCAGGAGAAAACGCATACGCCCTTTTTGGCCAAGCAAGCAAGCGGGCAATGCAAATCTGCACTACAAAGAAGTATCTCTTCCCACTGGTCAAAAGGGACATCCACAAAATGTGTAAAAACCAGAAAGGCAAGACAGGCCCTGGAGAACAGGGAGCCTTGTTATGCTGATGGGCGGCATGTAAATTGCCAACTGCCTCACTGGAGGAGTGCATTGTGTTCCCTAAAACAAGTAAACAACAGAGCTACAGAGCCAAGGCCACTTCCAGTCTAGGGAATATACCTGGGGAAAACTGAAAATCAATAAGAA
Organism: Mesoplodon densirostris; assembly: GCF_025265405.1. Lineage (NCBI taxonomy): Eukaryota > Metazoa > Chordata > Mammalia > Artiodactyla > Ziphiidae > Mesoplodon > Mesoplodon densirostris. Next base: position 716,229 of record NW_026778208.1, read on the forward strand.
AGAGCCACCTCCAAATTTAGGGCTGCACTGGCTACAAGAACCTCAACTTGGGTACACCTTAAATATCCCAGGAAATATAAAAATGGTTCAAAACATTGTGGTACTTACGTACGATGGAATATCCCTCAGCCATGAAATCAATGTCATAAGACCAGTAGCAGCAAAGTGAGTGGATTCAGGTACGATGATTCTAAGTGAAATAAGTCACACAGAAAAAGAAACTTATCATAAGATATCACTTATGAAGATCCTGTAAACATGGCTACACGTGAACTGAGTTAGGAAAGAGAACAGAGTCTCACATTTAGAAAACACTCTTATGCCTGCATAAAGGGGAAGGAGAGGTGGGGTGATGCATAAAACAAGAGTTTGATATAAGCACAGGGACCGTTCCAAAAACCAACTTTGGAATAGACAAGACCTACACCTTCCTCAGTGAAAGAGACTCAAAACCCCATATTTCCCGCAGAGGAATATATCTGACTAGTAAGAATCTTAAAACCTATGTATTGATATGTCTCCATAAGGGAATCAAGTGTGTCTAGAGTGGCATAAACATGGCAGCGAGAATCAGCTCAAACCCACTATAAAAAGGAATTTCAAAAGCAAAACCAAAAAACAGGGAAATTCTTTACAATTCCTTCAGGGTGTCTGAGGAAACCTGGAAAGACCCTATCTACAATGACAGCTGGATGTGGCATAAGGCTGGACACTTGGGGCTGAGAGGATTTGTGAGATTGGGTGAGCAAATGCAGACCCTTTCAAGCAATAATGCATGGCCCCCATTCCATGGGTCCCAACTCTCCAGGTTCAAGGGAATATTACTACAGCTATAACATGTACAGGAAACCTAGAGAATGGACACACTGTGAATACGAAAGGTTTCTAAAACTCAACGAATAGTCCCTCTCCTGGTGCTCCAGTTTGACTTTCCAACTGCCTTACTATCAATCTCCCAACTTGGAGAGACAGGCCCTTTAACCTCCTGGTTTGCACAGGTTCCCAATTTGGCAGAGGATGGAAGGGACGAGGGAGAACCCATGAGAGAGTAGCTGTTAGGCATTTGGACGGGCACATGTCACTCTAATTTCCCGGCAGGAAGAAGAATTAACCAAAGTCTCAGCCACCCACCGGGAACCAGTATAGGACATGATCCAAAATTTTGGACTTGCGTTGAGCTCACAAAAAACGAGTTGAGAAATGGAGCTCAGGGGCACAGCAATTCACAAACTGGCAGAGTGATAAAGGACAACTATCGTCCAAAAATCTGTTGAGGGAAGTCAACGAGGCGTACTTGAAAGTGAGGCAAAATAGCAGGAAACAGATTTCAAGAGGTACGTTGGAATCGCCTGTAAAGCACAGGAAGAGGGGCACAACTTGTACAATGGTGCACTTGGCCAAAAAGGGCGTATCCGTTTTCTCCTGAATATATTCAGGAGAAAATGCATACGCCCTTTTTGGCCAAGCAAGCAAGCGGGCAATGCAAATCTGCACTACAAAGAAGTATCACTTCCCACCGGTCAAAAGGGACATCCACAAAATGTGTAAAAACCAGAAAGGCAAGACAGGCCCTGGAGAACTGGGAGCCTTGTTATGCTGATGGGCGGGATGTAAATTGCCAACTGCCTCACTGGAGGAGTGCATTGTGTTCCCTAAAACAAGTAAACAACAGAGCTACAGAGCCAAGGCGACTTCCAGTCTAGGGAATATACCTGGGGAAAACGGAAAATCAATAAGAAAGAGCCACCTCCAAATTTAGGGCTGCACTGGCTACAAGAACCTCAACTTGGGTACACCTTAAATATCCCAGGAAATATAAAAATGGTTCAAAACATTGTGGTACTTACGTACGACAGAATATCCCTCAGACATGAAATCAATGTCATAAGACCAGTAGCAGCAAAGTGAGTGGATTCAGGTACGATGATTCTAAGTGAAATAAGTCACACAGAAAAAGAAACTTATCATAAGATATCACTTATGAAGATCCTGTAAACATGGCTACACGTGAACTGAGTTAGGAAAGAGAACAGAGTCTCACATTTAGAAAACACTCTTATGCCTGCATAAAGGGGAAGGAGAGGTGGGGTGATGCATAAAACCAGAGTTTGATGTAAGCACAGGGACCATTTCAAAAACCAACTTTGGAATTGACAAGACCGACACCTTCCTCAGTGAAAGAGACTCAAAACCCCATATTTCCCACAGAGGAATATATCTGACTAGTAAGAATCTTAAAACCTATGTATTGATATGTCTCCATAAGGGAATCAAGTGTGTCTAGCGTGGCATAAACATGGCAGCGAGAATCAGCTCAAACCCACTATAAAAAGGAATTTCAAAAGCAAAACCAAAAAACAGGGAAATTCTTTACAATTCCTTCAGGGTGTCTGAGGAAACCTGGAAAGACCCTGTCTACAATGACAGCTGGATGTGGCATAAGGCTGGACACTTGGGACTGAGAGGATTGGTGAGATTGGGTGAGCAAATGCAGACCCTTTCAAGCAATAATGCATGGCCCCCATTCCATGGGTCCCAACTCTCCATGTTCAAGGGAATATTACTACAGCTATAACATGTACAGGAAACCTAGAGAATGGACACACTGTGAATACGAAAGGTTTCTAAAACTCAACGAATAGTCCCTCTCCTCGTGCTCCAGTTTGACTTTCCAACTGCCTTACTATCAATCTCCCAACTTGGAGAGACAGGCCCTTTAACCTCCTGGTTTGCACAGGTTCCCAATTTGGCAGAGGATGGAAGGGACGAGGGAGAACCCATGAGAGAGTAGCTGTTAGGCATTTGGACGGGCACATGTCAATCTAATTTCCCGACAGGAAGAAGAATTAACCAAAGTCTCAGCCACCCACCGGGAACCAGTATAGGACATGATCCAAAATTTTGGACTTGCGTTCAGCTCACAAAAAACGAGTTGAGAAATGGAGCTCAGGGGCACAGCAATTCACAAACTGGCAGAGTGATAAAGGACAACTATCGTCCAAAAATCTGTTGAGGGAAGTCAACGAGGCGGACTTGAAAGTGAGGCAAAATAGCAGGAAACAGATTTCAAGAGGTACGTTGGAATCGCCTGTAAAGCACAGGAAGAGGGGCACAACTTGGACAATGGTGCACTTGGCCAAAAAGGGCGTATGCGTTTTCTCCTGAATATATTCAGGAGAAAACGCATACGCCCTTTTTGGCCAAGCAAGCAAGCGGGCAATGCAAATCTGCACTACAAAGAAGTATCATTTCCCACCGGTCAAAAGGGACATCCACAAAATGTGTAAAAACCAGAAAGGCAAGACAGGCCCTGGAGAACAGGGAGCCTTGTTATGCTGATGGGCGGGATGTAAATTGCCAACTGCCTCACTGGAGGAGTGCTTGTGTTCCCTAAAACAAGTAAACAACAGAGCTACAGAGCCAAGGCCACTTCCAGTCTAGGGAATATACCTGGGGAAAACTGAAAATCAATAAGAAAGAGCCACCTCCAAATTTAGGGCTGCACTGGCTACAAGAACCTCAACTTGGGTACACCTTAAATATCCCTGGAAATATAAAAAATGGTTCAAAACATTGTGGTACTTACGTACGATGGAATATCCCTCAGCCATGAAATCAATGTCATAAGACCAGTAGCAGCAAAGTGAGTGGATTCAGGTACGATGATTCTAAGTGAAATAAGTCACACAGAAAAAGAAACTTATCATAAGATATCACTTATGAAGATCCTGTAAACATGGCTACATGTGAACTGAGTTAGGAAAGAGAACAGAGTCTCACATTTAGAAAACACTCTTATGCCTGCATAAAGGGGAAGGAGAGGTGGGGTGATGCATAAAACCAGAGTTTGATATAAGCACAGGGACCGTTCCAAAAACCAACTTTGGAATAGACAAGACCTACACCTTCCTCAGTGAAAGAGACTCAAAACCCCATATTTCCCGCAGAGGAATATATCTGACTAGTAAGAATCTTAAAACCTATGTATTGATATGACTCCATAAGGGAATCAAGTGTGTCTAGAGTGGCATAAACATGGCAGCGAGAATCAGCTCAAACCCACTATAAAAAGGAATTTCAAAAGCAAAACCAAAAAACAGGGAAATTCTTTACAATTCCTTCAGGGTGTCTGAGGAAACCTGGAAAGACCCTATCTACAATGACAGCTGGATGTGGCATAAGGCTGGACACTTGGGACTGAGAGGATTGGTGAGATTGGGTGAGCAAATGCAGACCCTTTCAAGCAATAATGCATGGCCCCCTTTCCATGGGTCCCAACTCTCCAGGTTCAAGGGAATATTACTACAGCTATAACATGTACAGGAAACCTAGAGAATGGACACACTGTGAATACGAAAGGTTTCTAAAACTCAACGAATAGTCCCTCTCCTGGTGCTCCAGTTTGACTTTCCAACTGCCTTACTATCAATCTCCCAACTTGGAGAGACAGGCCCTTTAACCTCCTGGTTTGCACAGGTTCCCAATTTGCCAGAGGATGGAAGGGACGAGGGAGAACCCATGAGAGAGTAGCTGTTAGGCATTTGGACGGGCACATGTCACTCTAATTTCCCGGCAGGAAGAAGAATTAACCGAAGTCTCAGCCACCCACCGGGAACCAGTATAGGACATGATCCAAAATTTTGGACTTGCGTTCAGCTCACAAAAAACGAGTTGAGAAATGGAGCTCAGGGGCACAGCAATTCACAAACTGGCAGAGTGATAAAGGACAACTATCGTCCAAAAATCTGTTGAGGGAAGTCAACGAGGCGGACTTGAAAGCGAGGCAAAATAGCAGGAAACAGATTTCAAGAGGTACCTTGGAATCGCCTGTAAAGCACAGGAAGAGGGGCACAACTTGGACAATGGTGCACTTGGCCAAAAAGGGCGTATGCGTTTTCTCCTGAATATATTCAGGAGAAAACGCATACGCCCTTTTTGGCCAAGCAAGCAAGCAGGCAATGCAAATCTGCACTACAAAGAAGTATCACTTCCCACCGGTCAAAAGGGACATCCACAAAATGTGTAAAAACCAGAAAGGCAAGACAGGCGCTGGAGAACAGGGAGCCTTGTTATGCTGATGGGCGGGATGTAAATTGCCAACTGCCTCACTGGAGGAGTGCATTGTGTTCCCTAAAACAAGTAAACAACAGAGCTACAGAGCCAAGGCCACTTCCAGTCTAGGGAATATACCTGGGGAAAACTGAAAATCAATAAGAAAGAGCCACCTCCAAATTTAGGGCTGCACTGGCTACAAGAACCTCAACTTGGGTACACCTTAAATATCCCAGGAAATATAAAAATGGTTCAAAACATTGTGGTACTTACGTACGATGGAATATCCCTCAGCCATGAAATCAATGTCATAAGACCAGTAGCAGCAAAGTGAGTGGATTCAGGTACGATGATTCTAAGTGAAATAAGTCACACAGAAAAATAAACTTATCATAAGATATCACTTATGAAGATCCTGTAAACATGGCTACATATGAACTGAGTTAGGAAAGAGAACAGAGTCTCACATTTAGAAAACACTCTTATGCCTGCATAAAGGGGAAGGAGAGGTGGGGTGATGCATAAAACCAGAGTTTGATATAAGCACAGGGACCGTTCCAAAAACCAACTTTGGAATAGACAAGACCTACACCTTCCTCAGTGAAAGAGACTCAAAACCCCATATTTCCCACAGAGGAATATATCTGACTAGTAAGAATCTTAAAACCTATGTATTGATATGACTCCATAAGGGAATCAAGTGTGTCTAGAGTGGCATAAACATGGCAGCGAGAATCAGCTCAAACCCACTATAAAAAGGAATTTCAAAAGCAAAACCAAAAAACAGGGAAATTCTTTACAATTCCTTCAGGGTGTCTGAGGAAACCTGGAAAGACCCTGTCTACAATGACAGCTGGATGTGGCATAAGGCTGGACACTTGGGACTGAGAGGATTGGTGAGATTGGGTGAGCAAATGCAGACCCTTTCAAGCAATAATGCATGGCCCCCATTCCATGGGTCCCAACTCTCCAGGTTCAAGGGAATATTACTACAGCTATAACATGTACAGGAAACCTAGAGAATGGACACACTGTGAATACGAAAGGTTTCTAAAACTCAACGAATAGTCCCTCTCCTGGTGCTCCAGTTTGACTTTCCAACTGCCTTACTATCAATCTCCCAACTTGGAGAGACAGGCCCTTTAACCTCCTGGTTTGCACAGGTTCCCAATTTGGCAGAGGATGGAAGGGACGAGGGAGAACCCATGAGAGAGTAGCTGTTAGGCATTTGGACGGGCACATGTCACTCTAATTTCCCGGCAGGAAGAAGAATTAACCAAAGTCTCAGCCACCCACCGGGAACCAGTATAGGACATGATCCAAAATTTTGGACTTGCGTTCAGCTCACAAAAAACGAGTTGAGAAATGGAGCTCAGGGGCACAGCAATTCACAAACTGGCAGAGTGATAAAGGACAACTATCGTCCAAAAATCTGTTGAGGGAAGTCAACGAGGCGGACTTGAAAGCGAGGCAAAATAGCAGGAAACAGATTTCAAGAGGTACCTTGGAATCGCCTGTAAAGCACAGGAAGAGGGGCACAACTTGGACAATGGTGCACTTGGCCAAAAAGGGCGTATGCGTTTTTTCCTGAATATATTCAGGAGAAAACGCATACGCCCTTTTTGGCCAAGCAAGCAAGCGGGCAATGCAAATCTGCACTACAAAGAAGTATCACTTCCCACCGGTCAAAAGGGACATCCACAAAATGTGTAAAAACCAGAAAGGCAAGACAGGCCCTGGAGAACAGGGAGCCTTGTTATGCTGATGGGTGGGATGTAAATTGCCAACTGCCTCACTGGAGGAGTGCATTGTGTTCCCTAAAACAAGTAAACAACAGAGCTACAGAGCCAAGGCCACTTCCAGTCTAGGGAATATACCTGGGGAAAACTGAAAATCAATAAGAAAGAGCCACCTCCAAATTTAGGGCTGCACTGGCTACAAGAACCTCAACTTGGGTACACCTTAAATATCCCAGGAAATATAAAAATGGTTCAAAACATTGTGGTACTTACGTACGATGGAATATCCCTCCGCCATGAAATCAATGTCATAAGACCAGTAGCAACAAAGTGAGTGGATTCAGGTACGATGATTCTAAGTGAAATAAGTCACACAGAAAAAGAAACTTATCATAAGATATCACTTATGAAGATCCTGTAAACATAGCTACACGTGAACTGAGTTAGGAAAGAGAACAGAGTCTCACATTTAGAAAACACTCTTATGCTTGCATAAAGGGGAAGGAGAGGTGGGGTGATGCATAAAACCAGAGTTTGATATAAGCACAGGGACCGTTTCAAAAACCAACTTTGGAATTAACAAGACTGACACCTTCCTCAGTGAAAGAGACTCAAAACCCCATATTTCCCACAGAGGAATATATCTGACTAGTAAGAATCTTAAAACCTATGTATTGATATGTCTCCATAAGGGAATCAAGTGTGTCTAGAGTGGCATAAACATGGCAGCGAGAATCAGCTCAAACCCACTATAAAAAGGAATTTCAAAAGCAAAACCAAAAAACAGGGAAATTCTTTACAATTCCTTCAGGGTGTCTGAGGAAACCTGGAAAGACCCTATCTACAATGACAGCTGGATGTGGCATAAGGCTGGACACTTGGGGCTGAGAGGATTTGTGAGATTGGGTGAGCAAATGCAGACCCTTTCAAGCAATAATGCATGGCCCCCATTCCATGGGTCCCAACTCTCCAGGTTCAAGGGAATATTACTACAGCTATAACATGTACAGGAAACCTAGAGAATGGACACACTGTGAATACGAAAGGTTTCTAAAACTCAACGAATAGTCCCTCTCCTGGTGCTCCAGTTTGACTTTCCAACTGCCTTACTATCAATCTCCCAACTTGGAGAGACAGGCCCTTTAAACTCCTGGTTTGCACAGGTTCCCAATTTGGCAGAGGATGGAAGGGACGAGGGAGAACCCATGAGAGAGTAGCTGTTAGGCATTTGGACGGGCACATGTCACTCTAATTTCCCGGCAGGAAGAAGAATTAACCAAAGTCTCAGCCACCCACCGGGAACCAGTATAGGACATGATCCAAAATTTTGGACTTGCGTTGAGCTCACAAAAAACGAGTTGAGAAATGGAGCTCAGGGGCACAGCAATTCACAAACTGGCAGAGTGATAAAGGACAACTATCGTCCAAAAATCTGTTGAGGGAAGTCAACGAGGCGTACTTGAAAGTGAGGCAAAATAGCAGGAAACAGATTTCAAGAGGTACGTTGGAATCGCCTGTAAAGCACAGGAAGAGGGGCACAACTTGTACAATGGTGCACTTGGCCAAAAAGGGCGTATCCGTTTTCTCCTGAATATATTCAGGAGAAAATGCATACGCCCTTTTTGGCCAAGCAAGCAAGCGGGCAATGCAAATCTGCACTACAAAGAAGTATCACTTCCCACCGGTCAAAAGGGACATCCACAAAATGTGTAAAAACCAGAAAGGCAAGACAGGCCCTGGAGAACTGGGAGCCTTGTTATGCTGATGGGCGGGATGTAAATTGCCAACTGCCTCACTGGAGGAGTGCATTGTGTTCCCTAAAACAAGTAAACAACAGAGCTACAGAGCCAAGGCGACTTCCAGTCTAGGGAATATACCTGGGGAAAACTGAAAATCAATAAGAAAGAGCCACCTCCAAATTTAGGGCTGCACTGGCTACAAGAACCTCAACTTGGGTACACCTTAAATATCCCAGGAAATATAAAAATGGTTCAAAACATTGTGGTACTTACGTACGACAGAATATCCCTCAGACATGAAATCAATGTCATAAGACCAGTAGCAGCAAAGTGAGTGGATTCAGGTACGATGATTCTAAGTGAAATAAGTCACACAGAAAAAGAAACTTATCATAAGATATCACTTATGAAGATCCTGTAAACATGGCTACACGTGAACTGAGTTAGGAAAGAGAACAGAGTCTCACATTTAGAAAACACTCTTATGCCTGCATAAAGGGGAAGGAGAGGTGGGGTGATGCATAAAACCAGAGTTTGATATAAGCACAGGGACCATTTCAAAAACCAACTTTGGAATTGACAAGACCGACACCTTACTCAGTGAAAGAGACTCAAAACCCCATATTTCCCACAGAGGAATATATCTGACTAGTAAGAATCTTAAAACCTATGTATTGATATGTCTCCATAAGGGAATCAAGTGTGTCTAGCGTGGCATAAACATGGCAGCGAGAATCAGCTCAAACCCACTATAAAAAGGAATTTCAAAAGCAAAACCAAAAAACAGGGAAATTCTTTACAATTCCTTCAGGGTGTCTGAGGAAACCTGGAAAGACCCTGTCTACAATGACAGCTGGATGTGGCATAAGGCTGGACACTTGGGACTGAGAGGATTGGTGAGATTGGGTGAGCAAATGCAGACCCTTTCAAGCAATAATGCATGGCCCCCTTTCCATGGGTCCCAACTCTCCAGGTTCAAGGGAATATTACTACAGCTATAACATGTACAGGAAACCTAGAGAATGGACACACTGTGAATACGAAAGGTTTCTAAAACTCAACGAATAGTCCCTCTCCTGGTGCTCCAGTTTGACTTTCCAACTGCCTTACTATCAATCTCCCAACTTGGAGAGACAGGCCCTTTAACCTCCTGGTTGCACAGGTTCCCAATTTGCCAGAGGATGGAAGGGACGAGGGAGAACCCATGAGAGAGTAGCTGTTAGGCATTTGGACGGGCACATGTCACTCTAATTTCCCGGCAGGAAGAAGAATTAACCAAAGTCTCAGCCACCCACCGGGAACCAGTATAGGACAGGATCCAAAATTTTGGACTTGCGTTCAGCTCACAAAAAACGAGTTGAGAAATGGAGCTCAGGGGCACAGCAATTCACAAACTGGCAGAGTGATAAAGGACAACTATCGTCCAAAAATCTGTTGAGGGAAGTCAACGAGGCGGACTTGAAAGCGAGGCAAAATAGCAGGAAACAGATTTCAAGAGGTACCTTGGAATCGCCTGTAAAGCACAGGAAGAGGGGCACAACTTGGACAATGGTGCACTTGGCCAAAAAGGGCGTATGCGTTTTCTCCTGAATATATTCAGGAGAAAACGCATACGCCCTTTTTGGCCAAGCAAGCAAGCAGGCAATGCAAATCTGCACTACAAAGAAGTATCACTTCCCACCGGTCAAAAGGGACATCCACAAAATGTGTAAAAACCAGAAAGGCAAGACAGGCCCTGGAGAACAGGGAGCCTTGTTATGCTGATGGGCGGGATGTAAATTGCCAACTGCCTCACTGGAGGAGTGCATTGTGTTCCCTAAAACAAGTAAACAACAGAGCTACAGAGCCAAGGCCACTTCCAGTCTAGGGAATATACCTGGGGAAAACTGAAAATCAATAAGAAAGAGCCACCTCCAAATTTAGGGCTGCACTGGCTACAAGAACCTCAACTTGGGTACACCTTAAATATCCCAGGAAATATAAAAATGGTTCAAAACATTGTGGTACTTACGTACGATGGAATATCCCTCAGCCATGAAATCAATGTCATAAGACCAGTAGCAGCAAAGTGAGTGGATTCAGGTACGATGATTCTAAGTGAAATAAGTCACACAGAAAAAGAAACTTATCATAAGATATCACTTAGGAAGATCCTGTAAACATGGCTACATGTGAACTGAGTTAGGAAAGAGAACAGAGTCTCACATTTAGAAAACACTCTTATGCCTGCATAAAGGGGAAGGAGAGGTGGGGTGATGCATAAAACCAGAGTTTGATATAAGCACAGGGACCGTTCCAAAAACCAACTTTGGAATAGACAAGACCTACACCTTCCTCAGTGAAAGAGACTCAAAACCCCATATTTCCCGCAGAGGAATATATCTGACTAGTAAGAATCTTAAAACCTATGTATTGATATGTCTCCATAAGGGAATCAAGTGTGTCTAGAGTGGCATAAACATGGCAGCGAGAATCAGCTCAAACCCACTATAAAAAGGAATTTCAAAAGCAAAACCAAAAAACAGGGAAATTCTTTACAATTCCTTCAGGGTGTCTGAGGAAACCTGGAAAGACCCTGTCTACAATGACAGCTGGATGTGGCATAAGGCTGGACACTTGGGACTGAGAGGATTGGTGAGATTGGGTGAGCAAATGCAGACCCTTTCAAGCAATAATGCATGGCCCCCATTCCATGGGTCCCAACTCTCCAGGTTCAAGGGAATATTACTACAGCTATAACATGTACAGGAAACCTAGAGAATGGACACACTGTGAATACGAAAGGTTTCTAAAACTCAACGAATAGTCCCTCTCCTGGTGCTCCAGTTTGACTTTCCAACTGCCTTACTATCAATCTCCCAACTTGGAGAGACAGGCCCTTTAACCTCCTGGTTTGCACAGGTTCCCAATTTGGCAGAGGATGGAAGGGACGAGGGAGAACCCATGAGAGAGTAGCTGTTAGGCATTTGGACGGGCACATGTCACTCTAATTTCCCGGCAGGAAGAAGAATTAACCAAAGTCTCAGCCACCCACCGGGAACCAGTATAGGACATGATCCAAAATTTTGGACTTGCGTTCAGCTCACAAAAAACGAGTTGAGAAATGGAGCTCAGGGGCACAGCAATTCGCAAACTGGCAGAGTGATAAAGGACAACTATCGTCCAAAAATCTGTTGAGGGAAGTCAACGAGGCGGACTTGAAAGCGAGGCAAAATAGCAGGAAACAGATTTCAAGAGGTACCTTGGAATCGCCTGTAAAGCACAGGAAGAGGGGCACAACTTGGACAATGGTGCACTTGGTCAAAAAGGGCGTATGCGTTTTCTCCTGAATATATTCAGGAGAAAACGCATACGCCCTTTTTGGCCAAGCAAGCAAGCGGGCAATGCAAATCTGCACTACAAAGAAGTATCACTTCCCACCGGTCAAAAGGGACATCCACAAAATTTGTAAAAACCAGAAAGGCAAGACAGGCCCTGGAGAACAGGGAGCCTTGTTATGCTAATGGGCGGGATGTAAATTGCCAACTGCCTCACTGGAGGAGTGCATTGTGTTCCCTAAAACAAGTAAACAACAGAGCTACAGAGCCAAGGCCACTTCCAGTCTAGGGAATATACCTGGGGAAAACTGAAAATCAATAAGAAAGAGCCACCTCCAAATTTAGGGCTGCACTGGCTACAAGAACCTCAACTTGGGTACACCTTAAATATCCCAGGAAATATAAAAATGGTTCAAAACATTGTGGTACTTACGTACGATGGAATATCCCTCAGCCATGAAATCAATGTCATAAGACCAGTAGCAGCAAAGTGAGTGGATTCAGGTACGATGATTCTAAGTGAAATAAGTCACACAGAAAAAGAAACTTATCATAAGATATCACTTATGAAGATCCTGTAAACATGGCTACACGTGAACTGAGTTAGGAAAGAGAACAGAGTCTCACATTTAGAAAACACTCTTATGCCTGCATAAAGGGGAAGGAGAGGTGGGGTGATGCATAAAACCAGAGTTTGATATAAGCACAGGGACCGTTCCAAAAACCAACTTTGGAATAGACAAGACCTACACCTTCCTCAGTGAAAGAGACTCAAAACCCCATATTTCCCGCAGAGGAATATATCTGACTAGTAAGAATCTTAAAACCTATGTATTGATATGACTCCATAAGGGAATCAAGTGTGTCTAGAGTGGCATAAACATGGCAGCGAGAATCAGCTCAAACCCACTATAAAAAGGAATTTCAAAAGCAAAACCAAAAAACAGGGAAATTCTTTACAATTCCTTCAGGGTGTCTGAGGAAACCTGGAAAGACCCTGTCTACAATGACAGCTGGATGTGGCATAAGGCTGGACACTTGGGACTGAGAGGATTGGTGAGATTGGGTGAGCAAATGCAGACCCTTTCAAGCAATAATGCATGGCCCCCATTCCATGGGTCCCAACTCTCCAGGTTCAAGGGAATATTACTACAGCTATAACATGTACAGGAAAGCTAGAGAATGGACACACTGTGAATACGAAAGGTTTCTAAAACTCAACGAATAGTCCCTCTCCTGGTGCTCCAGTTTGACTTTCCAACTGCCTTACTATCAATCTCCCAACTTGGAGAGACAGGCCCTTTAACCTCCTGGTTTGCACAGGTTCCCAATTTGGCAGAAGATGGAAGGGACGAGGGAGAACCCATGAGAGAGTAGCTGTTAGGCATTTGGACGGGCACATGTCAATCTAATTTCCCGGCAGGAAGAAGAATTAACCAAAGTCTCATCCACCCACCGGGAACCAGTATAGGACATGATCCAAAATTTTGGACTTGCGTTCAGCTCACAAAAAACGAGTTGAGAAATGGAGCTCAGGGGCACAGCAATTCACAAACTGGCAGAGTGATAAAGGACAACTATCGTCCAAAAATCTGTTGAGGGAAGTCAACGAGGCGGACTTGAAAGCGAGGCAAAATAGCAGGAAACAGATTTCAAGAGGTACCTTGGAATCGCCTGTAAAGCACAGGAAGAGGGGCACAACTTGGACAATGGTGCACTTGGCCAAAAAGGGCGTATGCGTTTTTTCCTGAATATATTCAGGAGAAAACGCATACGCCCTTTTTGGCCAAGCAAGCAAGCGGGCAATGCAAATCTGCACTACAAAGAAGTATCACTTCCCACCGGTCAAAAGGGACATCCACAAAATGTGTAAAAACCAGAAAGGCAAGACAGGCCCTGGAGAACAGGGAGCCTTGTTATGCTGATGGGTGGGATGTAAATTGCCAACTGCCTCACTGGAGGAGTGCATTGTGTTCCCTAAAACAAGTAAACAACAGAGCTACAGAGCCAAGGCCACTTCCAGTCTAGGGAATATACCTGGGGAAAACTGAAAATCAATAAGAAAGAGCCACCTCCAAATTTAGGGCTGCACTGGCTACAAGAACCTCAACTTGGGTACACCTTAAATATCCCAGGAAATATAAAAATGGTTCAAAACATTGTGGTACTTACGTACGATGGAATATCCCTCCGCCATGAAATCAATGTCATAAGACCAGTAGCAACAAAGTGAGTGGATTCAGGTACGATGATTCTAAGTGAAATAAGTCACACAGAAAAAGAAACTTATCATAAGATATCACTTATGAAGATCCTGTAAACATAGCTACACGTGAACTGAGTTAGGAAAGAGAACAGAGTCTCACATTTAGAAAACACTCTTATGCTTGCATAAAGGGGAAGGAGAGGTGGGGTGATGCATAAAACCAGAGTTTGATATAAGCACAGGGACCGTTTCAAAAACCAACTTTGGAATTAACAAGACTGACACCTTCCTCAGTGAAAGAGACTCAAAACCCCATATTTCCCACAGAGGAATATATCTGACTAGTAAGAATCTTAAAACCTATGTATTGATATGTCTCCATAAGGGAATCAAGTGTGTCTAGAGTGGCATAAACATGGCAGCGAGAATCAGCTCAAACCCACTATAAAAAGGAATTTCAAAAGCAAAACCAAAAAACAGGGAAATTCTTTACAATTCCTTCAGGGTGTCTGAGGAAACCTGGAAAGACCCTATCTACAATGACAGCTGGATGTGGCATAAGGCTGGACACTTGGGGCTGAGAGGAGTTGTGAGATTGGGTGAGCAAATGCAGACCCTTTCAAGCAATAATGCATGGCCCCCATTCCATGGGTCCCAACTCTCCAGGTTCAAGGGAATATTACTACAGCTATAACATGTACAGGAAACCTAGAGAATGGACACACTGTGAATACGAAAGGTTTCTAAAACTCAACGAATAGTCCCTCTCCTGGTGCTCCAGTTTGACTTTCCAACTGCCTTACTATCAATCTCCCAACTTGGAGAGACAGGCCCTTTAACCTCCTGGTTTGCACAGGTTCCCAATTTGCCAGAGGATGGAAGGGACGAGGGAGAACCCATGAGAGAGTAGCTGTTAGGCATTTGGACGGGCACATGTCACTCTAATTTCCCGGCAGGAAGAAGAATTAACCAAAGTCTCAGCCACCCACCGGGAACCAGTATAGGACATGATCCAAAATTTTGGACTTGCGTTGAGCTCACAAAAAACGAGTTGAGAAATGGAGCTCAGGGGCACAGCAATTCACAAACTGGCAGAGTGATAAAGGACAACTATCGTCCAAAAATCTGTTGAGGGAAGTCAACGAGGCGTACTTGAAAGTGAGGCAAAATAGCAGGAAACAGATTTCAAGAGGTACGTTGGAATCGCCTGTAAAGCACAGGAAGAGGGGCACAACTTGGACAATGGTGCACTTGGCCAAAAAGGGCGTATCCGTTTTCTCCTGAATATATTCAAGAGAAAATGCATACGCCCTTTTTGGCCAAGCAAGCAAGCGGGCAATGCAAATCTGCACTACAAAGAAGTATCACTTCCCACCGGTCAAAAGGGACATCCACAAAATGTGTAAAAACCAGAAAGGCAAGACAGGCCCTGGAGAACTGGGAGCCTTGTTATGCTGATGGGCGGGATGTAAATTGCCAACTGCCTCACTGGAGGAGTGCATTGTGTTCCCTAAAACAAGTAAACAACAGAGCTACAGAGCCAAGGCCACTTCCAGTCTGGGGAATATACCTGGGGAAAACGGAAAATCAATAAGAAAGAGCCACCTCCAAATTTAGGGCTGCACTGGCTACAAGAACCTCAACTTGGGTACACCTTAAATATCCCAGGAAATATAAAAATGGTTCAAAACATTGTGGTACTTACGTACGACAGAATATCCCTCAGACATGAAATCAATGTCATAAGACCAGTAGCAGCAAAGTGAGTGGATTCAGGTACGATGATTCTAAGTGAAATAAGTCACACAGAAAAAGAAACTTATCATAAGATATCACTTATGAAGATCCTGTAAACATGGCTACACGTGAACTGAGTTAGGAAAGAGAACAGAGACTCACATTTAGAAAACACTCTTATGCCTGCATAAAGGGGAAGGAGAGGTGGGGTGATGCATAAAACCAGAGTTTGATATAAGCACAGGGACCATTTCAAAAACCAATTTTGGAATTGACAAGACCGACACCTTCCTCAGTGAAAGAGACTCAAAACCCCATATTTCCCACAGAGGAATATATCTGACTAGTAAGAATCTTAAAACCTATGTATTGATATGTCTCCATAAGGGAATCAAGTGTGTCTAGAGTGGCATAAACATGGCAGCGAGAATCAGCTCAAACCCACTATAAAAAGGAATTTCAAAAGCAAAACCAAAAAACAGGGAAATTCTTTACAATTACTTCAGGGTGTCTGAGGAAACCTGGAAAGACCCTGTCTACAATGACAGCTGGATGTGGCATAAGGCTGGACACTTGGGACTGAGAGGATTGGTGAGATTGGGTGAGCAAATGCAGACCCTTTCAAGCAATAATGCATGGCCCCCATTCCATGGGTCCCAACTCTCCATGTTCAAGGGAATATTACTACAGCTATAACATGTACAGGAAACCTAGAGAATGTACACACTGTGAATACGAAAGGTTTCTAAAACTCAACGAATAGTCCCTCTCCTCGTGCTCCAGTTTGACTTTCCAACTGCCTTACTATCAATCTCCCAACTTGGAGAGACAGGCCCTTTAACCTCCTGGTTTGCACAGGTTCCCAATTTGGCAGAGGATGGAAGGGACGAGGGAGAACCCATGAGAGAGTAGCTGTTAGGCATTTGGACGGGCACATGTCAATCTAATTTCCCGACAGGAAGAAGAATTAACCAAAGTCTCAGCCACCCACCGGGAACCAGTATAGGACATGATCCAAAATTTTGGACTTGCGTTCAGCTCACAAAAAACGAGTTGAGAAATGGAGCTCAGGGGCACAGCAATTCACAAACTGGCAGAGTGATAAAGGACAACTATCGTCCAAAAATCTGTTGAGGGAAGTCAACGAGGCGGACTTGAAAGTGAGGCAAAATAGCAGGAAACAGATTTCAAGAGGTACGTTGGAATCGCCTGTAAAGCACAGGAAGAGGGGCACAACTTGGACAATGGTGCACTTGGCCAAAAAGGGCGTATGCGTTTTCTCCTGAATATATTCAGGAGAAAACGCATACGCCCTTTTTGGCCAAGCAAGCAAGCGGGCAATGCAAATCTGCACTACAAAGAAGTATCTCTTCCCACCGGTCAAAAGGGACATCCACAAAATGTGTAAAAACCAGAAAGGCAAGACAGGCCCTGGAGAACAGGGAGCCTTGTTATGCTGATGGGCGGGATGTAAATTGCCAACTGCCTCACTGGAGGAGTGCTTGTGTTCCCTAAAACAAGTAAACAACAGAGCTACAGAGCCAAGGCCACTTCCAGTCTAGGGAATATACCTGGGGAAAACTGAAAATCAATAAGAAAGAGCCACCTCCAAATTTAGGGCTGCACTGGCTACAAGAACCTCAACTTGGGTACACCTTAAATATCCCTGGAAATATAAAAAATGGTTCAAAACATTGTGGTACTTACGTACGATGGAATATCCCTCAGCCATGAAATCAATGTCATAAGACCAGTAGCAGCAAAGTGAGTGGATTCAGGTACGATGATTCTAAGTGTAATAAGTCACACAGAAAAAGAAACTTATCATAAGATATCACTTATGAAGATCCTGTAAACATGGCTACACGTGAACTGAGTTAGGAAAGAGAACAGAGTCTCACATTTAGAAAACACTCTTATGCCTGCATAAAGGGGAAGGAGAGGTGGGGTGATGCATAAAACCAGAGTTTGATATAAGCACAGGGACCGTTCCAAAAACCAACTTTGGAATAGACAAGACCTACACCTTCCTCAGTGAAAGAGACTCAAAACCCCATATTTCCCGCAGAGGAATATATCTGACTAGTAAGAATCTTAAAACCTATGTATTGATATGACTCCATAAGGGAATCAAGTGTGTCTAGAGTGGCATAAACATGGCAGCGAGAATCAGCTCAAACCCACTATAAAAAGGAATTTCAAAAGCAAAACCAAAAAACAGGGAAATTCTTTACAATTCCTTCAGGGTGTCTGAGGAAACCTGGAAAGACCCTATCTACAATGACAGCTGGATGTGGCATAAGGCTGGACACTTGGGACTGAGAGGATTGGTGAGATTGGGTGAGCAAATGCAGACCCTTTCAAGCAATAATGCATGGCCCCCTTTCCATGGGTCCCAACTCTCCAGGTTCAAGGGAATATTACTACAGCTATAACATGTACAGGAAACCTAGAGAATGGACACACTGTGAATACGAAAGGTTTCTAAAACTCAACGAATAGTCCCTCTCCTGGTGCTCCAGTTTGACTTTCCAACTGCCTTACTATCAATCTCCCAACTTGGAGAGACAGGCCCTTTAACCTCCTGGTTTGCACAGGTTCCCAATTTGCCAGAGGATGGACGGGACGAGGGAGAACCCATGAGAGAGTAGCTGTTAGGCATTTGGACGGGCACATGTCACTCTAATTTCCCGGCAGGGAGAAGAATTAACCGAAGTCTCAGCCACCCACCGGGAACCAGTATAGGACATGATCCAAAATTTTGGACTTGCGTTCAGCTCACAAAAAACGAGTTGAGAAATGGAGCTCAGGGGCACAGCAATTCACAAACTGGCAGAGTGATAAAGGACAACTATCGTCCAAAAATCTGTTGAGGGAAGTCAACGAGGCGGACTTGAAAGCGAGGCAAAATAGCAGGAAACAGATTTCAAGAGGTACCTTGGAATCGCCTGTAAAGCACAGGAAGAGGGGCACAACTTGGACAATGGTGCACTTGGCCAAAAAGGGCGTATGCGTTTTCTCCTGAATATATTCAGGAGAAAACGCATACGCCCTTTTTGGCCAAGCAAGCAAGCAGGCAATGCAAATCTGCACTACAAAGAAGTATCACTTCCCACCGGTCAAAAGGGACATCCACAAAATGTGTAAAAACCAGAAAGGCAAGACAGGCCCTGGAGAACAGGGAGCCTTGTTATGCTGATGGGCGGGATGTAAATTGCCAACTGCCTCACTGGAGGAGTGCATTGTGTTCCCTAAAACAAGTAAACAACAGAGCTACAGAGCCAAGGCCACTTCCAGTCTAGGGAATATACCTGGGGAAAACTGAAAATCAATAAGAAAGAGCCACCTCCAAATTTAGGGCTGCACTGGCTACAAGAACCTCAACTTGGGTACACCTTAAATATCCCAGGAAATATAAAAATGGTTCAAAACATTGTGGTACTTACGTACGATGGAATATCCCTCAGCCATGAAATCAATGTCATAAGACCAGTAGCAGCAAAGTGAGTGGATTCAGGTACGATGATTCTAAGTGAAATAAGTCACACAGAAAAAGAAACTTATCATAAGATATCACTTAGGAAGATCCTGTAAACATGGCTACATGTGAACTGAGTTAGGAAAGAGAACAGAGTCTCACATTTAGAAAACACTCTTATGCCTGCATAAAGGGGAAGGAGAGGTGGGGTGATGCATAAAACCAGAGTTTGATATAAGCACAGGGACCGTTCCAAAAACCAACTTTGGAATAGACAAGACCTACACCTTCCTCAGTGAAAGAGACTCAAAACACCATATTTCCCGCAGAGGAATATATCTGACTAGTAAGAATCTTAAAACCTATGTATTGATATGACTCCATAAGGGAATCAAGTGTGTCTAGAGTGGCATAAACATGGCAGCGAGAATCAGCTCAAACCCACTATAAAAAGGAATTTCAAAAGCAAAACCAAAAAACAGGGAAATTCTTTACAATTCCTTCAGGGTGTCTGAGGAAACCTGGAAAGACCCTGTCTACAATGACAGCTGGATGTGGCATAAGGCTGGACACTTGGGACTGAGAGGATTGGTGAGATTGGGTGAGCAAATGCAGACCCTTTCAAGCAATAATGCATGGCCCCCATTCCATGGGTCCCAACTCTCCAGGTTCAAGGGAATATTACTACAGCTATAACATGTACAGGAAACCTAGAGAATGGACACACTGTGAATACGAAAGGTTTCTAAAACTCAACGAATAGTCCCTCTCCTGGTGCTCCAGTTTGACTTTCCAACTGCCTTACTATCAATCTCCCAACTTGGAGAGACAGGCCCTTTAACCTCCTGGTTTGCACAGGTTCCCAATTTGGCAGAGGATGGAAGGGACGAGGGAGAACCCATGAGAGAGTAGCTGTTAGGCATTTGGACGGGCACATGTCACTCTAATTTCCCGGCAGGAAGAAGAATTAACTAAAGTCTCAGCCACCCACCGGGAACCAGTATAGGACATGATCCAAAATTTTGGACTTGCGTTCAGCTCACAAAAAACGAGTTGAGAAATGGAGCTCAGGGGCACAGCAATTCGCAAACTGGCAGAGTGATAAAGGACAACTATCGTCCAAAAATCTGTTGAGGGAAGTCAACGAGGCGGACTTGAAAGCGAGGCAAAATAGCAGGAAACAGATTTCAAGAGGTACCTTGGAATCGCCTGTAAAGCACAGGAAGAGGGGCACAACTTGGACAATGGTGCACTTGGCCAAAAAGGGCGTATGCGTTTTCTCCTGAATATATTCAGGAGAAAACGCATACGCCCTTTTTGGCCAAGCAAGCAAGCGGGCAATGCAAATCTGCACTACAAAGAAGTATCACTTCCCACCGGTCAAAAGGGACATCCACAAAATTTGTAAAAACCAGAAAGGCAAGACAGGCCCTGGAGAACAGGGAGCCTTGTTATGCTAATGGGCGGGATGTAAATTGCCAACTGCCTCACTGGAGGAGTGCATTGTGTTCCCTAAAAGAAGTAAACAACAGAGCTACAGAGCCAAGGCCACTTCCAGTCTAGGGAATATACCTGGGGAAAACTGAAAATCAATAAGAAAGAGCCACCTCCAAATTTAGGGCTGCACTGGCTACAAGAACCTCAACTTGGGTACACCTTAAATATCCCAGGAAATATAAAAATGGTTCAAAACATTGTGGTACTTACGTACGATGGAATATCCCTCAGCCATGAAATCAATGTCATAAGACCAGTAGCAGCAAAGTGAGTGGATTCAGGTACGATGATTCTAAGTGAAATAAGTCACACAGAAAAAGAAACTTATCATAAGATATCACTTATGAAGATCCTGTAAACATGGCTACACGTGAACTGAGTTAGGAAAGAGAACAGAGTCTCACATTTAGAAAACACTCTTATGCCTGCATAAAGGGGAAGGAGAGGTGGGGTGATGCATAAAACCAGAGTTTGATATAAGCACAGGGACCGTTCCAAAAACCAACTTTGGAATAGACAAGACCTACACCTTCCTCAGTGAAAGAGACTCAAAACCCCATATTTCCCGCAGAGGAATATATCTGACTAGTAAGAATCTTAAAACCTATGTATTGATATGACTCCATAAGGGAATCAAGTGTGTCTAGAGTGGCATAAACATGGCAGCGAGAATCAGCTCAAACCCACTATAAAAAGGAATTTCAAAAGCAAAACCAAAAAACAGGGAAATTCTTTACAATTCCTTCAGGGTGTCTGAGGAAACCTGGAAAGACCCTATCTACAATGACAGCTGGATGTGGCATAAGGCTGGACACTTGGGACTGAGAGGATTGGTGAGATTGGGTGAGCAAATGCAGACCCTTTCAAGCAATAATGCATGGCCCCCATTCCATGGGTCCCAACTCTCCAGGTTCAAGGGAATATTACTACAGCTATAACATGTACAGGAAAGCTAGAGAATGGACACACTGTGAATACGAAAGGTTTCTAAAACTCAACGAATAGTCCCTCTCCTGGTGCTCCAGTTTGACTTTCCAACTGCCTTACTATCAATCTCCCAACTTGGAGAGACAGGCCCTTTAACCTCCTGGTTTGCACAGGTTCCCAATTTGGCAGAAGATGGAAGGGACGGGGGAGAACCCATGAGAGAGTAGCTGTTAGGCATTTGGACGGGCACATGTCAATCTAATTTCCCGGCAGGAAGAAGAATTAACCAAAGTCTCATCCACCCACCGGGAACCAGTATAGGACATGATCCAAAATTTTGGACTTGCGTTCAGCTCACAAAAAACGAGTTGAGAAATGGAGCTCAGGGGCACAGCAATTCACAAACTGGCAGAGTGATAAAGGACAACTATCGTCCAAAAATCTGTTGAGGGAAGTCAACGAGGCGGACTTGAAAGCGAGGCAAAATAGCAGGAAACAGATTTCAAGAGGTACCTTGGAATCGCCTGTAAAGCACAGGAAGAGGGGCACAACTTGGACAATGGTGCACTTGGCCAAAAAGGGCGTATGCGTTTTTTCCTGAATATATTCAGGAGAAAACGCATACGCCCTTTTTGGCCAAGCAAGCAAGCGGGCAATGCAAATCTGCACTACAAAGAAGTATCACTTCCCACCGGTCAAAAGGGACATCCACAAAATGTGTAAAAACCAGAAAGGCAAGACAGGCCCTGGAGAACAGGGAGCCTTGTTATGCTGATGGGTGGGATGTAAATTGCCAACTGCCTCACTGGAGGAGTGCATTGTGTTCCCTAAAACAAGTAAACAACAGAGCTACAGAGCCAAGGCCACTTCCAGTCTAGGGAATATACCTGGGGAAAACTGAAAATCAATAAGAAAGAGCCACCTCCAAATTTAGGGCTGCACTGGCTACAAGAACCTCAACTTGGGTACACCTTAAATATCCCAGGAAATATAAAAATGGTTCAAAACATTGTGGTACTTACGTACGATGGAATATCCCTCCGCCATGAAATCAATGTCATAAGACCAGTAGCAACAAAGTGAGTGGATTCAGGTACGATGATTCTAAGTGAAATAAGTCACACAGAAAAAGAAACTTATCATAAGATATCACTTATGAAGATCCTGTAAACATAGCTACACGTGAACTGAGTTAGGAAAGAGAACAGAGTCTCACATTTAGAAAACACTCTTATGCTTGCATAAAGGGGAAGGAGAGGTGGGGTGATGCATAAAACCAGAGTTTGATATAAGCACAGGGACCGTTTCAAAAACCAACTTTGGAATTAACAAGACTGACACCTTCCTCAGTGAAAGAGACTCAAAACCCCATATTTCCCACAGAGGAATATATCTGACTAGTAAGAATCTTAAAACCTATGTATTGATATGTCTCCATAAGGGAATCAAGTGTGTCTAGAGTGGCATAAACATGGCAGCGAGAATCAGCTCAAACCCACTATAAAAAGGAATTTCAAAAGCAAAACCAAAAAACAGGGAAATTCTTTACAATTCCTTCAGGGTGTCTGAGGAAACCTGGAAAGACCCTATCTACAATGACAGCTGGATGTGGCATATGGCTGGACACTTGGGGCTGAGAGGATTTGTGAGATTGGGTGAGCAAATGCAGACCCTTTCAAGCAATAATGCATGGCCCCCATTCCATGGGTCCCAACTCTCCAGGTTCAAGGGAATATTACTACAGCTATAACATGTACAGGAAACCTAGAGAATGGACACACTGTGAATACGAAAGGTTTCTAAAACTCAACGAATAGTCCCTCTCCTGGTGCTCCAGTTTGACTTTCCAATTGCCTTACTATCAATCTCCCAACTTGGAGAGACAGGCCCTTTAACCTCCTGGTTTGCACAGGTTCCCAATTTGCCAGAGGATGGAAGGGACGAGGGAGAACCCATGAGAGAGTAGCTGTTAGGCATTTGGACGGGCACATGTCACTCTAATTTCCCGGCAGGAAGAAGAATTAACCAAAGTCTCAGCCACCCACCGGGAACCAGTATAGGACATGATCCAAAATTTTGGACTTGCGTTCAGCTCACAAAAAACGAGTTGAGAAATGGAGCTCAGGGGCACAACAATTCACAAACTGGCAGAGTGATAAAGGACAACTATCGTCCAAAAATCTGTTGAGGGAAGTCAACGAGGCGTACTTGAAAGTGAGGCAAAATAGCAGGAAACAGATTTCAAGAGGTACGTTGGAATCGCCTGTAAAGCACAGGAAGAGGGGCACAACTTGGACAATGGTGCACTTGGCCAAAAAGGGCGTATCCGTTTTCTCCTGAATATATTCAAGAGAAAATGCATACGCCCTTTTTGGCCAAGCAAGCAAGCGGGCAATGCAAATCTGCACTACAAAGAAGTATCACTTCCCACCGGTCAAAAGGGACATCCACAAAATGTGTAAAAACCAGAAAGGCAAGACAGGCCCTGGAGAACTGGGAGCCTTGTTATGCTGATGGGCGGGATGTAAATTGCCAACTGCCTCACTGGAGGAGTGCATTGTGTTCCCTAAAACAAGTAAACAACAGAGCTACAGAGCCAAGGCCACTTCCAGTCTAGGGAATATACCTGGGGAAAACGGAAAATCAATAAGAAAGAGCCACCTCCAAATTTAGGGCTGCACTGGCTACAAGAACCTCAACTTGGGTACACCTTAAATATCCCAGGAAATATAAAAATGGTTCAAAACATTGTGGTACTTACGTACGACAGAATATCCCTCAGACATGAAATCAATGTCATAAGACCAGTAGCAGCAAAGTGAGTGGATTCAGGTACGATGATTCTAAGTGAAATAAGTCACACAGAAAAAGAAACTTATCATAAGATATCACTTAGGAAGATCCTGTAAACATGGCTACACGTGAACTGAGTTAGGAAAGAGAACAGAGTCTCACATTTAGAAAACACTCTTATGCCTGCATAAAGGGGAAGGAGAGGTGGGGTGATGCATAAAACCAGAGTTTGATATAAGCACAGGGACCATTTCAAAAACCAACTTTGGAATTGACAAGACCGAAACCTTCCTCAGTGAAAGAGACTCAAAACCCCATATTTCCCACAGAGGAATATATCTGACTAGTAAGAATCTTAAAACCTATGTATTGATATGTCTCCATAAGGGAATCAAGTGTGTCTAGAGTGGCATAAACATGGCAGCGAGAATCAGCTCAAACCCACTATAAAAAGGAATTTCAAAAGCAAAACCAAAAAACAGGGAAATTCTTTACAATTCCTTCAGGGTGTCTGAGGAAACCTGGAAAGACCCTGTCTACAATGACAGCTGGATGTGGCATAAGGCTGGACACTTGGGACTGAGAGGATTGGTGAGATTGGGTGAGCAAATGCAGACCCTTTCAAGCAATAATGCATGGCCCCCATTCCATGGGTCCCAACTCTCCATGTTCAAGGGAATATTACTACAGCTATAACATGTACAGGAAACCTAGAGAATGGACACACTGTGAATACGAAAGGTTTCTAAAACTCAACGAATAGTCCCTCTCCTCGTGCTCCAGTTTGACTTTCCAACTGCCTTACTATCAATCTCCCAACTTGGAGAGACAGGCCCTTTAACCTCCTGGTTTGCACAGGTTCCCAATTTGGCAGAGGATGGAAGGGACGAGGGAGAACCCATGAGAGAGTAGCTGTTAGGCATTTGGACGGGCACATGTCAATCTAATTTCCCGACAGGAAGAAGAATTAACCAAAGTCTCAGCCACCCACCGGGAACCAGTATAGGACATGATCCAAAATTTTGGACTTGCGTTCAGCTCACAAAAAACGAGTTGAGAAATGGAGCTCAGGGGCACAGCAATTCACAAACTGGCAGAGTGATAAAGGACAACTATCGTCCAAAAATCTGTTGAGGGAAGTCAACGAGGCGGACTTGAAAGTGAGGCAAAATAGCAGGAAACAGATTTCAAGAGGTACGTTGGAATCGCCTGTAAAGCACAGGAAGAGGGGCACAACTTGGACAATGGTGCACTTGGCCAAAAAGGGCGTATGCGTTTTCTCCTGAATATATTCAGGAGAAAACGCATACGCCCTTTTTGGCCAAGCAAGCAAGTGGGCAATGCAAATCTGCACTACAAAGAAGTATCTCTTCCCACCGGTCAAAAGGGACATCCACAAAATGTGTAAAAACCAGAAAGGCAAGACAGGCCCTGGAGAACAGGGAGCCTTGTTATGCTGATGGGCGGGATGTAAATTGCCAACTGCCTCACTGGAGGAGTGCTTGTGTTCCCTAAAACAAGTAAACAACAGAGCTACAGAGCCAAGGCCACTTCCAGTCTAGGGAATATACCTGGGGAAAACTGAAAATCAATAAGAAAGCCACCTCCAAATTTAGGGCTGCACTGGCTACAAGAACCTCAACTTGGGTACACCTTAAATATCCCTGGATATATAAAAATGGTTCAAAACATTGTGGTACTTACGTACGATGGAATATCCCTCAGCCATGAAATCAATGTCATAAGACCAGTAGCAGCAAAGTGAGTGGATTCAGGTACGATGATTCTAAGTGAAATAAGTCACACAGAAAAAGAAACTTATCATAAGATATCATTTATGAAGATCCTGTAAACATGGCTACACGTGAACTGAGTTAGGAAAGAGAACAGAGTCTCACATTTAGAAAACACTCTTATGCCTGCATAAAGGGGAAGGAGAGGTGGGGTGATGCATAAAACCAGAGTTTGATATAAGCACAGGGACCGTTCCAAAAACCAACTTTTGAATAGACAAGACCTACACCTTCCTCAGTGAAAGAGACTCAAAACCCCATATTTCCCGCAGAGGAATATATCTGACTAGTAAGAATCTTAAAACCTATGTATTGATATGACTCCATAAGGGAATCAAGTGTGTCTAGAGTGGCATAAACATGGCAGCGAGAATCAGCTCAAACCCACTATAAAAAGGAATTTCAAAAGCAAAACCAAAAAACAGGGAAATTCTTTACAATTCCTTCAGGGTGTCTGAGGAAACCTGGAAAGACCCTATCTACAATGACAGCTGGATGTGGCATAAGGCTGGACACTTGGGACTGAGAGGATTGGTGAGATTGGGTGAGCAAATGCAGACCCTTTCAAGCAATAATGCATGGCCCCCTTTCCATGGGTCCCAACTCTCCAGGTTCAAGGGAATATTACTACAGCTATAACATGTACAGGAAACCTAGAGTATGGACACACTGTGAATACGAAAGGTTTCTAAAACTCAACGAATAGTCCCTCTCCTGGTGCTCCAGTTTGACTTTCCAACTGCCTTACTATCAATCTCCCAACTTGGAGAGACAGGCCCTTTAACCTCCTGGTTTGCACAGGTTCCCAATTTGCCAGAGGATGGAAGGGACGAGGGAGAACCCATGAGAGAGTAGCTGTTAGGCATTTGGACGGGCACATGTCACTCTAATTTCCCGGCAGGAAGAAGAATTAACCGAAGTCTCAGCCACCCACCGGGAACCAGTATAGGACATGATCCAAAATTTTGGACTTGCGTTCAGCTCACAAAAAACGAGTTGAGAAATGGAGCTCAGGGGCACAGCAATTCACAAACTGGCAGAGTGATAAAGGACAACTATCGTCCAAAAATCTGTTGAGGGAAGTCAACGAGGCGGACTTGAAAGCGAGGCAAAATAGCAGGAAACAGATTTCAAGAGGTACCTTGGAATCGCCTGTAAAGCACAGGAAGAGGGGCACAACTTGGACAATGGTGCACTTGGCCAAAAAGGGCGTATGCGTTTTCTCCTGAATATATTCAGGAGAAAACGCATACGCCCTTTTTGGCCAAGCAAGCAAGCAGGCAATGCAAATCTGCACTACAAAGAAGTATCACTTCCCACCGGTCAAAAGGGACATCCACAAAATGTGTAAAAACCAGAAAGGCAAGACAGGCCCTGGAGAACAGGGAGCCTTGTTATGCTGATGGGCGGGATGTAAATTGCCAACTGCCTCACTGGAGGAGTGCATTGTGTTCCCTAAAACAAGTAAACAACAGAGCTACAGAGCCAAGGCCACTTCCAGTCTAGGGAATATACCTGGGGAAAACTGAAAATCAATAAGAAAGAGCCACCTCCAAATTTAGGGCTGCACTGGCTACAAGAACCTCAACTTGGGTACACCTTAAATATCCCAGGAAATATAAAAATGGTTCAAAACATTGTGGTACTTACGTACGATGGAATATCCCTCAGCCATGAAATCAATGTCATAAGACCAGTAGCAGCAAAGTGAGTGGATTCAGGTACGATGATTCTAAGTGAAATAAGTCACACAGAAAAAGAAACTTATCATAAGATATCACTTAGGAAGATCCTGTAAACATGGCTACATGTGAACTGAGTTAGGAAAGAGAACAGAGTCTCACATTTAGAAAACACTCTTATGCCTGCATAAAGGGGAAGGAGAGGTGGGGTGATGCATAAAACCAGAGTTTGATATAAGCACAGGGACCGTTCCAAAAACCAACTTTGGAATAGACAAGACCTACACCTTCCTCAGTGAAAGAGACTCAAAACCCCATATTTCCCGCAGAGGAATATATCTGACTAGTAAGAATCTTAAAACCTATGTATTGATATGACTCCATAAGGGAATCAAGTGTGTCTAGAGTGGCATAAACATGGCAGCGAGAATCAGCTCAAACCCACTATAAAAAGGAATTTCAAAAGCAAAACCAAAAAACAGGGAAATTCTTTACAATTCCTTCAGGGTGTCTGAGGAAACCTGGAAAGACCCTATCTACAATGACAGCTGGATGTGGCATAAGGCTGGACACTTGGGACTGAGAGGATTGGTGAGATTGGGTGAGCAAATGCAGACCCTTTCAAGCAATAATGCATGGCCCCCATTCCATGGGTCCCAACTCTCCAGGTTCAAGGGAATATTACTACAGCTATAACATGTACAGGAAACCTAGAGAATGGACACACTGTGAATACGAAAGGTTTCTAAAACTCAACGAATAGTCCCTCTCCTGGTGCTCCAGTTTGACTTTCCAACTGCCTTACTATCAATCTCCCAACTTGGAGAGACAGGCCCTTTAACCTCCTGGTTTGCACAGGTTCCCAATTTGGCAGAGGATGGAAGGGACGAGGGAGAACCCATGAGAGAGTAGCTGTTAGGCATTTGGACGGGCACATGTCAATCTAATTTCCCGGCAGGAAGAAGAATTAACCAAAGTCTCATCCACCCACCGGGAACCAGTATAGGACATGATCCAAAATTTTGGACTTGCGTTCAGCTCACAAAAAACGAGTTGAGAAATGGAGCTCAGGGGCACAGCAATTCACAAACTGGCAGAGTGATAAAGGACAACTATCGTCCAAAAATCTGTTGAGGGAAGTCAACGAGGCGGACTTGAAAGCGAGGCAAAATAGCAGGAAACAGATTTCAAGAGGTACCTTGGAATCGCCTGTAAAGCACAGGAAGAGGGGCACAACTTGGACAATGGTGCACTTGGCCAAAAAGGGCGTATGCGTTTTCTCCTGAATATATTCAGGAGAAAACGCATACGCCCTTTTTGGCCAAGCAAGCAAGCGGGCAATGCAAATCTGCACTACAAAGAAGTATCACTTCCCACCGGTCAAAAGGGACATCCACAAAATGTGTAAAAACCAGAAAGGCAAGACAGGCCCTGGAGAACAGGGAGCCTTGTTATGCTGATGGGTGGGATGTAAATTGCCAACTGCCTCACTGGAGGAGTGCTTGTGTTCCCTAAAACAAGTAAACAACAGAGCTACAGAGCCAAGGCCACTTCCAGTCTAGGGAATATACCTGGGGAAAACTGAAAATCAATAAGAAAGAGCGACCTCCAAATTTAGGGCTGCACTGGCTACAAGAACCTCAACTTGGGTACACCTTAAATATCCCAGGAAATATAAAAATGGTTCAAAACATTGTGGTACTTACGTACGATGGAATATCCCTTAGCCATGAAATCAATGTCATAAGACCAGTAGCAGCAAAGTGAGTGGATTCAGGTACGATGATTCTAAGTGAAATAAGTCACACAGAAAAAGGAACTTATCATAAGATATCACTTATGAAGATCCTGTAAACATGGCTACACGTGAACTGAGTTAGGAAAGAGAACAGAGTCTCACATTTAGAAAACACTCTTATGCCTGCATAAAGGGGAAGGAGAGGTGGGGTGATGCATAAAACCAGAGTTTGATATAAGCACAGGGACCGTTCCAAAAACCAACTTTGGAATAGACAAGACCTACACCTTCCTCAGTGAAAGAGACTCAAAACCCCATATTTCCCGCAGAGGAATATATCTGACTAGTAAGAATCTTAATACCTATGTATTGATATGACTCCATAAGGGAATCAAGTGTGTCTAGAGTGGCATAAACATGGCAGCGAGAATCAGCTCAAACCCACTATAAAAAGGAATTTCAAAAGCAAAACCAAAAAACAGGGAAATTCTTTACAATTCCTTCAGGGTGTCTGAGGAAACCTGGAAAGACCCTATCTACAATGACAGCTGGATGTGGCATAAGGCTGGACACTTGGGACTGAGAGGATTGGTGAGATTGGGTGAGCAAATGCAGACCCTTTCAAGCAATAATGCATGGCCCCCTTTCCATGGGTCCCAACTCTCCAGGTTCAAGGGAATATTACTACAGCTATAACATGTACAGGAAACCTAGAGAATGGACACACTGTGAATACGAAAGGTTTCTAAAACTCAACGAATAGTCCCTCTCCTGGTGCTCCAGTTTGACTTTCCAACTGCCTTACTATCAATCTCCCAACTTGGAGAGACAGGCCCTTTAACCTCCTGGTTTGCACAGGTTCCCAATTTGCCAGAGGATGGAAGGGACGAGGGAGAACCCATGAGAGAGTAGCTGTTAGGCATTTGGACGGGCACATGTCACTCTAATTTCCCGGCAGGAAGAAGAATTAACCAAAGTCTCAGCCACCCACCGGGAACCAGTATAGGACATGATCCAAAATTTTGGACTTGTGTTCAGCTCACAAAAAACGAGTTGAGAAATGGAGCTCAGGGGCACAGCAATTCACAAACTGGCAGAGTGATAAAGGACAACTATCGTCCAAAAATCTGTTGAGGGAAGTCAACGAGGCGGACTTGAAAGCGAGGCAAAATAGCAGGAAACAGATTTCAAGAGGTACCTTGGAATCGCCTGTAAAGCACAGGAAGAGGGGCACAACTTGGACAATGGTGCACTTGGCCAAAAAGGGCGTATGCGTTTTCTCCTGAATATATTCAGGAGAAAACGCATACGCCCTTTTTGGCCAAGCAAGCAAGCAGGCAATGCAAATCTGCACTACAAAGAAGTATCACTTCCCACCGGTCAAAAGGGACATCCACAAAATGTGTAAAAACCAGAAAGGCAAGACAGGCCCTGGAGAACAGGGAGCCTTGTTATGCTGATGGGCGGGATGTAAATTGCCAACTGCCTCAATGGAGGAGTGCATTGTGTTCCCTAAAACAAGTAAACAACAGAGCTACAGAGCCAAGGCCACTTCCAGTCTAGGGAATATACCTGGGGAAAACTGAAAATCAATAAGAAAGAGCCACCTCCAAATTTAGGGCTGCACTGGCTACAAGAACCTCAACTTGGGTACACCTTAAATATCCCAGGAAATATAAAAATGGTTCAAAACATTGTGGTACTTACGTACGATGGAATATCCCTCAGCCATGAAATCAATGTCATAAGACCAGTAGCAGCAAAGTGAGTGGATTCAGGTACGATGATTCTAAGTGAAATAAGTCACACAGAAAAAGAAACTTATCATAAGATATCACTTATGAAGATCCTGTAAACATGGCTACATGTGAACTGAGTTAGGAAAGAGAACAGAGTCTCACATTTAGAAAACACTCTTATGCCTGCATAAAGGGGAAGGAGAGGTGGGGTGATGCATAAAACCAGAGTTTGATATAAGCACAGGGACCGTTCCAAAAACCAACTTTGGAATAGACAAGACCTACACCTTCCTCAGTGAAAGAGACTCAAAACCCCATATTTCCCGCAGAGGAATATATCTGACTAGTAAGAATCTTAAAACCTATGTATTGATATGACTCCATAAGGGAATCAAGTGTGTCTAGAGTGGCATAAACATGGCAGCGAGAATCAGCTCAAACCCACTATAAAAAGGAATTTCAAAAGCAAAACCAAAAAACAGGGAAATTCTTTACAATTCCTTCAGGGTGTCTGAGGAAACCTGGAAAGACCCTGTCTACAATGACAGCTGGATGTGGCATAAGGCTGGACACTTGGGACTGAGAGGATTGGTGAGATTGGGTGAGCAAATGCAGACCCTTTCAAGCAATAATGCATGGCCCCCATTCCATGGGTCCCAACTCTCCAGGTTCAAGGGAATATTACTACAGCTATAACATGTACAGGAAACCTAGAGAATGGACACACTGTGAATACGAAAGGTTTCTAAAACTCAACGAATAGTCCCTCTCCTGGTGCTCCAGTTTGACTTTCCAACTGCCTTACTATCAATCTCCCAACTTGGAGAGACAGGCCCTTTAACCTCCTGGTTTGCACAGGTTCCCAATTTGGCAGAGGATGGAAGGGACGAGGGAGAACCCATGAGAGAGTAGCTGTTAGGCATTTGGACGGGCACATGTCAATCTAATTTCCCGGCAGGAAGAAGAATTAACCAAAGTCTCATCCACCCACCGGGAACCAGTATAGGACATGATCCAAAATTTTGGACTTGCGTTCAGCTCACAAAAAACGAGTTGAGAAATGGAGCTCAGGGGCACAGCAATTCACAAACTGGCAGAGTGATAAAGGATCACTATCGTCCAAAAATCTGTTGAGGGAAGTCAACGAGGCGGACTTGAAAGCGAGGCAAAATAGCAGGAAACAGATTTCAAGAGGTACCTTGGAATCGCCTGTAAAGCACAGGAAGAGGGGCACAACTTGGACAATGGTGCACTTGGCCAAAAAGGGCGTATGCGTTTTCTCCTGAATATATTCAGGAGAAAACGCATACGCCCTTTTTGGCCAAGCAAGCAAGCGGGCAATGCAAATCTGCACTACAAAGAAGTATCACTTCCCACCGGTCAAAAGGGACATCCACAAAATGTGTAAAAACCAGAAAGGCAAGACAGGCCCTGGAGAACAGGGAGCCTTGTTATGCTGATGGGCGGGATGTAAATTGCCAACTGCCTCACTGGAGGAGTGCATTGTGTTCCCTAAAACAAGTAAACAACAGAGCTACAGAGCCAAGGCCACTTCCAGTCTAGGGAATATACCTGGGGAAAACTGAAAATCAATAAGAAAGAGCCACCTCCAAATTTAGGGCTGCACTGGCTACAAGAACCTCAACTTGGGTACACCTTAAATATCCCAGGAAATATAAAAATGGTTCAAAACATTGTGGTACTTACGTACGATGGAATATCCCTCAGCCATGAAATCAATGTCATAAGACCAGTAGCAACAAAGTGAGTGGATTCAGGTACGATGATTCTAAGTGAAATAAGTCACACAGAAAAAGAAACTTATCATAAGATATCACTTATGAAGATCCTGTAAACATAGCTACACGTGAACTGAGTTAGGAAAGAGAACAGAGTCTCACATTTAGAAAACACTCTTATGCTTGCATAAAGGGGAAGGAGAGGTGGGGTGATGAATAAAACCAGAGTTTGATATAAGCACAGGGACCGTTTCAAAAACCAACTTTGGAATTAACAAGACTGACACCTTCCTCAGTGAAAGAGACTCAAAACCCCATATTTCCCACAGAGGAATATATCTGACTAGTAAGAATCTTAAAACCTATGTATTGATATGTCTCCATAAGGGAATCAAGTGTGTCTAGAGTGGCATAAACATGGCAGCGAGAATCAGCTCAAACCCACTATAAAAAGGAATTTCAAAAGCAAAACCAAAAAACAGGGAAATTCTTTACAATTCCTTCAGGGTGTCTGAGGAAACCTGGAAAGACCCTATCTACAATGACAGCTGGATGTGGCATAATGCTGGACACTTGGGAATGAGAGGATTGGTGAGATTGGGTGAGCAAATGCAGACCCTTTCAAGCAATAATGCATGGCCCCCATTCCATGGGTCCCAACTCTCCAGGTTCAAGGGAATATTACTACAGCTATAACATGTACAGGAAACCTAGAGAATGGACACACTGTGAATACGAATGGTTTCTAAAACTCAACGAATAGTCCCTCTCCTGGTGCTCCAGTTTGACTTTCCAACTGCCTTACTATCAATGTCCCAACTTGGAGAGACAGGCCCTTTAACCTCCTGGTTTGCACAGGTTCCCAATTTGGCAGAGGATGGAAGGGACGAGGGAGAACCCATGAGAGAGTAGCTGTTAGGCATTTGGACGGGCACATGTCACTCTAATTTCCCGGCAGGAAGAAGAATTAACCAAAGTCTCAGCCACCCACCGGGAACCAGTATAGGACATGATCCAAAATTTTGGACTTGCGCTCAGCTCACAAAAAACGAGTTGAGAAATGGAGCTCAGGGGCACAGCAATTCACAAACTGGCAGAGTGATAAAGGACAACTATCGTCCAAAAATCTGTTGAGGGAAGTCAACGAGGCGGACTTGAAAGTGAGGCAAAATAGCAGGAAACAGATTTCAAGAGGTACGTTGGAATCGCCTGTAAAGCACAGGAAGAGGGGCACAACTTGGACAATGGTGCACTTGGCCAAAAAGGGCGTATGCGTTTTCTCCTGAATATATTCAGGAGAAAACGCATACGCCCTTTTTGGCCAAGCAAGCAAGCGGGCAATGCAAATCTGCACTACAAAGAAGTATCTCTTCCCACCGGTCAAAAGGGACATCCACAAAATGTGTAAAAACCAGAAAGGCAAGACAGGCCCTGGAGAACAGGGAGCCTTGTTATGCTGATGGACGGGATGTAAATTGCCAACTGCCTCACTGGAGGAGTGCATTGTGTTACCTAAAACAAGTAAACAACAGAGCTACAGAGCCAAGGCCACTTCCAGTCTAGGGAATATACCTGGGGAAAACTGAAAATCAATAAGAAAGAGCCACCTCCAAATTTAGGGCTGCACTGGCTACAAGAACCTCAACTTGGGTACACCTTAAATATCCCAGGAAATATAAAAATGGTTCAAAACATTGTGGTACTTACGTACGATGGAATATCCCTCAGCCATGAAATCAATGTCATAAGACCAGTAGCAGCAAAGTGAGTGGATTCAGGTACGATGATTCTAAGTGAAATAAGTCACACAGAAAAAGAAACTTATCATAAGATATCACTTATGAAGATCCTGTAAACATGGCTACACGTGAACTGAGTTAGGAAAGAGAACAGAGTCTCACATTTAGAAAACACTCTTATGCCTGCATAAAGGGGAAGGAGAGGTGGGGTGATGCATAAAACCAGAGTTTGATATAAGCACAGGGACCGTTCCAAAAACCAACTTTGGAATAGACAAGACCTACACCTTCCTCAGTGAAAGAGACTCAAAACCCCATATTTCCCGCAGAGGAATATATCTGACTAGTAAGAATCTTAAAACCTATGTATTGATATGACTCCATAAGGGAATCAAGTGTGTCTAGAGTGGCATAAACATGGCAGCGAGAATCAGCTCAAACCCACTATAAAAAGGAATTTCAAAAGCAAAACCAAAAAACAGGGAAATTCTTTACAATTCCTTCAGGGTGTCTGAGGAAACCTGGAAAGACCCTGTCTACAATGACAGCTGGATGTGGCATAAGGCTGGACACTTGGGACTGAGAGGATTGGTGAGATTGGGTGAGCAAATGCAGACCCTTTCAAGCAATAATGCATGGCCCCCATTCCATGGGTCCCAACTCTCCAGGTTCAAGGGAATATTACTACAGCTATAACATGTACAGGAAACCTAGAGAATGGACACACTGTGAATACGAAAGGTTTCTAAAACTCAACGAATAGTCCCTCTCCTGGTGCTCCAGTTTGACTTTCCAACTGCCTTACTATCAATCTCCCAACTTGGAGAGACAGGCCCTTTAACCTCCTGGTTTGCACAGGTTCCCAATTTGGCAGAGGATGGAAGGGACGAGGGAGAACCCATGAGAGAGTAGCTGTTAGGCATTTGGACGGGCACATGTCACTCTAATTTCCCGGCAGGAAGAAGAATTAACCAAAGTCTCAGCCACCCACCGGGAACCAGTATAGGACATGATCCAAAATTTTGGACTTGCGTTCAGCTCACAAAAAACGAGTTGAGAAATGGAGCTCAGGGGCACAGCAATTCACAAACTGGCAGAGTGATAAAGGACAACTATCGTCCAAAAATCTGTTGAGGGAAGTCAACGAGGTGGACTTGAAAGCGAGGCAAAATAGCAGGAAACAGATTTCAAGAGGTACCTTGGAATCGCCTGTAAAGCACAGGAAGAGGGGCACAACTTGGACAATGGTGCACTTGGCCAAAAAGGGCGTATGCGTTTTCTCCTGAATATATTCAGGAGAAAACGCATACGCCCTTTTTGGCCAAGCAAGCAAGCGGGCAATGCAAATCTGCACTACAAAGAAGTATCACTTCCCACCGGTCAAAAGGGACATCCACAAAATGTGTAAAAACCAGAAAGGCAAGACAGGCCCTGGAGAACAGGGAGCCTTGTTATGCTGATGGGCGGGATGTAAATTGCCAACTGCCTCACTGGAGGAGTGCATTGTGTTCCCTAAAACAAGTAAACAACAGAGCTACAGAGCCAAGGCCACTTCCAGTCTAGGGAATATACCTGGGGAAAACTGAAAATCAATAAGAAAGAGCCACCTCCAAATTTAGTGCTGCACTGGCTACAAGAACCTCAACTTGGGTACACCTTAAATATCCCAGGAAATATAAAAATGGTTCAAAACATTGTGGTACTTACGTACGATGGAATATCCCTCAGCCATGAAATCAATGTCATAAGACCAGTAGCAGCAAAGTGAGTGGATTCAGGTACGATGATTCTAAGTGAAATAAGTCACACAGAAAAAGAAACTTATCATAAGATATCACTTATGAAGATCCTGTAAACATGGCTACACGTGAACTGAGTTAGGAAAGAGAACAGAGTCTCACATTTAGAAAACACTCTTATGCCTGCATAAAGGGGAAGGAGAGGTGGGGTGATGCATAAAACCAGAGTTTGATATAAGCACAGGGACCGTTCCAAAAACCAACTTTGGAATAGACAAGACCTACACCTTCCTCAGTGAAAGAGACTCAAAACCCCATATTTCCCACAGAGGAATATATCTGACTAGTAAGAATCTTAAAACCTATGTATTGATATGTCTCCATAAGGGAATCAAGTGTGTCTAGAGTGGCATAAACATGGCAGCGAGAATCAGCTCAAACCCACTATAAAAAGGAATTTCAAAAGCAAAACCAAAAAACAGGGAAATTCTTTACAATTCCTTCAGGGTGTCTGAGGAAACCTGGAAAGACCCTATCTACAATGACAGCTGGATGTGGCATAAGGCTGGACACTTGGGACTGAGAGGACTGGTGAGATTGGGTGAGCAAATGCAGACCCTTTCAAGCAATAATGCATGGCCCCCATTCCATGGGTCCCAACTCTCCATGTTCAAGGGAATATTACTACAGCTATAACATGTACAGGAAACCTAGAGAATGGACACACTGTGAATACGAAAGGTTTCTAAAACTCAACGAATAGTCCCTCTCCTGGTGCTCCAGTTTGACTTTCCAACTGCCTTACTATCAATCTCCCAACTTGGAGAGACAGGCGCTTTAACCTCCTGGTTTGCACAGGTTCCCAATTTGGCAGAGGATGGAAGGGACGAGGGAGAACCCATGAGAGAGTAGCTGTTAGGCATTTGGACGGGCACATGTCACTCTAATTTCCCGGCAGGAAGAAGAATTAACCAAAGTCTCAGCCACCCACCGGGAACCAGTATAGGACATGATCCAAAATTTTGGACTTGCGTTCAGCTCCCAAAAAACGAGTTGAGAAATGGAGCTCAGGGGCACAGCAATTCACATACTGGCAGAGTGATAAAGGACAACTATCGTCCAAAAATCTGTTGAGGGAAGTCAACGAGGCTGACTTGAAAGTGAGGCCAAATAACAGGAAACAGATTTCAAGAGGTACGTTGGAATCGCCTGTAAAGCACAGGAAGAGGGGCACAACTTGGACAATGGTGCACTTGGCCAAAAAGGGCGTATGCGTTTTCTCCTGAATATATTCAGGAGAAAACGCATACGCCCTTTTTGGCCAAGCAAGCAAGTGGGCAATGCAAATCTGCACTACAAAGAAGTTTCACTTCCCACCGGTCAAAAGGGACATCCACCAAATGTGTAAAAACCAGAAAGGCAAGACAGGCCCTGGAGAACTGGGAGCCTTGTTATGCTGATGGGCGGGATGTAAATTGCCAACTGCCTCACTGGAGGAGTGCATTGTGTTCCCTAAAACAAGTAAACAACAGAGCTACAGAGCCAAGGCCACTTCCAGTCTAGGGAATATACCTTGGGAAAACTGAAAATCAATAAGAAAGAGCCACCTCCAAATTTAGGGCTTCACTGGCTACAAGAACCTCAACTTGGGTACACCTTAAATATCCCAGGAAATATAAAAATGGTTCAAAACATTGTGGTACTTACGTACGATGGAATATCCCTCAGCCATGAAATCAATGTCATAAGACCAGTAGCAGCAAAGTGAGTGGATTCAGGTACGATGATTCTAAGTGAAATAAGTCACACAGAAAAAGAAACTTATCATATGATATCACTTAGGAAGATCCTGTAAACATGGCTACACGTGAACTGAGTTGGGAAAGAGAACAGAGTCTCACTTTTAGAAAACACTCTTATGCCTGCATAAAGGGGAAGGAGAGGTGGGGTGATGCATAAAACCAGAGTTTGATATAAGCACAGGGACCGTTTCAAAAACCAACTTTGGAATTGACAAAACCGACACCTTCCTCAATGAAAGAGACTCAAAACACCATATTTCAAACAGAGGAATATATCTGACTAGTAAGAATCTTAAAACCTATGTATTGATATGACTCCATAAGGGAATCAAGTGTGTCTAGAGTGGCATAAACATGGCAGCGAGAATCAGCTCAAACCCACTATAAAAAGGAATTTCAAAAGCAAAACCAAAAAACAGGGAAATTCTTTACAATTCCTTCAGGGTGTCTGAGGAAACCTGGAAAGACCCTATCTACAATGACAGCTGGATGTGGCATAAGGCTGGACACTTGGGACTGAGAGGATTGGTGAGATTGGGTGAGCAAATGCAGACCCTTTCAAGCAATAATGCATGGCCCCCATTCCATGGGTCCCAACTCTCCAGGTTCAAGGGAATATTACTACAGCTATAACATGTACAGGAAACCTAGAGAATGGACACACTGTGAATACGAAAGGTTTCTAAAACTCAACGAATAGTCCCTCTCCTGGTGCTCCAGTTTGACTTTCCAACTGCCTTACTATCAATCTCCCAACTTGGAGAGACAGGCCCTTTAACCTCCTGGTTTGCACAGGTTCCCAATTTGGCAGAGGATGGAAGGGACGAGGGAGAACCCATGAGAGAGTAGCTGTTAGGCATTTGGACGGGCACATGTCACTCTAATTTCCCGGCAGGAAGAAGAATTAACCAAAGTCTCAGCCACCCACCGGGAACCAGTATAGGACATGATCCAAAATTTTGGACTTGCGTTCAGCGCACAAAAAACGAGTTGAGAAATGGAGCTTAGGGGCACAGCAATTCACAAACTGGCAGAGTGATAAAGGACAACTATCGTCCAAAAATCTGTTGAGGGAAGTCAACGAGGCGGACTTGAAAGCGAGGCAAAATAGCAGGAAACAGATTTCAAGAGGTACCTTGGAATCGCCTGTAAAGCACAGGAAGAGGGGCACAACTTGGACAAAGGTGCACTTGGCCAAAAAGGGCGTATGCGTTTTCTCCTGAATATATTCAGGAGAAAACGCATACGCCCTTTTTGGCCAAGCAAGCAAGCGGGCAATGCAAATCTGCACTACAAAGAAGTATCATTTCCCACCGGTCAAAAGGGACATCCACAAAATGTGTAAAAACCAGAAAGGCAAGACAGGCCCTGGAGAACTGGGAGCCTTGTTATGCTGATGGGCGGGATGTAAATTGCCAACTGCCTCACTGGAGGAGTGCATTGTGTTCCCTAAAACAAGTAAACAACAGAGCTACAGAGCAAAGGCCACTTCCAGTCTAGGGAATATACCTTGGGAAAACTGAAAATCAATAAGAAAGAGCCACCTCCAAATTTAGGGCTGCACTGACTACAAGAACCTCAACTTGGGTACACCTTAAATATCCCAGGAAATATAAAAATGGTTCAAAACATTGTGGTACTTACGTACGATGGAATATCCCTCAGCCATGAAATCAATGTCATAAGACCAGTAGCAGCAAAGTGAGTGGATTCAGGTACGATGATTCTAAGTGAAATAAGTCACACAGAAAAAGAAACTTATCATAAGATATCACTTATGAAGATCCTGTAAACATGGCTACACATGAACTGAGTTAGGAAAGAGAACAGAGTCTCACATTTAGAAAACACTCTTATGTCTGCATAAAGGGGAAGGAGAGGTGGGGTGATGCATAAAACCAGAGTTTGATATAAGCACAGGGACCGTTTCAAAAACCAACTTTGGAATAGACAAGACCTACACCTTCCTCAGTGAAAGAGACTCAAAACCCCATATTTCCCACAGAGGAATATATCTGACTAGTAAGAATCTTAAAACCTATGTATTGATATGTCTCCATAAGGGAATCAAGTGTGTCTAGAGTGGCATAAACATGGCAGCAAGAATCAGCTCAAACACACTATAAAAAGGAATTTCAAAAGCAAAACCAAAAAACAGGGAAATTCTTTACAATTCCTTCAGGGTGTCTGAGGAAACCTGGAAAGACCCTATCTACCATGACAGCTGGATGTGGCATAAGGCTGGACACTTGGGACTGAGAGGATTGGTGAGATTGGGTGAGCAAATGCAGACACTTTCAAGCAATAATGCATGGCCCCCATTCCATGGGTCCCAACTCTCCAGGTACAAGGGAATATTACTACAGCTATAACATGTACAGGAAACCTAGAGAATGGACACACTGTGAATACGAAAGGTTTCTAAAACTCAACGAATAGTCCCTCTCCTGGTGCTCCAGTTTGACTTTCCAACTGCCTTACTATCAATCTCCCAACTTGGAGAGACAGGCCCATTAACCTCCTGGTTTGCACAGGTTCCCAATTTGGCAGAGGATGGAAGGGACGAGGGAGAACCCATGAGAGAGTAGCTGTTAGGCATTTGGACGGGCACATGTCACTCTAATTTCCCGGCAGGAAGAAGAATTAACCAAAGTCTCAGCCACCCACCAGGAACGAGTATAGGACATGATCCAAAATTTTGGACTTGCGTTCAGCTCCCAAAAAACGAGTTGAGAAATGGAGCTCAGGGGCACAGCAATTCACATACTGGCAGAGTGATAAAGGACAACTATCGTCCAAAAATCTGTTGAGGGAAGTCAACGAGGCTGACTTGAAAGTGAGGCAAAATAGCAGGAAACAGATTTCAAGAGGTACGTTGGAATCACCTGTAAAGCACAGGAAGAGGGGCACAACTTGGACAATGGTGCACTTGGCCAAAATGGGCGTATGCGTTTTCTCCTGAATATATTCAGGAGAAAACGCATACGCCCATTTTGGCCAAGCAAGCAAGCGGGCAATGCAAATCTGCACTACAAAGAAGTATCACTTCCCACCGGTCAAACGGGACATCCACAAAATGTGCAAAAACCAGAAAGGCAAGACAGGCCCTGGAGAACTGGGAGCCTTGTTATGCTGATGGGCGGGATGTAAATTGCCAACTGCCTCACTGGAGGAGTGCATTGTGTTCCCTAAAACAAGTAAACAACAGAGCTATAGAGCCAAGGCCACTTCCAGTCTAAGGAATATACCTTGGGAAAACTGAAAATCAATAAGAAAGAGCCACCTCCAAATTTAGGGCTGCACTGACTACAAGAACCTCAACTTGGGTACACCTTAAATATCCCAGGAAATATAAAAATGGTTCAAAACATTGTGGTACTTACGTACGATGGAATATCCCTCAGCCATGAAATCAATGTCATAAGACCAGTAGCAGCAAAGTGAGTGGATTCAGGTACGATGATTCTAAGTGAAATAAGTCACACAGAAAAAGAAACTTATCATAAGATATCACTTATTATGATCCTGTAAACATGGCTACACGTGAACTGAGTTAGGAAAGAGAACAGGGTCTCACATTTAGAAAACACTCTTATGCCTGCATAAAGGGGAAGGAGAGGTGGGGTGATGCATAAAACCAGAGTTTGATATAAGCACGGGGACCGTTCCAAAAACCAACTTTGGAATTGACAAGACCGACACCTTCCTTAGTGAAAGAGACTCAAAACCCCATATTTCCCACAGAGGAATATATCTGACTAGTAAGAATCTTAAAACCTATGTATTGATATGTCTCCATAAGGGAATCAAGTGTGTCTAGAGTGGCATAAACATGGCAGCGAGAATCAGCTCAAACCCACTATAAAAAGGAATTTCAAAAGCAAAACCAAAAAACAGGGAAATTCTTTACAATTCCTTCAGGGTGTCTGAGGAAACCTGGAAAGACCCTATCTACAATGACAGCTGGATGTGGCATAAGGCTGGACACTTGGGACTGAGAGGATTGGTGAGATTGGGTGAGCAAATGCAGACCCTTTCAAGCAATAATGCATGGCCCCCATTCCATGGGTCCCAACTCTCCATGTTCAAGGGAATATTACTACAGCTATAACATGTACAGGAAACCTAGAGAATGGACACACTGTGAATACGAAAGGTTTCTAAAACTCAACGAATAGTCCCTCTCCTGGTGCTCCAGTTTGACTTTCCAACTGCCTTACTATCAATCTCCCAACTTGGAGAGACAGGCCCTTTAACCTCCTGGTTTGCACAGGTTCCCAATTTGGCAGAGGATGGAAGGGACGAGGGAGAACCCATGAGAGAGTAGCTGTTAGGCATTTGGACGGGCACATGTCACTCTAATTTCCCGGCAGGAAGAAGAATTAACCAAAGTCTCAGCCACCCACCGGGAACCAGTATAGGACATGATCCAAAATTTTGGACTTGAGTTCAGCTCACAAAAAACGAGTTGAGAAATGGAGCTCAGGGGCACAGCAATTCACAAACTGGCAGAGTGATAAAGGACAACTATCGTCCAAAAATCTGTTGAGGGAAGTCAACGAGGCGGACTTGAAAGTGAGGCAAAATAGCAGGTAACAGATTTCAAGAGGTACGTTGGAATCGCCTGTAAAGCACAGGAAGAGGGGCACAACTTGGACAATGGTGCACTTGGCCAAAAAGGGCGTATGCGTTTTCTCCTGAATATATTCAGGAGAAAACGCATACGCCCTTTTTGGCCAAGCAAGCAAGCGGGCAATGCAAATCTGCACTACAAAGAAGTATCATTTCCCACCGGTCAAAAGGGACACCCACAAAATGTGTAAAAACCAGAAAGGCAAGACAGGCCCTGAGGAACTGGGAGCCTTGTTATGCTGATGGGTGGGATGTAAATTGCCAACTGCCTCACTGGAGGAGTGCATTGTGTTCCCTAAAACAAGTAAACAACAGAGCTACAGAGCCAAGGCCACTTCCAGTCTAGGGAATATACCTTGGGAAAACTGAAAATCAATAAGAAAGAGCCACCTCCAAATTTAGGGCTGCACTGACTACAAGAACCTCAACTTGGGTACACCTTAAATATCCCAGGAAATATAAAAATGGTTCAAAACATTGTGGTACTTACGTACGATGGAATATCCCTCAGCCATGAAATCAATGTCATAAGAGCAGTAGCAACAAAGTGAGTGGATTCTGGTACGATGATTCTAAGTGAAATAAGTCACACAGAAAAAGAAACTTATCATAAGATATCACTTATGAAGATCCTGTAAACATGGCTACACGTGAACTGAGTTAGGAAAGAGAACAGAGTCTCACATTTAGAAAACACTCTTATGCCTGCATAAAGGGGAAGGAGAGGTGGGGTGATGCATAAAACCAGAGTTTGATATAAGCACAGGGACCGTTTCAAAAACCAACTTTGGAATTGACAAGACCGACACCTTCCTCAGTGAAAGAGACTCAAAACCCCATATTTCCCACAGAGGAATATATCTGACTAGTAAGAATCTTAAAACCTATGTATTGATATGTCTCCATAAGGGAATCAAGTGTATCTAGAGTGGCATAAACATGGCAGCGAGAATCAGCTCAAACCCACTATAAAAAGGAATTTCAAAAGCAAAACCAAAAAACAGGGAAATTCTTTACAATTCCTTCAGGGTGTCTGAGGAAACCTGGAAAGACCCTATCTACAATGACAGCTGGATGTGGCATAAGGCTGGACACTTGGGACTGAGAGGATTGGAGAGATTGGGTGAGCGAATGCAGACCCTTTCAAGCAATAATGC
Source organism: Mesoplodon densirostris (assembly GCF_025265405.1). Taxonomy (NCBI): domain Eukaryota; kingdom Metazoa; phylum Chordata; class Mammalia; order Artiodactyla; family Ziphiidae; genus Mesoplodon; species Mesoplodon densirostris. The sequence continues at coordinate 760,474 of NW_026778208.1, forward strand.
ATGGGCCCCATTCCATTGGTCCCAACTCTCCATGTTCAAGGGAATATTACTACAGCTATAACATGTACAGGAAACCTAGAGAATGGACACACTGTGAATACGAAAGGTTTCTAAAACTCAACGAATAGTCCCTCTCCTGATGCTCCAGTTTGACTTTCCAACTGCCTTACTATCAATCTCCCAACTTGGAGAGACAGGCCCTTTAACCTCCTGGTTTGCACAGGTTCCCAATTTGGCAGAGGATGGAAGGGACGAGGGAGAACCCATGAGAGAGTAGCTGTTAGGCATTTGGACGGGCACATGTCACTCTAATTTCCCGGCAGGAAGAAGAATTAACCAAAGTCTCAGCCACCCACCGGGAACCAGTATAGGACATGATCCAAAATTTTGGACTTGCGTTCAGCTCACAATAAACGAGTTGAGAAATGGAGCTCAGGGGCACAGCAATTCACAAACTGGCAGAGTGATAAAGGACAACTATCGTCCAAAAATCTGTTGAGGGAAGTCAACGAGGCGGACTTGAAAGCGAGGCAAAATAGCAGGAAACAGATTTCAAGAGGTACCTTGGAATCGCCTGTAAAGCACAGGAAGAGGGGCACAACTTGGACAATGGTGCACTTGGCCAAAAAGGGCGTATGCGTTTTCTCCTGAATATATTCAGGAGAAAACGCATACGCCCTTTTTGGCCAAGCAAGCAAGCGGGCAATGCAAATCTGCACTACAAAGAAGTATCACTTCCCACCGGTCAAAAGGGACATCCACAAAATGTGTAAAAACCAGAAAGGCAAGACAGGCCCTGGAGAACTGGGAGCCTTGTTATGCTGATGGGCGGGATGTAAATTGCCAACTGCCTCACTGGAGGAGTGCATTGTGTTCCCTAAAACAAGTAAACAACAGAGCTACAGAGCAAAGGCCACTTCCAGTCTAGGGAATATACCTTGGGAAAACTGAAAATCAATAAGAAAGAGCCACCTCCAAATTTAGGGCTGCACTGACTACAAGAACCTCAACTTGGGTACACCTTAAATATCCCAGGAAATATAAAAATGGTTCAAAACATTGTGGTACTTACGTATGATGGAATATCCCTCAGCGATGAAATCAATGTCATAAGACCAGTAGCAGCAAAGTGAGTGGATTCAGGTACGATGATTCTAAGTGAAATAAGTCACACAGAAAAAGAAACTTATCATAAGATATCACTTATGAAGATCCTGTAAACATGGCTACACGTGAACTGAGTTAGGAAAGAGAACAGAGTCTCACATTTAGAAAACACTCTTATGCCTGCATAAAGGGGAAGGAGAGGTGGGGTGATGCATAAAACCAGAGTTTGATATAAGCACAGGGACCGTTCCAAAAACCAACTTTGGAATAGACAAGACCTACACCTTCCTCAGTGAAAGAGACTCAAAACCCCATATTTCCCGCAGAGGAATATATCTGACTAGTAAGAATCTTAAAACCTATGTATTGATATGACTCCATAAGGGAATCAAGTGTGTCTAGTGGCATAAACATGGCAGCGAGAATCAGCTCAAACCCACTATAAAAAGGAATTTCAAAAGCAAAACCAAAAAACAGGGAAATTCTTTACAATTCCTTCAGGGTGTCTGGGGAAACCTGGAAAGACCCTATCTACAATGACAGCTGGATGTGGCATAAGGCTGGACACTTGGGACTGAGAGGATTGGTGAGATTGGGTGAGCAAATGCAGACCCTTTCAAGCAATAATGCATGGCCCCCATTCCATGGGTCCCAACTCTCCAGGTTCAAGGGAATATTACTACAGCTATAACATGTACAGGAAACCTAGAGAATGGACACACTGTGAATACGAAAGGTTTCTAAAACTCAACGAATAGTCCCTCTCCTGGTGCTCCAGTTTGACTTTCCAACTGCCTTACTATCAATCTCCGAACTTGGACAGACAGGCCCTTTAACCTCCTGGTTTGCACAGGTTCCCAATTTGGCAGAGGATGGAAGGGACGAGGGAGAACCCATGAGAGAGTAGCTGTTAGGCATTTGGACGGGCACATGTCACTCTAATTTCCCGGCAGGAAGAAGAATTAACCAAAGTCTCAGCCACCCACCGGGAACCAGTATAGGACATGATCCAAAATTTTGGACTTGCGTTCAGCTCACAAAAAACGAGTTGAGAAATGGAGCTCAGGGGCACAGCAATTAACAAACTGGCAGAGTGATAAAGGACAACTATCGTCCAAAAATCTGTTGAGGGAAGTCAACGAGGCGGACTTGAAAGCGAGGCAAAATAGCAGGAAACAGATTTCAAGAGGTACCTTGGAATCGCCTGTAAAGCACAGGAAGAGGGGCACAACTTGGACAATGGTGCACTTGGCCAAAAAGGGCGTATGCGTTTTCTCCTGAATATATTCAGGAGAAAACGCATACGCCCTTTTTGGCCAAGCAAGCAAGCGGGCAATGCAAATCTGCACTACAAAGAAGTATCATTTCCCACCTGTCAAAAGGGACATCCACAAAATGTGTAAAAACCAGAAAAGCAAGACAGGCCCTGGAGAACTGGGAGCCTTGTTATGCTGATGGGCGGGATGTAAATTGCCAACTGCCTCACTGGAGGAGTGCATTGTGTTCCCTAAAACAAGTAAACAACAGAGCTACAGAGCCAAGGCCACTTCCAGTCTAGGGAATATACCTTGGGAAAACTGAAAATCAATAAGAAAGAGCCACCTCCAAATTTAGGGCTGCACTGACTACAAGAACCTCAACTTGGGTACACCTTAAATATCCCAGGAAATATAAAAATGGTTCAAAACATTGTGGTACTTACGTACGATGGAATATCCCTCAGCCATGAAATCAATGTCATAAGACCAGTAGCAGCAAAGTGAGTGGATTCAGGTACGATGATTCTAAGTGAAATAAGTCACACAGAAAAAGAAACTTATCATAAGATATCACTTATGAAGATCCTGTAAACATGGCTACACATGAACTGAGTTAGGAAAGAGAACAGAGTCTCACATTTAGAAAACACTCTTATGTCTGCATAAAGGGGAAGGAGAGGTGGGGTGATGCATAAAACCAGAGTTTGATATAAGCACAGGGACCGTTTCAAAAACCAACTTTGGAATAGACAAGACCTACACCTTCCTCAGTGAAAGAGACTCAAAACCCCATATTTCCCGCAGAGGAATATATCTGACTAGTAAGAATCTTAAATCCTATGTATTGATATGTCTCCATAAGGGAATCAAGTGTGTCTAGAGTGGCATAAACATGGCAGCGAGAATCAGCTCAAACCCACTATAAAAAGGAATTTCAAAAGCAAAACCAAAAAACAGGGAAATTCTTTACAATTCCTTCAGGGTGTCTGAGGAAACCTGGAAAGACCCTATCTACAATGACAGCTGGATGTGGCATAAGGCTGGACACTTGGGACTGAGAGGATTGGTGAGATTGGGTGAGCAAATGCAGACCCTTTCAAGCAATAATGCATGGCCCCCATTCCATGGGTCCCAACTCTCCAGGTTCAAGGGAATATTACTACAGCTATAACATGTACAGGAAACCTAGAGAATGGACACACTGTGAATATGAAAGGTTTCTAAAACTCAACGAATAGTCCCTCTCCTGGTGCTCCAGTTTGACTTTCCAACTGCCTTACTATCAATCTCCCAACTTGGAGAGACAGGCCCTTTAACCTCCTGGTTTGCACAGGTTCCCAATTTGCCAGAGGATGGAAGGGACGAGGGAGAACCCATGAGAGAGTAGCTGTTAGGCATTTGGACGGGCACATGTCACTCTAATTTCCCGGCAGGAAGAAGAATTAACCAAAGTCTCAGCCACCCAACGGGAACCAGTATAGGACATGATCCAAAATTTTGGACTTGCGTTCAGCTCACAAAAAACGAGTTGAGAAATGGAGCTCAGGGGCACAGCAATTCACAAACTGGCAGAGTGATAAAGGACAACTATCGTCCAAAAATCTGTTGAGGGAAGTCAACGAGGCGGACTTGAAAGCGAGGCAAAATAGCAGGAAACAGATTTCAAGAGGTACCTTGGAATCGCCTGTAAAGCACAGGAAGAGGGGCACAACTTGGACAATGGTGCACTTGGCCAAAAAGGGCGTATGCGTTTTCTCCTGAATATATTCAGGAGAAAACGCATACGCCCTTTTTGGCCAAGCAAGCAAGCGGGCAATGCAAATCTGCACTACAAAGAAGTATCACTTCCCACCGGTCAAAAGGGACATCCACAAAATGTGTAAAAACCAGAAAGGCAAGACAGGCCCTGAGGAACTGGGAGCCTTGTTATGCTGATGGGTGGGATGTAAATTGCCAACTGCCTCACTGGAGGAGTGCATTGTGTTCCCTAAAACAAGTAAACAACAGAGCTACAGAGCCAAGGCCACTTCCAGTCTAGGGAATATACCTTGGGAAAACTGAAAATCAATAAGAAAGAGCCACCTCCAAATTTAGGGCTGCACTGACTACAAGAACCTCAACTTGGGTACACCTTAAATATCCCAGGAAATATAAAAATGGTTCAAAACATTGTGGTACTTACGTACGATGGAATATCCCTCAGCCATGAAATCAATGTCATAAGACCAGTAGCAGCAAAGTGAGTGGATTCAGGTACGATGATTCTAAGTGAAATAAGTCACACAGAAAAAGAAACTTATCATAAGATATCACTTATGAAGATCCTGTAAACATGGCTACACATGAACTGAGTTAGGAAAGAGAACAGAGTCTCACATTTAGAAAACACTCTTATGTCTGCATAAAGGGGAAGGAGAGGTGGGGTGATGCATAAAACCAGAGTTTGATATAAGCACAGGGACCGTTTCAAAAACCAACTTTGGAATAGACAAGACCTACACCTTCCTCAGTGAAAGAGACTCAAAACCCCATATTTCCCGCAGAGGAATATATCTGACTAGTAAGAATCTTAAATCCTATGTATTGATATGTCTCCATAAGGGAATCAAGTGTGTCTAGAGTGGCATAAACATGGCAGCGAGAATCAGCTCAAACCCACTATAAAAAGGAATTTCAAAAGCAAAACCAAAAAACAGGGAAATTCTTTACAATTCCTTCAGGGTGTCTGAGGAAACCTGGAAAGACCCTATCTACAATGACAGCTGGATGTGGCATAAGGCTGGACACTTGGGACTGAGAGGATTGGTGAGATTGGGTGAGCAAATGCAGACCCTTTCAAGCAATAATGCATGGCCCCCATTCCATGGGTCCCAACTCTCCAGGTTCAAGGGAATATTACTACAGCTATAACATGTACAGGAAACCTAGAGAATGGACACACTGTGAATATGAAAGGTTTCTAAAACTCAACGAATAGTCCCTCTCCTGGTGCTCCAGTTTGACTTTCCAACTGCCTTACTATCAATCTCCCAACTTGGAGAGACAGGCCCTTTAACCTCCTGGTTTGCACAGGTTCCCAATTTGCCAGAGGATGGAAGGGACGAGGGAGAACCCATGAGAGAGTAGCTGTTAGGCATTTGGACGGGCACATGTCACTCTAATTTCCCGGCAGGAAGAAGAATTAACCAAAGTCTCAGCCACCCAACGGGAACCAGTATAGGACATGATCCAAAATTTTGGACTTGCGTTCAGCTCACAAAAAACGAGTTGAGAAATGGAGCTCAGGGGCACAGCAATTCACAAACTGGCAGAGTGATAAAGGACAACTATCGTCCAAAAATCTGTTGAGGGAAGTCAACGAGGCGGACTTGAAAGCGAGGCAAAATAGCAGGAAACAGATTTCAAGAGGTACCTTGGAATCGCCTGTAAAGCACAGGAAGAGGGGCACAACTTGGACAATGGTGCACTTGGCCAAAAAGGGCGTATGCGTTTTCTCCTGAATATATTCAGGAGAAAACGCATACGCCCTTTTTGGCCAAGCAAGCAAGCGGGCAATGCAAATCTGCACTACAAAGAAGTATCACTTCCCACCGGTCAAAAGGGACATCCACAAAATGTGTAAAAACCAGAAAGGCAAGACAGGCCCTGAGGAACTGGGAGCCTTGTTATGCTGATGGGTGGGATGTAAATTGCCAACTGCCTCACTGGAGGAGTGCATTGTGTTCCCTAAAACAAGTAAACAACAGAGCTACAGAGCCAAGGCCACTTCCAGTCTAGGGAATATACCTTGGGAAAACTGAAAATCAATAAGAAAGAGCCACCTCCAAATTTAGGGCTGCACTGACTACAAGAACCTCAACTTGGGTACACCTTAAATATCCCAGGAAATATAAAAATGGTTCAAAACATTGTGGTACTTACGTATGATGGAATATCCCTCAGCGATGAAATCAATGTCATAAGACCAGTAGCAGCAAAGTGAGTGGATTCAGGTACGATGATTCTAAGTGAAATAAGTCACACAGAAAAAGAAACTTATCATAAGATATCACTTATGAAGATCCTGTAAACATGGCTACACGTGAACTGAGTTAGGAAAGAGAACAGAGTCTCACATTTAGAAAACACTCTTATGCCTGCATAAAGGGGAAGGAGAGGTGGGGTGATGCATAAAACCAGAGTTTGATATAAGCACAGGGACCGTTCCAAAAACCAACTTTGGAATAGACAAGACCTACACCTTCCTCAGTGAAAGAGACTCAAAACCCCATATTTCCCGCAGAGGAATATATCTGACTAGTAAGAATCTTAAATCCTATGTATTGATATGTCTCCATAAGGGAATCAAGTGTGTCTAGAGTGGCATAAACATGGCAGCGAGAATCAGCTCAAACCCACTATAAAAAGGAATTTCAAAAGCAAAACCAAAAAACAGGGAAATTCTTTACAATTCCTTCAGGGTGTCTGAGGAAACCTGGAAAGACCCTATCTACAATGACAGCTGGATGTGGCATAAGGCTGGACACTTGGGACTGAGAGGATTGGTGAGATTGGGTGAGCAAATGCAGACCCTTTCAAGCAATAATGCATGGCCCCCATTCCATGGGTCCCAACTCTCCAGGTTCAAGGGAATATTACTACAGCTATAACATGTACAGGAAACCTAGAGAATGGACACACTGTGAATATGAAAGGTTTCTAAAACTCAACGAATAGTCCCTCTCCTGGTGCTCCAGTTTGACTTTCCAACTGCCTTACTATCAATCTCCCAACTTGGAGAGACAGGCCCTTTAACCTCCTGGTTTGCACAGGTTCCCAATTTGCCAGAGGATGGAAGGGACGAGGGAGAACCCATGAGAGAGTAGCTGTTAGGCATTTGGACGGGCACATGTCACTCTAATTTCCCGGCAGGAAGAAGAATTAACCAAAGTCTCAGCCACCCAACGGGAACCAGTATAGGACATGATCCAAAATTTTGGACTTGCGTTCAGCTCACAAAAAACGAGTTGAGAAATGGAGCTCAGGGGCACAGCAATTCACAAACTGGCAGAGTGATAAAGGACAACTATCGTCCAAAAATCTGTTGAGGGAAGTCAACGAGGCGGACTTGAAAGCGAGGCAAAATAGCAGGAAACAGATTTCAAGAGGTACCTTGGAATCGCCTGTAAAGCACAGGAAGAGGGGCACAACTTGGACAATGGTGCACTTGGCCAAAAAGGGCGTATGCGTTTTCTCCTGAATATATTCAGGAGAAAACGCATACGCCCTTTTTGGCCAAGCAAGCAAGCGGGCAATGCAAATCTGCACTACAAAGAAGTATCACTTCCCACCGGTCAAAAGGGACATCCACAAAATGTGTAAAAACCAGAAAGGCAAGACAGGCCCTGGAGAACTGGGAGCCTTGTTATGCTGATGGGCGGGATGTAAATTGCCAACTGCCTCACTGGAGGAGTGCATTGTGTTCCCTAAAACAAGTAAACAACAGAGCTACAGAGCCAAGGCCACTTCCAGTCTAGGGAATATACCTTGGGAAAACTGAAAATCAATAAGAAAGAGCCACCTCCAAATTTAGGGCTGCACTGACTACAAGAACCTCAACTTGGGTACACCTTAAATATCCCAGGAAATATAAAAATGGTTCAAAACATTGTGGTACTTACGTACGATGGAATATCCCTCAGCCATGAAATCAATGTCATAAGACCAGTAGCAGCAAAGTGAGTGGATTCAGGTACGATGATTCTAAGTGAAATAAGTCACACAGAAAAAGAAACTTATCATAAGATATCACTTATGAAGATCCTGTAAGCATGGCTACACGTGAATTGAGTTAGGAAAGGGAACAGAGTCTCACATTTAGAAAACACTCTTATGCCTGCATAAAGGGGAAGGAGAGGTGGGGTGATGCATAAAACCAGAGTTTGATATAAGCACAGGGACCGTTTCAAAAACCAACTTTGGAATTGACAAGACCGACACCTTCCTCAGTGAAAGAGACTCAAAACCCCATATTTCCCACAGAGGAATATATCTGACTACTAAGAATCTTAAAACCTATGTATTGATATGTCTCCATAAGGGAATCAAGTGTGTCTAGAGTGGCATAAACATGGCAGCGAGAATCAGCTCAAACCCAGTATAAAAAGGAATTTCAAAAGCAAAACCAAAAAACAGGGAAATTCTTTACAATTCCTTCAGGGTGTCTGAGGAAACCTGGAAAGACCCTATCTACAATGACAGCTGGATGTGGCATAAGGCTGGACACTTGGGACTGAGAGGATTGGAGAGATTGGGTGAGCAAATGCAGACCCTTTCAAGCAATAATGCATGGCCCCCATTCCATGGGTCCCAACTCTCCAGGTTCAAGGGAATATTACTACAGCTATAACATGTACAGGAAACCTAGAGAATGGACACACTGTGAATACGAAAGGTTTCTAAAACTCAACGAATAGTCCCTCTCCTGGTGCTCCAGTTTGACTTTCCAACTGCCTTACTATCAATCTCCCAACTTGGAGAGACAGGCCCTTTAACCTCCTGGTTTGCACAGGTTCCCAATTTGGCAGAGGATGGAAGGGACGAGGGAGAACCCATGAGAGAGTAGCTGTTAGGCATTTGGACGGGCACATGTCACTCTAATTTCCCGGCAGGAAGAAGAATTAACCAAAGTCTCAGCCACCCACCGGGAACCAGTATAGGACATGATCCAAAATTTTGGACTTGCGTTCAGCTCACAAAAAACGAATTGAGAAATGGAGCTCAGGGGCACAGCAATTCAAAAACTGGCAGAGTGATAAAGGACAACTATCGTCCAAAAATCTGTTGAGGGAAGTCAACGAGGCGGACTTGAAAGCGAGGCAAAATAGCAGGAAATAGATTTCAAGAGGTACCTTGGAATCGCCTGTAAAGCACAGGAAGAGGGGCACAACTTGGACAATGGTGCACTTGGCCAAAAAGGGCGTATGCGTTTTCTCCTGAATATATTCAGGAGAAAACGCATACGCCCTTTTTGGCCAAGCAAGCAAGCGGGCAATGCAAATCTGCACTACAAAGAAGTATCACTTCCCACCGGTCAAAAGGGACATCCACAAAATGTGTAAAAACCAGAAAGGCAAGACAGGCCCTGGAGAACTGGGAGCCTTGTTATGCTGATGGGCGGGATGTAAACTGCCAACTGCCTCACTGGAGGAGTGCATTGTGTTCCCTAAAACAAGTAAACAACAGAGCTACAGAGCCAAGGCCACTTCCAGTCTAGGGAATATACCTTGGGAAAACTGAAAATCAATAAGAAAGAGCCACCTCCAAATTTAGGGCTGCACTGACTACAAGAACCTCAACTTGGGTACACCTTAAATATCCCAGGAAATATAAAAATGGTTCAAAACATTTTGGTACTTACGTATGATGGAATATCCCTCAGCGATGAAATCAATGTCATAAGACCAGTAGCAGCAAAGTGAGTGGATTCAGGTACGATGATTCTAAGTGAAATAAGTCACACAGAAAAAGAAACTTATCATAAGATATCACTTATGAAGATCCTGTAAACATGGCTACACGTGAACTTAGTTAGGAAAGAGAACAGAGTCTCACATTTAGAAAACACTCTTATGCCTGCATAAAGGGGAAGGAGAGGTGGGGTGATGCATAAAACCAGAGTTTGATATAAGCACAGGGACCGTTCCAAAAACCAACTTTGGAATAGACAAGACCTACACCTTCCTCAGTGAAAGAGACTCAAAACCCCATATTTCACGCAGAGGAATATATCTGACTAGTAAGAATCTTAAAACCTATGTATTGATATGACTCCATAAGGGAATCAAGTGTGTCTAGTGGCATAAACATGGCAGCGAGAATCAGCTCAAACCCACTATAAAAAGGAATTTCAAAAGCAAAACCAAAAAACAGGGAAATTCTTTACAATTCCTTCAGGGTGTCTGGGGAAACCTGGAAAGACCCTATCTACAATGACAGCTGGATGTGGCATAAGGCTGGACACTTGGGACTGAGAGGATTGGTGAGATTGGGTGAGCAAATGCAGACCCTTTCAAGCAATAATGCATGGCCCCCATTCCATGGGTCCCAACTCTCCAGGTTCAAGGGAATATTACTACAGCTATAACATGTACAGGAAACCTAGAGAATGGACACACTGTGAATATGAAAGGTTTCTAAAACTCAACGAATAGTCCCTCTCCTGGTGCTCCAGTTTGACTTTCCAACTGCCTTACTATCAATCTCCCAACTTGGAGAGACAGGCCCTTTAACCTCCTGGTTTGCACAGGTTCCCAATTTGCCAGAGGATGGAAGGGACGAGGGAGAACCCATGAGAGAGTAGCTGTTAGGCATTTGGACGGGCACATGTCACTCTAATTTCCCGGCAGGAAGAAGAATTAACCAAAGTCTCAGTCACCCACCGGGAACCAGTATAGGACATGATCCAAAATTTTGGACTTGCGTTCAGCTCACAAAAAACGAGTTGAGAAATGGAGCTCAGGGGCACAGCAATTCACAAACTGGCAGAGTGATAAAGGACAACTATCGTCCAAAAATCTGTTGAGGGAAGTCAACGAGGCGGACTTGAAAGCGAGGCAAAATAGCAGGAAACAGATTTCAAGAGGTACCTTGGAATCGCCTGTAAAGCACAGGAAGAGGGGCACAACTTGGACAATGGTGCACTTGGCCAAAAAGGGCGTATGCGTTTTCTCCTGAATATATTCAGGAGAAAACGCATACGCCCTTTTTGGCCAAGCAAGCAAGCGGGCAATGCAAATCTGCACTACAAAGAAGTATCACTTCCCACCGGTCAAAAGGGACATCCACAAAATGTGTAAAAACCAGAAAGGCAAGACAGGCCCTGGAGAACTGGGAGCCTTGTTATGCTGATGGGCGGGATGTAAATTGCCAACTGCCTCACTGGAGGAGTGCATTGTGTTCCCTAAAACAAGTAAACAACAGAGCTACAGAGCCAAGGCCACTTCCAGTCTAGGGAATATACCTTGGGAAAACTGAAAATCAATAAGAAAGAGCCACCTCCAAATTTAGGGCTGCACTGACTACAAGAACCTCAACTTGGGTACACCTTAAATATCCCAGGAAATATAAAAATGGTTCAAAACATTGTGGTACTTACGTACGATGGAATATCCCTCAGCCATGAAATCAATGTCATAAGACCAGTAGCAGCAAAGTGAGTGGATTCAGGTACGATGATTCTAAGTGAAATAAGTCACACAGAAAAAGAAACTTATCATAAGATATCACTTATGAAGATCCTGTAAACATGGCTACACGTGAATTGAGTTAGGAAAGGGAACAGAGTCTCACATTTAGAAAACACTCTTATGCCTGCATAAAGGGGAAGGAGAGGTGGGGTGATGCATAAAACCAGAGTTTGATATAAGCACAGGGACCGTTTCAAAAACCAACTTTGGAATTGACAAGACCGACACCTTCCTTAGTGAAAGAGACTCAAAACCCCATATTTCCCACAGAGGAATATATCTGACTAGTAAGAATCTTAAAACCTATGTATTGATGTGTCTCCATAAGGGAATCAAGTGTGTCTAGAGTGGCATAAACATGGCAGCGAGAATCAGCTCAAACCCACTATAAAAAGGAATTTCAAAAGCAAAACCAAAAAACAGGGAAATTCTTTACAATTCCTTCAGGGTGTCTGAGGAAACCTGGAAAGACCCTATCTACAATGACAGCTGGATGTGGCATAAGGCTGGACACTTGGGACTGAGAGGATTGGTGAGATTGGGTGAGCGAATGCAGACCCTTTCAAGCAATAATGCATGGCCCCCATTCCATGGGTCCCAACTCTCCAGGTTCAAGGGAATATTAATACAGCTATAACATGTACAGGAAACCTAGAGAATGGACACACTGTGAATACGAAAGGTTTCTAAAACTCAACGAATAGTCCCTCTCCTGGTGCTCCAGTTTGACTTTCCAACTGCCTTACTATCAATCTCCCAACTTGGAGAGACAGGCCCTTTAACCTCCTGGTTTGCACAGGTTCCCAATTTGGCAGAGGATGGAAGGGACGAGGGAGAACCCATGAGAGAGTAGCTGTTAGGCATTTGGACGGGCACATGTCACTCTAATTTCCCGGCAGGAAGAAGAATTAACCAAAGTCTCAGCCACCCACCGGGAACCAGTATAGGACAGGATCCAAAATTTTGGACTTGCGTTCAGCTCACAAAAAACGAGTTGAGAAATGGAGCTCAGGGGCACAGCAATTCACAAACTGGCAGAGTGATAAAGGACAACTATCGTCCAAAAATCTGTTGAGGGAAGTCAACGAGGCGGACTTGAAAGCGAGGCAAAATAGCAGGAAACAGATTTCAAGAGGTACCTTGGAATCGCCTGTAAAGCACAGGAAGAGGGGCACAACTTGGACAATGGTGCACTTGGCCAAAAAGGGCGTATGCGTTTTCTCCTGAATATATTCAGGAGAAAACGCATACGCCCTTTTTGGCCAAGCAAGCAAGCGGGCAATGCAAATCTGCACTACAAAGAAGTATCACTTCCCACCGGTCAAAAGGGACATCCACAAAATGTGTAAAAACCAGAAAGGCAAGACAGGCCCTGGAGAACTGGGAGCCTTGTTATGCTGATGGGCGGGATGTAAATTGCCAACTGCCTCACTGGAGGAGTGCATTGTGTTCCCTAAAACAAGTAAACAACAGAGCTACAGAGCCAAGGCCACTTCCAGTCTAGGGAATATACCTGGGGAAAACTGAAAATCAATAAGAAAGAGCCACCTCCAAATTTAGGGCTGCACTGACTACAAGAACCTCAACTTGGGTACACCTTAAATATCCCAGGAAATATAAAAATGGTTCAAAACATTGTGGTACTTACGTACGATGGAATATCCCTCAGCCATGAAATCAATGTCATAAGACCAGTAGCAGCAAAGTGAGTGGATTCAGGTACGATGATTCTAAGTGAAATAAGTCACACAGAAAAAGAAACTTATCATAAGATATCACTTATGAAGATCCTGTAAACATGGCTACACGTGAACTGAGTTAGGAAAGAGAACAGAGTCTCACATTTAGAAAACACTCTTATGCCTGCATAAAGGGGAAGGAGAGGTGGGGTGATGCATAAAACCAGAGTTTGATATAAGCACAGGGACCGTTTCAAAAACCAACTTTGGAATAGACAAGACCTACACCTTCCTCAGTGAAAGAGACTCAAAACCTCATATTTCCCACAGAGGAATATATCTGACTAGTAAGAATCTTAAAACCTATGTATTGATGTGTCTCCATAAGGGAATCAAGTGTGTCTAGAGTGGCATAAACATGGCAGCGAGAATCAGCTCAAACCCACTATAAAAAGGAATTTCAAAAGCAAAACCAAAAAACAGGGAAATTCTTTACAATTCCTTCAGGGTGTCTGAGGAAACCTGGAAAGACCCTATCTACAATGACAGCTGGATGTGGCATAAGGCTGGACACTTGGGACTGAGAGGATTGGAGAGATTGGGTGAGCAAATGCAGACCCTTTCAAGCAATAATGCATGGCCCCCATTCCATGGGTCCCAACTCTCCAGGTTCAAGGGAATATTACTACAGCTATAACATGTACAGGAAACCTAGAGAATGGACACACTGTGAATACGAAAGGTTTCTAAAACTCAACGAATAGTCCCTCTCCTGGTGCTCCAGTTTGACTTTCCAACTGCCTTACTATCAATCTCCCAACTTGGAGAGACAGGCCCTTTAACCTCCTGGTTTGCACAGGTTCCCAATTTGGCAGAGGATGGAAGGGACGAGGGAGAACCCATGAGAGAGTAGCTGTTAGGCATTTGGACGGGCACATGTCACTCTAATTTCCCGGCAGGAAGAAGAATTAACCAAAGTCTCAGCCACCCACCGGGAACCAGTATAGGACATGATCCAAAATTTTGGACTTGCGTTCAGCTCACAAAAAACGAATTGAGAAATGGAGCTCAGGGGCACAGCAATTCAAAAACTGGCAGAGTGATAAAGGACAACTATCGTCCAAAAATCTGTTGAGGGAAGTCAACGAGGCGGACTTGAAAGCGAGGCAAAATAGCAGGAAATAGATTTCAAGAGGTACCTTGGAATCGCCTGTAAAGCACAGGAAGAGGGGCACAACTTGGACAATGGTGCACTTGGCCAAAAAGGGCGTATGCGTTTTCTCCTGAATATATTCAGGAGAAAACGCATACGCCCTTTTTGGCCAAGCAAGCAAGCGGGCAATGCAAATCTGCACTACAAAGAAGTATCACTTCCCACCGGTCAAAAGGGACATCCACAAAATGTGTAAAAACCAGAAAGGCAAGACAGGCCCTGGAGAACTGGGAGCCTTGTTATGCTGATGGGCGGGATGTAAACTGCCAACTGCCTCACTGGAGGAGTGCATTGTGTTCCCTAAAACAAGTAAACAACAGAGCTACAGAGCCAAGGCCACTTCCAGTCTAGGGAATATACCTTGGGAAAACTGAAAATCAATAAGAAAGAGCCACCTCCAAATTTAGGGCTGCACTGACTACAAGAACCTCAACTTGGGTACACCTTAAATATCCCAGGAAATATAAAAATGGTTCAAAACATTTTGGTACTTACGTATGATGGAATATCCCTCAGCGATGAAATCAATGTCATAAGACCAGTAGCAGCAAAGTGAGTGGATTCAGGTACGATGATTCTAAGTGAAATAAGTCACACAGAAAAAGAAACTTATCATAAGATATCACTTATGAAGATCCTGTAAACATGGCTACACGTGAACTTAGTTAGGAAAGAGAACAGAGTCTCACATTTAGAAAACACTCTTATGCCTGCATAAAGGGGAAGGAGAGGTGGGGTGATGCATAAAACCAGAGTTTGATATAAGCACAGGGACCGTTCCAAAAACCAACTTTGGAATAGACAAGACCTACACCTTCCTCAGTGAAAGAGACTCAAAACCCCATATTTCACGCAGAGGAATATATCTGACTAGTAAGAATCTTAAAACCTATGTATTGATATGACTCCATAAGGGAATCAAGTGTGTCTAGTGGCATAAACATGGCAGCGAGAATCAGCTCAAACCCACTATAAAAAGGAATTTCAAAAGCAAAACCAAAAAACAGGGAAATTCTTTACAATTCCTTCAGGGTGTCTGGGGAAACCTGGAAAGACCCTATCTACAATGACAGCTGGATGTGGCATAAGGCTGGACACTTGGGACTGAGAGGATTGGTGAGATTGGGTGAGCAAATGCAGACCCTTTCAAGCAATAATGCATGGCCCCCATTCCATGGGTCCCAACTCTCCAGGTTCAAGGGAATATTACTACAGCTATAACATGTACAGGAAACCTAGAGAATGGACACACTGTGAATATGAAAGGTTTCTAAAACTCAACGAATAGTCCCTCTCCTGGTGCTCCAGTTTGACTTTCCAACTGCCTTACTATCAATCTCCCAACTTGGAGAGACAGGCCCTTTAACCTCCTGGTTTGCACAGGTTCCCAATTTGCCAGAGGATGGAAGGGACGAGGGAGAACCCATGAGAGAGTAGCTGTTAGGCATTTGGACGGGCACATGTCACTCTAATTTCCCGGCAGGAAGAAGAATTAACCAAAGTCTCAGTCACCCACCGGGAACCAGTATAGGACATGATCCAAAATTTTGGACTTGCGTTCAGCTCACAAAAAACGAGTTGAGAAATGGAGCTCAGGGGCACAGCAATTCACAAACTGGCAGAGTGATAAAGGACAACTATCGTCCAAAAATCTGTTGAGGGAAGTCAACGAGGCGGACTTGAAAGCGAGGCAAAATAGCAGGAAACAGATTTCAAGAGGTACCTTGGAATCGCCTGTAAAGCACAGGAAGAGGGGCACAACTTGGACAATGGTGCACTTGGCCAAAAAGGGCGTATGCGTTTTCTCCTGAATATATTCAGGAGAAAACGCATACGCCCTTTTTGGCCAAGCAAGCAAGCGGGCAATGCAAATCTGCACTACAAAGAAGTATCACTTCCCACCGGTCAAAAGGGACATCCACAAAATGTGTAAAAACCAGAAAGGCAAGACAGGCCCTGGAGAACTGGGAGCCTTGTTATGCTGATGGGCGGGATGTAAATTGCCAACTGCCTCACTGGAGGAGTGCATTGTGTTCCCTAAAACAAGTAAACAACAGAGCTACAGAGCCAAGGCCACTTCCAGTCTAGGGAATATACCTTGGGAAAACTGAAAATCAATAAGAAAGAGCCACCTCCAAATTTAGGGCTGCACTGACTACAAGAACCTCAACTTGGGTACACCTTAAATATCCCAGGAAATATAAAAATGGTTCAAAACATTGTGGTACTTACGTACGATGGAATATCCCTCAGCCATGAAATCAATGTCATAAGACCAGTAGCAGCAAAGTGAGTGGATTCAGGTACGATGATTCTAAGTGAAATAAGTCACACAGAAAAAGAAACTTATCATAAGATATCACTTATGAAGATCCTGTAAACATGGCTACACGTGAATTGAGTTAGGAAAGGGAACAGAGTCTCACATTTAGAAAACACTCTTATGCCTGCATAAAGGGGAAGGAGAGGTGGGGTGATGCATAAAACCAGAGTTTGATATAAGCACAGGGACCGTTTCAAAAACCAACTTTGGAATTGACAAGACCGACACCTTCCTTAGTGAAAGAGACTCAAAACCCCATATTTCCCACAGAGGAATATATCTGACTAGTAAGAATCTTAAAACCTATGTATTGATGTGTCTCCATAAGGGAATCAAGTGTGTCTAGAGTGGCATAAACATGGCAGCGAGAATCAGCTCAAACCCACTATAAAAAGGAATTTCAAAAGCAAAACCAAAAAACAGGGAAATTCTTTACAATTCCTTCAGGGTGTCTGAGGAAACCTGGAAAGACCCTATCTACAATGACAGCTGGATGTGGCATAAGGCTGGACACTTGGGACTGAGAGGATTGGTGAGATTGGGTGAGCGAATGCAGACCCTTTCAAGCAATAATGCATGGCCCCCATTCCATGGGTCCCAACTCTCCAGGTTCAAGGGAATATTAATACAGCTATAACATGTACAGGAAACCTAGAGAATGGACACACTGTGAATACGAAAGGTTTCTAAAACTCAACGAATAGTCCCTCTCCTGGTGCTCCAGTTTGACTTTCCAACTGCCTTACTATCAATCTCCCAACTTGGAGAGACAGGCCCTTTAACCTCCTGGTTTGCACAGGTTCCCAATTTGGCAGAGGATGGAAGGGACGAGGGAGAACCCATGAGAGAGTAGCTGTTAGGCATTTGGACGGGCACATGTCACTCTAATTTCCCGGCAGGAAGAAGAATTAACCAAAGTCTCAGCCACCCACCGGGAACCAGTATAGGACAGGATCCAAAATTTTGGACTTGCGTTCAGCTCACAAAAAACGAGTTGAGAAATGGAGCTCAGGGGCACAGCAATTCACAAACTGGCAGAGTGATAAAGGACAACTATCGTCCAAAAATCTGTTGAGGGAAGTCAACGAGGCGGACTTGAAAGCGAGGCAAAATAGCAGGAAACAGATTTCAAGAGGTACCTTGGAATCGCCTGTAAAGCACAGGAAGAGGGGCACAACTTGGACAATGGTGCACTTGGCCAAAAAGGGCGTATGCGTTTTCTCCTGAATATATTCAGGAGAAAACGCATACGCCCTTTTTGGCCAAGCAAGCAAGCGGGCAATGCAAATCTGCACTACAAAGAAGTATCACTTCCCACCGGTCAAAAGGGACATCCACAAAATGTGTAAAAACCAGAAAGGCAAGACAGGCCCTGGAGAACTGGGAGCCTTGTTATGCTGATGGGCGGGATGTAAATTGCCAACTGCCTCACTGGAGGAGTGCATTGTGTTCCCTAAAACAAGTAAACAACAGAGCTACAGAGCCAAGGCCACTTCCAGTCTAGGGAATATACCTGGGGAAAACTGAAAATCAATAAGAAAGAGCCACCTCCAAATTTAGGGCTGCACTGACTACAAGAACCTCAACTTGGGTACACCTTAAATATCCCAGGAAATATAAAAATGGTTCAAAACATTGTGGTACTTACGTACGATGGAATATCCCTCAGCCATGAAATCAATGTCATAAGACCAGTAGCAGCAAAGTGAGTGGATTCAGGTACGATGATTCTAAGTGAAATAAGTCACACAGAAAAAGAAACTTATCATAAGATATCACTTATGAAGATCCTGTAAACATGGCTACACGTGAACTGAGTTAGGAAAGAGAACAGAGTCTCACATTTAGAAAACACTCTTATGCCTGCATAAAGGGGAAGGAGAGGTGGGGTGATGCATAAAACCAGAGTTTGATATAAGCACAGGGACCGTTTCAAAAACCAACTTTGGAATAGACAAGACCTACACCTTCCTCAGTGAAAGAGACTCAAAACCTCATATTTCCCACAGAGGAATATATCTGACTAGTAAGAATCTTAAAACCTATGTATTGATGTGTCTCCATAAGGGAATCAAGTGTGTCTAGAGTGGCATAAACATGGCAGCGAGAATCAGCTCAAACCCACTATAAAAAGGAATTTCAAAAGCAAAACCAAAAAACAGGGAAATTCTTTACAATTCCTTCAGGGTGTCTGAGGAAACCTGGAAAGACCCTATCTACAATGACAGCTGGATGTGGAATAAGGCTGGACACTTGGGACTGAGAGGATTGGAGAGATTGGGTGAGCAAATGCAGACCCTTTCAAGCAATAATGCATGGCCCCCATTCCATGGGTCCCAACTCTCCAGGTTCAAGGGAATATTACTACAGCTATAACATGTACAGGAAACCTAGAGAATGGACACACTGTGAATACGAAAGGTTTCTAAAACTCAACGAATAGTCCCTCTCCTGGTGCTCCAGTTTGACTTTCCAACTGCCTTACTATCAATCTCCCAACTTGGAGAGACAGGCCCTTTAACCTCCTGGTTTGCACAGGTTCCCAATTTGGCAGAGGATGGAAGGGACGAGGGAGAACCCATGAGAGAGTAGCTGTTAGGCATTTGGACGGGCACATGTCACTCTAATTTCCCGGCAGGAAGAAGAATTAACCAAAGTCTCAGCCACCCACCGGGAACCAGTATAGGACATGATCCAAAATTTTGGACTTGCGTTCAGCTCACAAAAAACGAATTGAGAAATGGAGCTCAGGGGCACAGCAATTCAAAAACTGGCAGAGTGATAAAGGACAACTATCGTCCAAAAATCTGTTGAGGGAAGTCAACGAGGCGGACTTGAAAGCGAGGCAAAATAGCAGGAAATAGATTTCAAGAGGTACCTTGGAATCGCCTGTAAAGCACAGGAAGAGGGGCACAACTTGGACAATGGTGCACTTGGCCAAAAAGGGCGTATGCGTTTTCTCCTGAATATATTCAGGAGAAAACGCATACGCCCTTTTTGGCCAAGCAAGCAAGCGGGCAATGCAAATCTGCACTACAAAGAAGTATCACTTCCCACCGGTCAAAAGGGACATCCACAAAATGTGTAAAAACCAGAAAGGCAAGACAGGCCCTGGAGAACTGGGAGCCTTGTTATGCTGATGGGCGGGATGTAAACTGCCAACTGCCTCACTGGAGGAGTGCATTGTGTTCCCTAAAACAAGTAAACAACAGAGCTACAGAGCCAAGGCCACTTCCAGTCTAGGGAATATACCTTGGGAAAACTGAAAATCAATAAGAAAGAGCCACCTCCAAATTTAGGGCTGCACTGACTACAAGAACCTCAACTTGGGTACACCTTAAATATCCCAGGAAATATAAAAATGGTTCAAAACATTTTGGTACTTACGTATGATGGAATATCCCTCAGCGATGAAATCAATGTCATAAGACCAGTAGCAGCAAAGTGAGTGGATTCAGGTACGATGATTCTAAGTGAAATAAGTCACACAGAAAAAGAAACTTATCATAAGATATCACTTATGAAGATCCTGTAAACATGGCTACACGTGAACTTAGTTAGGAAAGAGAACAGAGTCTCACATTTAGAAAACACTCTTATGCCTGCATAAAGGGGAAGGAGAGGTGGGGTGATGCATAAAACCAGAGTTTGATATAAGCACAGGGACCGTTCCAAAAACCAACTTTGGAATAGACAAGACCTACACCTTCCTCAGTGAAAGAGACTCAAAACCCCATATTTCACGCAGAGGAATATATCTGACTAGTAAGAATCTTAAAACCTATGTATTGATATGACTCCATAAGGGAATCAAGTGTGTCTAGTGGCATAAACATGGCAGCGAGAATCAGCTCAAACCCACTATAAAAAGGAATTTCAAAAGCAAAACCAAAAAACAGGGAAATTCTTTACAATTCCTTCAGGGTGTCTGGGGAAACCTGGAAAGACCCTATCTACAATGACAGCTGGATGTGGCATAAGGCTGGACACTTGGGACTGAGAGGATTGGTGAGATTGGGTGAGCAAATGCAGACCCTTTCAAGCAATAATGCATGGCCCCCATTCCATGGGTCCCAACTCTCCAGGTTCAAGGGAATATTACTACAGCTATAACATGTACAGGAAACCTAGAGAATGGACACACTGTGAATATGAAAGGTTTCTAAAACTCAACGAATAGTCCCTCTCCTGGTGCTCCAGTTTGACTTTCCAACTGCCTTACTATCAATCTCCCAACTTGGAGAGACAGGCCCTTTAACCTCCTGGTTTGCACAGGTTCCCAATTTGCCAGAGGATGGAAGGGACGAGGGAGAACCCATGAGAGAGTAGCTGTTAGGCATTTGGACGGGCACATGTCACTCTAATTTCCCGGCAGGAAGAAGAATTAACCAAAGTCTCAGTCACCCACCGGGAACCAGTATAGGACATGATCCAAAATTTTGGACTTGCGTTCAGCTCACAAAAAACGAGTTGAGAAATGGAGCTCAGGGGCACAGCAATTCACAAACTGGCAGAGTGATAAAGGACAACTATCGTCCAAAAATCTGTTGAGGGAAGTCAACGAGGCGGACTTGAAAGCGAGGCAAAATAGCAGGAAACAGATTTCAAGAGGTACCTTGGAATCGCCTGTAAAGCACAGGAAGAGGGGCACAACTTGGACAATGGTGCACTTGGCCAAAAAGGGCGTATGCGTTTTCTCCTGAATATATTCAGGAGAAAACGCATACGCCCTTTTTGGCCAAGCAAGCAAGCGGGCAATGCAAATCTGCACTACAAAGAAGTATCACTTCCCACCGGTCAAAAGGGACATCCACAAAATGTGTAAAAACCAGAAAGGCAAGACAGGCCCTGGAGAACTGGGAGCCTTGTTATGCTGATGGGCGGGATGTAAATTGCCAACTGCCTCACTGGAGGAGTGCATTGTGTTCCCTAAAACAAGTAAACAACAGAGCTACAGAGCCAAGGCCACTTCCAGTCTAGGGAATATACCTTGGGAAAACTGAAAATCAATAAGAAAGAGCCACCTCCAAATTTAGGGCTGCACTGACTACAAGAACCTCAACTTGGGTACACCTTAAATATCCCAGGAAATATAAAAATGGTTCAAAACATTGTGGTACTTACGTACGATGGAATATCCCTCAGCCATGAAATCAATGTCATAAGACCAGTAGCAGCAAAGTGAGTGGATTCAGGTACGATGATTCTAAGTGAAATAAGTCACACAGAAAAAGAAACTTATCATAAGATATCACTTATGAAGATCCTGTAAACATGGCTACACGTGAATTGAGTTAGGAAAGGGAACAGAGTCTCACATTTAGAAAACACTCTTATGCCTGCATAAAGGGGAAGGAGAGGTGGGGTGATGCATAAAACCAGAGTTTGATATAAGCACAGGGACCGTTTCAAAAACCAACTTTGGAATTGACAAGACCGACACCTTCCTTAGTGAAAGAGACTCAAAACCCCATATTTCCCACAGAGGAATATATCTGACTAGTAAGAATCTTAAAACCTATGTATTGATGTGTCTCCATAAGGGAATCAAGTGTGTCTAGAGTGGCATAAACATGGCAGCGAGAATCAGCTCAAACCCACTATAAAAAGGAATTTCAAAAGCAAAACCAAAAAACAGGGAAATTCTTTACAATTCCTTCAGGGTGTCTGAGGAAACCTGGAAAGACCCTATCTACAATGACAGCTGGATGTGGCATAAGGCTGGACACTTGGGACTGAGAGGATTGGTGAGATTGGGTGAGCGAATGCAGACCCTTTCAAGCAATAATGCATGGCCCCCATTCCATGGGTCCCAACTCTCCAGGTTCAAGGGAATATTAATACAGCTATAACATGTACAGGAAACCTAGAGAATGGACACACTGTGAATACGAAAGGTTTCTAAAACTCAACGAATAGTCCCTCTCCTGGTGCTCCAGTTTGACTTTCCAACTGCCTTACTATCAATCTCCCAACTTGGAGAGACAGGCCCTTTAACCTCCTGGTTTGCACAGGTTCCCAATTTGGCAGAGGATGGAAGGGACGAGGGAGAACCCATGAGAGAGTAGCTGTTAGGCATTTGGACGGGCACATGTCACTCTAATTTCCCGGCAGGAAGAAGAATTAACCAAAGTCTCAGCCACCCACCGGGAACCAGTATAGGACAGGATCCAAAATTTTGGACTTGCGTTCAGCTCACAAAAAACGAGTTGAGAAATGGAGCTCAGGGGCACAGCAATTCACAAACTGGCAGAGTGATAAAGGACAACTATCGTCCAAAAATCTGTTGAGGGAAGTCAACGAGGCGGACTTGAAAGCGAGGCAAAATAGCAGGAAACAGATTTCAAGAGGTACCTTGGAATCGCCTGTAAAGCACAGGAAGAGGGGCACAACTTGGACAATGGTGCACTTGGCCAAAAAGGGCGTATGCGTTTTCTCCTGAATATATTCAGGAGAAAACGCATACGCCCTTTTTGGCCAAGCAAGCAAGCGGGCAATGCAAATCTGCACTACAAAGAAGTATCACTTCCCACCGGTCAAAAGGGACATCCACAAAATGTGTAAAAACCAGAAAGGCAAGACAGGCCCTGGAGAACTGGGAGCCTTGTTATGCTGATGGGCGGGATGTAAATTGCCAACTGCCTCACTGGAGGAGTGCATTGTGTTCCCTAAAACAAGTAAACAACAGAGCTACAGAGCCAAGGCCACTTCCAGTCTAGGGAATATACCTGGGGAAAACTGAAAATCAATAAGAAAGAGCCACCTCCAAATTTAGGGCTGCACTGACTACAAGAACCTCAACTTGGGTACACCTTAAATATCCCAGGAAATATAAAAATGGTTCAAAACATTGTGGTACTTACGTACGATGGAATATCCCTCAGCCATGAAATCAATGTCATAAGACCAGTAGCAGCAAAGTGAGTGGATTCAGGTACGATGATTCTAAGTGAAATAAGTCACACAGAAAAAGAAACTTATCATAAGATATCACTTATGAAGATCCTGTAAACATGGCTACACGTGAACTGAGTTAGGAAAGAGAACAGAGTCTCACATTTAGAAAACACTCTTATGCCTGCATAAAGGGGAAGGAGAGGTGGGGTGATGCATAAAACCAGAGTTTGATATAAGCACAGGGACCGTTTCAAAAACCAACTTTGGAATAGACAAGACCTACACCTTCCTCAGTGAAAGAGACTCAAAACCTCATATTTCCCACAGAGGAATATATCTGACTAGTAAGAATCTTAAAACCTATGTATTGATGTGTCTCCATAAGGGAATCAAGTGTGTCTAGAGTGGCATAAACATGGCAGCGAGAATCAGCTCAAACCCACTATAAAAAGGAATTTCAAAAGCAAAACCAAAAAACAGGGAAATTCTTTACAATTCCTTCAGGGTGTCTGAGGAAACCTGGAAAGACCCTATCTACAATGACAGCTGGATGTGGCATAAGGCTGGACACTTGGGACTGAGAGGATTGGTGAGATTGGGTGAGCAAATGCAGACCCTTTCAAGCAATAATGCATGGCCCCCATTCCATGGGTCCCAACTCTCCAGGTTCAAGGGAATATTACTACAGCTATAACATGTACAGGAAACCTAGAGAATGGACACACTGTGAATACGAAAGGTTTCTAAAACTCAACGAATAGTCCCTCTCCTGGTGCTCCAGTTTGACTTTCCAACTGCCTTACTATCAATCTCCCAACTTGGAGAGACAGGCCCTTTAACCTCCTGGTTTGCACAGGTTCCCAATTTGGCAGAGGATGGAAGGGACGAGGGAGAACCCATGAGAGAGTAGCTGTTAGGCATTTGGACGGGCACATGTCACTCTAATTTCCCGGCAGGAAGAAGAATTAACCAAAGTCTCAGCCACCCACCGGGAACCAGTATAGGACAGGATCCAAAATTTTGGACTTGCGTTCAGCTCACAAAAAACGAGTTGAGAAATGGAGCTCAGGGGCACAGCAATTCACAAACTGGCAGAGTGATAAAGGACAACTATCGTCCAAAAATCTGTTGAGGGAAGTCAACGAGGCGGACTTGAAAGCGAGGCAAAATAGCAGGAAACAGATTTCAAGAGGTACGTTGGAATCGCCTGTAAAGCACAGGAAGAGGGGCACAACTTGGACAATGGTGCACTTGGCCAAAAAGGGCGTATGCGTTTTCTCCTGAATATATTCAGGAGAAAACGCATACGCCCTTTTTGGCCAAGCAAGCAAGCAGGCAATGCAAATCTGCACTACAAAGAAGTATCACTTCCCACCGGTCAAAAGGGACATCCACAAAATGTGTAAAAACCAGAAAGGCAAGACAGGCCCTGGAGAACTGGGAGCCTTGTTATGCTGATGGGCGGGATGTAAATTGCCAACTGCCTCACTGGAGGAGTGCATTGTGTTCCCTAAAACAAGTAAACAACAGAGCTACAGAGCCAAGGCCACTTCCAGTCTAGGGAATATACCTTGGGAAAACTGAAAATCAATAAGAAAGAGCCACCTCCAAATTTAGGGCTGCACTGACTACAAGAACCTCAACTTGGGTACACCTTAAATATCCCAGGAAATATAAAAATGGTTCAAAACATTGTGGTACTTACGTACGATGGAATATCCCTCAGCCATGAAATCAATGTCATAAGACCAGTAGCAGCAAAGTGAGTGGATTCAGGTACGATGATTCTAAGTGAAATAAGTCACACAGAAAAAGAAACTTATCATAAGATATCACTTATGAAGATCCTGTAAACATGGCTACACGTGAATTGAGTTAGGAAAGGGAACAGAGTCTCACATTTAGAAAACACTCTTATGCCTGCATAAAGGGGAAGGAGAGGTGGGGTGATGCATAAAACCAGAGTTTGATATAAGCACAGGGACCGTTTCAAAAACCAACTTTGGAATTGACAAGACCGACACCTTCCTTAGTGAAAGAGACTCAAAACCCCATATTTCCCACAGAGGAATATATCTGACTAGTAAGAATCTTAAAACCTATGTATTGATGTGTCTCCATAAGGGAATCAAGTGTGTCTAGAGTGGCATAAACATGGCAGCGAGAATCAGCTCAAACCCACTATAAAAAGGAATTTCAAAAGCAAAACCAAAAAACAGGGAAATTCTTTACAATTCCTTCAGGGTGTCTGAGGAAACCTGGAAAGACCCTATCTACAATGACAGCTGGATGTGGCATAAGGCTGGACACTTGGGACTGAGAGGATTGGAGAGATTGGGTGAGCAAATGCAGACCCTTTCAAGCAATAATGCATGGCCCCCATTCCATGGGTCCCAACTCTCCAGGTTCAAGGGAATATTACTACAGCTATAACATGTACAGGAAACCTAGAGAATGGACACACTGTGAATACGAAAGGTTTCTAAAACTCAACGAATAGTCCCTCTCCTGGTGCTCCAGTTTGACTTTCCAACTGCCTTACTATCAATCTCCCAACTTGGAGAGACAGGCCCTTTAACCTCCTGGTTTGCACAGGTTCCCAATTTGGCAGAGGATGGAAGGGACGAGGGAGAACCCATGAGAGAGTAGCTGTTAGGCATTTGGACGGGCACATGTCACTCTAATTTCCCGGCAGGAAGAAGAATTAACCAAAGTCTCAGCCACCCACCGGGAACCAGTATAGGACATGATCCAAAATTTTGGACTTGCGTTCAGCTCACAAAAAACGAATTGAGAAATGGAGCTCAGGGGCACAGCAATTCAAAAACTGGCAGAGTGATAAAGGACAACTATCGTCCAAAAATCTGTTGAGGGAAGTCAACGAGGCGGACTTGAAAGCGAGGCAAAATAGCAGGAAATAGATTTCAAGAGGTACCTTGGAATCGCCTGTAAAGCACAGGAAGAGGGGCACAACTTGGACAATGGTGCACTTGGCCAAAAAGGGCGTATGCGTTTTCTCCTGAATATATTCAGGAGAAAACGCATACGCCCTTTTTGGCCAAGCAAGCAAGCGGGCAATGCAAATCTGCACTACAAAGAAGTATCACTTCCCACCGGTCAAAAGGGACATCCACAAAATGTGTAAAAACCAGAAAGGCAAGACAGGCCCTGGAGAACTGGGAGCCTTGTTATGCTGATGGGCGGGATGTAAACTGCCAACTGCCTCACTGGAGGAGTGCATTGTGTTCCCTAAAACAAGTAAACAACAGAGCTACAGAGCCAAGGCCACTTCCAGTCTAGGGAATATACCTTGGGAAAACTGAAAATCAATAAGAAAGAGCCACCTCCAAATTTAGGGCTGCACTGACTACAAGAACCTCAACTTGGGTACACCTTAAATATCCCAGGAAATATAAAAATGGTTCAAAACATTTTGGTACTTACGTATGATGGAATATCCCTCAGCGATGAAATCAATGTCATAAGACCAGTAGCAGCAAAGTGAGTGGATTCAGGTACGATGATTCTAAGTGAAATAAGTCACACAGAAAAAGAAACTTATCATAAGATATCACTTATGAAGATCCTGTAAACATGGCTACACGTGAACTTAGTTAGGAAAGAGAACAGAGTCTCACATTTAGAAAACACTCTTATGCCTGCATAAAGGGGAAGGAGAGGTGGGGTGATGCATAAAACCAGAGTTTGATATAAGCACAGGGACCGTTCCAAAAACCAACTTTGGAATAGACAAGACCTACACCTTCCTCAGTGAAAGAGACTCAAAACCCCATATTTCACGCAGAGGAATATATCTGACTAGTAAGAATCTTAAAACCTATGTATTGATATGACTCCATAAGGGAATCAAGTGTGTCTAGTGGCATAAACATGGCAGCGAGAATCAGCTCAAACCCACTATAAAAAGGAATTTCAAAAGCAAAACCAAAAAACAGGGAAATTCTTTACAATTCCTTCAGGGTGTCTGGGGAAACCTGGAAAGACCCTATCTACAATGACAGCTGGATGTGGCATAAGGCTGGACACTTGGGACTGAGAGGATTGGTGAGATTGGGTGAGCAAATGCAGACCCTTTCAAGCAATAATGCATGGCCCCCATTCCATGGGTCCCAACTCTCCAGGTTCAAGGGAATATTACTACAGCTATAACATGTACAGGAAACCTAGAGAATGGACACACTGTGAATATGAAAGGTTTCTAAAACTCAACGAATAGTCCCTCTCCTGGTGCTCCAGTTTGACTTTCCAACTGCCTTACTATCAATCTCCCAACTTGGAGAGACAGGCCCTTTAACCTCCTGGTTTGCACAGGTTCCCAATTTGCCAGAGGATGGAAGGGACGAGGGAGAACCCATGAGAGAGTAGCTGTTAGGCATTTGGACGGGCACATGTCACTCTAATTTCCCGGCAGGAAGAAGAATTAACCAAAGTCTCAGTCACCCACCGGGAACCAGTATAGGACATGATCCAAAATTTTGGACTTGCGTTCAGCTCACAAAAAACGAGTTGAGAAATGGAGCTCAGGGGCACAGCAATTCACAAACTGGCAGAGTGATAAAGGACAACTATCGTCCAAAAATCTGTTGAGGGAAGTCAACGAGGCGGACTTGAAAGCGAGGCAAAATAGCAGGAAACAGATTTCAAGAGGTACCTTGGAATCGCCTGTAAAGCACAGGAAGAGGGGCACAACTTGGACAATGGTGCACTTGGCCAAAAAGGGCGTATGCGTTTTCTCCTGAATATATTCAGGAGAAAACGCATACGCCCTTTTTGGCCAAGCAAGCAAGCGGGCAATGCAAATCTGCACTACAAAGAAGTATCACTTCCCACCGGTCAAAAGGGACATCCACAAAATGTGTAAAAACCAGAAAGGCAAGACAGGCCCTGGAGAACTGGGAGCCTTGTTATGCTGATGGGCGGGATGTAAATTGCCAACTGCCTCACTGGAGGAGTGCATTGTGTTCCCTAAAACAAGTAAACAACAGAGCTACAGAGCCAAGGCCACTTCCAGTCTAGGGAATATACCTTGGGAAAACTGAAAATCAATAAGAAAGAGCCACCTCCAAATTTAGGGCTGCACTGACTACAAGAACCTCAACTTGGGTACACCTTAAATATCCCAGGAAATATAAAAATGGTTCAAAACATTGTGGTACTTACGTACGATGGAATATCCCTCAGCCATGAAATCAATGTCATAAGACCAGTAGCAGCAAAGTGAGTGGATTCAGGTACGATGATTCTAAGTGAAATAAGTCACACAGAAAAAGAAACTTATCATAAGATATCACTTATGAAGATCCTGTAAACATGGCTACACGTGAATTGAGTTAGGAAAGGGAACAGAGTCTCACATTTAGAAAACACTCTTATGCCTGCATAAAGGGGAAGGAGAGGTGGGGTGATGCATAAAACCAGAGTTTGATATAAGCACAGGGACCGTTTCAAAAACCAACTTTGGAATTGACAAGACCGACACCTTCCTTAGTGAAAGAGACTCAAAACCCCATATTTCCCACAGAGGAATATATCTGACTAGTAAGAATCTTAAAACCTATGTATTGATGTGTCTCCATAAGGGAATCAAGTGTGTCTAGAGTGGCATAAACATGGCAGCGAGAATCAGCTCAAACCCACTATAAAAAGGAATTTCAAAAGCAAAACCAAAAAACAGGGAAATTCTTTACAATTCCTTCAGGGTGTCTGAGGAAACCTGGAAAGACCCTATCTACAATGACAGCTGGATGTGGCATAAGGCTGGACACTTGGGACTGAGAGGATTGGTGAGATTGGGTGAGCGAATGCAGACCCTTTCAAGCAATAATGCATGGCCCCCATTCCATGGGTCCCAACTCTCCAGGTTCAAGGGAATATTAATACAGCTATAACATGTACAGGAAACCTAGAGAATGGACACACTGTGAATACGAAAGGTTTCTAAAACTCAACGAATAGTCCCTCTCCTGGTGCTCCAGTTTGACTTTCCAACTGCCTTACTATCAATCTCCCAACTTGGAGAGACAGGCCCTTTAACCTCCTGGTTTGCACAGGTTCCCAATTTGGCAGAGGATGGAAGGGACGAGGGAGAACCCATGAGAGAGTAGCTGTTAGGCATTTGGACGGGCACATGTCACTCTAATTTCCCGGCAGGAAGAAGAATTAACCAAAGTCTCAGCCACCCACCGGGAACCAGTATAGGACAGGATCCAAAATTTTGGACTTGCGTTCAGCTCACAAAAAACGAGTTGAGAAATGGAGCTCAGGGGCACAGCAATTCACAAACTGGCAGAGTGATAAAGGACAACTATCGTCCAAAAATCTGTTGAGGGAAGTCAACGAGGCGGACTTGAAAGCGAGGCAAAATAGCAGGAAACAGATTTCAAGAGGTACCTTGGAATCGCCTGTAAAGCACAGGAAGAGGGGCACAACTTGGACAATGGTGCACTTGGCCAAAAAGGGCGTATGCGTTTTCTCCTGAATATATTCAGGAGAAAACGCATACGCCCTTTTTGGCCAAGCAAGCAAGCGGGCAATGCAAATCTGCACTACAAAGAAGTATCACTTCCCACCGGTCAAAAGGGACATCCACAAAATGTGTAAAAACCAGAAAGGCAAGACAGGCCCTGGAGAACTGGGAGCCTTGTTATGCTGATGGGCGGGATGTAAATTGCCAACTGCCTCACTGGAGGAGTGCATTGTGTTCCCTAAAACAAGTAAACAACAGAGCTACAGAGCCAAGGCCACTTCCAGTCTAGGGAATATACCTGGGAAAACTGAAAATCAATAAGAAAGAGCCACCTCCAAATTTAGGGCTGCACTGACTACAAGAACCTCAACTTGGGTACACCTTAAATATCCCAGGAAA
This sequence comes from Mesoplodon densirostris, assembly GCF_025265405.1. Classification (NCBI taxonomy): domain Eukaryota; kingdom Metazoa; phylum Chordata; class Mammalia; order Artiodactyla; family Ziphiidae; genus Mesoplodon; species Mesoplodon densirostris. Next base: position 791,065 of record NW_026778208.1, read on the forward strand.
TATAAAAATGGTTCAAAACATTGTGGTACTTACGTACGATGGAATATCCCTCAGCCATGAAATCAATGTCATAAGACCAGTAGAAGCAAAGTGAGTGGATTCAGGTACGATGATTCTAAGTGAAATAAGTCACACAGAAAAAGAAACTTATCATAAGATATCACTTATGAAGATCCTGTAAACATGGCTACACGTGAACTGAGTTAGGAAAGAGAACAGAGTCTCACATTTAGAAAACACTCTTATGCCTGCATAAAGGGGAAGGAGAGGTGGGGTGATGCATAAAACCAGAGTTTGATATAAGCACAGGGACCGTTTCAAAAACCAACTTTGGAATAGACAAGACCTACACCTTCCTCAGTGAAAGAGACTCAAAACTCATATTTCCCACAGAGGAATATATCTGACTAGTAAGAATCTTAAAACCTATGTATTGATGTGTCTCCATAAGGGAATCAAGTGTGTCTAGAGTGGCATAAACATGGCAGCGAGAATCAGCTCAACCCACTATAAAAAGGAATTTCAAAAGCAAAACCAAAAAACAGGGAAATTCTTTACAATTCCTTCAGGGTGTCTGAGGAAACCTGGAAAGACCCTATCTACAATGACAGCTGGATGTGCATAAGGCTGGGACACTTGGGACTGAGAGGATTGGTGAGATTGGGTGAGCAAATGCAGACCCTTTCAAGCAATAATGCATGGCCCCCATTCCATGGGTCCCAACTCTCCAGGTTCAAGGGAATATTACTACAGCTATAACATGTACAGGAAACCTAGAGAATGGACACACTGTGAATACGAAAGGTTTCTAAAACTCAACGAATAGTCCCTCTCCTGGTGCTCCAGTTTGACTTTCCAACTGCCTTACTATCAATCTCCCAACTTGGAGAGACAGGCCCTTTAACCTCCTGGTTTGCACAGGTTCCCAATTTGGCAGAGGATGGAAGGGACGAGGGAGAACCCATGAGAGAGTAGCTGTTAGGCATTTGGACGGGCACATGTCACTCTAATTTCCCGGCAGGAAGAAGAATTAACCAAAGTCTCAGCCACCCACCGGGAACCAGTATAGGACAGGATCCAAAATTTTGGACTTGCGTTCAGCTCACAAAAAACGAGTTGAGAAATGGAGCTCAGGGGCACAGCAATTCACAAACTGGCAGAGTGATAAAGGACAACTATCGTCCAAAAATCTGTTGAGGGAAGTCAACGAGGCGGACTTGAAAGCGAGGCAAAATAGCAGGAAACAGATTTCAAGAGGTACGTTGGAATCGCCTGTAAAGCACAGGAAGAGGGGCACAACTTGGACAATGGTGCACTTGGCCAAAAAGGGCGTATGCGTTTCTCCTGAATATATTCAGGAGAAAACGCATACGCCCTTTTTGGCCAAGCAAGCAAGCGGGCAATGCAAATCTGCACTACAAAGAAGTATCACTTCCCACCGGTCAAAAGGGACATCCACAAAATGTGTAAAAACCAGAAAGGCAAGACAGGCCCTGGAGAACTGGGAGCCTTGTTATGCTGATGGGCGGGATGTAAATTGCCAACTGCCTCACTGGAGGAGTGCATTGTGTTCCCTAAAACAAGTAAACAACAGAGCTACAGAGCCAAGGCCACTTCCAGTCTAGGGAATATACCTTGGGAAAACTGAAAATCAATAAGAAAGAGCCACCTCCAAATTTAGGGCTGCACTGACTACAAGAACCTCAACTTGGGTACACCTTAAATATCCAGGAAATATAAAAATGGTTCAAAACATTGTGGTACTTACGTACGATGGAATATCCCTCAGCCATGAAATCAATGTCATAAGACCAGTAGCAGCAAAGTGAGTGGATTCAGGTACGATGATTCTAAGTGAAATAAGTCACACAGAAAAAGGAACTTATCATAAGATATCACTTATGAAGATCCTGTAAACATGGCTACACGTGAATTGAGTTAGGAAAGGGAACAGAGTCTCACATTTAGAAAACACTCTTATGCCTGCATAAAGGGGAAGGAGAGGTGGGGTGATGCATAAAACCAGAGTTTGATATAAGCACAGGGACCGTTTCAAAACCAACTTTGGAATTGACAAGACCGACACCTTCCTTAGTGAAAGAGACTCAAAACCCCATATTTCCCACAGAGGAATATATCTGACTAGTAAGAATCTTAAAACCTATGTATTGATGTGTCTCCATAAGGGAATCAAGTGTGTCTAGAGTGGCATAAACATGGCAGCGAGAATCAGCTCAAACCCACTATAAAAAGGAATTTCAAAGCAAAACCAAAAAACAGGGAAATTCTTTACAATTCCTTCAGGGTGTCTGAGGAAACCTGGAAAGACCCTATCTACAATGACAGCTGGATGTGGCATAAGGCTGGACACTTGGGACTGAGAGGATTGGTGAGATTGGGTGAGCGAATGCAGACCCTTTCAAGCAATAATGCATGGCCCCCATTACATGGGTCCCAACTCTCCAGGTTCAAGGGAATATTAATACAGCTATAACATGTACAGGAAACCTAGAGAATGGACACACTGTGAATACGAAAGGTTTCTAAAAACTCAACGAATAGTCCCTCTCCTGGTGCTCCAGTTTGACTTTCCAACTGCCTTACTATCAATCTCCCAACTTGGAGAGACAGGCCCTTTAACCTCCTGGTTTGCACAGGTTCCCAATTTGGCAGAGGATGGAAAGGGACGAGGGAGAACCCATGAGAGAGTAGCTGTTAGGCATTTGGACGGGCACATGTCACTCTAATTTCCCGGCAGGAAGAAGAATTAACCAAAGTCTCAGCCACCCACCGGGAACCAGTATAGGACAGGATCCAAAATTTTGGACTTGCGTTCAGCTCACAAAAAACGAGTTGAGAAATGGAGCTCAGGGGCACAGCAATTCACAAACTGGCAGAGTGATAAAGGACAACTATCGTCCAAAAATCTGTTGAGGGAAGTCAACGAGGCGGACTTGAAAGCGAGGCAAAATAGCAGGAAACAGATTTCAAGAGGTACCTTGGAATCGCCTGTAAAGCACAGGAAGAGGGGCACAACTTGGACAATGGTGCACTTGGCCAAAAAGGGCGTATGCGTTTTCCTCCTGAATATATTCAGGAGAAAACGCATACGCCCTTTTTGGCCAAGCAAGCAAGCGGGCAATGCAAATCTGCACTACAAAGAAGTATCACTTCCCACCAGGTCAAAAGGGACATCCACAAAATGTGTAAAAACAGAAAGGCAAGACAGGCCCTGGAGAACTGGGAGCCTTGTTATGCTGATGGGCGGGATGTAAATTGCCAACTGCCTCACTGGAGGAGTGCATTGTGTTCCCTAAAACAAGTAAACAACAGAGCTACAGAGCCAAGGCCACTTCCAGTCTAGGGAATATACCTGGGGAAAACTGAAAATCAATAAGAAAGAGCCACCTCCAAATTTAGGGCTGCACTGACTACAAGAACCTCAACTTGGGTACACCTTAAATATCCCAGGAAATATAAAAATGGTTCAAAACATTGTGGTACTTACGTACGATGGAATATCCCTCAGCCATGAAATCAATGTCATAAGACCAGTAGCAGCAAAGTGAGTGGATTCAGGTACGATGATTCTAAGTGAAATAAGTCACACAGAAAAAGAAACTTATCATAAGATATCACTTATGAAGATCCTGTAAACATGGCTACACGTGAATTGAGTTAGGAAGGGAACAGAGTCTCACATTTAGAAAACACTCTTATGCCTGCATAAAGGGGAAGGAGAGGTGGGGTGATGCATAAAACCAGAGTTTGATATAAGCACAGGGACCGTTTCAAAAACCAACTTTGAATTGACAAGACCGACACCTTCCTTAGTGAAAGAGACTCAAAACCCCATATTTCCCACAGAGGAATATATCTGACTAGTAAGAATCTTAAAACCTATGTATTGATGTGTCTCCATAAGGGAATCAAGTGTGTCTAGAGTGGCATAAACATGGCAGCGAGAATCAGCTCAACCCACTATAAAAAGGAATTTCAAAAGCAAAACCAAAAAACAGGGAAATTCTTTACAATTCCTTCAGGGTGTCTGAGGGAAACCTGGAAAGACCCTATCTACAATGACAGCTGGATGTGGCATAAGGCTGGACACTTGGGACTGAGAGGATTGGTGAGATTGGGTGAGCGAATGCAGACCCTTTCAAAGCAATAATGCATGGCCCCCCATTCCATGGGTCCCAACTCTCCATGTTCAAGGGAATATTACTACAGCTATAACATGTACAGGAAACCTAGAGAATGACACACCTGTGAATACGAAAGGTTCTAAAACTCAACGAATAGTCCCTCTCCTGGTGCTCCAGTTTGACTTTCCAACTGCCTTACTATCAATCTCCCAACTTGGAGAGACAGGCCCTTTAACCTCCTGGTTTGCACAGGTTCCCAATTTGGCAGAGGATGGAAGGGACGAGGGAGAACCCATGAAGAGAGTAGCTGTTAGGCATTTGGACGGGCACATGTCACTCTAATTTCCCGGCAGGAAGAAGAATTAACCAAAGTCTCAGCCACCCACCGGGAACCAGTATAGGACAGGATCCAAAATTTTGGACTTGCGTTCAGCTCACAAAAAAACGAGTTGAGAAAGGGAGCTCAGGGGCACAGCAATTCACAAACTGGCAGAGTGATAAAGGACAACTATCGTCCAAAAATCTGTTGAGGGAAGTCAACGAGGCGGACTTGAAAGCGAGGCAAAATAGCAGGAAACAGATTTCAAGAGGTACCTTGGAATCGCCTGTAAAGCACAGGAAGAGGGGCACAACTTGGACAATGGTGCACTTGGCCAAAAAGGGCGTATGCGTTTTCTCCTGAATATATTCAGGAGAAAACGCATACGCCCTTTTTGGCAAGCAAGCAAGCGGGCAATGCAAATCTGCACTACAAAGAAGTATCACTTCCCACCGGTCAAAAGGGACATCCACAAAATGTGTAAAAACCAGAAAGGCAAGACAGGCCCTGGAGAACTGGGAGCCTTGTTATGCTGATGGGCGGGATGTAAATTGCCAACTGCCACTCACTGAGGAGTGCATTGTGTTCCCTAAAACAAGTAAACAACAGAGCTACAGAGCCAAGGCCACTTCCAGTCTAGGGAATATACCTTGGGAAAACTGAAAATCAATAAGAAAGAGCCACCTCCAAATTTAGGGCTGCACTGACTACAAGAACCTCAACTTGGGGTACACCTTAAATATCCAGGAAATATAAAATGGTTCAAAACATTGTGGTACTTACGTACGATAGGAATATCCCTCAGCCATGAAATCAATGTCATAAGACCAGTAGCAGCAAAGTGAGTGGATTCAGGTACGATGATTCTAAGTGAAATAAGTCACACAGAAAAAGAAACTTATCATAAGATATCACTTATGAAGATCCTGTAAACATGGCTACACGTGAACTGAGTTAGGAAAGAGAACAGAGTCTCACATTTAGAAAACACTCTTATGCCTGCATAAAGGGGAAGGAGAGGTGGGGTGATGCATAAAACCAGAGTTTGATATAAGCACAGGGACCGTTTCAAAAACCAACTTTGGAATAGACAAGACCTACACCTTCCTCAGTGAAAGAGACTCAAAACCTCATATTTCCCACAGAGGAATATATCTGACTAGTAAGAATCTTAAAACCCTATGTATTGATGTGTCTCCATAAGGAATCAAGTGTGTCTAGAGTGGCATAAACATGGCAGCGAGAATCAGCTCAAACCCACTATAAAAAGGAATTTCAAAAGCAAAACCAAAAAACAGGGAAATTCTTTACAATTCCCTTCAGGGTGTCTGAGGAAACCTGGAAAGACCCTATCTACAATGACAGCTGGATGTGGCATAAGGCTGGACACTTGGGACTGAGAGGATTGGTGAGATTGGGTGAGCGAATGCAGACCCTTTCAAGCAATAATGCATGGCCCCCATTCCATGGGTCCCAACTCTCCAGGTTCAAGGGAATATTACTACAGCTATAACATGTACAGGGAAACCTAGAGAATGGACACACTGTGAATACGAAAGGTTTCTAAACTCAACGAATAGTCCCTCTCCTGGTGCTCCAGTTTGACTTTCCAACTGCCTTACTATCAATCTCCCAACTTGGAGAGACAGGCCCTTTAACCTCCTGGTTTGCACAGGTTCCAATTTGGCAGAGGATGGAAGGGACGAGGGAGAACCCATGAGAGAGTAGCTGTTAGGCATTTGGACGGGCACATGTCACTCTAATTTCCCGGCAGGAAGAAGAATTAACCAAAGTCTCAGCCACCCACCGGGAACCAGTATAGGACAGGATCCAAAATTTTGGACTTGCGTTCAGCTCACAAAAAACGAGTTGAGAAATGGAGCTCAGGGGCACAGCAATTCACAAACTGCAGAGTGATAAAGGACAACTATCGTCCAAAAATCTGTTGAGGGAAGTCAACGAGGCGGACTTGAAAGCGAGGCAAAATAGCAGGAAACAGATTTCAAGAGGTACCTTGGAATCGCCTGTAAAGCACAGGAAGAGGGGCACAACTTGGACAATGGTGCACTTGGCCAAAAGGGCGTATGCGTTTTCTCCTGAATATATTCAGGAGAAAACGCATACGCCCTTTTTGGCAAGCAAGCAAGCGGGCAATGCAAATCTGCACTACAAAGAAGTATCACTTCCCACCGGTCAAAAGGGACATCCACAAAATGTGTAAAAACCAGAAAAGGCAAGACAGGCCCTGGAGAACTGGGAGCCTTGTTATGCTGATGGGCGGGGATGTAAATTGCCAAACTGCCTCACTGGAGGAGTGCATTGTGTTCCCTAAAACAAGTAAACAACAGAGCTACAGAGCCAAGGCCACTTCCAGTCTAGGGAATATACCTGGGGGAAAACTGAAAATCAATAAGAAAGAGCCACCTCCAAATTTAGGGCTGCACTGACTACAAGAACCTCAACTTGGGTACACCTTAAATATCCCAGGAAATATAAAAATGGTTCAAAACATTGTGGTACTTACGTACGATGGAATATCCCTCAGCCATGAAATCAATGTCATAAGACCAGTAGCAGCAAAGTGAGTGGATTCAGGTACGATGATTCTAAGTGAAATAAGTCACAGAAAAAGAAACTTATCATAAGATATCACTTATGAAGATCCTGTAAACATGGCTACACGTGAACTGAGTTAGGAAAGAGAACAGAGTCTCACATTTAGAAAACACTCTTATGCCTGCATAAAGGGGAAGGAGAGGTGGGGTGATGCATAAAACCAGAGTTTGATATAAGCACAGGGACCGTTTCAAAAACCAACTTTGGAATAGACAAGACCTACACCTTCCTCAGTGAAAGAGACTCAAAACCTCATATTTCCCACAGAGGAATATATCTGACTAGTAAGAATCTTAAAACCTATGTATTGATGTGTCTCCATAAGGGAATCAAGTGTGTCTAGAGTGGCATAAACATGGCAGCGAGAATCAGCTCAAACCCACTATAAAAAGGAATTTCAAAAGCAAAACCAAAAAACAGGGAAATTCTTTACAATTCCTTCAGGGTGTCTGAGGAAACCTGGAAAGACCCTATCTACAATGACAGCTGGATGTGGCATAAGGCTGGACACTTGGGACTGAGAGGATTGGTGAGATTGGGTGAGCGAATGCAGACCCTTTCAAGCAATAATGCATGGCCCCCATTCCATGGGTCCCAACTCTCCAGGTTCAAGGGAATATTACTACAGCTATAACATGTACAGGAAACCTAGAGAATGGACACACTGTGAATACGAAAGGTTTCTAAAACTCAACGAATAGTCCCTCTCCTGGTGCTCCAGTTTGACTTTCCAACTGCCTTACTATCAATCTCCCAACTTGGAGAGACAGGCCCTTTAACCTCCTGGTTTGCACAGGTTCCCAATTTGGCAGAGGATGGAAGGGACGAGGGAGAACCCATGAGAGAGTAGCTGTTAGGCATTTGGACGGGCACATGTCACTCTAATTTCCCGGCAGGAAGAAGAATTAACCAAAGTCTCAGCCACCCACCGGGAACCAGTATAGGACAGGATCCAAAATTTTGGACTTGCGTTCAGCTCACAAAAAACGAGTTGAGAAATGGAGCTCAGGGGCACAGCAATTCACAAACTGGCAGAGTGATAAAGGACAACTATCGTCCAAAAATCTGTTGAGGGAAGTCAACGAGGCGGACTTGAAAGCGAGGCAAAATAGCAGGAAACAGATTTCAAGAGGTACCTTGGAATCGCCTGTAAAGCACAGGAAGAGGGGCACAACTTGGACAATGGTGCACTTGGCCAAAAAGGGCGTATGCGTTTTCTCCTGAATATATTCAGGAGAAAACGCATACGCCCTTTTTGGCCAAGCAAGCAAGCGGGCAATGCAAATCTGCACTACAAAGAAGTATCACTTCCCACCGGTCAAAAGGGACATCCACAAAATGTGTAAAAACCAGAAAGGCAAGACAGGCCCTGGAGAACTGGGAGCCTTGTTATGCTGATGGGCGGGATGTAAATTGCCAACTGCCTCACTGGAGGAGTGCATTGTGTTCCCTAAAACAAGTAAACAACAGAGCTACAGAGCCAAGGCCACTTCCAGTCTAGGGAATATACCTTGGGAAAACTGAAAATCAATAAGAAAGAGCCACCTCCAAATTTAGGGCTGCACTGACTACAAGAACCTCAACTTGGGTACACCTTAAATATCCCAGGAAATATAAAAATGGTTCAAAACATTGTGGTACTTACGTACGATGGAATATCCCTCAGCCATGAAATCAATGTCATAAGACCAGTAGCAGCAAAGTGAGTGGATTCAGGTACGATGATTCTAAGTGAAATAAGTCACACAGAAAAAGAAACTTATCATAAGATATCACTTATGAAGATCCTGTAAACATGGCTACACGTGAATTGAGTTAGGAAAGGGAACAGAGTCTCACATTTAGAAAACACTCTTATGCCTGCATAAAGGGGAAGGAGAGGTGGGGTGATGCATAAAACCAGAGTTTGATATAAGCACAGGGACCGTTTCAAAAACCAACTTTGGAATTGACAAGACCGACACCTTCCTTAGTGAAAGAGACTCAAAACCCCATATTTCCCACAGAGGAATATATCTGACTAGTAAGAATCTTAAAACCTATGTATTGATGTGTCTCCATAAGGGAATCAAGTGTGTCTAGAGTGGCATAAACATGGCAGCGAGAATCAGCTCAAACCCACTATAAAAAGGAATTTCAAAAGCAAAACCAAAAAACAGGGAAATTCTTTACAATTCCTTCAGGGTGTCTGAGGAAACCTGGAAAGACCCTATCTACAATGACAGCTGGATGTGGCATAAGGCTGGACACTTGGGACTGAGAGGATTGGTGAGATTGGGTGAGCGAATGCAGACCCTTTCAAGCAATAATGCATGGCCCCCATTCCATGGGTCCCAACTCTCCAGGTTCAAGGGAATATTAATACAGCTATAACATGTACAGGAAACCTAGAGAATGGACACACTGTGAATACGAAAGGTTTCTAAAACTCAACGAATAGTCCCTCTCCTGGTGCTCCAGTTTGACTTTCCAACTGCCTTACTATCAATCTCCCAACTTGGAGAGACAGGCCCTTTAACCTCCTGGTTTGCACAGGTTCCCAATTTGGCAGAGGATGGAAGGGACGAGGGAGAACCCATGAGAGAGTAGCTGTTAGGCATTTGGACGGGCACATGTCACTCTAATTTCCCGGCAGGAAGAAGAATTAACCAAAGTCTCAGCCACCCACCGGGAACCAGTATAGGACAGGATCCAAAATTTTGGACTTGCGTTCAGCTCACAAAAAACGAGTTGAGAAATGGAGCTCAGGGGCACAGCAATTCACAAACTGGCAGAGTGATAAAGGACAACTATCGTCCAAAAATCTGTTGAGGGAAGTCAACGAGGCGGACTTGAAAGCGAGGCAAAATAGCAGGAAACAGATTTCAAGAGGTACCTTGGAATCGCCTGTAAAGCACAGGAAGAGGGGCACAACTTGGACAATGGTGCACTTGGCCAAAAAGGGCGTATGCGTTTTCTCCTGAATATATTCAGGAGAAAACGCATACGCCCTTTTTGGCCAAGCAAGCAAGCGGGCAATGCAAATCTGCACTACAAAGAAGTATCACTTCCCACCGGTCAAAAGGGACATCCACAAAATGTGTAAAAACCAGAAAGGCAAGACAGGCCCTGGAGAACTGGGAGCCTTGTTATGCTGATGGGCGGGATGTAAATTGCCAACTGCCTCACTGGAGGAGTGCATTGTGTTCCCTAAAACAAGTAAACAACAGAGCTACAGAGCCAAGGCCACTTCCAGTCTAGGGAATATACCTGGGGAAAACTGAAAATCAATAAGAAAGAGCCACCTCCAAATTTAGGGCTGCACTGACTACAAGAACCTCAACTTGGGTACACCTTAAATATCCCAGGAAATATAAAAATGGTTCAAAACATTGTGGTACTTACGTACGATGGAATATCCCTCAGCCATGAAATCAATGTCATAAGACCAGTAGCAGCAAAGTGAGTGGATTCAGGTACGATGATTCTAAGTGAAATAAGTCACACAGAAAAAGAAACTTATCATAAGATATCACTTATGAAGATCCTGTAAACATGGCTACACGTGAACTGAGTTAGGAAAGAGAACAGAGTCTCACATTTAGAAAACACTCTTATGCCTGCATAAAGGGGAAGGAGAGGTGGGGTGATGCATAAAACCAGAGTTTGATATAAGCACAGGGACCGTTTCAAAAACCAACTTTGGAATAGACAAGACCTACACCTTCCTCAGTGAAAGAGACTCAAAACCTCATATTTCCCACAGAGGAATATATCTGACTAGTAAGAATCTTAAAACCTATGTATTGATGTGTCTCCATAAGGGAATCAAGTGTGTCTAGAGTGGCATAAACATGGCAGCGAGAATCAGCTCAAACCCACTATAAAAAGGAATTTCAAAAGCAAAACCAAAAAACAGGGAAATTCTTTACAATTCCTTCAGGGTGTCTGAGGAAACCTGGAAAGACCCTATCTACAATGACAGCTGGATGTGGCATAAGGCTGGACACTTGGGACTGAGAGGATTGGTGAGATTGGGTGAGCAAATGCAGACCCTTTCAAGCAATAATGCATGGCCCCCATTCCATGGGTCCCAACTCTCCAGGTTCAAGGGAATATTACTACAGCTATAACATGTACAGGAAACCTAGAGAATGGACACACTGTGAATACGAAAGGTTTCTAAAACTCAACGAATAGTCCCTCTCCTGGTGCTCCAGTTTGACTTTCCAACTGCCTTACTATCAATCTCCCAACTTGGAGAGACAGGCCCTTTAACCTCCTGGTTTGCACAGGTTCCCAATTTGGCAGAGGATGGAAGGGACGAGGGAGAACCCATGAGAGAGTAGCTGTTAGGCATTTGGACGGGCACATGTCACTCTAACTTCCCGGCAGGAAGAAGAATTAACCAAAGTCTCAGCCACCCACCGGGAACCAGTATAGGACAGGATCCAAAATTTTGGACTTGCGTTCAGCTCACAAAAAACGAGTTGAGAAATGGAGCTCAGGGGCACAGCAATTCACAAACTGGCAGAGTGATAAAGGACAACTATCGTCCAAAAATCTGTTGAGGGAAGTCAACGAGGCGGACTTGAAAGCGAGGCAAAATAGCAGGAAACAGATTTCAAGAGGTACCTTGGAATCGCCTGTAAAGCACAGGAAGAGGGGCACAACTTGGACAATGGTGCACTTGGCCAAAAAGGGCGTATGCGTTTTCTCCTGAATATATTCAGGAGAAAACGCATACGCCCTTTTTGGCCAAGCAAGCAAGCGGGCAATGCAAATCTGCACTACAAAGAAGTATCACTTCCCACCGGTCAAAAGGGACATCCACAAAATGTGTAAAAACCAGAAAGGCAAGACAGGCCCTGGAGAACTGGGAGCCTTGTTATGCTGATGGGCGGGATGTAAACTGCCAACTGCCTCACTGGAGGAGTGCATTGTGTTCCCTAAAACAAGTAAACAACAGAGCTACAGAGCCAAGGCCACTTCCAGTCTAGGGAATATACCTTGGGAAAACTGAAAATCAATAAGAAAGAGCCACCTCCAAATTTAGGGCTGCACTGACTACAAGAACCTCAACTTGGGTACACCTTAAATATCCCAGGAAATATAAAAATGGTTCAAAACATTGTGGTACTTACGTATGATGGAATATCCCTCAGCGGTGAAATCAATGTCATAAGACCAGTAGCAGCAAAGTGAGTGGATTCAGGTACGATGATTCTAAGTGAAATTAGTCACACAGAAAAAGAAACTTATCATAAGATATCACTTATGAAGATCCTGTAAACATGGCTACACGTGAATTGAGTTAGGAAAGGGAACAGAGTCTCACATTTAGAAAACACTCTTATGCCTGCATAAAGGGGAAGGAGAGGTGGGGTGATGCATAAAACCAGAGTTTGAAGAAAGCACAGGGACCGTTTCAAAAACCAACTTTGGAATTGACAAGACCGACACGTTCCTCAGTGAAAGAGACTCAAAACCCCATATTTCCCACAGAGGAATATATCTGACTAGTAAGAATCTTAAAACCTATGTATTGATATGTCTCCATAAGGGAATCAAGTGTGTCTAGAGTGGCATAAACATGGCAGCGAGAATCAGCTCAAACCCAGTATAAAAAGGAATTTCAAAAGCAAAACCAAAAAACAGGGAAATTCTTTACAATTCCTTCAGGGTGTCTGAGGAAACCTGGAAAGACCCTATCTACAATGACAGCTGGATGTGGCATAAGGCTGGACACTTGGGACTGAGAGGATTGGAGAGATTGGGTGAGCAAATGCAGACCCTTTCAAGCAATAATGCATGGCCCCCATTCCATGGGTCCCAACTCTCCAGGTTCAAGGGAATATTACTACAGCTATAACATGTACTGGAAACCTAGAGAATGGACACACTGTGAATACGAAAGGTTTCTAAAACTCAACGAATAGTCCCTCTCCTGGTGCTCCAGTTTGACTTTCCAACTGCCTTACTATCAATCTCCCAACTTGGAGAGACAGGCCCTTTAACCTCCTGGTTTGCACAGGTTCCCAATTTGGCAGAGGATGGAAGGGACGAGGGAGAACCCATGAGAGAGTAGCTGTTAGGCATTTGGACGGGCACATGTCACTCTAATTTCCCGGCAGGAAGAAGAATTAACCAAAGTCTCAGCCACCCACCGGGAACCAGTATAGGACATGATCCAAAATTTTGGACTTGCGTTCAGCTCACAAAAAACGAGTTGAGAAATGGAGCTCAGGGGCACAGCAATTCACAAACTGGCAGAGTGATAAAGGACAACTATCGTCCAAAAATCTGTTGAGGGAAGTCAACGAGGCGGACTTGAAAGCGAGGCAAAATAGCAGGAAACAGATTTCAAGAGGTACCTTGGAATCGCCTGTAAAGCACAGGAAGAGGGGCACAACTTGGACAATGGTGCACTTGGCCAAAAAGGGCGTATGCGTTTTCTCCTGAATATATTCAGGAGAAAACGCATACGCCCTTTTTGGCCAAGCAAGCAAGCGGGCAATGCAAATCTGCACTACAAAGAAGTATCATTTCCCACCGGTCAAAAGGGACATCCACAAAATGTGTAAAAACCAGAAAGGCAAGACAGGCCCTGAGGAACTGGGAGCCTTGTTATGCTGATGGGCGGGATGTAAATTGCCAACTGCCTCACTGGAGGAGTGCATTGTGTTCCCTAAAACAAGTAAACAACAGAGCTACAGAGCCAAGGCCACTTCCAGTCTAGGGAATATACCTTGGGAAAACTGAAAATCAATAAGAAAGAGCCACCTCCAAATTTAGGGCTGCACTGACTACAAGAACCTCAACTTGGGTACACCTTAAATATCCCAGGAAATATAAAAATGGTTCAAAACATTGTGGTACTTACGTACGATGAAATATCCCTCAGCCATGAAATCAATGTCATAAGACCAGTAGCAACAAAGTGAGTGGATTCAGGTACGATGATTCTAAGTGAAATAAGTCACACAGAAAAAGAAACTCATCATAAGATATCACTTATGAAGATCCTGTAAACATGGCTACACGTGAACTGAGTTACGAAAGAGAACAGAGTCTCACATTTAGAAAACACTCTTATGCCTGCATAAAGGGGAAGGAGAGGTGGGGTGATGCATAAAACCAGAGTTTGATATAAGCACAGGGACCGTTTCAAAAACCAACTTTGGAATTGACAAGACCGACACCTTCCTTAGTGAAAGAGACTCAAAACCCCATATTTCCCACAGAGGAATATATCTGACTAGTAAGAATCTTAAAACCTATGTATTGATATGTCTCCATAAGGGAATCAAGTGTGTCTAGAGTGGCATAAACATGGCAGCGAGAATCAGCTCAAACCCACTATAAAAAGGAATTTCAAAAGCAAAACCAAAAAACAGGGAAATTCTTTACAATTCCTTCAGGGTGTCTGAGGAAACCTGGAAAGACCCTATCTACAATGACAGCTGGATGTGGCATAAGGCTGGACACTTGGGACTGAGAGGATTGGTGAGATTGGGTGAGCGAATGCAGACCCTTTCAAGCAATAATGCATGGCCCCCATTCCATGGGTCCCAACTCTCCATGTTCAAGGGAATATTAATACAGCTATAACATGTACAGGAAACCTAGAGAATGGACACACTGTGAATACGAAAGGTTTCTAAAACTCAACGAATAGTCCCTCTCCTGATGCTCCAGTTTGACTTTCCAACTGCCTTACTATCAATCTCCCAACTTGGAGAGACAGGCCCTTTAACCTCCTGGTTTGCACAGGTTCCCAATTTGGCAGAGGATGGAAGGGACGAGGGAGAACCCATGAGAGAGTAGCTGTTAGGCATTTGGACGGGCACATGTCACTCTAATTTCCCGGCAGGAAGAAGAATTAACCAAAGTCTCAGCCACCCACCGGGAACCAGTATAGGACAGGATCCAAAATTTTGGACTTGCGTTCAGCTCACAAAAAACGAGTTGAGAAATGGAGCTCAGGGGCACAGCAATTCACAAACTGGCAGAGTGATAAAGGACAACTATCGTCCAAAAATCTGTTGAGGGAAGTCAACGAGGCAGACTTGAAAGCGAGGCAAAATAGCAGGAAACAGATTTCAAGAGGTACCTTGGAATCGCCTGTAAAGCACAGGAAGAGGGGCACAACTTGGACAAAGGTGCACTTGGCCAAAAAGGGCGTATACGTTTTCTCCTGAATATATTCAGGAGAAAACGCATACGCCCTTTTTGGCCAAGCAAGCAAGCGGGAAATGCAAATCTGCACTACAAAGTAGTATCACTTCCCACCGGTCAAAAGGGACATCCACAAAATGTGTAAAAACCAGAAAGGCAAGACAGGCCCTGGAGAACTGGGAGCCTTGTTATGCTGATGGGCGGGATGTAAATTGCCAACTGCCTCACTGGAGGAGTGCATTGTGTTCCCTAAAACAAGTAAACAACAGAGCTACAGAGCCAAGGCCACTTCCAGTCTAGGGAATATACCTGGGGAAAACTGAAAATCAATAAGAAAGAGCCACCTCCAAATTTAGGGCTGTACTGACTACAAGAACCTAAACTTGGGTACACCTTAAATATCCCAGGAAATATAAAAATGGTTCAAAACATTGTGGTACTTACGTACGATGGAATATCCCTCAGCCATGAAATCAATGTCATAAGACCAGTAGAAGCAAAGTGAGTGGATTCAGGTACGATGATTCTAAGTGAAATAAGTCACACAGAAAAAAGAAACTTATCATAATATATCACTTATGAAGATCCTGTAAACATGGCTACACGTGAACTGAGTTAGGAAAGAGAACAGAGTCTCACATTTAGAAAACACTCTTATGCCTGCATAAAGGGGAATGAGAGGTGGGGTGATGCATAAAACCAGAGTTTGATATAAGCACAGGGACCGTTCCAAAAACCAACTTTGGAATAGACAAGACCTACACCTTCCTCAGTGAAAGAGACTCAAAACCCCATATTTCCCGCAGAGGAATATATCTGACTAGTAAGAATCTTAAAACCTATGTATTGATATGTCTCCATAAGGGAATCAAGTGTGTCTAGAGTGGCATAAACATGGCAGCGAGAATCAGCTCAAACCCACTATAAAAAGGAATTTCAAAAGCAAAACCAAAAAACAGGGAAATTCTTTACAATTCCTTCAGGGTGTCTGAGGAAACCTGGAAAGACCCTATCTACAATGACAGCTGGATGTGGCATAAGGCTGGACACTTGGGACTGAGAGGATTGGTGAGATTGGGTGAGCAAATGCAGACCCTTTCAAGCAATAATGCATGGCCCCCATTCCATGGGTCCCAACTCTCCAGGTTCAAGGGAATATTACTACAGCTATAACATGTACAGGAAACCTAGGGAATGGACACACTGTGAATACGAAAGGTTTCTAAAACTCAACGAATAGTCCCTCTCCTGGTGCTCCAGTTTGACTTTCCAACTGCCTTACTATCAATCTCCCAACTTGGAGAGACAGGCCCTTTAACCTCCTGGTTTGCACAGGTTCCCAATTTGGCAGAGGATGGAAGGGACGAGGGAGAACCCATGAGAGAGTAGCTGTTAGGCATTTGGACGGGCACATGTCACTCTAATTTCCCGGCAGGAAGAAGAATTAACCAAAGTCTCAGCCACCCACCGGGAACCAGTATAGGACATGATCCAAAATTTTGGACTTGCGTTCAGCTCACAAAAAACGAGTTGAGAAATGGAGCTCAGGGGCACAGCAATTCACAAACTGGCAGAGTGATAAAGGACAACTATCGTCCAAAAATCTGTTGAGGGAAGTCAACGAGGCGGACTTGAAAGCGAGGCAAAATAGCAGGAAACAGATTTCAAGAGGTACCTTGGAATCGCCTGTAAAGCACAGGAAGAGGGGCACAACTTGGACAATGGTGCACTTGGCCAAAAAGGGCGTATGCGTTTTCTCCTGAATATATTCAGGAGAAAACGCATACGCCCTTTTTGGCCAAGCAAGCAAGCGGGCAATGCAAATCTGCACTACAAAGAAGTATCACTTCCCACCGGTCAAAAGGGACATCCACAAAATGTGTAAAAACCAGAAAGGCAAGACAGGCCCTGGAGAACAGGGAGCCTTGTTATGCTGATGGGCGGGATGTAAATTGCCAACTGCCTCATTGGAGGAGTGCATTGTGTTCCCTAAAACAAGTAAACAACAGAGCTACAGAGCCAAGGCCACTTCCAGTCTAGGGAATATACCTTGGGAAAACTGAAAATCAATAAGAAAGAGCCACCTCCAAATTTAGGGCTGCACTGACTACAAGAACCTCAACTTGGGTACACCTTAAATATCCCAGGAAATATAAAAATGGTTCAAAACTTTGTGGTACTTACGTATGATGGAATATCCCTCAGCCATGAAATCAATGTCATAAGACCAGTAGCAGCAAAGTGAGTGGATTCAGGTACGATGATTCTAAGTGAAATAAGTCACACAGAAAAAGAAACTTATCATAAGATATCACTTATGAAGATCCTGTAAACATGGCTACACGTGAACTGAGTTAGGAAAGAGAACAGAGTCTCACATTTAGAAAACACTCTTATGCCTGCATAAAGGGGATGGTGAGGTCGGGTGATGCATAAAACCAGAGTTTGATATAAGCACAGGGACCGTTCCAAAAACCAACTTTGGAATAGACAAGACCTACACCTTCCTCAGTGAAAGAGACTCAAAACCCCATATTTCCCGCAGAGGAATATATCTGACTAGTAAGAATCTTAAAACCTATGTATTGATATGACTCCATAAGGGAATCAAGTGTGTCTAGAGTGGCATAAACATGGCAGCGAGAATCAGCTCAAACCCACTATAAAAAGGAATTTCAAAAGCAAAACCAAAAAACAGGGAAATTCTTTACAATTCCTTCAGGGTGTATGAGGAAACCTGGAAAGACCCTATCTACAATGACAGCTGGATGTGGCATAAGGCTGGACACTTGGGACTGAGAGGATTGGTGAGATTGGGTGAGCAAATGCAGACCCTTTCAAGCAATAATGCATGGCCCCCATTCCATGGGTCCCAACTCTCCAGGTTCAAGGGAATATTACTACAGCTATAACATGTACAGGAAACCTAGAGAATGTACACACTGTGAATACGAAAGGTTTCTAAAACTCAATGAATAGTCCCTCTCCTGGTGCTCCAGTTTGACTTTCCAACTGCCTTACTATCAATCTCCCAACTTGGAGAGACTGGCCCTTTAACCTCCTGGTTTGCACAGGTTCCCAATTTGCCAGAGGATGGAAGGGACGTGGGAGAACCCATGAGAGAGTAGCTGTTAGGCATTTGGATGGGCACATGTCACTCTAATTTCCCGGCAGGAAGAAGAATTAACCAAAGTCTCAGCCACCCACCGGGAACCAGTATAGGACATGATCCAAAATTTTGGACTTGTGTTCAGCTCACAAAAAACGAGTTGAGAAATGGAGCTCAGGGGCACAGCAATTCACAAACTGGCAGAGTGATAAAGGACAACTATCGTCCAAAAATCTGTTGAGGGAAGTCAACGAGGCGGACTTGAAAGTGAGGCAAAATAGCAGGAAACAGATTTCAAGAGGTACCTTGGAATCGCCTGTAAAGCACAGGAAGAGGGGCACAACTTGGACAATGGTGCACTTGGCCAAAAAGGGCGTATGCGTTTTCTCCTGAATATATTCAGGAGAAAACGCATACGCCCTTTTTGGCCAAGCAAGCAAGCGGGCAATGCAAATCTGCACTACAAAGAAGTATCACTTCCCACTGGTCAAAAGGGACATCCACAAAATGTGTAAAAACCAGAAAGGCAAGACAGGCCCTGGAGAACTGGGAGCCTTGTTATGCTGATGGGCGGGATGTAAATTGCCAACTGCCTCACTGGAGGAGTGCATTGTGTTCCCTAAAACAAGTAAACAACAGAGCTACAGAGCCAAGGCCACTTCCAGTCTAGGGAATATACCTTGGGAAAACTGAAAATCAATAAGAAAGAGCCACCTCCAAATTTAGGGCTGCACTGACTACAAGAACCTCAACTTGGGTACACCTTAAATATCCCAGGAAATATAAAAATGGTTCAAAACATTGTGGTACTTACGTACGATGGAATATCCCTCAGCCATGAAATCAATGTCATAAGATCAGTAGCAGCAAAGTGAGTGGATTCAGGTACGATGATTCTAAGTGAAATAAGTCACACAGAAAAAGAAACTTATCATAAGATATCACTTATGAAGATCCTGTAAACATGGCTACACGTGAACTGAGTTAGGAAAGAGAACAGAGTCTCACATTTAGAAAACACTCTTATGCCTGCATAAAGGGGAAGGAGAGTTGGGGTGATGCATAAAACCAGAGTTTGATATAAGCACAGGGACCGTTTCAAAAACCAACTTTGGAATTGACAAGACCGACACCTTCCTTAGTGAAAGAGACTCAAAACCCCATATTTGCCACAGAGGAATATATCTGACTAGTAAGAATCTTAAAACCTATGTATTGATATGTCTCCATAAGGGAATCAAGAGTGTCTAGAGTGGCATAAACATGGCAGCGAGAATCAGCTCAAACCCACTATAAAAAGGAATTTCAAAAGCAAAACCAAAAAACAGGGAAATTCTTTACAATTCCTTCAGGGTGTCTGAGGAAACCTGGAAAGACCCTATCTACAATGACACCTGGATGTGGCATAAGGCTGGACACTTGGGACTGAGAGGATTGGTGAGATTGGGTGAGCAAATGCAGACCCTTTCAAGCAATAATGCATGGCCCCCATTCCATGGGTCCCAACTCTCCAGGTTCAAGGGAATATTACTACAGCTATAACATGTACAGGAAACCTAGAGAATGGACACACTGTGAATACGAAAGGTTTCTAAAACTCAACGAATAGTCCCTCTCCTGGTGCTCCAGTTTGACTTTCCAACTGCCTTACTATCAATCTCCCAACTTGGAGAGACAGGCCCTTTAACCTCCTGGTTTGCACAGGTTCCCAATTTGCCAGAGGATGGAAGGGACGAGGGAGAACCCATGAGAGAGTAGCTGTTAGGCATTTGGACGGGCACATGTCACTCTAATTTCCCGGCAGGAAGAAGAATTAACCAAAGTCTCAGCCACCCACCGGGAACCAGTATAGGACATGATCCAAAATTTTGGACTTGCGTTCAGCTCACAAAAAACGAGTTGAGAAATGGAGCTCAGGGGCACAGCAATTCACAAACTGGCAGAGTGATAAAGGACAACTATCGTCCAAAAATCTGTTGAGGGAAGTCAACGAGGCGGACTTGAAAGCGAGGCAAAATAGCAGGAAACAGATTTCAAGAGGTACCTTGGAATCGCCTGTAAAGCACAGGAAGAGGGGCACAACTTGGACAATGGTGCACTTGGCCAAAAAGGGTGTATGCGTTTTCTCCTGAATATATTCAGGAGAAAACGCATACGCCCTTTTTGGCCAAGCAAGCAAGCGGGCAATGCAAATCTGCACTACAAAGAAGTATCACTTCCCACCGGTCAAAAGGGACATCCACAAAATGTGTAAAAACCAGAAAGGCAAGACAGGCCCTGGAGAACAGGGAGCCTTGTTATGCTGATGGGCGGGATGTAAATTGCCAACTGCCTCACTGAAGGAGTGCATTGTGTTCCCTAAAACAAGTAAACAACAGAGCTACAGAGCCAAGGCCACTTCCAGTCTAGGGAATATACCTTGGGAAAACTGAAAATCAATAAGAAAGAGCCACCTCCAAATTTAGGGCTGTACTGACTACAAGAACCTAAACTTGGGTACACCTTAAATATCCCAGGAAATATAAAAATGGTTCAAAACATTGTGGTACTTACGTACGATGGAATATCCCTCAGCCATGAAATCAATGTCATAAGACCAGTAGCAGCAAAGTGAGTGGATTCAGGTACGATGATTCTAAGTGAAATAAGTCACACAGAAAAAAGAAACTTATCATAAGATATCACTTAGGAAGATCCTGTAAACATGGCTACACGTGAACTGAGTTAGGAAAGAGAACAGAGTCTCACATTTAGAAAACACTCTTATGCCTGCATAAAGGTGAATGAGAGGTGGGGTGATGCATAAAACCAGAGTTTGATATAAGCACAGGGACCGTTTCAAAAACCAACTTTGGAATAGACAATACCTACACCTTCCTCAGTGAAAGAGACTCAAAACCCCATATTTCCCGCAGAGGAATATATCTGACTAGTAAGAATCTTAAAACCTATGTATTGATATGTCTCCATAAGGGAATCAAGTGTATCTAGAGTGGCATAAACATGGCAGCGAGAATCAGCTCAAACCCAGTATAAAAAGGAATTTCAAAAGCAAAACCAAAAAACAGGGAAATTCTTTACAATTCCTTCAGGGTGTCTGAGGAAACCTGGAAAGACCCTATCTACAATGACAGCTGGATGTGGCATAAGGCTGGACACTTGGGACTGAGAGGATTGGTGAGATTGGGTGAGCAAATGCAGACCCTTTCAAGCAATAATGCATGGCCCTCATTCCATGGGTCCCAACTCTCCAGGTTCAAGGGAATATTACTACAGCTATAACATGTACAGGAAACCTAGAGAATGGACACACTGTGAATACGAAAGGTTTCTAAAACTCAACGAATAGTCCCTCTCCTGGTGCTCCAGTTTGACTTTCTAACTGCCTTACTATCAATCTCCCAACTTGGAGAGACAGGCCCTTTAACCTCCTGGTTTGCACAGGTTCCCAATTTGGCAGAGGATGGAAGGGACGAGGGAGAACCCATGAGAGAGTAGCTGTTAGGCATTTGGACGGGCACATGTCACTCTAATTTCCCGGCAGGAAGAAGAATTAACCAAAGTCTCAGCCACCCACCGGGAACCAGTATAGGACATGATCCAAAATTTTGGACTTGCGTTCAGCTCACAAAAAACGAGTTGAGAAATGGAGCTCAGGGGCACAGCAATTCACAAACTGGCAGAGTGATAAAGGACAACTATCATCCAAAAATCTCTTGAGGGAAGTCAACGAGGTGGACTTGAAAGCGAGGCAAAATAGCAGGAAACAGATTTCAAGAGGTACCTTGGAATCGCCTGTAAAGCACAGGAAGAGGGGCACAACTTGGACAATGGTGCACTTGGCCAAAAAGGGCGTATGCGTTTTCTCCTGAATATATTCAGGAGAAAACGCATACGCCCTTTTTGGCCAAGCAAGCAAGCGGGCAATGCAAATCTGCACTACAAAGAAGTATCACTTCCCACCGGTCAAAAGGGCTATCCACAAAATGTGTAAAAACCAGAAAGGCAAGACAGGCCCTGGAGAACTGGGAGCCTTGTTATGCTGATGGGCGGGATGTAAATTGCCAACTGCCTCACTGGAGGAGTGCATTGTGTTCCCTAAAACAAGTAAACAACAGAACTACAGAGCCAAGGCCACTTCCAGTCTAGGGAATATACCTTGGGAAAACTGAAAATCAATAAGAAAGAGCCACTTCCAAATTTAGGGCTGCACTGACTACAAGAACCTCAACTTGGGTACACCTTAAATATCCCAGGAAATATAAAAATGGTTCAAAACATTGTGGTACTTACGTACGATGGAATATCCCTCAGCCATGAAATCAATGTCATAAGACCAGTAGCAGCAAAGTGAGTGGATTCAGGTACGATGATTCTAAGTGAAATAAGTCACACAGAAAAAGAAACTTATCATAAGATATCACTTATGAAGATCCTGTAAACATGGCTACACGTGAACTGAGTTAGGAAAGAGAACAGAGTCTCACATTTAGAAAACACTCTTATGCCTGCATAAAGGGGAAGGAGAGGTGGGGTGATGCATAAAACCAGAGTTTGATAGAAGCACAGGGACCGTTTCAAAAACCAACTTTGGAATTGACAAGACCGACACCTTCCTTAGTGAAAGAGACTCAAAACCCCATATTTCCCGCAGAGGAATATATCTGACTAGTAAGAATCTTAAAACCTATGTATTGATATGTCTCCATAAGGGAATCAAGTGTGTCTAGAGTGGCATAAACATGGCAGCGAGAATCAGCTCAAACCCACTATAAAAAGGAATTTCAAAAGCAAAACCTATAAACAGGGAAATTCTTTACAATTCCTTCAGTGTGTCTGAGGAAACCTGGAAAGACCCTATCTACAATGACAGCTGGATGTGGCATAAGGCTGGACACTTGGGACTGAGAGGATTGGTGAGATTGGGTGAGCAAATGCAGACCCTTTCAAGCAATAATGCATGGCCCCCATTCCATGGGTCCCAACTCTCCAGGTTCAAGGGAATATTACTACAGCTATAACATGTACAGGAAACCTAGAGAATGGACACACTGTGAATACGAAAGGTTTCTAAAACTCAACGAATTGTCCCTCTCCTGGTGCTCCAGTTTGACTTTCCAACTGCCTTACTATCAATCTCCCAACTTGGAGAGACAGGCCCTTTAACCTCCTGGTTTGCACAGGTTCCCAATTTGGCAGAGGATGGAAGGGACGAGGGAGAACCCATGAGAGAGTAGCTGTTAGGCATTTGGACGGGCACATGTCACTCTAATTTCCCGGCAGGAAGAAGAATTAACCAAAGTCTCAGCCACCCACCGGGAACCAGTATAGGACATGATCCAAAATTTTGGACTTGCGTTCAGCTCACAAAAAACGAGTTGAGAAATGGAGCTCAGGGGCACAGCAATTCACAAACTGGCAGAGTGATAAAGGACAACTATCGTCCAAAAATCTGTTGAGGGAAGTCAACGAGGCGGACTTGAAAGCGAGGCAAAATAGCAGGAAACAGATTTCAAGAGGTACCTTGGAATCGCCTGTAAAGCACAGGAAGAGGGGCACAACTTGGACAATGGTGCACTTGGCCAAAAAGGGCGTATGCGTTTTCTCCTGAATATATTCAGGAGAAAACGCATACGCCCTTTTTGGCCAAGCAAGCAAGCGGGCAATGCAAATCTGCACTACAAAGAAGTATCACTTCCCACCGGTCAAAAGGGACATCCACAAAATGTGTAAAAACCAGAAAGGCAAGACAGGCCCTGGAGAACAGGGAGCCTTGTTATGCTGATGGGCGGGCTGTAAATTGCCAACTGCCTCACTGAAGGAGTGCATTGTGTTCCCTAAAACAAGTTAACAACAGAGCTACAGAGCCAAGGCCACTTCCAGTCTAGGGAATATACCTTGGGAAAACTGAAAATCAATAAGAAAGAGCCACCTCCAAATTTAGGGCTGTACTGACTACAAGAACCTAAACTTGGGTACACCTTAAATATCCCAGGAAATATAAAAATGGTTCAAAACATTGTGGTACTTACGTACGATGGAATATCCCTCAGCCATGAAATCAATGTCATAAGACCAGTAGCAGCAAAGTGAGTGGATTCAGGTACGATGATTCTAAGTGAAATAAGTCACACAGAAAAAAGAAACTTATCATAAGATATCACTTAGGAAGATCCTGTAAACATGGCTACACGTGAACTGAGTTAGGAAAGAGAACAGAGTCTCACATTTAGAAAACACTCTTATGCCTGCATAAAGGGGAATGAGAGGTGGGGTGATGCATAAAACCAGAGTTTGATATAAGCACAGGGACCGTTTCAAAAACCAACTTTGGAATAGACAAGACCTACACCTTCCTCAGTGAAAGAGACTCAAAACCCCATATTTCCCGCAGAGGAATATATCTGACTAGTAAGAATCTTAAAACCTATGTATTGATATGTCTCCATAAGGGAATCAAGTGTATCTAGAGTGGCATAAACATGGCAGCGAGAATCAGCTCAAACCCAGTATAAAAAGGAATTTCAAAAGTAAAACCAAAAAACAGGGAAATTCTTTACAATTCCTTCAGGGTGTCTGAGGAAACCTGGAAAGACCCTATCTACAATGACAGCTGTATGTGGCATAAGGCTGGACACTTGGGACTGAGAGGATTGGTGAGATTGGGTGAGCAAATGCAGACCCTTTCAAGCAATAATGCATGGCCCCCATTCCATGGGTCCCAACTCTCCAGGTTCAAGGGAATATTACTACAGCTATAACATGTACAGGAAACCTAGAGAATGGACACACTGTGAATACGAAAGGTTTCTAAAACTCAACGAATAGTCCCTCTCCTGGTGCTCCAGTTTGACTTTCCAACTGCCTTACTATCAATCTCCCAACTTGGAGAGACAGGCCCTTTAACCTCCTGGTTTGCACAGGTTCCCAATTTGGCAGAGGATGGAAGGGACGAGGGAGAACCCATGAGAGAGTAGCTGTTAGGCATTTGGACGGGCACATGTCACTCTAATTTCCCGGCAGGAAGAAGAATTAACCAAAGTCTCAGCCACCCACCGGGAACCAGTATAGGACATGATCCAAAATTTTGGACTTGCGTTCAGCTCACAAAAAACGAGTTGAGAAATGGAGCTCAGGGGCACAGCAATTCACAAACTGGCAGAGTGATAAAGGACAACTATCATCCAAAAATCTCTTGAGGGAAGTCAACGAGGTGGACTTGAAAGCGAGGCAAAATAGCAGGAAACAGATTTCAAGAGGTACCTTGGAATCGCCTGTAAAGCACAGGAAGAGGGGCACAACTTGGACAATGGTGCACTTGGCCAAAAAGGGCGTATGCGTTTTCTCCTGAATATATTCAGGAGAAAACGCATACGCCCTTTTTGGCCAAGCAAGCAAGCGGGCAATGCAAATCTGCACTACAAAGAAGTATCACTTCCCACCGGTCAAAAGGGACATCCACAAAATGTGTAAAAACCAGAAAGGCAAGACAGGCCCTGGAGAACTGGGAGCCTTGTTATGCTGATGGGCGGGATGTAAATTGCCAACTGCCTCACTGGAGGAGTGCATTGTGTTCCCTAAAACAAGTAAACAACAGAGCTACAGAGCCAAGGCCACTTCCAGTCTAGGGAATATACCTTGGGAAAACTGAAAATCAATAAGAAAGAGCCACCTCCAAATTTAGGGCTGCACTGACTACAAGAACCTCAACTTGGGTACACCTTAAATATCCCAGGAAATATAAAAATGGTTCAAAACATTGTGGTACTTACGTACGATGGAATATCCCTCAGCCATGAAATCAATGTCATAAGACCAGTAGCAGCAAAGTGAGTGGATTCAGGTACGATGATTCTAAGTGAAATAAGTCACACAGAAAAAGAAACTTATCATAAGATATCACTTATGAAGATCCTGTAAACATGGCTACACGTGAACTGAGTTAGGAAAGAGAACAGAGTCTCACATTTAGAAAACACTCTTATGCCTGCATAAAGGGGAAGGAGAGGTGGGGTGATGCATAAAACCAGAGTTTGATATAAGCACAGGGACCGTTTCAAAAACCAACTTTGGAATTGACAAGACCGACACCTTCCTTAGTGAAAGAGACTCAAAACCCCATATTTCCCGCAGAGGAATATATCTGACTAGTAAGAATCTTAAAACCTATGTATTGATATGTCTCCATAAGGGAATCAAGTGTGTCTAGAGTGGCATAAACATGGCAGCGAGAATCAGCTCAAACCCACTATAAAAAGGAATTTCAAAAGCAAAACCTATAAACAGGGAAATTCTTTACAATTCCTTCAGTGTGTCTGAGGAAACCTGGAAAGACCCTATCTACAATGACAGCTGGATGTGGCATAAGGCTGGACACTTGGGACTGAGAGGATTGGTGAGATTGGGTGAGCAAATGCAGACCCTTTCAAGCAATAATGCATGGCCCCCATTCCATGGGTCCCAACTCTCCAGGTTCAAGGGAATATTACTACAGCTATAACATGTACAGGAAACCTAGAGAATGGACACACTGTGAATACGAAAGGTTTCTAAAACTCAACGAATTGTCCCTCTCCTGGTGCTCCAGTTTGACTTTCCAACTGCCTTACTATCAATCTCCCAACTTGGAGAGACAGGCCCTTTAACCTCCTGGTTTGCACAGGTTCCCAATTTGGCAGAGGATGGAAGGGACGAGGGAGAACCCATGAGAGAGTAGCTGTTAGGCATTTGGACGGGCACATGTCACTCTAATTTCCCGGCAGGAAGAAGAATTAACCAAAGTCTCAGCCACCCACCGGGAACCAGTATAGGACATGATCCAAAATTTTGGACTTGCGTTCAGCTCACAAAAAACGAGTTGAGAAATGGAGCTCAGGGGCACAGCAATTCACAAACTGGCAGAGTGATAAAGGACAACTATCGTCCAAAAATCTGTTGAGGGAAGTCAACGAGGCGGACTTGAAAGCGAGGCAAAATAGCAGGAAACAGATTTCAAGAGGTACCTTGGAATCGCCTGTAAAGCACAGGAAGAGGGGCACAACTTGGACAATGGTGCACTTGGCCAAAAAGGGCGTATGCGTTTTCTCCTGAATATATTCAGGAGAAAACGCATACGCCCTTTTTGGCCAAGCAAGCAAGCGGGCAATGCAAATCTGCACTACAAAGAAGTATCACTTCCCACCGGTCAAAAGGGACATCCACAAAATGTGTAAAAACCAGAAAGGCAAGACAGGCCCTGGAGAACAGGGAGCCTTGTTATGCTGATGGGCGGGCTGTAAATTGCCAACTGCCTCACTGAAGGAGTGCATTGTGTTCCCTAAAACAAGTTAACAACAGAGCTACAGAGCCAAGGCCACTTCCAGTCTAGGGAATATACCTTGGGAAAACTGAAAATCAATAAGAAAGAGCCACCTCCAAATTTAGGGCTGTACTGACTACAAGAACCTAAACTTGGGTACACCTTAAATATCCCAGGAAATATAAAAATGGTTCAAAACATTGTGGTACTTACGTACGATGGAATATCCCTCAGCCATGAAATCAATGTCATAAGACCAGTAGCAGCAAAGTGAGTGGATTCAGGTACGATGATTCTAAGTGAAATAAGTCACACAGAAAAAAGAAACTTATCATAAGATATCACTTAGGAAGATCCTGTAAACATGGCTACACGTGAACTGAGTTAGGAAAGAGAACAGAGTCTCACATTTAGAAAACACTCTTATGCCTGCATAAAGGGGAATGAGAGGTGGGGTGATGCATAAAACCAGAGTTTGATATAAGCACAGGGACCGTTTCAAAAACCAACTTTGGAATAGACAAGACCTACACCTTCCTCAGTGAAAGAGACTCAAAACCCCATATTTCCCGCAGAGGAATATATCTGACTAGTAAGAATCTTAAAACCTATGTATTGATATGTCTCCATAAGGGAATCAAGTGTATCTAGAGTGGCATAAACATGGCAGCGAGAATCAGCTCAAACCCAGTATAAAAAGGAATTTCAAAAGTAAAACCAAAAAACAGGGAAATTCTTTACAATTCCTTCAGGGTGTCTGAGGAAACCTGGAAAGACCCTATCTACAATGACAGCTGTATGTGGCATAAGGCTGGACACTTGGGACTGAGAGGATTGGTGAGATTGGGTGAGCAAATGCAGACCCTTTCAAGCAATAATGCATGGCCCCCATTCCATGGGTCCCAACTCTCCAGGTTCAAGGGAATATTACTACAGCTATAACATGTACAGGAAACCTAGAGAATGGACACACTGTGAATACGAAAGGTTTCTAAAACTCAACGAATAGTCCCTCTCCTGGTGCTCCAGTTTGACTTTCCAACTGCCTTACTATCAATCTCCCAACTTGGAGAGACAGGCCCTTTAACCTCCTGGTTTGCACAGGTTCCCAATTTGGCAGAGGATGGAAGGGACGAGGGAGAACCCATGAGAGAGTAGCTGTTAGGCATTTGGACGGGCACATGTCACTCTAATTTCCCGGCAGGAAGAAGAATTAACCAAAGTCTCAGCCACCCACCGGGAACCAGTATAGGACATGATCCAAAATTTTGGACTTGCGTTCAGCTCACAAAAAACGAGTTGAGAAATGGAGCTCAGGGGCACAGCAATTCACAAACTGGCAGAGTGATAAAGGACAACTATCATCCAAAAATCTCTTGAGGGAAGTCAACGAGGTGGACTTGAAAGCGAGGCAAAATAGCAGGAAACAGATTTCAAGAGGTACCTTGGAATCGCCTGTAAAGCACAGGAAGAGGGGCACAACTTGGACAATGGTGCACTTGGCCAAAAAGGGCGTATGCGTTTTCTCCTGAATATATTCAGGAGAAAACGCATACGCCCTTTTTGGCCAAGCAAGCAAGCGGGCAATGCAAATCTGCACTACAAAGAAGTATCACTTCCCACCGGTCAAAAGGGACATCCACAAAATGTGTAAAAACCAGAAAGGCAAGACAGGCCCTGGAGAACTGGGAGCCTTGTTATGCTGATGGGCGGGATGTAAATTGCCAACTGCCTCACTGGAGGAGTGCATTGTGTTCCCTAAAACAAGTAAACAACAGAGCTACAGAGCCAAGGCCACTTCCAGTCTAGGGAATATACCTTGGGAAAACTGAAAATCAATAAGAAAGAGCCACCTCCAAATTTAGGGCTGCACTGACTACAAGAACCTCAACTTGGGTACACCTTAAATATCCCAGGAAATATAAAAATGGTTCAAAACATTGTGGTACTTACGTACGATGGAATATCCCTCAGCCATGAAATCAATGTCATAAGACCAGTAGCAGCAAAGTGAGTGGATTCAGGTACGATGATTCTAAGTGAAATAAGTCACACAGAAAAAGAAACTTATCATAAGATATCACTTATGAAGATCCTGTAAACATGGCTACACGTGAACTGAGTTAGGAAAGAGAACAGAGTCTCACATTTAGAAAACACTCTTATGCCTGCATAAAGGGGAAGGAGAGGTGGGGTGATGCATAAAACCAGAGTTTGATATAAGCACAGGGACCGTTTCAAAAACCAACTTTGGAATTGACAAGACCGACACCTTCCTTAGTGAAAGAGACTCAAAACCCCATATTTCCCGCAGAGGAATATATCTGACTAGTAAGAATCTTAAAACCTATGTATTGATATGTCTCCATAAGGGAATCAAGTGTGTCTAGAGTGGCATAAACATGGCAGCGAGAATCAGCTCAAACCCACTATAAAAAGGAATTTCAAAAGCAAAACCAAAAAACAGGGAAATTCTTTACAATTCCTTCAGGGTGTCTGAGGAAACCTGGAAAGACCCTATCTACAATGACAGCTGGATGTGGCATAAGGCTGGACACTTGGGACTGAGAGGATTGGTGAGATTGGGTGAGCAAATGCAGACCCTTTCAAGCAATAATGCATGGCCCCCATTCCATGGGTCCCAACTCTCCAGGTTCAAGGGAATATTACTACAGCTATAACATGTACAGGAAACCTAGAGAATGGACACACTGTGAATACGAAAGGTTTCTAAAACTCAACGAATAGTCCCTCTCCTGGTGCTCCAGTTTGACTTTCCAACTGCCTTACTATCAATCTCCCAACTTGGAGAGACAGGCCCTTTAACCTCCTGGTTTGCACAGGTTCCCAATTTGCCAGAGGATGGAAGGGACGAGGGAGAACCCATGAGAGAGTAGCTGTTAGGCATTTGGACGGGCACATGTCACTCTAATTTCCCGGCAGGAAGAAGAATTAACCAAAGTCTCAGCCACCCACCGGGAACCAGTATAGGACATGATCCAAAATTTTGGACTTGCGTTCAGCTCACAAAAAACGAGTTGAGAAATGGAGCTCAGGGGCACAGCAATTCACAAACTGGCAGAGTGATAAAGGACAACTATCGTCCAAAAATCTGTTGAGGGAAGTCAACGAGGCGGACTTGAAAGCGAGGCAAAATAGCAGGAAACAGATTTCAAGAGGTACCTTGGAATCGCCTGTAAAGCACAGGAAGAGGGGCACAACTTGGACAATGGTGCACTTGGCCAAAAAGGGCGTATGCGTTTTCTCCTGAATATATTCAGGAGAAAACGCATACGCCCTTTTTGGCCAAGCAAGCAAGCGGGCAATGCAAATCTGCACTACAAAGAAGTATCACTTCCCACCGGTCAAAAGGGACATCCACAAAATGTGTAAAAACCAGAAAGGCAAGACAGGCCCTGGAGAACTGGGAGCCTTGTTATGCTGATGGGCGGGATGTAAATTGCCAACTGCCTCACTGGAGGAGTGCATTGTGTTCCCTAAAACAAGTAAACAACAGAGCTACAGAGCCAAGGCCACTTCCAGTCTAGGGAATATACCTTGGGAAAACTGAAAATCAATAAGAAAGAGCCACCTCCAAATTTAGGGCTGCACTGACTACAAGAACCTCAACTTGGGTACATCTTAAATATCCCAGGAAATATAAAAATGGTTCAAAACATTGTGGTACTTACGTACGATGGAATATCCCTCAGCCATGAAATCAATGTCATAAGACCAGTAGCAGCAAAGTGAGTGGATTCAGGTACGATGATTCTAAGTGAAATAAGTCACACAGAAAAAGAAACTTATCATAAGATATCACTTATGAAGATCCTGTAAACATGGCTACACGTGAATTGAGTTAGGAAAGAGAACAGAGTCTCACATTTAGAAAACACTCTTATGCCTGCATAAAGGGGAAGGAGAGGTGGGGTGATGCATAAAATCAGAGTTTGATATAAGCACAGGGACCGTTTCAAAAACCAACTTTGGAATTGACAAGACCGACACCTTCCTTAGTGAAAGAGACTCAAAACCCCATATTTCCCAAAGAGGAATATATCTGACTAGTAAGAATCTTAAAACCTATGTATTGATATGTCTCCATAAGGGAATCAAGTGTGTCTAGAGTGGCATAAACATGGCAGCGAGAATCAGCTCAAACCCACGATAAAAATGAATTTCAAAAGCAAAACCAAAAAACAGGGAAATTCTTTACAATTCCTTCAGGGTGTCTGAGGAAACCTGGAAAGACCCTATCTACAATGACAGCTGGATGTGGCATAAGGCTGGACACTTGGGACTGAGAGGATTGGTGAGATTGGGTGAGCAAATGCAGACCCTTTCAAGCAATAATGCATGGCCCCCATTCCATGGGTCCCAACTCTCCAGGTTCAAGGGAATATTACTACAGCTATAACATGTACAGGAAACCTAGAGAATGGACACACTGTGAATACGAAAGGTTTCTAAAAACTCAACGAATAGTCCCTCTCCTGGTGCTCCAGTTTGACTTTCCAACTGCCTTACTATCAATCTCCCAACTTGGAGAGACAGGCCCTTTAACCTCCTGGTTTGCACAGGTTCCCAATTTGCCAGAGGATGGAAGGGACGAGGGAGAACCCATGAGAGAGTAGCTGTTAGGCATTTGGACGGGCACATGTCACTCTAATTTCCCGGCAGGAAGAAGAATTAACCAAAGTCTCAGCCACCCACCGGGAACCAGTATAGGACATGATCCAAAATTTTGGACTTGTGTTCAGCTCACAAAAAACGAGTTGAGAAATGGAGCTCAGGGGCACAGCAATTCACAAACTGGCAGAGTGTTAAAGGACAACTATAGTCCAAAAATCTGTTGAGGGAAGTCAACGAGGCGGACTTGAAAGCGAGGCAAAATAGCAGGAAACAGATTTCAAGAGGTACCTTGGAATCGCCTGTAAAGCACAGGAAGAGGGGCACAACTTGGACAATGGTGCACTTGGCCAAAAAGGGCGTATGCGTTTTCTCCTGAATATATTCAGGAGAAAACGCATACGCCCTTTTTGGCCAAGCAAGCAAGCGGGCAATGCAAATCTGCACTACAAAGAAGTATCACTTCCCACCGGTCAAAAGGGACATCCACAAAATGTGTAAAAACCAGAAAGGCAAGACAGGCCCTGGAGAACTGGGAGCCTTGTTATGCTGATGGGCGGGATGTAAATTGCCAACTGCCTCACTGGAGGAGTGCATTGTGTTCCCTAAAACAAATAAACAACAGAGCTACAGAGCCAAGGCCACTTCCAGTCTAGGGAATATACCTTGGGAAAACTGAAAATCAATAAGAAAGAGCCACCTCCAAATTTAGGGCTGCACTGACTACAAGAACCTCAACTTGGGTACACCTTAAATATCCCAGGAAATATAAATATGGTTCAAAACATTGTGGTACTTACGTACGATGGAATATCCCTCAGCCATGAAATCAATGTCATAAGACCAGTAGCAGCAAAGTGAGTGGATTCAGGTACGATGATTCTAAGTGAAATAAGTCACACAGAAAAAGAAACTTATCATAAGATATCACTTATGAAGATCCTGTAAACATGGCTACACGTGAACTGAGTTAGGAAAGAGAACAGAGTCTCACATTTAGAAAACACTCTTATGCCTGCATAAAGGGGAAGGAGAGGTGGGGTGATGCATAAAACCAGAGTTTGATATAAGCACAGGGACCGTTTCAAAAACCAACTTTGGAATTGACAAGACCGACACCTTCCTTAGTGAAAGAGACTCAAAACCCCATATTTCCCACAGAGGAATATATCTGACTAGTAAGAATCTTAAAACCTATGTATTGATATGTCTCCATAAGGGAATCAAGTGTGTCTAGAGTGGCATAAACATGGCAGCGAGAATCAGCTCAAACCCACTATAAAAAGGAATTTCAAAAGCAAAACCAAAAAACAGGGAAATTCTTTACAATTCCTTCAGGGTGTCTGAGGAAACCTGGAAAGACCCTATCTACAATGACAGCTGGATGTGGCATAAGGCTGGACACTTGGGACTGAGAGGATTGGTGAGATTGGGTGAGCAAATGCAGACCCTTTCAAGCAATAATGCATGGCCCCCATTCCATGGGTCCCAACTCTCCAGGTTCAAGGGAATATTACTACAGCTATAACATGTACAGGAAACCTAGAGAATGGACACACTGTGAATACGAAAGGTTTCTAAAACTCAACGAATAGTCCCTCTCCTGGTGCTCCAGTTTGACTTTCCAACTGCCTTACTATCAATCTCCCAACTTGGAGAGACAGGCCCTTTAACCTCCTGGTTTGCACAGGTTCCCAATTTGGCAGAGGATGGAAGGGACGAGGGAGAACCCATGAGAGAGTAGCTGTTAGGCATTTGGACGGGCACATGTCACTCTAATTTCCCGGCAGGAAGAAGAATTAACCAAAGTCTCAGCCACCCACCGGGAACCAGTATAGGACATGATCCAAAATTTTGGACTTGCGTTCAGCTCACAAAAAACGAGTTGAGAAATGGAGCTCAGGGGCACAGCAATTCACAAACTGGCAGAGTGATAAAGGACAACTATCATCCAAAAATCTGTTGAGGGAAGTCAATGAGGCGGACTTGAAAGCGAGGCAAAATAGCAGGAAACAGATTTCAAGAGGTACCTTGGAATCGCCTGTAAAGCACAGGAAGAGGGGCACAACTTGGACAATGGTGCACTTGGCCAAAAAGGGCGTATGCGTTTTCTCCTGAATATATTCAGGAGAAAACGCATACGCCCTTTTTGGCCAAGCAAGCAAGCGGGCA
The DNA here is from genome assembly GCF_025265405.1 of Mesoplodon densirostris. NCBI lineage: Eukaryota > Metazoa > Chordata > Mammalia > Artiodactyla > Ziphiidae > Mesoplodon > Mesoplodon densirostris. The sequence continues at coordinate 825,513 of NW_026778208.1, forward strand.
ATGCAAATCTGCACTACAAAGAAGTATCACTTCCCACCGGTCAAAAGGGACATCCACAAAATGTGTAAAAACCAGAAAGGCAAGACAGGCCCTGGAGAACTGGGAGCCTTGTTATGCTGATGGGCGGGATGTAAATTGCCAACTGCCTCACTGGAGGAGTGCATTGTGTTCCCTAAAACAAGTAAACAACAGAGCTACAGAGCCAAGGCCACTTCCAGTCTAGGGAATATACCTGGGGAAAACTGAAAATCAATAAGAAAGAGCCACCTCCAAATTTAGGGCTGCACTGACTAAAAGAACCTCAACTTGGGTACACCTTAAATATCCCAGGAAATATAAAAATGGTTCAAAACATTGTGGTACTTACGTACGATGGAATATCCCTCAGCCATGAAATCAATGTCATAAGACCAGTAGCAGCAAAGTGAGTGGATTCAGATACGATGATTCTAAGTGAAATAAGTCACACAGAAAAAGAAACTTATCATAAGATATCACTTATGAAGATCCTGTAAACATGGCTACACGTGAACCGAGTTAGGAAAGAGAACAGAGTCTCACATTTAGAAAACACTCTTATGCCTGCATAAAGGGGATGGAGAGGTCGGGTGATGCATAAAACCAGAGTTTGATATAAGCACAGGGACCGTTCCAAAAACCAACTTTGGAATAGACAAGACCTACACCTTCCTCAGTGAAAGAGACTCAAAACCCCATTTTTCCCGCAGAGGAATATATCTGACTAGTAAGAATCTTAAAACCTATGTATTGATATGACTCCATAAGGGAATCAAGTGTGTCTAGAGTGGCATAAACATGGCAGCGAGAATCAGCTCAAACCCACTATAAAAAGGAATTTCAAAAGCAAAACCAAAAAACAGGGAAATTCTTTACAATTCCTTCAGGGTGTCTGAGGAAACCTGGAAAGACCCTATCTACAATGACAGCTGGATGTGGCATAAGGCTGGACACTTGGGACTGAGAGGATTGGTGAGATTGGGTGAGCAAATGCAGACCCTTTCAAGCAATAATGCATGGCCCCCATTCCATGGGTCCCAACTCTCCAGGTTCAAGGGAATATTACTACAGCTATAACATGTACAGGAAACCTAGAGAATGGACACACTGTGAATATGAAAGGTTTCTAAAACTCAACGAATAGTCCCTCTCCTGGTGCTCCAGTTTGACTTTCCAACTGCCTTACTATCAATCTCCCAACTTGGAGAGACAGGCCCTTTAACCTCCTGGTTTGCACAGGTTCCCAATTTGGCAGAGGATGGAAGGGACGAGGGAGAACCCATGAGAGAGTAGCTGTTAGGCATTTGGACGGGCACATGTCACTCTAATTTCCCGGCAGGAAGAAGAATTAACCAAAGTCTCAGCCACCCACCGGGAACCAGTATAGGACATGATCCAAAATTTTGGACTTGCGTTCAGCTCACAAAAAACGAGTTGAGAAATGGAGCTCAGGGGCACAGCAATTCACAAACTGGCAGAGTGATAAAGGACAACTATCGTCCAAAAATCTGTTGAGGGAAGTCAACGAGGCGGACTTGAAAGCGAGGCAAAATAGCAGGAAACAGATTTCAAGAGGTACCTTGGAATCGCCTGTAAAGAACAGGAAGAGGGGCACAACTTGGACAATGGTGCACTTGGCCAAAAAGGGCGTATGCGTTTTCTCCTGAATATATTCAGGAGAAAACGCATACGCCCTTTTTGGCCAAGCAAGCAAGCGGGCAATGCAAATCTGCACTACAAAGAAGTATCACTTCCCACCGGTCAAAAGGGACATCCACAAAATGTGTAAAAACCAGAAAGGCAAGACAGGCCCTGGAGAACTGGGAGCCTTGTTATGCTGATGGGCGGGATGTAAACTGCCAACTGCCTCACTGGAGGAGTGCATTGTGTTCCCTAAAACAAGTAAACAACAGAGCTACAGAGCCAAGGCCACTTCCAGTCTAGGGAATATACCTTGGGAAAACTGAAAATCAATAAGAAAGAGCCACCTCCAAATTTAGGGCTGCACTGACTACAAGAACCTCAACTTGGGTACACCTTAAATATCCCAGGAAATATAAAAATGGTTCAAAACATTGTGGTACTTACGTATGATGGAATATCCCTCAGCGATGAAATCAATGTCATAAGACCAGTAGCAGCAAAGTGAGTGGATTCAGGTACGATGATTCTAAGTGAAATAAGTCACACAGAAAAAGAAACTTATCATAAGATATCACTTATGAAGATCCTGTAAACATGGCTACACGTGAACTGAGTTAGGAAAGAGAACAGAGTCTCACATTTAGAAAACACTCTTATGCCTGCATAAAGGGGATGGAGAGGTCGGGTGATGCATAAAACCAGAGTTTGATATAAGCACAGGGACCGTTCCAAAAACCAACTTTGGAATAGACAAGACCTACACCTTCCTCAGTGAAAGAGACTCAAAACCCCATATTTCCCGCAGAGGAATATATCTGACTAGTAAGAATCTTAAAACCTATGTATTGATATGTCTCCATAAGGGAATCAAGTGTGTCTAGAGTGGCATAAACATGGCAGCGAGAATCAGCTCAAACCCACTATAAAAAGGAATTTCAAAAGCAAAACCAAAAAACAGGGAAATTCTTTACAATTCCTTCAGGGTGTCTGAGGAAACCTGGAAAGACCCTATCTACAATGACAGCTGGATGTGGCATAAGGCTGGACACTTGGGACTGAGAGGATTGGTGAGATTGGGTGAGCAAATGCAGACCCTTTCAAGCAATAATGCATGGCCCCCATTCCATGGGTCCCAACTCTCCAGGTTCAAGGGAATATTACTACAGCTATAACATGTACAGGAAACCTAGAGAATGGACACACTGTGAATACGAAAGGTTTCTAAAACTCAACGAATAGTCCCTCTCCTGGTGCTCCAGTTTGACTTTCCAACTGCCTTACTATCAATCTCCCAACTTGGAGAGACAGGCCCTTTAACCTCCTGGTTTGCACAGGTTCCCAATTTGGCAGAGGATGGAAGGGACGAGGGAGAACCCATGAGAGAGTAGCTGTTAGGCATTTGGACGGGCACATGTCACTCTAATTTCCCGGCAGGAAGAAGAATTAACCAAAGTCTCAGCCACCCACCGGGAACCAGTATAGGACATGATCCAAAATTTTGGACTTGCGTTCAGCTCACAAAAAACGAGTTGAGAAATGGAGCTCAGGGGCACAGCAATTCACAAACTGGCAGAGTGATAAAGGACAACTATTGTCCAAAAATCTGTTGAGGGAAGTCAACGAGGCGGACTTGAAAGCGAGGCAAAATAGCAGGAAACAGATTTCAAGAGGTACCTTGGAATCGCCTGTAAAGCACAGGAAGAGGGGCACAACTTGGACAATGGTGCACTTGGCCAAAAAGGGCGTATGCGTTTTCTCCTGAATATATTCAGGAGAAAACGCATACGCCCTTTTTGGCCAAGCAAGCAAGCGGGCAATGCAAATCTGCACTACAAAGAAGTATCACTTCCCACCGGTCAAAAGGGACATCCACAAAATGTGTAAAAACCAGAAAGGCAAGACAGGCCCTGGAGAACTGGGAGCCTTGTTATGCTGATGGGCGGGATGTAAATTGCCAACTGCCTCACTGGAGGAGTGCATTGTGTTCCCTAAAACAAGTAAACAACAGAGCTACAGAGCCAAGGCCACTTCCAGTCTAGGGAATATACCTTGGGAAAATTGAAAATCAATAAGAAAGAGCCACCTCCAAATTTAGGGCTGCACTGACTACAAGAACCTCAACTTGGGTACACCTTAAATATCCCAGGAAATATAAAAATGGTTCAAAACATTGTGGTACTTACGTACGATGGAATATCCCTCAGCCATGAAATCAATGTCATAAGACCAGTAGCAGCAAAGTGAGTGGATTCAGGTACGATGATTCTAAGTGAAATAAGTCACACAGAAAAAGAAACTTATCATAAGATATCACTTATGAAGATCCTGTAAACATGGCTACACGTGAACTGAGTTAGGAAAGAGAACAGAGTCTCACATTTAGAAAACACTCTTATGCCTGCATAAAGGGGAAGGAGAGGTGGGGTGATGCATAAAACCAGAGTTTGATAGAAGCACAGGGACCGTTTCAAAAACCAACTTTGGAATTGACAAGACCGACACCTTCCTTAGTGAAAGAGACTCAAAACCCCATATTTCCAACAGAGGAATATATCTGACTAGTAAGAATCTTAAAACCTATGTATTGATATGTCTCCATAAGGGAATCAAGTGTGTCTAGAGTGGCATAAACATGGCAGCGAGAATCAGCTCAAACCCACTATAAAAAGGAATTTCAAAAGCAAAACCAAAAAACAGGGAAATTCTTTACAATTCCTTCAGGGTGTCTGAGGAAACCTGGAAAGACCCTATCTACAATGACAGCTGGATGTGGCATAAGGCTGGACACTTGGGACTGAGAGGATTGGTGAGATTGGGTGAGCAAATGCAGACCCTTTCAAGCAATAATGCATGGCCCCCATTCCATGGGTCCCAACTCTCCAGGTTCAAGGGAATATTACTACAGCTATAACATGTACAGGAAACCTAGAGAATGGACACAATGTGAATACGAAAGGTTTCTAAAACTCAACGAATAGTCCCTCTCCTGGTGCTCCAGTTTGACTTTCCAACTGCCTTACTATCAATCTCCCAACTTGGAGAGACAGGCCCTTTAACCTCCTGGTTTGCACAGGTTCCCAATTTGCCAGAGGATGGAAGGGACGAGGGAGAACCCATGAGAGAGTAGCTGTTAGGCATTTGGACGGGCACATGTCACTCTAATTTCCCGGCAGGAAGAAGAATTAACCAAAGTCTCAGCCACCCACCGGGAACCAGTATAGGACATGATCCAAAAGTTTGGACTTGTGTTCAGCTCACAAAAAACGAGTTGAGAAATGGAGCTCAGGGGCACAGCAATTCACAAACTGGCAGAGTGATAAAGGACAACTATCGTCCAAAAATCTGTTGAGGGAAGTCAACGAGGCGGACTTGAAAGCGAGGCAAAATAGCAGGAAACAGATTTCAAGAGGTACCTTGGAATCGCCTGTAAAGCACAGGAAGAGGGGCACAACTTGGACAATGGTGCACTTGGCCAAAAAGGGCGTATGCGTTTTCTCCTGAATATATTCAGGAGAAAACGCATACGCCCTTTTTGGCCAAGCAAGCAAGAGGGCAATGCAAATCTGCACTACAAAGAAGTATCACTTCCCACCGGTCAAAAGGGACATCCACAAAATGTGTAAAAACCAGAAAGGCAAGACAGGCCCTGGAGAACTGGGAGCCTTGTTATGCTGATGGGCGGGATGTAAATTGCCAACTGCCTCACTGGAGGAGTGCATTGTGTTCCCTAAAACAAGTAAACAACAGAGCTACAGAGCCAAGGCCACTTCCAGTCTAGGGAATATACCTTGGGAAAACTGAAAATCAATAAGAAAGAGCCACCTCCAAATTTAGGGCTGCACTGACTACAAGAACCTCAACTTGGGTACACCTTAAATATCCCAGGAAATATAAAAATGGTTCAAAACATTGTGGTACTTACGTACGATGGAATATCCCTCAGCCATGAAATCAATGTCATAAGACCAGTAGCAGCAAAGTGAGTGGATTCAGGTACGATGATTCTAAGTGAAATAAGTCACACAGAAAAAGAAACTTATCATAAGATATCACTTATGAAGATCCTGTAAACATGGCTACACGTGAACTGAGTTAGGAAAGAGAACAGAGTCTCACATTTAGAAAACACTCTTATGCCTGCATAAAGGGGAAGGAGAGGTGGGGTGATGCATAAAACCAGAGTTTGATATAAGCACAGGGACCGTTTCAAAAACCAACTTTGGAATTGACAAGACCGACACCTTCCTTAGTGAAAGAGACTCAAAACCCCATATTTCCCACAGAGGAATATATCTGACTAGTAAGAATCTTAAAACCTATGTATTGATATGTCTCCATAAGGGAATCAAGTGTGTCTAGAGTGGCATAAACATGGCAGCGAGAATCAGCTCAAACCCAGTATAAAAAGGAATTTCAAAAGCAAAACCAAAAAACAGGGAAATTCTTTACAATTCCTTCAGGGTGTCTGAGGAAACCTGGAAAGACCCTATCTACAATGACAGCTGGATGTGGCATAAGGCTGTACACTTGGGACTGAGAGGATTGGTGAGATTGGGTGAGCAAATGCAGACCCTTTCAAGCAATAATGCATGGCCCCCATTCCATGGGTCCCAACTCTCCAGGTTCAAGGGAATATTACTACAGCTATAACATGTACAGGAAACCTAGAGAATGGACACACTGTGAATACGAAAGGTTTCTAAAACTCAATGAATAGTCCCTCTCCTGGTGCTCCAGTTTGACTTTCCAACTGCCTTACTATCAATCTCCCAACTTGGAGAGACAGGCCCTTTAACCTCCTGGTTTGCACAGGTTCCCAATTTGCCAGAGGATGGAAGGGACGAGGGAGAACCCATGAGAGAGTAGCTGTTAGGCATTTGGACGGGCACATGTCACTCTAATTTCCCGGCAGGAAGAAGAATTAACCAAAGTCTCAGCCACCCACCGGGAACCAGTATAGGACATGATCCAAAATTTTGGACTTGTGTTCAGCTCACAAAAAACGAGTTGAGAAATGGAGCTCAGGGGCACAGCAATTCACAAACTGGCAGAGTGATAAAGGACAACTATCTTCCAAAAATCTGTTGAGGGAAGTCAACGAGGCGGACTTGAAAGTGAGGCAAAATAGCAGGAAACAGATTTCAAGAGGTACCTTGGAATCGCCTGTAAAGCACAGGAAGAGGGTCACAACTTGGACAATGGTGCACTTGGCCAAAAAGGGCGTATGCATTTTCTCCTGAATATATTCAGGAGAAAACGCATACGCCCTTTTTGGCCAAGCAAGCAAGCGGGCAATGCAAATCTGCACTACAAAGAAGTATCACTTCCCACCGGTCAAAAGGGACATCCACAAAATGTGTAAAAACCAGAAAGGCAAGACAGGCCCTGGAGAACTGGGAGCCTTGTTATGCTGATGGGCGGGATGTAAATTGCCAACTGCCTCACTGGAGGAGTGCATTGTGTTCCCTAAAACAAGTAAACAACAGAGCTACAGAGCCAAGGCCACTTCCAGTCTAGGGAATATACCTTGGGAAAACTGAAAATCAATAAGAAAGAGCCACCTCCAAATTTAGGGCTGCACTGACTACAAGAACCTCAACTTGGGTACACCTTAAATATCCCAGGAAATATAAAATTGGTTCAAAACATTGTGGTACTTACGTACGATGGAATATCCCTCAGCCGTGAAATCAATGTCATAAGACCAGTAGCAGCAAAGTGAGTGGATTCAGGTACGATGATTCTAAGTGAAATAAGTCACACAGAAAAAGAAACTTATCATAAGATATCACTTATGAAGATCCTGTAAACATGGCTACACGTGAATTGAGTTAGGAAAGAGAACAGAGTCTCACATTTAGAAAACACTCTTATGCCTGCATAAAGGGGAAGGAGAGGTGGGGTGATGCATAAAACCAGAGTTTGATATAAGCACAGGGACCGTTTCAAAAACCAACTTTGGAATTGACAAGAACGACACCTTCCTTAGTGAAAGAGACTCAAAACACCATATTTCCCACAGAGGAATATATCTGACTAGTAAGAATCTTAAAACCTATGTATTGATATGTCTCCATAAGGGAATCAAGTGTGTCTAGAGTGGCATAAACATGGCAGCGAGAATCAGCTCAAACCCACTATAAAAAGGAATTTCAAAAGCAAAACCAAAAAACAGGGAAATTCTTTACAATTCCTTCAGGGTGTCTGAGGAAACCTGGAAAGACCCTATCTACAATGACAGCTGGATGTGGCATAAGGCTGGACACTTGGGACTGAGAGGATTGGTGAGATTAGGTGAGCAAATGCAGACCCTTTCAAGCAATAATGCATGGCCCCCATTCCATGGGTCCCAACTCTCCATGTTCAAGGGAATATTACTACAGCTATAACATGTACAGGAAACCTAGAGAATGGACACACTGTGAATACGAAAGGTTTCTAAAAACTCAACGAATAGTCCCTCTCCTGGTGCTCCAGTTTGACTTTCCAACTGCCTTACTATCAATCTCCCAACTTGGAGAGACAGGCCCTTTAACCTCCTGGTTTGCACAGGTTCCCAATTTGGCAGAGGATGGAAGGGACGAGGGAGAACCCATGAGAGAGTAGCTGTTAGGCATTTGGACGGGCACATGTCACTCTAATTTCCCGGCAGGAAGAAGAATTAACCAAAGTCTCAGCCACCCACCGGGAACCAGTATAGGACATGATCCAAAATTTTGGACTTGTGTTCAGCTCACAAAAAACGAGTTGAGAAATGGAGCTCAGGGGCACAGCAATTCACAAACTGGCAGAGTGATAAAGGACAACTATCGTCCAAAAATCTGTTGAGGGAAGTCAACGAGGCGGACTTGAAAGCGAGGCAAAATAGCAGGAAACAGATTTCAAGAGGTACCTTGGAATCGCCTGTAAAGCACAGGAAGAGGGGCACAACTTGGACAATGGTGCACTTGGCCAAAAAGGGCGTATGCGTTTTCTCCTGAATATATTCAGGAGAAAACGCATACGCCCTTTTTGGCCAAGCAAGCAAGCGGGCAATGCAAATCTGCACTACAAAGAAGTATCACTTCCCACCGGTCAAAAGGGACATCCACAAAATGTGTAAAAACCAGAAAGGCAAGACAGGCCCTGGAGAACTGGGAGCCTTGTTATGCTGATGGGCGGGATGTAAACTGCCAACTGCCTCACTGGAGGAGTGCATTGTGTTCCCTAAAACAAGTAAACAACAGAGCTACAGAGCCAAGGCCACTTCCAGTCTAGGGAATATACCTTGGGAAAACTGAAAATCAATAAGAAAGAGCCACCTCCAAATTTAGGGCTGCACTGACTACAAGAACCTCAACTTGGGTACACCTTAAATATCCCAGGAAATATAAAAATGGTTCAAAACATTGTGGTACTTACGTACGATGGAATATCCCTCAGCCATGAAATCAATGTCATAAGACCAGTAGCAGCAAAGTGAGTGGATTCAGGTACGATGATTCTAAGTGAAATAAGTCACACAGAAAAAGAAACTTATCATAAGATATCACTTATGAAGATCCTGTAAACATGGCTACACGTGAACTGAGTTAGGAAAGAGAACAGAGTCTCACATTTAGAAAACACTCTTATGCCTGCATAAAGGGGAAGGAGAGGTGGGGTGATGCATAAAACCAGAGTTTGATATAAGCACAGGGACCGTTTCAAAAACCAACTTTGGAATAGACAAGACCTACACCTTCCTCAGTGAAAGAGACTCAAAACCCCATATTTCCCACAGAGGAATATATCTGACTAGTAAGAATCTTAAAACCTATGTATTGATATGTCTCCATAAGGGAATCAAGTGTGTCTAGAGTGGCATAAACATGGCAGCGAGAATCAGCTCAAACCCACTATAAAAAGGAATTTCAAAAGCAAAACCAAAAAACAGGGAAATTCTTTACAATTCCTTCAGGGTGTCTGAGGAAACCTGGAAAGACCCTATCTACAATGACAGCTGGATGTGGCATAAGGCTGGACACTTGGGACTGAGAGGATTGGTGAGATTGGGTGAGCAAATGCAGACCCTTTCAAGCAATAATGCATGGCCCCCATTCCATGGGTCCCAACTCTCCAGGTTCAAGGGAATATTACTACAGCTATAACATGTACAGGAAACCTAGAGAATGGACACACTGTGAATATGAAAGGTTTCTAAAACTCAACGAATAGTCCCTCTCCTGGTGCTCCAGTTTGACTTTCCAACTGCCTTACTATCAATCTCCCAACTTGGAGAGACAGGCCCTTTAACCTCCTGGTTTGCACAGGTTCCCAATTTGCCAGAGGATGGAAGGGACGAGGGAGAACCCATGAGAGAGTAGCTGTTAGGCATTTGGACGGGCACATGTCACTCTAATTTCCCGGCAGGAAGAAGAATTAACCAAAGTCTCAGCCACCCACCGGGAACCAGTATAGGACATGATCCAAAATTTTGGACTTGCGTTCAGCTCACAAAAAACGAGTTGAGAAATGGAGCTCAGGGGCACAGCAATTCACAAACTGGCAGAGTGATAAAGGACAACTATCGTCCAAAAATCTGTTGAGGGAAGTCAACGAGGCGGACTTGAAAGCGAGGCAAAATAGCAGGAAACAGATTTCAAGAGGTACCTTGGAATCGCCTGTAAAGCACAGGAAGAGGGGCACAACTTGGACAATGGTGCACTTGGCCAAAAAGGGCGTATGCGTTTTCTCCTGAATATATTCAGGAGAAAACGCATACGCCCTTTTTGGCCAAGCAAGCAAGCGGGCAATGCAAATCTGCACTACAAAGAAGTATCATTTCCCACCGGTCAAAAGGGACATCCACAAAATGTGTAAAAACCAGAAAGGCAAGACAGGCCCTGGAGAACTGGGAGCCTTGTTATGCTGATGGGCGGGATGTAAATTGCCAACTGCCTCACTGGAGGAGTGCATTGTGTTCCCTAAAACAAGTAAACAACAGAGCTACAGAGCCAAGGCCACTTCCAGTCTAGGGAATATACCTTGGGAAAACTGAAAATCAATAAGAAAGAGCCACCTCCAAATTTAGGGCTGCACTGACTACAAGAACCTCAACTTGGGTACACCTTAGATATCCCAGGAAATATAAAAATGGTTCAAAACATTGTGGTACTTACGTACGATGGAATATCCCTCAGCCATGAAATCAATGTCATAAGACCAGTAGCAGCAAAGTGAGTGGATTCAGGTACGATGATTCTAAGTGAAATAAGTCACACAGAAAAAGAAACTTATCATAAGATATCACTTATGAAGATCCTGTAAACATGGCTACACGTGAACTGAGTTAGGAAAGAGAACAGAGTCTCACATTTAGAAAACACTCTTATGCCTGCATAAAGGGGAAGGAGAGGTGGGGTGATGCATAAAACCAGAGTTTGATATAAGCACAGGGACCGTTCCAAAAACCAACTTTGGAATAGACAAGACCTACACCTTCCTCAGTGAAAGAGACTCAAAACCCCATATTTCCCGCAGAGGAATATATCTGACTAGTAAGAATCTTAAATCCTATGTATTGATATGTCTCCATAAGGGAATCAAGTGTGTCTAGAGTGGCATAAACATGGCAGCGAGAATCAGCTCAAACCCACTATAAAAAGGAATTTCAAAAGCAAAACCAAAAAACAGGGAAATTCTTTACAATTCCTTCAGGGTGTCTGAGGAAACCTGGAAAGACCCTATCTACAATGACAGCTGGATGTGGCATAAGGCTGGACACTTGGGACTGAGAGGATTGGTGAGATTGGGTGAGCAAATGCAGACCCTTTCAAGCAATAATGCATGGCCCCCATTCCATGGGTCCCAACTCTCCAGGTTCAAGGGAATATTACTACAGCTATAACATGTACAGGAAACCTAGAGAATGGACACACTGTGAATACGAAAGGTTTCTAAAACTCAATGAATAGTCCCTCTCCTGGTGCTCCAGTTTGACTTTCCAACTGCCTTACTATCAATCTCCCAACTTGGAGAGACAGGCCCTTTAACCTCCTGGTTTGCACAGGTTCCCAATTTGCCAGAGGATGGAAGGGACGAGGGAGAACCCATGAGAGAGTAGCTGTTAGGCATTTGGACGGGCACATGTCACTCTAATTTCCCGGCAGGAAGAAGAATTAACCAAAGTCTCAGCCACCCACCGGGAACCAGTATAGGACATGATCCAAAATTTTGGACTTGTGTTCAGCTCACAAAAAACGAGTTGAGAAATGGAGCTCAGGGGCACAGCAATTCACAAACTGGCAGAGTGATAAAGGACAACTATCGTCCAAAAATCTGTTGAGGGAAGTCAACGAGGCGGACTTGAAAGCGAGGCAAAATAGCAGGAAACAGATTTCAAGAGGTACCTTGGAATCGCCTGTAAAGCACAGGAAGAGGGGCACAACTTGGACAATGGTGCACTTGGCCAAAAAGGGCGTATGCATTTTCTCCTGAATATATTCAGGAGAAAACGCATACGCCCTTTTTGGCCAAGCAAGCAAGCGGGCAATGCAAATCTGCACTACAAAGAAGTATCACTTCCCATCGGTCAAAAGGGACATCCACAAAATGTGTAAAAACCAGAAAGGCAAGACAGGCCCTGGAGAACTGGGAGCCTTGTTATGCTGATGGGCGGGATGTAAACTGCCAACTGCCTCACTGGAGGAGTGCATTGTGTTCCCTAAAACAAGTAAACAACAGAGCTACAGAGCCAAGGCCACTTCCAGTCTAGGGAATATACCTTGGGAAAACTGAAAATCAATAAGAAAGAGCCACCTCCAAATTTAGGGCTGCACTGACTACAAGAACCTCAACTTGGGTACACCTTAAATATCCCAGGAAATATAAAAATGGTTCAAAACATTGTGGTACTTACGTACGATGGAATATCCCTCAGCCATGAAATCAATGTCATAAGACCAGTAGCAGCAAAGTGAGTGGATTCAGGTACGATGATTCTAAGTGAAATAAGTCACACAGAAAAAGAAACTTATCATAAGATATCACTTATGAAGATCCTGTAAACATGGCTACACGTGAACTGAGTTAGGAAAGAGAACAGAGTCTCACATTTAGAAAACACTCTTATGCCTGCATAAAGGGGAAGGAGAGGTGGGGTGATGCATAAAACCAGAGTTTGATATAAGCACAGGGACCGTTCCAAAAACCAACTTTGGAATAGACAAGACCTACACCTTCCTCAGTGAAAGAGACTCAAAACCCCATATTTCCCGCAGAGGAATATATCTGACTAGTAAGAATCTTAAATCCTATGTATTGATATGTCTCCATAAGGGAATCAAGTGTGTCTAGAGTGGCATAAACATGGCAGCGAGAATCAGCTCAAACCCACTATAAAAAGGAATTTCAAAAGCAAAAGCAAAAAACAGGGAAATTCTTTACAATTCCTTCAGGGTGTCTGAGGAAACCTGGAAAGACCCTATCTACAATGACAGCTGGATGTGGCATAAGGCTGGACACTTGGGACTGAGAGGATTGGTGAGATTGGGTGAGCAAATGCAGACCCTTTCAAGCAATAATGCATGGCCCCCATTCCATGGGTCCCAACTCTCCAGGTTCAAGGGAATATTACTACAGCTATAACATGTACAGGAAACCTAGAGAATGGACACACTGTGAATACGAAAGGTTTCTAAAACTCAATGAATAGTCCCTCTCCTGGTGCTCCAGTTTGACTTTCCAACTGCCTTACTATCAATCTCCCAACTTGGAGAGACAGGCCCTTTAACCTCCTGGTTTGCACAGGTTCCCAATTTGCCAGAGGATGGAAGGGACGAGGGAGAACCCATGAGAGAGTAGCTGTTAGGCATTTGGACGGGCACATGTCACTCTAATTTCCCGGCAGGAAGAAGAATTAACCAAAGTCTCAGCCACCCACCGGGAACCAGTATAGGACATGATCCAAAATTTTGGACTTGTGTTCAGCTCACAAAAAACGAGTTGAGAAATGGAGCTCAGGGGCACAGCAATTCACAAACTGGCAGAGTGATAAAGGACAACTATCGTCCAAAAATCTGTTGAGGGAAGTCAACGAGGCGGACTTGAAAGCGAGGCAAAATAGCAGGAAACAGATTTCAAGAGGTACCTTGGAATCGCCTGTAAAGCACAGGAAGAGGGGCACAACTTGGACAATGGTGCACTTGGCCAAAAAGGGCGTATGCATTTTCTCCTGAATATATTCAGGAGAAAACGCATACGCCCTTTTTGGCCAAGCAAGCAAGCGGGCAATGCAAATCTGCACTACAAAGAAGTATCACTTCCCACCGGTCAAAAGGGACATCCACAAAATGTGTAAAAACCAGAAAGGCAAGACAGGCCCTGGAGAACTGGGAGCCTTGTTATGCTGATGGGCGGGATGTAAACTGCCAACTGCCTCACTGGAGGAGTGCATTGTGTTCCCTAAAACAAGTAAACAACAGAGCTACAGAGCCAAGGCCACTTCCAGTCTAGGGAATATACCTTGGGAAAACTGAAAATCAATAAGAAAGAGCCACCTCCAAATTTAGGGCTGCACTGACTACAAGAACCTCAACTTGGGTACACCTTAAATATCCCAGGAAATATAAAAATGGTTCAAAACATTGTGGTACTTACGTATGATGGAATATCCCTCAGCGATGAAATCAATGTCATAAGACCAGTAGCAGCAAAGTGAGTGGATTCAGGTACGATGATTCTAAGTGAAATAAGTCACACAGAAAAAGAAACTTATCATAAGATATCACTTATGAAGATCCTGTAAACATGGCTACACGTGAACTGAGTTAGGAAAGAGAACAGAGTCTCACATTTAGAAAACACTCTTATGCCTGCATAAAGGGGAAGGAGAGGTGGGGTGATGCATAAAACCAGAGTTTGATATAAGCACAGGGACCGTTCCAAAAACCAACTTTGGAATAGACAAGACCTACACCTTCCTCAGTGAAAGAGACTCAAAACCCCATATTTCCCGCAGAGGAATATATCTGACTAGTAAGAATCTTAAATCCTATGTATTGATATGTCTCCATAAGGGAATCAAGTGTGTCTAGAGTGGCATAAACATGGCAGCGAGAATCAGCTCAAACCCACTATAAAAAGGAATTTCAAAAGCAAAACCAAAAAACAGGGAAATTCTTTACAATTCCTTCAGGGTGTCTGAGGAAACCTGGAAAGACCCTATCTACAATGACAGCTGGATGTGGCATAAGGCTGGACACTTGGGACTGAGAGGATTGGTGAGATTGGGTGAGCAAATGCAGACCCTTTCAAGCAATAATGCATGGCCCCCATTCCATGGGTCCCAACTCTCCAGGTTCAAGGGAATATTACTACAGCTATAACATGTACAGGAAACCTAGAGAATGGACACACTGTGAATATGAAAGGTTTCTAAAACTCAACGAATAGTCCCTCTCCAGGTGCTCCAGTTTGACTTTCCAACTGCCTTACTATCAATCTCCCAACTTGGAGAGACAGGCCCTTTAACCTCCTGGTTTGCACAGGTTCCCAATTTGCCAGAGGATGGAAGGGACGAGGGAGAACCCATGAGAGAGTAGCTGTTAGGCATTTGGACGGGCACATGTCACTCTAATTTCCCGGCAGGAAGAAGAATTAACCAAAGTCTCAGCCACCCACCGGGAACCAGTATAGGACATGATCCAAAATTTTGGACTTGTGTTCAGCTCACAAAAAACGAGTTGAGAAATGGAGCTCAGGGGCACAGCAATTCACAAACTGGCAGAGTGATAAAGGACAACTATCGTCCAAAAATCTGTTGAGGGAAGTCAACGAGGCGGACTTGAAAGCGAGGCAAAATAGCAGGAAACAGATTTCAAGAGGTACCTTGGAATCGCCTGTAAAGCACAGGAAGAGGGGCACAACTTGGACAATGGTGCACTTGGCCAAAAAGGGCGTATGCGTTTTCTCCTGAATATATTCAGGAGAAAACGCATACGCCCTTTTTGGCCAAGCAAGCAAGCGGGCAATTCAAATCTGCACTACAAAGAAGTATCACTTCCCACCGGTCAAAAGGGACATCCACAAAATGTGTAAAAACCAGAAAGGCAAGACAGGCCCTGGAGAACTGGGAGCCTTGTTATGCTGATGGGCGGGATGTAAACTGCCAACTGCCTCACTGGAGGAGTGCATTGTGTTCCCTAAAACAAGTAAACAACAGAGCTACAGAGCCAAGGCCACTTCCAGTCTAGGGAATATACCTTGGGAAAACTGAAAATCAATAAGAAAGAGCCACCTCCAAATTTAGGGCTGCACTGACTACAAGAACCTCAACTTGGGTACACCTTAAATATCCCAGGAAATATAAAAATGGTTCAAAACATTGTGGTACTTACGTATGATGGAATATCCCTCAGCCATGAAATCAATGTCATAAGACCAGTAGCAGCAAAGTGAGTGGATTCAGGTACGATGATTCTAAGTGAAATAAGTCACACAGAAAAAGAAACTTATCATAAGATATCACTTATGAAGATCCTGTAAACATGGCTACACGTGAACTGAGTTAGGAAAGAGAACAGAGTCTCACATTTAGAAAACACTCTTATGCCTGCATAAAGGGGAAGGAGAGGTGGGGTGATGCATAAAACCAGAGTTTGATATAAGCACAGGGACCGTTCCAAAAACCAACTTTGGAATAGACAAGACCTACACCTTCCTCAGTGAAAGAGACTCAAAACCCCATATTTCCCGCAGAGGAATATATCTGACTAGTAAGAATCTTAAATCCTATGTATTGATATGTCTCCATAAGGGAATCAAGTGTGTCTAGAGTGGCATAAACATGGCAGCGAGAATCAGCTCAAACCCACTATAAAAAGGAATTTCAAAAGCAAAACCAAAAAACAGGGAAATTCTTTACAATTCCTTCAGGGTGTCTGAGGAAACCTGGAAAGACCCTATCTACAATGACAGCTGGATGTGGCATAAGGCTGGACACTTGGGACTGAGAGGATTGGTGAGATTGGGTGAGCAAATGCAGACCCTTTCAAGCAATAATGCATGGCCCCCATTCCATGGGTCCCAACTCTCCAGGTTCAAGGGAATATTACTACAGCTATAACATGTACAGGAAACCTAGAGAATGGACACACTGTGAATACGAAAGGTTTCTAAAACTCAACGAATAGTCCCTCTCCTGGTGCTCCAGTTTGACTTTCCAACTGCCTTACTATCAATCTCCCAACTTGGAGAGACAGGCCCTTTAACCTCCTGGTTTGCACAGGTTCCCAATTTGGCAGAGGATGGAAGGGACGAGGGAGAACCCATGAGAGAGTAGCTGTTAGGCATTTGGACGGGCACATGTCACTCTAATTTCCCGGCAGGAAGAAGAATTAACCAAAGTCTCAGCCACCCACCGGGAACCAGTATAGGACATGATCCAAAATTTTGGACTTGTGTTCAGCTCACAAAAAACGAGTTGAGAAATGGAGCTCAGGGGCACAGCAATTCACAAACTGGCAGAGTGATAAAGGACAACTATCGTCCAAAAATCTGTTGAGGGAAGTCAACGAGGCGGACTTGAAAGCGAGGCAAAATAGCAGGAAACAGATTTCAAGAGGTACCTTGGAATCGCCTGTAAAGCACAGGAAGAGGGGCACAACTTGGACAATGGTGCACTTGGCCAAAAAGGGCGTATGCGTTTTCTCCTGAATATATTCAGGAGAAAACGCATACGCCCTTTTTGGCCAAGCAAGCAAGCGGGCAATGCAAATCTGCACTACAAAGAAGTATCACTTCCCACCGGTCAAAAGGGACATCCACAAAATGTGTAAAAACCAGAAAGGCAAGACAGGCCCTGGAGAACTGGGAGCCTTGTTATGCTGATGGGCTGGATGTAAACTGCCAACTGCCTCACTGGAGGAGTGCATTGTGTTCCCTAAAACAAGTAAACAACAGAGCTACAGAGCCAAGGCCACTTCCAGTCTAGGGAATATACCTTGGGAAAACTGAAAATCAATAAGAAAGAGCCACCTCCAAATTTAGGGCTGCACTGACTACAAGAACCTCAACTTGGGTACACCTTAAATATCCCAGGAAATATAAAAATGTTTCAAAACATTGTGGTACTTACGTACGATGGAATATCCCTCAGCCATGAAATCAATGTCATAAGACCAGTAGCAGCAAAGTGAGTGGATTCAGGTACGATGATTCTAAGTGAAATAAGTCACACAGAAAAAGAAACTTATCATAAGATATCACTTATGAAGATCCTGTAAACATGGCTACACGTGAACTGAGTTAGGAAAGAGAACAGAGTCTCACATTTAGAAAACACTCTTATGCCTGCATAAAGGGGATGGAGAGGTCGGGTGATGCATAAAACCAGAGTTTGATATAAGCACAGGGACCGTTCCAAAAACCAACTTTGGAATAGACAAGACCTACACCTTCCTCAGTGAAAGAGACTCAAAACCCCATATTTCCCGCAGAGGAATATATCTGACTAGTAAGAATCTTAAAACCTATGTATTGATATGTCTCCATAAGGGAATCAAGTGTGTCTAGAGTGGCATAAACATGGCAGCGAGAATCAGCTCAAACCCACTATAAAAAGGAATTTCAAAAGCAAAACCAAAAAACAGGGAAATTCTTTACAATTCCTTCAGGGTGTCTGAGGAAACCTGGAAAGACCCTATCTACAATGACAGCTGGATGTGGCATAAGGCTGGACACTTGGGACTGAGAGGATTGGTGAGATTGTGTGAGCAAATGCAGACCCTTTCAAGCAATAATGCATGGCCCCCATTCCATGGGTCCCAACTCTCCAGGTTCAAGGGAATATTACTACAGCTATAACATGTACAGGAAACCTAGAGAATGGACACACTGTGAATACGAAAGGTTTCTAAAACTCAACGAATAGTCCCTCTCCTGGTGCTCCAGTTTGACTTTCCAACTGCCTTACTATCAATCTCCCAACTTGGAGAGACAGGCCCTTTAACCTCCTGGTTTGCACAGGTTCCCAATTTGCCAGAGGATGGAAGGGACGAGGGAGAACCCATGAGAGAGTAGCTGTTAGGCATTTGGACGGGCACATGTCACTCTAATTTCCCGGCAGGAAGAAGAATTAACCAAAGTCTCAGCCACCCACCGGGAACCAGTATAGGACATGATCCAAAATTTTGGACTTGCGTTCAGCTCACAAAAAACGAGTTGAGAAATGGAGCTCAGGGGCACAGCAATTCACAAACTGGCAGAGTGATAAAGGACAACTATCGTCCAAAAATCTGTTGAGGGAAGTCAACGAGGCGGACTTGAAAGCGAGGCAAAATAGCAGGAAACAGATTTCAAGAGGTACCTTGGAATCGCCTGTAAAGCACAGGAAGAGGGGCACAACTTGGACAATGGTGCACTTGGCCAAAAAGGGCGTATGCGTTTTCTCCTGAATATATTCAGGAGAAAACGCATACGCCCTTTTTGGCCAAGCAAGCAAGCGGGCAATGCAAATCTGCACTACAAAGAAGTATCACTTCCCACTGGTCAAAAGGGACATCCACAAAATGTGTAAAAACCAGAAAGGCAAGACAGGCCCTGGAGAACAGGGAGCCTTGTTATGCTGATGGGCGGGATGTAAATTGCCAACTGCCTCACTGGAGGAGTGCATTGTGTTCCCTAAAACAAGTAAACAACAGAGCTACAGAGCCAAGGCCACTTCCAGTCTAGGGAATATACCTTGGGAAAACTGAAAATCAATAAGAAAGAGCCACCTCCAAATTTAGGGCTGCACTGGCTACAAGAACCTCAACTTGGGTACACCTTAAATATCCCAGGAAATATAAAAATGGTTCAAAACATTGTGGTACTTACGTACGATGGAATATCCCTCAGCCATGAAATCAATGTCATAAGACCAGTAGCAGCAAAGTGAGTGGATTCAGGTATGATGATTCTAAGAGAAATAAGTCACACAGAAAAAGAAACTTATCATAAGATATCACTTATGAAGATCCTGTAAACATGGCTACACGTGAACTGAGTTAGGAAAGAGAACAGAGTCTCACATTTAGAAAACACTCTTATGCCTGCATAAAGGGGATGGAGAGGTCGGGTGATGCATAAAACCAGAGTTTGATATAAGCACAGGGACCGTTCCAAAAACCAACTTTGGAATAGACAAGACCTACACCTTCCTCAGTGAAAGAGACTCAAAACCCCATATTTCCCGCAGAGGAATATATCTGACTAGTAAGAATCTTAAAACCTATGTATTGATATGTCTCCATAAGGGAATCAGGTGTGTCTAAAGTGGCATAAACATGGCAGCGAGAATCAGCTCAAACCCACTATAAAAAGGAATTTCAAAAGCAAAACCAGAAAACAGGGAAATTCTTTACAATTCCTTCAGGGTATCTGAGGAAACCTGGAAAGACCCTATCTACAATGACAGCTGGATGTGGCATAAGGCTGGACACTTGGGACTGAGAGGATTGGTGAGATTGGGTGAGCAAATGCAGACCCTTTCAAGCAATAATGCATGGCCCCCATTCCATGGGTCCCAACTCTCCAGGTTCAAGGGAATATTACTACAGCTATAACATGTACAGGAAACCTAGAGAATGGACACACTGTGAATACGAAAGGTTTCTAAAACTCAACGAATAGTCCCTCTCCTGGTGCTCCAGTTTGACTTTCCAACTGCCTTACTATCAATCTCCCAACTTGGAGAGACAGGCCCTTTAACCTCCTGGTTTGCACAGGTTCCCAATTTGGCAGAGGATGGAAGGGACGAGGGAGAACCCATGAGAGAGTAGCTGTTAGGCATTTGGACGGGCACATGTCACTCTAATTTCCCGGCAGGAAGAAGAATTAACCAAAGTCTCAGCCACCCACCGGGAACCAGTATAGGACATGATCCAAAATTTTGGACTTGTGTTCAGCTCACAAAAAACGAGTTGAGAAATGGAGCTCAGGGGCACAGCAATTCACAAACTGGCAGAGTGATAAAGGACAACTATCGTCCAAAAATCTGTTGAGGGAAGTCAACGAGGCGGACTTGAAAGCGAGGCAAAATAGCAGGAAACAGATTTCAAGAGGTACCTTGGAATCGCCTGTAAAGCACAGGAAGAGGGGCACAACTTGGACAATGGTGCACTTGGCCAAAAAGGGCGTATGCGTTTTCTCCTGAATATATTCAGGAGAAAACGCATACGCCCTTTTTGGCCAAGCAAGCAAGCGGGCAATGCAAATCTGCACTACAAAGAAGTATCACTTCCCACCGGTCAAAAGGGACATCCACAAAATGTGTAAAAACCAGAAAGGCAAGACAGGCCCTGGAGAACTGGGAGCATTGTTATGCTGATGGGCGGGATGTAAATTGCCAACTGCCTCACTGGAGGAGTGCATTGTGTTCCCTAAAACAAGTAAACAACAGAGCTACAGAGCCAAGGCCACTTCCAGTCTAGGGAATATACCTTGGGAAAACTGAAAATCAATAAGAAAGAGCCACCTCCAAATTTAGGGCTGCACTGACTACAAGAACCTCAACTTGGGTACACCTTAAATATCCCAGGAAATATAAAAATGGTTCAAAACATTGTGGTACTTACGTACGATGGAATATCCCTCAGCCATGAAATCAATGTCATAAGACCAGTAGCAGCAAAGTGAGTGGATTCAGGTACGATGATTCTAAGTGAAATAAGTCACACAGAAAAAGAAACTTATCATAAGATATCACTTATGAAGATCCTCTAAACATGGCTACACGTGAATTGAGTTAGGAAAGGGAACAGAGTCTCACATTTAGAAAACACTCTTATGCCTGCATAAAGGGGAAGGAGAGGTGGGGTGATGCATAAAACCAGAGTTTGATATAAGCACAGGGACCGTTTCAAAAACCAACTTTGGAATTGACAAGACCGACACCTTCCTCAGTGAAAGAGACTCAAAACCCCATATTTCCCGCAGAGGAATATATCTGACTAGTAAGAATCTTAAAACCTATGTATTGATATGACTCCATAAGGGAATCAAGTGTGTCTAGAGTGGCATAAACATGGCAGCGAGAATCAGCTCAAACCCACTATAAAAAGGAATTTCAAAAGCAAAACCAAAAAACAGGGAAATTCTTTACAATTCCTTCAGGGTGTCTGAGGAAACCTGGAAAGACCCTATCTACAATGACAGCTGGATGTGGCATAAGGCTGGACACTTGGGACTGAGAGGATTGGTGAGATTGGGTGAGCAAATGCAGACCCTTTCAAGCAATAATGCATGGCCCCCATTCCATGGGTCCCAACTCTCCAGGTTCAAGGGAATATTACTACAGCTATAACATGTACAGGAAACCTAGAGAATGTACACACTGTGAATACGAAAGGTTTCTAAAACTCAATGAATAGTCCCTCTCCTGGTGCTCCAGTTTGACTTTCCAACTGCCTTACTATCAATCTCCCAACTTGGACAGATAGGCCCTTTAACCTCCTGGTTTGCACAGGTTCCCAATTTGCCAGAGGATGGAAGGGACGAGGGAGAACCCATGAGAGAGTAGCTGTTAGGCATTTGGACGGGCACATGTCACTCTAATTTCCCGGCAGGAAGAAGAATTAACCAAAGTCTCAGCCACCCACCGGGAACCAGTATAGGACATGATCCAAAATTTTGGACTTGTGTTCAGCTCACAAAAAACGAGTTGAGAAATGGAGCTCAGGGGCACAGCAATTCACAAACTGGCAGAGTGATAAAGGACAACTATCGTCCAAAAATCTGTTAAGGGAAGTCAACGAGGCGGACTTGAAAGCGAGGCAAAATAGCAGGAAACAGATTTCAAGAGGTACCTTGGAATCGCCTGTAAAGCACAGGAAGAGGGGCACAACTTGGACAATGGTGCACTTGGCCAAAAAGGGCGTATGCGTTTTCTCCTGAATATATTCAGGAGAAAACGCATACGCCCTTTTTGGCCAAGCAAGCAAGCGGGCAATGCAAATCTGCACTACAAAGAAGTATCACTTCCCACCGGTCAAAAGGGACATCCACAAAATGTGTAAAAACCAGAAAGGCAAGACAGGCCCTGGAGAACTGGGAGCCTTGTTATGCTGATGGGCGGGATGTAAACTGCCAACTGCCTCACTGGAGGAGTGCATTGTGTTCCCTAAAACAAGTAAACAACAGAGCTACAGAGCCAAGGCCACTTCCAGTCTAGGGAATATACCTTGGGAAAACTGAAAATCAATAAGAAAGAGCCACCTCCAAATTTAGGGCTGCACTGACTACAAGAACCTCAACTTGGGTACACCTTAAATATCCCAGGAAATATAAAAATGGTTCAAAACTTTGTTGTACTTACGTACGATGGAATATCCCTCAGCCATGAAATCAATGTCATAAGACCAGTAGCAGCAAAGTGAGTGGATTCAGGTACGATGATTCTAAGTGAAATAAGTCACGCAGAAAAAGAAACTTATCATAAGATATCACTTATGAAGATCCTGTAAACATGGCTACACGTGAATTGAGTTAGGAAAGGGAACAGAGTCTCACATTTAGAAAACACTCTTATGCCTGCATAAAGGGGAAGGAGAGGTGGGGTGATGCATAAAACCAGAGTTTGATATAAGCACAGGGACCGTTTCAAAAACCAACTTTGGAATTGACAAGACCGACACCTTCCTCAGTGAAAGAGACTCAAAACCCCATATTTCCCATGGAGGAATATATCTGACTAGTAAGAATCTTAAAACCTATGTATTGATATGTCTCCATAAGGGAATCAAGTGTGTCTAGAGTGGCATAAACATGGCAGCGAGAATCAGCTCAAACCCAGTATAAAAAGGAATTTCAAAAGCAAAACCAAAAAACAGGGAAATTCTTTACAATTCCTTCAGGGTGTCTGAGGAAACCTGGAAAGACCCTATCTGCAATGACAGCTGGATGTGGCATAAGGCTGGACACTTTGGACTGAGAGGATTGGTGAGATTGGGTGAGCAAATGCAGACACTTTCAAGCAATAATGCATGGCCCCCATTCCATGGGTCCCAACTCTCCAGGTTCAAGGGAATATTACTACAGCTATAACATGTACAGGAAACCTAGAGAATGGACACACTGTGAATACGAAAGGTTTCTAAAACTCAACGAATAGTCCCTCTCCTGGTGCTCCAGTTTGACTTTCCAACTGCCTTACTATCAATCTCCCAACTTGGAGAGACAGGCCCTTTAACCTCCTGGTTTGCACAGGTTCCCAATTTGGCAGAGGATGGAAGGGACGAGGGAGAACCCATGAGAGAGTAGCTGTTAGGCATTTGGACGGGCACATGTCACTCTAATTTCCCGGCAGGAAGAAGAATTAACCAAAGTCTCAGCCACCCACCGGGAACCAGTATAGGACATGATCCAAAATTTTGGACTTGCGTTCAGCTCACAAAAAACGAGTTGAGAAATGGAGCTCAGGGGCACAGCAATTCACAAACTGGCAGAGTGATAAAGGACAACTATCGTCCAAAAATCTGTTGAGGGAAGTCAACGAGGCAGACTTGAAAGCGAGGCAAAATAGCAGGAAACAGATTTCAAGAGGTACCTTGGAATCGCCTGTAAAGCACAGGAAGAGGGGCACAACTTGGACAATGGTGCACTTGGCTAAAAAGGGCGTATGCGTTTTCTCCTGAATATATTCAGGAGAAAAAGCATACGCCCTTTTTGGCCAAGCAAGCAAGCGGGCAATGCAAATCTGCACTACAAAGAAGTATCACTTCCCACCGGTCAAAAGGGACATCCACAAAATGTGTAAAAACCAGAAAGGCAAGACAGGCCCTGGAGAACTGGGAGCCTTGTTATGCTGATGGGCGGGATGTAAACTGCCAACTGCCTCACTGGAGGAGTGCATTGTGTTCCCTAAAACAAGTAAACAACAGAGCTACAGAGCCAAGGCCACTTCCAGTCTAGGGAATATACCTTGGGAAAACTGAAAATCAATAAGAAAGAGCCACCTCCAAATTTAGGGCTGCACTGACTACAAGAACCTCAACTTGGGTACACCTTAAATATCCCAGGAAATATAAAAATGGTTCAAAACATTGTGGTACTTACGTATGATGGAATATCCCTCAGCGATGAAATCAATGTCATAAGACCAGTAGCAGCAAAGTGAGTGGATTCAGGTACGATGATTCTAAGTGAAATAAGTCACACAGAAAAAGAAACTTATCATAAGATATCACTTATGAAGATCCTGTAAACATGGCTACACGTGAACTGAGTTAGGAAAGAGAACAGAGTCTCACATTTAGAAAACACTCTTATGCCTGCATAAAGGGGAAGGAGAGGTGGGGTGATGCATAAAACCAGAGTTTGATATAAGCACAGGGACCGTTCCAAAAACCAACTTTGGAATAGACAAGACCTACACCTTCCTCAGTGAAAGAGACTCAAAACCCCATATTTCCCGCAGAGGAATATATCTGACTAGTAAGAATCTTAAATCCTATGTATTGATATGTCTCCATAAGGGAATCATGTGTGTCTAGAGTGGCATAAACATGGCAGCGAGAATCAGCTCAAACCCACTATAAAAAGGAATTTCAAAAGCAAAACCAAAAAACAGGGAAATTCTTTACAATTCCTTCAGGGTGTCTGAGGAAACCTGGAAAGACCCTATCTACAATGACAGCTGGATGTGGCATAAGGCTGGACACTTGGGACTGAGAGGATTGGTGAGATTGGGTGAGCAAATGCAGACCCTTTCAAGCAATAATGCATGGCCCCCATTCCATGGGTCCCAACTCTCCAGGTTCAAGGGAATATTACTACAGCTATAACATGTACAGGAAACCTAGAGAATGGACACACTGTGAATATGAAAGGTTTCTAAAACTCAACGAATAGTCCCTCTCCTGGTGCTCCAGTTTGACTTTCCAACTGCCTTACTATCAATCTCCCAACTTGGAGAGACAGGCCCTTTAACCTCCTGGTTTGCACAGGTTCCCAATTTGCCAGAGGATGGAAGGGACGAGGGAGAACCCATGAGAGAGTAGCTGTTAGGCATTTGGACGGGCACATGTCACTCTAATTTCCCGGCAGGAAGAAGAATTAACCAAAGTCTCAGCCACCCACCGGGAACCAGTATAGGACATGATCCAAAATTTTGGACTTGTGTTCAGCTCACAAAAAACGAGTTGAGAAATGGAGCTCAGGGGCACAGCAATTCACAAACTGGCAGAGTGATAAAGGACAACTATCGTCCAAAAATCTGTTGAGGGAAGTCAACGAGGCGGACTTGAAAGCGAGGCAAAATAGCAGGAAACAGATTTCAAGAGATACCTTGGAATCGCCTGTAAAGCACAGGAAGAGGGGCACAACTTGGACAATGGTGCACTTGGCCAAAAAGGGTGTATGCGTTTTCTCCTGAATATATTCAGGAGAAAACGCATACGCCCTTTTTGGCAAAGCAAGCAAGCGGGCAATGCAAATCTGCACTACAAAGAAGTATCACTTCCCACCGGTCAAAAGGGATATCCACAAAATGTGTAAAAACCAGAAAGGCAAGACAGGCCCTGGAGAACTGGGAGCCTTGTTATGCTGATGGGCGGGATGTAAATTGCCAACTGCCTCACTGGAGGAGTGCATTGTGTTCCCTAAAACAAGTAAACAACAGAGCTACAGAGCCAAGGCCACTTCCAGTCTAGGGAATATACCTTGGGAAAACTGAAAATCAATAAGAAAGAGCCACCTCCAAATTTAGGGCTGCACTGACTACAAGAACCTCAACTTGGGTACACCTTAAATATCCCAGGAAATATAAAAATGGTTCAAAACATTGTGGTACTTACGTACGATGGAATATCCCTCAGCCATGAAATCAATGTCATAAGACCAGTAGCAGCAAAGTGAGTGGATTCAGGTACGATGATTCTAAGTGAAATAAGTCACACAGAAAAAGAAACTTATCATAAGATATCACTTATGAAGATCCTGTAAACATGGCTACACGTGAATTGAGTTAGGAAAGGGAACAGAGTCTCACATTTAGAAAACACTCTTATGCCTGCATAAAGGGGAAGGAGAGGTGGGGTGATGCATAAAACCAGAGTTTGATATAAGCACAGGGACCGTTTCAAAAACCAACTTTGGAATTGACAAGACCGACACCTTCCTCAGTGAAAGAGACTCAAAACCCCATATTTCCCACAGAGGAATATATCTGACTAGTAAGAATCTTAAAACCTATGTATTGATATGTCTCCATAAGGGAATCAAGTGTGTCTAGAGTGGCATAAACATGGCAGCGAGAATCAGCTCAAACCCAGTATAAAAAGGAATTTCAAAAGCAAAACCAAAAAACAGGGAAATTCTTTACAATTCCTTCAGGGTGTCTGAGGAAACCTGGAAAGACCCTATCTGCAATGACAGCTGGATGTGGCATAAGGCTGGACACTTGGGAGTGAGAGGATTGGTGAGATTGGGTGAGCAAATGCAGACCCTTTCAAACAATAATGCATGGCCCCCATTCCATGGGTCCCAACTCTCCAGGTTCAAGGGAATATTACTACAGCTATAACATGTACAGGAAACCTAGAGAATGGACACACTGTGAATACGAAAGGTTTCTAAAACTCAACGAATAGTCCCTCTCCTGGTGCTCCAGTTTGACTTTCCAACTGCCTTACTATCAATCTCCCAACTTGGAGAGACAGGCCCTTTAACCTCCTGGTTTGCACAGGTTCCCAATTTGGCAGAGGATGGAAGGGACGAGGGAGAACCCATGAGAGAGTAGCTGTTAGGCATTTGGACGGGCACATGTCACTCTAATTTCCCGGCAGGAAGAAGAATTAACCAAAGTCTCAGCCACCCACCGGGAACCAGTATAGGACATGATCCAAAATTTTGGACTTGCGTTCAGCTCACAAAAAACGAGTTGAGAAATGGAGCTCAGGGGCACAGCAATTCACAAACTGGCAGAGTGATAAAGGACAACTATCGTCCAAAAATCTGTTGAGGGAAGTCAACGAGGCGGACTTGAAAGCGAGGCAAAATAGCAGGAAACAGATTTCAAGAGGTACCTTGGAATCGCCTGTAAAGCACAGGAAGAGGGTCACAACTTGGACAATGGTGCACTTGGCCAAAAAGGGCGTATGCGTTTTCTCCTGAAT
This sequence comes from Mesoplodon densirostris, assembly GCF_025265405.1. NCBI lineage: Eukaryota > Metazoa > Chordata > Mammalia > Artiodactyla > Ziphiidae > Mesoplodon > Mesoplodon densirostris. The sequence goes on from NW_026778208.1 coordinate 853,286, forward strand.
ATATTCAGGAGAAAACGCATACGCCCTTTTTGGCCAAGCAAGCAAGCGGGCAATGCAAATCTGCACTACAAAGAAGTATCACTTCCCACCGGTCAAAAGGGACATCCACAAAATGTGTAAAAACCAGAAAGGCAAGACAGGCCCTGGAGAACTGGGAGCCTTGTTATGCTGATGGGCGGGATGTAAACTGCCAACTGCCTCACTGGAGGAGTGCATTGTGTTCCCTAAAACAAGTAAACAACAGAGCTACAGAGCCAAGGCCACTTCCAGTCTAGGGAATATACCTTGGGAAAACTGAAAATCAATAAGAAAGAGCCACCTCCAAATTTAGGGCTGCACTGACTACAAGAACCTCAACTAGGGTACACCTTAAATATCCCAGGAAATATAAAAATGGTTCAAAACATTGTGGTACTTACGTATGATGGAATATCCCTCAGCGATGAAATCAATGTCATAAGACCAGTAGCAGCAAAGTGAGTGGATTCAGGTACGATGATTCTAAGTGAAATAAGTCACACAGAAAAAGAAACTTATCATAAGATATCACTTATGAAGATCCTGTAAACATGGCTACACGTGAACTGAGTTAGGAAAGAGAACAGAGTCTCACATTTAGAAAACACTCTTATGCCTGCATAAAGGGGAAGGAGAGGTGGGGTGATGCATAAAACCAGAGTTTGATATAAGCACAGGGACCGTTCCAAAAACCAACTTTGGAATAGACAAGACCTACACCTTCCTCAGTGAAAGAGACTCAAAACCCCATATTTCCCGCAGAGGAATATATCTGACTAGTAAGAATCTTAAATCCTATGTATTGATATGTCTCCATAAGGGAATCAAGTGTGTCTAGAGTGGCATAAACATGGCAGCGAGAATCAGCTCAAACCCACTATAAAAAGGAATTTCAAAAGCAAAACCAAAAAACAGGGAAATTCTTTACAATTCCTTCAGGGTGTCTGAGGAAACCTGGAAAGACCCTATCTACAATGACAGCTGGATGTGGCATAAGGCTGGACACTTGGGACTGAGAGGATTGGTGAGATTGGGTGAGCAAATGCAGACCCTTTCAAGCAATAATGCATGGCCCCCATTCCATGGGTCCCAACTCTCCAGGTTCAAGGGAATATTACTACAGCTATAACATGTACAGGAAACCTAGAGAATGGACACACTGTGAATATGAAAGGTTTCTAAAACTCAACGAATAGTCCCTCTCCTGGTGCTCCAGTTTGACTTTCCAACTGCCTTACTATCAATCTCCCAACTTGGACAGACAGGCCCTTTAACCTCCTGGTTTGCACAGGTTCCCAATTTGCCAGAGGATGGAAGGGACGAGGGAGAACCCATGAGAGAGTAGCTGTTAGGCATTTGGACGGGCACATGTCACTCTAATTTCCCGGCAGGAAGAAGAATTAACCAAAGTCTCAGCCACCCACCGGGAACCAGTATAGGACATGATCCAAAATTTTGGACTTGTGTTCAGCTCACAAAAAACGAGTTGAGAAATGGAGCTCAGGGGCACAGCAATTCACAAACTGGCAGAGTGATAAAGGACAACTATCGTCCAAAAATCTGTTGAGGGAAGTCAACGAGGCGGACTTGAAAGCGAGGCAAAATAGCAGGAAACAGATTTCAAGAGGTACCTTGGAATCGCCTGTAAAGCACAGGAAGAGGGGCACAACTTGGACAATGGTGCACTTGGCCAAAAAGGGCGTATGCGTTTTCTCCTGAATATATTCAGGAGAAAATGCATACGCCCTTTTTGGCCAAGCAAGCAAGCGGGCAATGCAAATCTGCACTACAAAGAAGTATCACTTCCCACCGGTCAAAAGGGACATCCACAAAATGTGTAAAAACCAGAAAGGCAAGACAGGCCCTGGAGAACTGGGAGCCTTGTTATGCTGATGGGCGGGATGTAAATTGCCAACTGCCTCACTGGAGGAGTGCATTGTGTTCCCTAAAACAAGTAAACAACAGAGCTACAGAGCCAAGGCCACTTCCAGTCTAGGGAATATACCTTGGGAAAACTGAAAATCAATAAGAAAGAGCCACCTCCAAATTTAGGGCTGCGCTGACTACAAGAACCTCAACTTGGGTACACCTTAAATATCCCAGGAAATATAAAAATGGTTCAAAACATTGTGGTACTTACGTACGATGGAATATCCCTCAGCCATGAAATCAATGTCATAAGACCAGTAGCAGCAAAGTTAGTGGATTCAGGTACGATGATTCTAAGTGAAATAAGTCACACAGAAAAAGAAACTTATCATAAGATATCACTTATGAAGATCCTGTAAACATGGCTACACGTGAACTGAGTTAGGAAAGAGAACAGAGTCTCACATTTAGAAAACACTCTTATGCCTGCATAAAGGGGAAGGAGAGGTGGGGTGATGCATAAAACCAGAGTTTGATAGAAGCACAGGGACCGTTTCAAAAACCAACTTTGGAATTGACAAGACCGACACCTTCCTTAGTGAAAGAGACTCAAAACCCCATATTTCCCACAGAGGAATATATCTGACTAGTTAGAATCTTAAAACCTATGTATTGATATGTCTCCATAAGGGAATCAAGTGTGTCTAGAGTGGCATAAACATGGCAGCGAGAATCAGCTCAAACCCACTATAAAAAGGAATTTCAAAAGCAAAACCAAAAAACAGGGAAATTCTTTACAATTCCTTCAGGGTGTCTGAGGAAACCTGGAAAGACCCTATCTGCAATGACAGCTGGATGTGGCATAAGGCTGGACACTTGGGACTGAGAGGATTGGTGAGATTGGGTGAGCAAATGCAGACCCTTTCAAGCAATAATGCATGGCCCCCATTCCATGGGTCCCAACTCTCCAGGTTCAAGGGAATATTACTACAGCTATAACATGTACAGGAAACCTAGAGAATGGACACACTGTGAATACGAAAGGTTTCTAAAACTCAACGAATAGTCCCTCTCCTGGTGCTCCAGTTTGACTTTCCAACTGCCTTACTATCAATCTCCCAACTTGGAGAGACAGGCCCTTTAACCTCCTGGTTTGCACAGGTTCCCAATTTGCCAGAGGATGGAAGGGACGAGGGAGAACCCATGAGAGAGTAGCTGTTAGGCATTTGGACGGGCACATGTCACTCTAATTTCCCGGCAGGAAGAAGAATTAACCAAAGTCTCAGCCACCCACCGGGAACCAGTATAGGACATGATCCAAAATTTTGGACTTGCGTTCAGCTCACAAAAAACGAGTTGAGAAATGGAGGTCAGGGGCACAGCAATTCACAAACTGGCAGAGTGATAAAGGACAACTATCGTCCAAAAATCTGTTGAGGGAAGTCAACGAGGCGGACTTGAAAGCGAGGCAAAATAGCAGGAAACAGATTTCAAGAGGTACCTTGGAATCGCCTGTAAAGCACAGGAAGAGGGGCACAACTTGGACAATGGTGCACTTGGCCAAAAAGGGCGTATGCGTTTTCTCCTGAATATATTCAGGAGAAAACGCATACGCCCTTTTTGGCCAAGCAAGCAAGCGGGCAATGCAAATCTGCACTACAAAGAAGTATCACTTCCCACCGGTCAAAAGGGACATCCACAAAATGTGTAAAAACCAGAAAGGCAAGACAGGCCCTGGAGAACTGGGAGCCTTGTTATGCTGATGGGCGGGATGTAAATTGCCAACTGCCTCACTGGAGGAGTGCATTGTGTTCCCTAAAACAAGTAAACAACAGAGCTACAGAGCCAAGGCCACTTCCAGTCTAGGGAATATACCTTGGGAAAACTGAAAATCAATAAGAAAGAGCCACCTCCAAATTTAGGGCTGCACTGACTACAAGAACCTCAACTTGGGTACACCTTAAATATCCCAGGAAATATAAAAATGGTTCAAAACATTGTGGTACTTACGTACGATGGAATATCCCTCAGCCATGAAATCAATGTCATAAGACCAGTAGCAGCAAAGTGAGTGGATTCAGGTACGATGATTCTAAGTGAAATAAGTCACACAGAAAAAGAAACTTATCATAAGATATCACTTATGAAGATCCTGTAAACATGGCTACACGTGAACTGAGTTAGGAAAGAGAACAGAGTCTCACATTTAGAAAACACTCTTATGCCTGCATAAAGGGGAAGGAGAGGTGGGGTGATGCATAAAACCAGAGTTTGATAGAAGCACAGGGACCGTTTCAAAAACCAACTTTGGAATTGACAAGACCGACACCTTCCTTAGTGAAAGAGACTCAAAACCCCATATTTCCCACAGAGGAATATATCTGACTAGTAAGAATCTTAAAACCTATGTATTGATATGTCTCCATAAGGGAATCAAGTGTGTCTAGAGTGGCATAAACATGGCAGCGAGAATCAGCTCAAACCCACTATAAAAAGGAATTTCAAAAGCAAAACCAAAAAACAGGGAAATTCTTTACAATTCCTTCAGGGTGTCTGAGGAAACCTGGAAAGACCCTATCTACAATGACAGCTGGATGTGGCATAAGGCTGGACACTTGGGACTGAGAGGATTGGTGAGATTGGGTGAGCAAATGCAGACCCTTTCAAGCAATAATGCATGGCCCCCATTCCATGGGTCCCAACTCTCCAGGTTCAAGGGAATATTACTACAGCTATAACATGTACAGGAAACCTAGAGAATGGACACAATGTGAATACGAAAGGTTTCTAAAACTCAACGAATAGTCCCTCTCCTGGTGCTCCAGTTTGACTTTCCAACTGCCTTACTATCAATCTCCCAACTTGGAGAGACAGGCCCTTTAACCTCCTGGTTTGCACAGGTTCCCAATTTGCCAGAGGATGGAAGGGACGAGGGAGAACCCATGAGAGAGTAGCTGTTAGGCATTTGGACGGGCACATGTCACTCTAATTTCCCGGCAGGAAGAAGAATTAACCAAAGTCTCAGCCACCCACCGGGAACCAGTATAGGACATGATCCAAAAGTTTGGACTTGTGTTCAGCTCACAAAAAACGAGTTGAGAAATGGAGCTCAGGGGCACAGCAATTCACAAACTGGCAGAGTGATAAAGGACAACTATCGTCCAAAAATCTGTTGAGGGAAGTCAACGAGGCGGACTTGAAAGCGAGGCAAAATAGCAGGAAACAGATTTCAAGAGGTACCTTGGAATCGCCTGTAAAGCACAGGAAGAGGGGCACAACTTGGACAATGGTGCACTTGGCCAAAAAGGGCGTATGCGTTTTCTCCTGAATATATTCAGGAGAAAACGCATACGCCCTTTTTGGCCAAGCAAGCAAGAGGGCAATGCAAATCTGCACTACAAAGAAGTATCACTTCCCACCGGTCAAAAGGGACATCCACAAAATGTGTAAAAACCAGAAAGGCAAGACAGGCCCTGGAGAACTGGGAGCCTTGTTATGCTGATGGGCGGGATGTAAATTGCCAACTGCCTCACTGGAGGAGTGCATTGTGTTCCCTAAAACAAGTAAACAACAGAGCTACAGAGCCAAGGCCACTTCCAGTCTAGGGAATATACCTTGGGAAAACTGAAAATCAATAAGAAAGAGCCACCTCCAAATTTAGGGCTGCACTGACTACAAGAACCTCAACTTGGGTACACCTTAAATATCCCAGGAAATATAAAAATGGTTCAAAACATTGTGGTACTTACGTACGATGGAATATCCCTCAGCCATGAAATCAATGTCATAAGACCAGTAGCAGCAAAGTGAGTGGATTCAGGTACGATGATTCTAAGTGAAATAAGTCACACAGAAAAAGAAACTTATCATAAGATATCACTTATGAAGATCCTGTAAACATGGCTACACGTGAACTGAGTTAGGAAAGAGAACAGAGTCTCACATTTAGAAAACACTCTTATGCCTGCATAAAGGGGAAGGAGAGGTGGGGTGATGCATAAAACCAGAGTTTGATATAAGCACAGGGACCGTTTCAAAAACCAACTTTGGAATTGACAAGACCGACACCTTCCTTAGTGAAAGAGACTCAAAACCCCATATTTCCCACAGAGGAATATATCTGACTAGTAAGAATCTTAAAACCTATGTATTGATATGTCTCCATAAGGGAATCAAGTGTGTCTAGAGTGGCATAAACATGGCAGCGAGAATCAGCTCAAACCCACTATAAAAAGGAATTTCAAAAGCAAAACCAAAAAACAGGGAAATTCTTTACAATTCCTTCAGGGTGTCTGAGGAAACCTGGAAAGACCCTATCTACAATGACAGCTGGATGTGGCATAAGGCTGGACACTTGGGACTGAGAGGATTGGTGAGATTGGGTGAGCAAATGCAGACCCTTTCAAGCAATAATGCATGGCCCCCATTCCATGGGTCCCAACTCTCCAGGTTCAAGGGAATATTACTACAGCTATAACATGTACAGGAAACCTAGAGAATGGACACACTGTGAATACGAAAGGTTTCTAAAACTCAATGAATAGTCCCTCTCCTGGTGCTCCAGTTTGACTTTCCAACTGCCTTACTATCAATCTCCCAACTTGGAGAGACAGGCCCTTTAACCTCCTGGTTTGCACAGGTTCCCAATTTGCCAGAGGATGGAAGGGACGAGGGAGAACCCATGAGAGAGTAGCTGTTAGGCATTTGGACGGGCACATGTCACTCTAATTTCCCGGCAGGAAGAAGAATTAACCAAAGTCTCAGCCACCCACCGGGAACCAGTATAGGACATGATCCAAAATTTTGGACTTGTGTTCAGCTCACAAAAAACGAGTTGAGAAATGGAGCTCAGGGGCACAGCAATTCACAAACTGGCAGAGTGATAAAGGACAACTATCTTCCAAAAATCTGTTGAGGGAAGTCAACGAGGCGGACTTGAAAGTGAGGCAAAATAGCAGGAAACAGATTTCAAGAGGTACCTTGGAATCGCCTGTAAAGCACAGGAAGAGGGTCACAACTTGGACAATGGTGCACTTGGCCAAAAAGGGCGTATGCATTTTCTCCTGAATATATTCAGGAGAAAACGCATACGCCCTTTTTGGCCAAGCAAGCAAGCGGGCAATGCAAATCTGCACTACAAAGAAGTATCACTTCCCACCGGTCAAAAGGGACATCCACAAAATGTGTAAAAACCAGAAAGGCAAGACAGGCCCTGGAGAACTGGGAGCCTTGTTATGCTGATGGGCGGGATGTAAATTGCCAACTGCCTCACTGGAGGAGTGCATTGTGTTCCCTAAAACAAGTAAACAACAGAGCTACAGAGCCAAGGCCACTTCCAGTCTAGGGAATATACCTTGGGAAAACTGAAAATCAATAAGAAAGAGCCACCTCCAAATTTAGGGCTGCACTGACTACAAGAACCTCAACTTGGGTACACCTTAAATATCCCAGGAAATATAAAAATGGTTCAAAACATTGTGGTACTTACGTATGATGGAATATCCCTCAGCCATGAAATCAATGTCATAAGACCAGTAGCAGCAAAGTGAGTGGATTCAGGTACGATGATTCTAAGTGAAATAAGTCACACAGAAAAAGAAACTTATCATAAGATATCACTTATGAAGATCCTGTAAACATGGCTACACGTGAACTGAGTTAGGAAAGAGAACAGAGTCTCACATTTAGAAAACACTCTTATGCCTGCATAAAGGGGAAGGAGAGGTGGGGTGATGCATAAAACCAGAGTTTGATATAAGCACAGGGACCGTTTCAAAAACCAACTTTGGAATAGACAAGACCTACACCTTCCTCAGTGAAAGAGACTCAAAACCCCATATTTCCCACAGAGGAATATATCTGACTAGTAAGAATCTTAAAACCTATGTATTGATATGTCTCCATAAGGGAATCAAGTGTGTCTAGAGTGGCATAAACATGGCAGCGAGAATCAGCTCAAACCCACTATATAAAGGAATTTCAAAAGCAAAACCAAAAAACAGGGAAATTCTTTACAATTCCTTCAGGGTGTCTGAGGAAACCTGGAAAGACCCTATCTACAATGACAGCTGGATGTGGCATAAGGCTGGACACTTGGGACTGAGAGGATTGGTGAGATTGGGTGAGCAAATGCAGACCCTTTCAAGCAATAATGCATGGCCCCCATTCCATGGGTCCCAACTCTCCAGTTTCAAGGGAATATTACTACAGCTATAACATGTACAGGAAACCTAGAGAATGGACACACTGTGAATACGAAAGGTTTCTAAAACTCAATGAATAGTCCCTCTCCTGGTGCTCCAGTTTGACTTTCCAACTGCCTTACTATCAATCTCCCAACTTGGAGAGACAGGCCCTTTAACCTCCTGGTTTGCACAGGTTCCCAATTTGGCAGAGGATGGAAGGGACGAGGGAGAACCCATGAGAGAGTAGCTGTTAGGCATTTGGACGGGCACATGTCACTCTAATTTCCCGGCAGGAAGAAGAATTAACCAAAGTCTCAGCCACCCACCGGGAACCAGTATAGGACATGATCCAAAATTTTGGACTTGCGTTCAGCTCACAAAAAACGAGTTGAGAAATGGAGCTCAGGGGCACAGCAATTCACAAACTGGCAGAGTGATAAAGGACAACTATCGTCCAAAAATCTGTTGAGGGAAGTCAACGAGGCGGACTTGAAAGCGAGGCAAAATAGCAGGAAACAGATTTCAAGAGGTACCTTGGAATCGCCTGTAAAGCACAGGAAGAGGGGCACAACTTGGACAATGGTGCACTTGGCCAAAAAGGGCGTATGCGTTTTCTCCTGAATATATTCAGGAGAAAACGCATACGCCCTTTTTGGCCAAGCAAGCAAGCGGGCAATGCAAATCTGCACTACAAAGAAGTATCACTTCCCACCGGTCAAAAGGGACATCCACAAAATGTGTAAAAACCAGAAAGGCAAGACAGGCCCTGGAGAACTGGGAGCCTTGTTATGCTGATGGGCGGGATGTAAATTGCCAACTGCCTCACTGGAGGAGTGCATTGTGTTCCCTAAAACAAGTAAACAACAGAGCTACAGAGCCAAGGCCACTTCCAGTCTAGGGAATATACCTTGGGAAAACTGAAAATCAATAAGAAAGAGCCACCTCCAAATTTAGGGCTGCACTGACTACAAGAACCTCAACTTGGGTACACCTTAAATATCCCAGGAAATATAAAAATGGTTCAAAACATTGTGGTACTTACGTACGATGGAATATCCCTCAGCCATGAAATCAATGTCATAAGACCAGTAGCAGCAAAGTGAGTGGATTCAGGTACGATGATTCTAAGTGAAATAAGTCACACAGAAAAAAGAAACTTATCATAAGATATCACTTAGGAAGATCCTGTAAACATGGCTACACGTGAACTGAGTTAGGAAAGAGAACAGAGTCTCACATTTAGAAAACACTCTTATGCCTGCATAAAGGGGAAGGAGAGGTGGGGTGATGCATAAAACCAGAGTTTGATATAAGCACAGGGACCGTTTCAAAAACCAACTTTGGAATAGACAAGACCTACACCTTCCTCAGTGAAAGAGACTCAAAACCCCATATTTCCCGCAGAGGAATATATCTGACTAGTAAGAATCTTAAAACCTATGTATTGATATGTCTCCATAAGGGAATCAAGTGTATCTAGAGTGGCATAAACATGGCAGCGAGAATCAGCTCAAACCCAGTATAAAAAGGAATTTCAAAAGCAAAACCAAAAAACAGGGAAATTCTTTACAATTCCTTCAGGGTGTCTGAGGAAACCTGGAAAGACCCTATCTACAATGACAGCTGGATGTGGCATAAGGCTGGACACTTGGGACTGAGAGGATTGGTGAGATTGGGTGAGCAAATGCAGACCCTTTCAAGCAATAATGCATGGCCCCCATTCCATGGGTCCCAACTCTCCAGGTTCAAGGGAATATTACTACAGCTATAACATGTACAGGAAACCTAGAGAATGGACACACTGTGAATACGAAAGGTTTCTAAAACTCAACGAATAGTCCCTCTCCTGGTGCTCCAGTTTGACTTTCTAACTGCCTTACTATCAATCTCCCAACTTGGAGAGACAGGCCCTTTAACCTCCTGGTTTGCACAGGTTCCCAATTTGGCAGAGGATGGAAGGGACGAGGGAGAACCCATGAGAGAGTAGCTGTTAGGCATTTGGACGGGCACATGTCACTCTAATTTCCCGGCAGGAAGAAGAATTAACCAAAGTCTCAGCCACCCACCGGGAACCAGTATAGGACATGATCCAAAATTTTGGACTTGCGTTCAGCTCACAAAAAACGAGTTGAGAAATGGAGCTCAGGGGCACAGCAATTCACAAACTGGCAGAGTGATAAAGGACAACTATCGTCCAAAAATCTCTTGAGGGAAGTCAACGAGGTGGACTTGAAAGCGAGGCAAAATAGCAGGAAACAGATTTCAAGAGGTACGTTGGAATCGCCTGTAAAGCACAGGAAGAGGGGCACAACTTGGACAATGATGCACTTGGCCAAAAAGGGCGTATGCGCTTTCTCCTGAATATATTCAGGAGAAAACGCATACGCCCTTTTTGGCCAAGCAAGCAAGCGGGCAATGCAAATCTGCACTACAAAGAAGTATCACTTCCCACCGGTCAAAAGGGACATCCACAAAATGTGTAAAAACCAGAAAGGCAAGACAGGCCCTGGAGAACAGGGAGCCTTGTTATGCTGATGGGCGGGATGTAAATTGCCAACTGCCTCACTGGAGGAGTGCATTGTGTTCCCTAAAACAAGTAAACAACAGAGCTACAGAGCCAAGGCCACTTCCAGTCTAGGGAATATACCTGGGGAAAACTGAAAATCAATAAGAAAGAGCCACCTCCAAATTTAGGGCTGCACTGGCTACAAGAACCTCAACTTGGGTACACCTTAAATATCCCAGGAAATATAAAAATGGTTCAAAACATTGTGGTACTTACGTACGATGGAATATCCCTCAGCCATGAAATCAATGTCATAAGACCAGTAGCAGCAAAGTGAGTGGATTCAGGTACGATGATTCTAAGTGAAATAAGTCACACAGAAAAAGAAACTTATCATAAGATATCACTTAGGAAGATCCTGTAAACATGGCTACACGTGAACTGAGTTAGGAAAGAGAACAGAGTCTCAAATTTAGAAAACACTCTTATGCCTGCATAAAGGGGAAGGAGAGGTGGGGTGATGCATAAAACCAGAGTTTGATATAAGCAGAGGGACCGTTTCAAAAACCAACTTTGGAATTGACAAGACCTACACCTTCCTCAGTGAAAGAGACTCAAAACCCCATATTTCCCACAGAGGAATATATCTGACTAGTAAGAATCTTAAAACCTATGTATTGATATGACTCCATAAGGGAATCAAGTGTGTCTAGAGTGGCATAAACATGGCAGCGAGAATCAGCTCAAACCCACTATAAAAAGGAATTTCAAAAGCAAAACCAAAAAACAGGGAAATTCTTTACAATTCCTTCAGGGTGTCTGAGGAAACCTGGAAAGACCCTATCTACAATGACAGCTGGATGTGGCATAAGGCTGGACACTTGGGACTGAGAGGATTGGTGAGATTGGGTGAGCAAATGCAGACCCTTTCAAGCAATAATGCATGGCCCCCATTCCATGGGTCCCAACTCTCCAGGTTCAAGGGAATATTACTACAGCTATAACATGTACAGGAAACCTAGAGAATGGACACACTGTGAATACGAAAGGTTTCTAAAACTCAACGAATAGTCCCTCTCCTGGTGCTCCAGTTTGTCTTTCCAACTGCCTTACTATCAATCTCCCAACTTGGACAGACAGGCCCTTTAACCTCCTGGTTTGCACAGGTTCCCAATTTGGCAGAGGATGGAAGGGACGAGGGAGAACCCTTGAGAGAGTAGCTGTTAGGCATTTGGACGGGCACATGTCACTCAAATTTCCCGGCAGGAAGAAGAATTAACCAAAGTCTCAGCCACCCACCGGGAACCAGTATAGGACATGATCCAAAATTTTGGACTTGCGTTCAGCTCACAAAAAACGCGTTGAGAAATGGAGCTCAGGGGCACAGCAATTCACAAACTGGCAGAGTGATAAAGGACAACTATCGTCCAAAAATCTGTTGAGGGAAGTCAACGAGGCGGACTTGAAAGTGAGGCAAAAGAGCAGGAAACAGATTTCAGGAGGTACATTGGATTCGCCTGTAAAGCACAGGAAGAGGGGCACAACTTGGACAATGGTGCACTTGGCCAAAAAGGGCGTATGCGTTTTCTCCTGAATATATTCAGGAGAAAACGCATACGCCCTTTTTGGCCAAGCAAGCAAGCGGGCAATGCAAATCTGCACTACAAAGAAGTATCACTTCCCACCGGTCAAAAGGGACATCCACAAAATGTGTAAAAACCAGAAAGGCAAGACAGGCCCTGGAGAACTGGGAGCCTTGTTATGCTGATGGGCGGGATGTAAATTGCCAACTGCCTCACTGGAGGAGTGCATTGTGTTCCCTAAAACAAGTAAACAACAGAGCTACAGAGCCAAGGCCACTTCCAGTCTAGGGAATATACCTTGGGAAAACTGAAAATCAATAAGAAAGAGCCACCTCCAAATTTAGGGCTGCACTGACTACAAGAACCTCAACTTGGGTACACCTTAAATATCCCAGGAAATATAAAAATGGTTCAAAACATTGTGGTACTTACGTACGATGGAATATCCCTCAGCCATGAAATCAATGTCATAAGACCAGTAGCAGCAAAGTGAGTGGATTCAGGTACGATGATTCTAAGTGAAATAAGTCACACAGAAAAAAGAAACTTATCATAAGATATCACTTAGGAAGATCCTGTAAACATGGCTACACGTGAACTGAGTTAGGAAAGAGAACAGAGTCTCACATTTAGAAAACACTCTTATGCCTGCATAAAGGGGAAGGAGAGGTGGGGTGATGCATAAAACCAGAGTTTGATATAAGCACAGGGACCGTTTCAAAAACCAACTTTGGAATAGACAAGACCTACACCTTCCTCAGTGAAAGAGACTCAAAACCCCATATTTCCCGCAGAGGAATATATCTGACTAGTAAGAATCTTAAAACCTATGTATTGATATGTCTCCATAAGGGAATCAAGTGTATCTAGAGTGGCATAAACATGGCAGCGAGAATCAGCTCAAACCCAGTATAAAAAGGAATTTCAAAAGCAAAACCAAAAAACAGGGAAATTCTTTACAATTCCTTCAGGGTGTCTGAGGAAACCTGGAAAGACCCTATCTACAATGACAGCTGGATGTGGCATAAGGCTGGACACTTGGGACTGAGAGGATTGGTGAGATTGGGTGAGCAAATGCAGACCCTTTCAAGCAATAATGCATGGCCCCCATTCCATGGGTCCCAACTCTCCAGGTTCAAGGGAATATTACTACAGCTATAACATGTACAGGAAACCTAGAGAATGGACACACTGTGAATACGAAAGGTTTCTAAAACTCAACGAATAGTCCCTCTCCTGGTGCTCCAGTTTGACTTTCTAACTGCCTTACTATCAATCTCCCAACTTGGAGAGACAGGCCCTTTAACCTCCTGGTTTGCACAGGTTCCCAATTTGGCAGAGGATGGAAGGGACGAGGGAGAACCCATGAGAGAGTAGCTGTTAGGCATTTGGACGGGCACATGTCACTCTAATTTCCCGGCAGGAAGAAGAATTAACCAAAGTCTCAGCCACCCACCGGGAACCAGTATAGGACATGATCCAAAATTTTGGACTTGCGTTCAGCTCACAAAAAACGAGTTGAGAAATGGAGCTCAGGGGCACAGCAATTCACAAACTGGCAGAGTGATAAAGGACAACTATCATCCAAAAATCTCTTGAGGGAAGTCAACGAGGTGGACTTGAAAGCGAGGCAAAATAGCAGGAAACAGATTTCAAGAGGTACGTTGGAATCGCCTGTAAAGCACAGGAAGAGGGGCACAACTTGGACAATGATGCACTTGGCCAAAAAGGGCGTATGCGTTTTCTCCTGAATATATTCAGGAGAAAACGCATACGCCCTTTTTGGCCAAGCAAGCAAGCGGGCAATGCAAATCTGCACTACAAAGAAGTATCACTTCCCACCGGTCAAAAGGGACATCCACAAAATGTGTAAAAACCAGAAAGGCAAGACAGGCCCTGGAGAACTGGGAGCCTTGTTATGCTGATGGGCGGGATGTAAATTGCCAACTGCCTCACTGGAGGAGAGCATTGTGTTCCCTAAAACAAGTAAACAACAGAGCTACAGAGCCAAGGCCACTTCCAGTCTAGGGAATATACCTTGGGAAAACTGAAAATCAATAAGAAAGAGCCACCTCCAAATTTAGGGCTGCACTGACTACAAGAACCTCAACTTGGGTACACCTTAAATATCCCAGGAAATATAAAAATGGTTCAAAACTTTGTGGTACTTACGTACGATGGAATATCCCTCAGCCATGAAATCAATGTCATAAGACCAGTAGCAGCAAAGTGAGTGGATTCAGGTACGATGATTCTAAGTGAAATAAGTCACACAGAAAAAGAAACTTATCATAAGATATCACTTAGGAAGATCCTGTAAACATGGCTACACGTGAACTGAGTTAGGAAAGAGAACAGAGTCTCACATTTAGAAAACACTCTTATGCCTGCATAAAGGGGAAGGAGAGGTGGGGTGATGCATAAAACCAGAGTTTGATATAAGCACAGGGACCGTTTCAAAAACCAACTTTGGAATAGACAAGACCTACACCTTCCTCAGTGAAAGAGACTCAAAACCCCATATTTCCCACAGAGGAATATATCTGACTAGTAAGAATCTTAAAACCTATGTATTGATATGTCTCCATAAGGGAATCAAGTGTGTCTAGAGTGGCATAAACATGGCAGCGAGAATCAGCTCAAACCCACTATAAAAAGGAATTTCAAAAGCAAAACCAAAAAACAGGGAAATTCTTTACAATTCCTTCAGGGTGTCTGAGGAAACCTGGAAAGACCCTATCTACAATGACAGCTGGATGTGGCATATGGCTGGACACTTGGGACTGAGAGGATTGGTGAGATTGGGTGAGCAAATGCAGACCCTTTCAAGCAATAATGCATGGCCCCCATTCCATGGGTCCCAACTCTCCAGGTTCAAGGGAATATTACTACAGCTATAACATGTACAGGAAACCTAGAGAATGGACACACTGTGAATACGAAAGGTTTCTAAAACTCAACGAATAGTCCCTCTCCTGGTGCTCCAGTTTGACTTTCCAACTGCCTTACTATCAATCTCCCAACTTGGAGAGACAGGCCCTTTAACCTCCTGGTTTGCACAGGTTCCCAATTTGGCAGAGGATGGAAGGGACGAGGGAGAACCCATGAGAGAGTAGCTGTTAGGCATTTGGACGGGCACATGTCACTCTAATTTCCCGGCAGGAAGAAGAATTAACCAAAGTCTCAGCCACCCACCGGGAACCAGTATAGGACATGATCCAAAATTTTGGACTTGCGTTCAGCTCACAAAAAACGAGTTGAGAAATGGAGCTCTGGGGCACAGCAATTCACAAACTGGCAGAGTGATAAAGGACAACTATCGTCCAAAAATCTGTTGAGGGAAGTCAACGAGGCGGACTTGAAAGCGAGGCAAAATAGCAGGAAACAGATTTCAAGAGGTACCTTGGAATCGCCTGTAAAGCACAGGAAGAGGGGCACAACTTGGACAATGGTGCACTTGGCCAAAAAGGGCGTATGCGTTTTCTCCTGAATATATTCAGGAGAAAACGCATACGCCCTTTTTGGCCAAGCAAGCAAGCGGGCAATGCAAATCTGCACTACAAAGAAGTATCACTTCCCACCGGTCAAAAGGGACATCCACAAAATGTGTAAAAACCAGAAAGGCAAGACAGGCCCTGGAGAACTGGGAGCCTTGTTATGCTGATGGGCGGGATGTAAATTGCCAACTGCCTCACTGGAGGAGTGCATTGTGTTCCCTAAAACAAGTAAACAACAGAGCTACAGAGCCAAGGCCACTTCCAGTCTAGGGAATATACCTTGGGAAAACTGAAAATCAATAAGAAAGAGCCACCTCCAAATTTAGGGCTGCACTGACTACAAGAACCTCAACTTGGGTACACCTTAAATATCCCAGGAAATATAAAAATGGTTCAAAACATTGTGGTACTTACGTACGATGGAATATCCCTCAGCCATGAAATCAATGTCATAAGACCAGTAGCAGCAAAGTGAGTGGATTCAGGTACGATGATTCTAAGTGAAATAAGTCACACAGAAAAAGAAACTTATCATAAGATATCACTTATGAAGATCCTGTAAACATGGCTACACGTGAACTGAGTTAGGAAAGAGAACAGAGTCTCACATTTAGAAAACACTCTTATGCCTGCATAAAGGGGAAGGAGAGGTGGGGTGATGCATAAAACCAGAGTTTGATATAAGCACAGGGACCGTTTCAAAAACCAACTTTGGAATAGACAAGACCTACACCTTCCTCAGTGAAAGAGACTCAAAACCCCATATTTCCCACAGAGGAATATATCTGACTAGTAAGAATCTTAAAACCTATGTATTGATATGTCTCCATAAGGGAATCAAGTGTGTCTAGAGTGGCATAAACATGGCAGCGAGAATCAGCTCAAACCCACTATAAAAAGGAATTTCAAAAGCAAAACCAAAAAACAGGGAAATTCTTTACAATTCCTTCAGGGTGTCTGAGGAAACCTGGAAAGACCCTATCTACAATGACAGCTGGATGTGGCATAAGGCTGGACACTTGGGACTGAGAGGATTGGTGAGATTGGGTGAGCAAATGCAGACCCTTTCAAGCAATAATGCATGGCCCCCATTCCATGGGTCCCAACTCTCCAGGTTCAAGGGAATATTACTACAGCTATAACATGTACAGGAAACCTAGAGAATGGACACACTGTGAATACGAAAGGTTTCTAAAACTCAACGAATAGTCCCTCTCCTGGTGCTCAAGTTTGACTTTCCAACTGCCTTACTATCAATCTCCCAACTTGGAGAGACAGGCCCTTTAACCTCCTGGTTTGCACAGGTTCCCAATTTGGCAGAGGATGGAAGGGACGAGGGAGAACCCATGAGAGAGTAGCTGTTAGGCATTTGGACGGGCACATGTCACTCTAATTTCCCGGCAGGAAGAAGAATTAACCAAAGACTCAGCCACCCACCGGGAACCAGTATAGGACATGATCCAAAATTTTGGACTTGCGTTCAGCTCACAAAAAACGAGTTGAGAAATGGAGCTCAGGGGCACAGCAATTCACAAACTGGCAGAGTGATAAAGGACAACTATCGTCCAAAAATCTGTTGAGGGAAGTCAACGAGGCGGACTTGAAAGCGAGGCAAAATAGCAGGAAACAGATTTCAAGAGGTACGTTGGAATCGCCTGTAAAGCACAGGAAGAGGGGCACAACTTGGACAATGGTGCACTTGGCCAAAAAGGGCGTATGCGTTTTCTCCTGAATATATTCAGGAGAAAACGCATACGCCCTTTTTGGCCAAGCAAGCAAGCGGGCAATGCAAATCTGCACTACAAAGAAGTATCACTTCCCACCGGTCAAAAGGGACATCCACAAAATGTGTAAAAACCAGAAAGGCAAGACAGGCCCTGGAGAACAGGGAGCCTTGTTATGCTGATGGGCGGGATGTAAATTGCCAACTGCCTCACTGGAGGAGTGCATTGTGTTCCCTAAAACAAGTAAACAACAGAGCTACAGAGCCAAGGCCACTTCCAGTCTAGGGAATATACCTTGGGAAAACTGAAAATCAATAAGAAAGAGCCACCTCCAAATTTAGGGCTGTACTGACTACAAGAACCTAAACTTGGGTACACCTTAAATATCCCAGGAAATATAAAAATGGTTCAAAACATTGTGGTACTTACGTACGATGGAATATCCCTCAGCCATGAAATCAATGTCATAAGACCAGTAGCAGCAAAGTGAGTGGATTCAGGTACGATGATTCTAAGTGAAATAAGTCACACAGAAAAAAGAAACTTATCATAAGATATCACTTATGAAGATCCTGTAAACATGGCTACACGTGAACTGAGTTAGGAAAGAGAACAGAGTCTCACATTTAGAAAACACTCTTATGCCTGCATAAAGGGGATGGAGAGGTGGGGTGATGCATAAAACCAGAGTTTGATATAAGCACAGGGACCGTTTCAAAAACCAACTTTGGAATAGACAAGACCTACACCTTCCTCAGTGAAAGAGACTCAAAACCCCATATTTCCCGCAGAGAAATATATCTGACTAGTAAGAATCTTAAAACCTATGTATTGATATGTCTCCATAAGGGAATCAAGTGTATCTAGAGTGGCATAAACATGGCAGCGAGAATCAGCTCAAACCCACTATAAAAAGGAATTTCAAAAGCAAAACCAAAAAACAGGGAAATTCTTTACAATTCCTTCAGGGTGTCTGAGGAAACCTGGAAAGACCCTATCTACAATGACAGCTGGATGTGGCATAAGGCTGGACACTTGGGACTGAGAGGATTGGTGAGATTGGGTGAGCAAATGCAGACCCTTTCAAGCAATAATGCATGGCCCCCATTCCATGGGTCCCAACTCTCCAGGTTCAAGGGAATATTACTACAGCTATAACATGTACAGGAAACCTAGAGAATGGACACACTGTGAATACGAAAGGTTTCTAAAACTCAACGAATAGTCCCTCTCCTGGTGCTCCAGTTTGACTTTCTAACTACCTTACTATCAATCTCCCAACTTGGAGAGACAGGCCCTTTAACCTCCTGGTTTGCACAGGTTCCCAATTTGGCAGAGGATGGAAGGGACGAGGGAGAACCCATGAGAGAGTAGCTGTTAGGCATTTGGACGGGCACATGTCACTCTAATTTCCCGGCAGGAAGAAGAATTAACCAAAGTCTCAGCCACCCACCGGGAACCAGTATAGGACATGATCCAAAATTTTGGACTTGCGTTCAGCTCACAAAAAACGAGTTGAGAAATGGAGCTCAGGGGCACAGCAATTCACAAACTGGCAGAGTGATAAAGGACAACTATCATCCAAAAATCTCTTGAGGGAAGTCAACGAGGTGGACTTGAAAGCGAGGCAAAATAGCAGGAAACAGATTTCAAGAGGTACGTTGGAATCGCCTGTAAAGCACAGGAAGAGGGGCACAACTTGGACAATGATGCACTTGGCCAAAAAGGGCGTATGCGTTTTCTCCTGAATATATTCAGGAGAAAACGCATACGCCCTTTTTGGCCAAGCAAGCAAGCGGGCAATGCAAATCTGCACTACAAAGAAGTATCACTTCCCACCGGTCAAAAGGGACATCCACAAAATGTGTAAAAACCAGAAAGGCAAGACAGGCCCTGGAGAACAGGGAGCCTTGTTATGCTGATGGGCAGGATGTAAATTGCCAACTGCCTCACTGGAGGAGTGCATTGTGTTCCCTAAAACAAGTAAACAACAGAGCTACAGAGCCAAGGCCACTTCCAGTCTAGGGAATATACCTTGGGAAAACTGAAAATCAATAAGAAAGAGCCACCTCCAAATTTAGGGCTGCACTGACTACAAGAACCTCAACTTGGGTACACCTTAAATATCCCAGGAAATATAAAAATGGTTCAAAACATTGTGGTACTTACGTATGATGGAATATCCCTCAGCGATGAAATCAATGTCATAAGACCAGTAGCAGCAAAGTGAGTGGATTCAGGTACGATGATTCTAAGTGAAATAAGTCACACAGAAAAAGAAACTTATCATAAGATATCACTTATGAAGATCCTGTAAACATGGCTACACGTGAACTGAGTTAGGAAAGAGAACAGAGTCTCACATTTAGAAAACACTCTTATGCCTGCATAAAGGGGATGGAGAGGTGGGGTGATGCATAAAACCAGAGTTTGATATAAGCACAGGGACCGTTCCAAAAACCAACTTTGGAATAGACAAGACCTACACCTTCCTCAGTGAAAGAGACTCAAAACCCCATATTTCCCACAGAGGAATATATCTGACTAGTAAGAATCTTAAAACCTATGTATTGATATGACTCCATAAGGGAATCAAGTGTGTCTAGAGTGGCATAAACATGGCAGCGAGAATCAGCTCAAACCCACTATAAAAAGGAATTTCAAAAGCAAAACCAAAAAACAGGGAAATTCTTTACAATTCCTTCAGGGTGTCTGAGGAAACCTGGAAAGACCCTATCTACAATGACAGCTGGATGTGGCATAAGGCTGGACACTTGGGACTGAGAGGATTGGTGAGATTGGGTGAGCAAATGCAGACCCTTTCAAGCAATAATGCATGGCCCCCATTCCATGGGTCCCAACTCTCCATGTTCAAGGGAATATTACTACAGCTATAACATGTACAGGAAACCTAGAGAATGGACACACTGTGAATACGAAAGGTTTCTAAAACTCAATAAATAGTCCCTCTCCTGGTGCTCCAGTTTGACTTTCCAACTGCCTTACTATCAATCTCCCAACTTGGAGAGACAGGCCCTTTAACCTCCTGGTTTGCACAGGTTCCCAATTTGGCAGAGGAAGGAAGGGACGAGGGAGAACCCATGAGAGAGTAGCTGTTAGGCATTTGGACGGGCACATGTCACTCTAATTTCCCGGCAGGAAGAAGAATTAACCAAAGTCTCAGCCACCCACCGGGAACCAGTATAGGACATGATCCAAAATTTTGGACTTGCGTTCTGCTCACAAAAAACGAGTTGAGAAATGGAGCTCAGGGGCACAGCAATTCACAAACTGGCAGAGTGATAAAGGACAACTATCGTCCAAAAATCTGTTGAGGGAAGTCAACGAGGCGGACTTGAAAGCAAGGCAAAATAGCAGGAAACAGATTTCAAGAGGTACCTTGGAATCGCCTGTAAAGCACAGGAAGAGGGGCACAACTTGGACAATGGTGCACTTGGCCAAAAAGGGCGTATGCGTTTTCTCCTGAATATATTCAGGAGAAAACGCATACGCCCTTTTTGGCCAAGCAAGCAAGCGGGCAATGCAAATCTGCACTACAAAGAAGTATCACTTCCCACCGGTCAAAAGGGACATCCACAAAATGTGTAAAAACCAGAAAGGCAAGACAGGCCCTGGAGAACTGGGAGCCTTGTTATGCTGATGGGCGGGATGTAAATTGCCAACTGCCTCAATGGAGGAGTGCATTGTGTTCCCTAAAACAAGTAAACAACAGAGCTACAGAGCCAAGGCCACTTCCAGTCTAGGGAATATACCTTGGGAAAACTGAAAATCAATAAGAAAGAGCCACCTCCAAATTTAGGGCTGCACTGACTACAAGAACCTCAACTTGGGTACACCTTAAATATCCCAGGAAATATAAAAATGGTTCAAAACATTGTGGTACTTACGTACGATGGAATATCCCTCAGCCATGAAATCAATGTCATAAGACCAGTAGCAGCAAAGTGAGTGGATTCAGGTACGATGATTCTAAGTGAAATAAGTCACACAGAAAAAAGAAACTTATCATAAGATATCACTTAGGAAGATCCTGTAAACATGGCTACACGTGAACTGAGTTAGGAAAGAGAACAGAGTCTCACATTTAGAAAACACTCTTATGCCTGCATAAAGGGGAAGGAGAGGTGGGGTGATGCATAAAACCAGAGTTTGATATAAGCACAGGGACCGTTCCAAAAACCAACTTTGGAATAGACAAGACCTACACCTTCCTCAGTGAAAGAGACTCAAAACCCCATATTTCCCGCAGAGGAATATATCTGACTAGTAAGAATCTTAAAACCTATGTATTGATATGTCTCCATAAGGGAATCAAGTGTATCTAGAGTGGCATAAACATGGCAGCGAGAATCAGCTCAAACCCACTATAAAAAGGAATTTCAAAAGCAAAACCAAAAAACAGGGAAATTCTTTACAATTCCTTCAGGGTGTCTGAGGAAACCTGGAAAGACCCTATCTACAATGACAGCTGGATGTGGCATAAGGCTGGACACTTGGGACTGAGAGGATTGGTGAGATTGGGTGAGCAAATGCAGACCCTTTCAAGCAATAATGCATGGCCCCCATTCCATGGGTCCCAACTCTCCAGGTTCAAGGGAATATTACTACAGCTATAACATGTACAGGAAACCTAGAGAATGGACACACTGTGAATACGAAAGGTTTCTAAAACTCAACGAATAGTCCCTCTCCTGGTGCTCCAGTTTGACTTTCTAACTGCCTTACTATCAATCTCCCAACTTGGAGAGACAGGCCCTTTAACCTCCTGGTTTGCACAGGTTCCCAATTTGGCAGAGGATGGAAGGGACGAGGGAGAACCCATGAGAGAGTAGCTGTTAGGCATTTGGACGGGCACATGTCACTCTAATTTCCCGGCAGGAAGAAGAATTAACCAAAGTCTCAGCCACCCACCGGGAACCAGTATAGGACATGATCCAAAATTTTGGACTTGCGTTCAGCTCACAAAAAACGAGTTGAGAAATGGAGCTCAGGGGCACAGCAATTCACAAACTGGCAGAGTGATAAAGGACAACTATCATCCAAAAATCTCTTGAGGGAAGTCAACGAGGTGGACTTGAAAGCGAGGCAAAATAGCAGGAAACAGATTTCAAGAGGTACGTTGGAATCGCCTGTAAAGCACAGGAAGAGGGGCACAACTTGGACAATGATGCACTTGGCCAAAAAGGGCGTATGCGTTTTCTCCTGAATATATTCAGGAGAAAACGCATACGCCCTTTTTGGCCAAGCAAGCAAGCGGGCAATGCAAATCTGCACTACAAAGAAGTATCACTTCCCACCGGTCAAAAGGGACATCCACAAAATGTGTAAAAACCAGAAAGGCAAGACAGGCCCTGGAGAACAGGGAGCCTTGTTATGCTGATGGGCGGGATGTAAATTGCCAACTGCCTCACTGGAGGAGTGCATTGTGTTCCCTAAAACAAGTAAACAACAGAGCTACAGAGCCAAGGCCACTTCCAGTCTAGGGAATATACCTTGGGAAAACTGAAAATCAATAAGAAAGAGCCACCTCCAAATTTAGGGCTGCACTGACTACAAGAACCTCAACTTGGGTACACCTTAAATATCCCAGGAAATATAAAAATGGTTCAAAACATTGTGGTACTTACGTATGATGGAATATCCCTCAGCGATGAAATCAATGTCATAAGACCAGTAGCAGCAAAGTGAGTGGATTCAGGTACGATGATTCTAAGTGAAATAAGTCACACAGAAAAAGAAACTTATCATAAGATATCACTTATGAAGATCCTGTAAACATGGCTACACGTGAACTGAGTTAGGAAAGAGAACAGAGTCTCACATTTAGAAAACACTCTTATGCCTGCATAAAGGGGATGGAGAGGTGGGGTGATGCATAAAACCAGAGTTTGATATAAGCACAGGGACCGTTCCAAAAACCAACTTTGGAATAGACAAGACCTACACCTTCCTCAGTGAAAGAGACTCAAAACCCCATATTTCCCACAGAGGAATATATCTGACTAGTAAGAATCTTAAAACCTATGTATTGATATGACTCCATAAGGGAATCAAGTGTGTCTAGAGTGGCATAAACATGGCAGCGAGAATCAGCTCAAACCCACTATAAAAAGGAATTTCAAAAGCAAAACCAAAAAACAGGGAAATTCTTTACAATTCCTTCAGGGTGTCTGAGGAAACCTGGAAAGACCCTATCTACAATGACAGCTGGATGTGGCATAAGGCTGGACACTTGGGACTGAGAGGATTGGTGAGATTGGGTGAGCAAATGCAGACCCTTTCAAGCAATAATGCATGGCCCCCATTCCATGGGTCCCAACTCTCCATGTTCAAGGGAATATTACTACAGCTATAACATGTACAGGAAACCTAGAGAATGGACACACTGTGAATACGAAAGGTTTCTAAAACTCAATAAATAGTCCCTCTCCTGGTGCTCCAGTTTGACTTTCCAACTGCCTTACTATCAATCTCCCAACTTGGAGAGACAGGCCCTTTAACCTCCTGGTTTGCACAGGTTCCCAATTTGGCAGAGGAAGGAAGGGACGAGGGAGAACCCATGAGAGAGTAGCTGTTAGGCATTTGGACGGGCACATGTCACTCTAATTTCCCGGCAGGAAGAAGAATTAACCAAAGTCTCAGCCACCCACCGGGAACCAGTATAGGACATGATCCAAAATTTTGGACTTGCGTTCTGCTCACAAAAAACGAGTTGAGAAATGGAGCTCAGGGGCACAGCAATTCACAAACTGGCAGAGTGATAAAGGACAACTATCGTCCAAAAATCTGTTGAGGGAAGTCAACGAGGCGGACTTGAAAGCAAGGCAAAATAGCAGGAAACAGATTTCAAGAGGTACCTTGGAATCGCCTGTAAAGCACAGGAAGAGGGGCACAACTTGGACAATGGTGCACTTGGCCAAAAAGGGCGTATGCGTTTTCTCCTGAATATATTCAGGAGAAAACGCATACGCCCTTTTTGGCCAAGCAAGCAAGCGGGCAATGCAAATCTGCACTACAAAGAAGTATCACTTCCCACCGGTCAAAAGGGACATCCACAAAATGTGTAAAAACCAGAAAGGCAAGACAGGCCCTGGAGAACTGGGAGCCTTGTTATGCTGATGGGCGGGATGTAAATTGCCAACTGCCTCACTGGAGGAGTGCATTGTGTTCCCTAAAACAAGTAAACAACAGAGCTACAGAGCCAAGGCCACTTCCAGTCTAGGGAATATACCTTGGGAAAACTGAAAATCAATAAGAAAGAGCCACCTCCAAATTTAGGGCTGCACTGACTACAAGAACCTCAACTTGGGTACACCTTAAATATCCCAGGAAATATAAAAATGGTTCAAAACATTGTGGTACTTACGTACGATGGAATATCCCTCAGCCATGAAATCAATGTCATAAGACCAGTAGCAGCAAAGTGAGTGGATTCAGGTACGATGATTCTAAGTGAAATAAGTCACACAGAAAAAAGAAACTTATCATAAGATATCACTTAGGAAGATCCTGTAAACATGGCTACACGTGAACTGAGTTAGGAAAGAGAACAGAGTCTCACATTTAGAAAACACTCTTATGCCTGCATAAAGGGGAAGGAGAGGTGGGGTGATGCATAAAACCAGAGTTTGATATAAGCACAGGGACCGTTCCAAAAACCAACTTTGGAATAGACAAGACCTACACCTTCCTCAGTGAAAGAGACTCAAAACCCCATATTTCCCGCAGAGGAATATATCTGACTAGTAAGAATCTTAAAACCTATGTATTGATATGTCTCCATAAGGGAATCAAGTGTATCTAGAGTGGCATAAACATGGCAGCGAGAATCAGCTCAAACCCACTATAAAAAGGAATTTCAAAAGCAAAACCAAAAAACAGGGAAATTCTTTACAATTCCTTCAGGGTGTCTGAGGAAACCTGGAAAGACCCTATCTACAATGACAGCTGGATGTGGCATAAGGCTGGACACTTGGGACTGAGAGGATTGGTGAGATTGGGTGAGCAAATGCAGACCCTTTCAAGCAATAATGCATGGCCCCCATTCCATGGGTCCCAACTCTCCAGGTTCAAGGGAATATTACTACAGCTATAACATGTACAGGAAACCTAGAGAATGGACACACTGTGAATACGAAAGGTTTCTAAAACTCAACGAATAGTCCCTCTCCTGGTGCTCCAGTTTGACTTTCCAACTGCCTTACTATCAATCTCCCAACTTGGAGAGACAGGCCCTTTAACCTCCTGGTTTGCACAGGTTCCCAATTTGGCAGAGGATGGAAGGGACGAGGGAGAACCCATGAGAGAGTAGCTGTTAGGCATTTGGACGGGCACATGTCACTCTAATTTCCCGGCAGGAAGAAGAATTAACCAAAGTCTCAGCCACCCACCGGGAACCAGTATAGGACATGATCCAAAATTTTGGACTTGCGTTCAGCTCACAAAAAACGAGTTGAGAAATGGAGCTCAGGGGCACAGCAATTCACAAACTGGCAGAGTGATAAAGGACAACTATCATCCAAAAATCTCTTGAGGGAAGTCAACGAGGTGGACTTGAAAGCGAGGCAAAATAGCAGGAAACAGATTTCAAGAGGTACGTTGGAATCGCCTGTAAAGCACAGGAAGAGGGGCACAACTTGGACAATGATGCACTTGGCCAAAAAGGGCGTATGCGTTTTCTCCTGAATATATTCAGGAGAAAACGCATACGCCCTTTTTGGCCAAGCAAGCAAGCGGGCAATGCAAATCTGCACTACAAAGAAGTATCACTTCCCACCGGTCAAAAGGGACATCCACAAAATGTGTAAAAACCAGAAAGGCAAGACAGGCCCTGGAGAACAGGGAGCCTTGTTATGCTGATGGGCGGGATGTAAATTGCCAACTGCCTCACTGGAGGAGTGCATTGTGTTCCCTAAAACAAGTAAACAACAGAGCTACAGAGCCAAGGCCACTTCCAGTCTAGGGAATATACCTTGGGAAAACTGAAAATCAATAAGAAAGAGCCACCTCCAAATTTAGGGCTGCACTGACTACAAGAACCTCAACTTGGGTACACCTTAAATATCCCAGGAAATATAAAAATGGTTCAAAACATTGTGGTACTTACGTATGATGGAATATCCCTCAGCGATGAAATCAATGTCATAAGACCAGTAGCAGCAAAGTCAGTGGATTCAGGTACGATGATTCTAAGTGAAATAAGTCACACAGAAAAAGAAACTTATCATAAGATATCACTTAGGAAGATCCTGTAAACATGGCTACACGTGAACTGAGTTAGGAAAGAGAACAGAGTCTCACATTTAGAAAACACTCTTATGCCTGCATAAAGGGGATGGAGAGGTCGGGTGATGCATAAAACCAGAGTTTGATATAAGCACAGGGACCGTTCCAAAAACCAACTTTGGAATAGACAAGACCTACACCTTCCTCAGTGAAAGAGACTCAAAACCCCATATTTCCCACAGAGGAATATATCTGACTAGTAAGAATCTTAAAACCTATGTATTGATATGACTCCATAAGGGAATCAAGTGTGTCTAGAGTGGCATAAACATGGCAGCGAGAATCAGCTCAAACCCACTATAAAAAGGAATTTCAAAAGCAAAACCAAAAAACAGGGAAATTCTTTACAATTCCTTCAGGGTGTCTGAGGAAACCTGGAAAGACCCTATCTACAATGACAGCTGGATGTGGCATAAGGCTGGACACTTGGGACTGAGAGGATTGGTGAGATTGGGTGAGCAAATGCAGACCCTTTCAAGCAATAATGCATGGCCCCCATTCCATGGGTCCCAACTCTCCAGTTTCAAGGGAATATTACTACAGCTATAACATGTACAGGAAACCTAGAGAATGGACACACTGTGAATACGAAAGGTTTCTAAAACTCAATAAATAGTCCCTCTACTGGTGCTCCAGTTTGACTTTCCAACTGCCTTACTATCAATCTCCCAACTTGGAGAGACAGGCCCTTTAACCTCCTGGTTTGCACAGGTTCCCAATTTGGCAGAGGATGGAAGGGACGAGGGAGAACCCATGAGAGAGTAGCTGTTAGGCATTTGGACGGGCACATGTCACTCTAATTTCCCGGCAGGAAGAAGAATTAACCAAAGTCTCAGCCACCCACCGGGAACCAGTATAGGACATGATCCAAAATTTTGGACTTGCGTTCAGCTCACAAAAAACGAGTTGAGAAATGGAGCTCAGGGGCACAGCAATTCACAAACTGGCAGAGTGATAAAGGACAACTATCATCCAAAAATCTCTTGAGGGAAGTCAACGAGGTGGACTTGAAAGCGAGGCAAAATAGCAGGAAACAGATTTCAAGAGGTACGTTGGAATCGCCTGTAAAGCACAGGAAGAGGGGCACAACTTGGACAATGATGCACTTGGCCAAAAAGGGCGTATGCGTTTTCTCCTGAATATATTCAGGAGAAAACGCATACGCCCTTTTTGGCCAAGCAAGCAAGCGGGCAATGCAAATCTGCACTACAAAGAAGTATCACTTCCCACCGGTCAAAAGGGACATCCACAAAATGTGTAAAAACCAGAAAGGCAAGACAGGCCCTGGAGAACAGGGAGCCTTGTTATGCTGATGGGCGGGATGTAAATTGCCAACTGCCTCACTGGAGGAGTGCATTGTGTTCCCTAAAACAAGTAAACAACAGAGCTACAGAGCCAAGGCCACTTCCAGTCTAGGGAATATACCTTGGGAAAACTGAAAATCAATAAGAAAGAGCCACCTCCAAATTTAGGGCTGCACTGACTACAAGAACCTCAACTTGGGTACACCTTAAATATCCCAGGAAATATAAAAATGGTTCAAAACATTGTGGTACTTACGTATGATGGAATATCCCTCAGCGATGAAATCAATGTCATAAGACCAGTAGCAGCAAAGTCAGTGGATTCAGGTACGATGATTCTAAGTGAAATAAGTCACACAGAAAAAGAAACTTATCATAAGATATCACTTATGAAGATCCTGTAAACATGGCTACACGTGAACTGAGTTAGGAAAGAGAACAGAGTCTCACATTTAGAAAACACTCTTATGCCTGCATAAAGGGGATGGAGAGGTCGGGTGATGCATAAAACCAGAGTTTGATATAAGCACAGGGACCGTTCCAAAAACCAACTTTGGAATAGACAAGACCTACACCTTCCTCAGTGAAAGAGACTCAAAACCCCATATTTCCCACAGAGGAATATATCTGACTAGTAAGAATCTTAAAACCTATGTATTGATATGACTCCATAAGGGAATCAAGTGTGTCTAGAGTGGCATAAACATGGCAGCGAGAATCAGCTCAAACCCACTATAAAAAGGAATTTCAAAAGCAAAACCAAAAAACAGGGAAATTCTTTACAATTCCTTCAGGGTGTCTGAGGAAACCTGGAAAGACCCTATCTACAATGACAGCTGGATGTGGCATAAGGCTGGACACTTGGGACTGAGAGGATTGGTGAGATTGGGTGAGCAAATGCAGACCCTTTCAAGCAATAATGCATGGCCCCCATTCCATGGGTCCCAACTCTCCAGTTTCAAGGGAATATTACTACAGCTATAACATGTACAGGAAACCTAGAGAATGGACACACTGTGAATACGAAAGGTTTCTAAAACTCAATGAATAGTCCCTCTCCTGGTGCTCCAGTTTGACTTTCCAACTGCCTTACTATCAATCTCCCAACTTGGAGAGACAGGCCCTTTAACCTCCTGGTTTGCACAGGTTCCCAATTTGGCAGAGGATGGAAGGGACGAGGGAGAACCCATGAGAGAGTAGCTGTTAGGCATTTGGACGGGCACATGTCACTCTAATTTCCCGGCAGGAAGAAGAATTAACCAAAGTCTCAGCCACCCACCGGGAACCAGTATAGGACATGATCCAAAATTTTGGACTTGCGTTCAGCTCACAAAAAACGAGTTGAGAAATGGAGCTCAGGGGCACAGCAATTCACAAACTGGCAGAGTGATAAAGGACAACTATCGTCCAAAAATCTGTTGAGGGAAGTCAACGAGGCGGACTTGAAAGCGAGGCAAAATAGCAGGAAACAGATTTCAAGAGGTACCTTGGAATCGCCTGTAAAGCACAGGAAGAGGGGCACAACTTGGACAATGGTGCACTTGGCCAAAAAGGGCGTATGCGTTTTCTCCTGAATATATTCAGGAGAAAACGCATACGCCCTTTTTGGCCAAGCAAGCAAGCGGGCAATGCAAATCTGCACTACAAAGAAGTATCACTTCCCACCGGTCAAAAGGGACATCCACAAAATGTGTAAAAACCAGAAAGGCAAGACAGGCCCTGGAGAACTGGGAGCCTTGTTATGCTGATGGGCGGGATGTAAATTGCCAACTGCCTCACTGGAGGAGTGCATTGTGTTCCCTAAAACAAGTAAACAACAGAGCTACAGAGCCAAGGCCACTTCCAGTCTAGGGAATATACCTTGGGAAAACTGAAAATCAATAAGAAAGAGCCACCTCCAAATTTAGGGCTGCACTGACTACAAGAACCTCAACTTGGGTACACCTTAAATATCCCAGGAAATATAAAAATGGTTCAAAACATTGTGGTACTTACGTACGATGGAATATCCCTCAGCCATGAAATCAATGTCATAAGACCAGTAGCAGCAAAGTGAGTGGATTCAGGTACGATGATTCTAAGTGAAATAAGTCACACAGAAAAAAGAAACTTATCATAAGATATCACTTAGGAAGATCCTGTAAACATGGCTACACGTGAACTGAGTTAGGAAAGAGAACAGAGTCTCACATTTAGAAAACACTCTTATGCCTGCATAAAGGGGAAGGAGAGGTGGGGTGATGCATAAAACCAGAGTTTGATATAAGCACAGGGACCGTTTCAAAAACCAACTTTGGAATAGACAAGACCTACACCTTCCTCAGTGAAAGAGACTCAAAACCCCATATTTCCCGCAGAGGAATATATCTGACTAGTAAGAATCTTAAAACCTATGTATTGATATGTCTCCATAAGGGAATCAAGTGTATCTAGAGTGGCATAAACATGGCAGCGAGAATCAGCTCAAACCCAGTATAAAAAGGAATTTCAAAAGCAAAACCAAAAAACAGGGAAATTCTTTACAATTCCTTCAGGGTGTCTGAGGAAACCTGGAAAGACCCTATCTACAATGACAGCTGGATGTGGCATAAGGCTGGACACTTGGGACTGAGAGGATTGGTGAGATTGGGTGAGCAAATGCAGACCCTTTCAAGCAATAATGCATGGCCCCCATTCCATGGGTCCCAACTCTCCAGGTTCAAGGGAATATTACTACAGCTATAACATGTACAGGAAACCTAGAGAATGGACACACTGTGAATACGAAAGGTTTCTAAAACTCAACGAATAGTCCCTCTCCTGGTGCTCCAGTTTGACTTTCTAACTGCCTTACTATCAATCTCCCAACTTGGAGAGACAGGCCCTTTAACCTCCTGGTTTGCACAGGTTCCCAATTTGGCAGAGGATGGAAGGGACGAGGGAGAACCCATGAGAGAGTAGCTGTTAGGCATTTGGACGGGCACATGTCACTCTAATTTCCCGGCAGGAAGAAGAATTAACCAAAGTCTCAGCCACCCACCGGGAACCAGTATAGGACATGATCCAAAATTTTGGACTTGCGTTCAGCTCACAAAAAACGAGTTGAGAAATGGAGCTCAGGGGCACAGCAATTCACAAACTGGCAGAGTGATAAAGGACAACTATCATCCAAAAATCTCTTGAGGGAAGTCAACGAGGTGGACTTGAAAGCGAGGCAAAATAGCAGGAAACAGATTTCAAGAGGTACGTTGGAATCGCCTGTAAAGCACAGGAAGAGGGGCACAACTTGGACAATGATGCACTTGGCCAAAAAGGGCGTATGCGTTTTCTCCTGAATATATTCAGGAGAAAACGCATACGCCCTTTTTGGCCAAGCAAGCAAGCGGGCAATGCAAATCTGCACTACAAAGAAGTATCACTTCCCACCGGTCAAAAGGGACATCCACAAAATGTGTAAAAACCAGAAAGGCAAGACAGGCCCTGGAGAACAGGGAGCCTTGTTATGCTGATGGGCGGGATGTAAATTGCCAACTGCCTCACTGGAGGAGTGCATTGTGTTCCCTAAAACAAGTAAACAACAGAGCTACAGAGCCAAGGCCACTTCCAGTCTAGGGAATATACCTGGGGAAAACTGAAAATCAATAAGAAAGAGCCACCTCCAAATTTAGGGCTGCACTGGCTACAAGAACCTCAACTTGGGTACACCTTAAATATCCCAGGAAATATAAAAATGGTTCAAAACATTGTGGTACTTACGTACGATGGAATATCCCTCAGCCATGAAATCAATGTCATAAGACCAGTAGCAGCAAAGTGAGTGGATTCAGGTACGATGATTCTAAGTGAAATAAGTCACACAGAAAAAGAAACTTATCATAAGATATCACTTAGGAAGATCCTGTAAACATGGCTACACGTGAACTGAGTTAGGAAAGAGAACAGAGTCTCAAATTTAGAAAACACTCTTATGCCTGCATAAAGGGGAAGGAGAGGTGGGGTGATGCATAAAACCAGAGTTTGATATAAGCAGAGGGACCGTTTCAAAAACCAACTTTGGAATTGACAAGACCTACACCTTCCTCAGTGAAAGAGACTCAAAACCCCATATTTCCCACAGAGGAATATATCTGACTAGTAAGAATCTTAAAACCTATGTATTGATATGACTCCATAAGGGAATCAAGTGTGTCTAGAGTGGCATAAACATGGCAGCGAGAATCAGCTCAAACCCACTATAAAAAGGAATTTGAAAAGCAAAACCAAAAAACAGGGAAATTCTTTACAATTCCTTCAGGGTGTCTGAGGAAACCTGGAAAGACCCTATCTACAATGACAGCTGGATGTGGCATAAGGCTGGACACTTGGGACTGAGAGGATTGGTGAGATTGGGTGAGCAAATGCAGACCCTTTCAAGCAATAATGCATGGCCCCCATTCCATGGGTCCCAACTCTCCAGGTTCAAGGGAATATTACTACAGCTATAACATGTACAGGAAACCTAGAGAATGGACACACTGTGAATACGAAAGGTTTCTAAAACTCAACGAATAGTCCCTCTCCTGGTGCTCCAGTTTGTCTTTCCAACTGCCTTACTATCAATCTCCCAACTTGGACAGACAGGCCCTTTAACCTCCTGGTTTGCACAGGTTCCCAATTTGGCAGAGGATGGAAGGGACGAGGGAGAACCCTTGAGAGAGTAGCTGTTAGGCATTTGGACGGGCACATGTCACTCAAATTTCCCGGCAGGAAGAAGAATTAACCAAAGTCTCAGCCACCCACCGGGAACCAGTATAGGACATGATCCAAAATTTTGGACTTGCGTTCAGCTCACAAAAAACGCGTTGAGAAATGGAGCTCAGGGGCACAGCAATTCACAAACTGGCAGAGTGATAAAGGACAACTATCGTCCAAAAATCTGTTGAGGGAAGTCAACGAGGCGGACTTGAAAGTGAGGCAAAAGAGCAGGAAACAGATTTCAGGAGGTACATTGGATTCGCCTGTAAAGCACAGGAAGAGGGGCACAACTTGGACAATGGTGCACTTGGCCAAAAAGGGCGTATGCGTTTTCTCCTGAATATATTCAGGAGAAAACGCATACGCCCTTTTTGGCCAAGCAAGCAAGCGGGCAATGCAAATCTGCACTACAAAGAAGTATCACTTCCCACCGGTCAAAAGGGACATCCACAAAATGTGTAAAAACCAGAAAGGCAAGACAGGCCCTGGAGAACAGGGAGCCTTGTTATGCTGATGGGCGGGATGTAAATTGCCAACTGCCTCACTGGAGGAGTGCATTGTGTTCCCTAAAACAAGTAAACAACAGAGCTACAGAGCCAAGGCCACTTCCAGTCTAGGGAATATACCTGGGGAAAACTGAAAATCAATAAGAAAGAGCCACCTCCAAATTTAGGGCTGCACTGGCTACAAGAACCTCAACTTGGGTACACCTTAAATATCCCAGGAAATATAAAAATGGTTCAAAACATTGTGGTACTTACGTACGATGGAATATCCCTCAGCCATGAAATCAATGTCATAAGACCAGTAGCAGCAAAGTGAGTGGATTCAGGTACGATGATTCTAAGTGAAATAAGTCACACAGAAAAAGAAACTTATCATAAGATATCACTTATGAAGATCCTGTAAACATGGCTACATGTGAACTGAGTTAGGAAAGAGAACAGAGTCTCACATTTAGAAAACACTCTTATGCCTGCATAAAGGGGAAGGAGAGGTGGGGTGATGCATAAAACCAGAGTTTGATATAAGCACAGGGACCGTTTCAAAAACCAACTTTGGAATTGACAAGACCGACACCTTCCTCAGTGAAAGAGACTCAAAACCCCATATTTCCCACAGAGGAATATATCTGACTAGTAAGAATCTTAAAACCTATGTATTGATATGTCTCCATAAGGGAATCAAGTGTGTCTAGAGTGGCATAAACATGGCAGCGAGAATCAGCTCAAACCCACTATAAAAAGGAATTTCAAAAGCAAAACCAAAAAACAGGGAAATTCTTTACAATTCCTTCAGGGTGTCTGAGGAAACCTGGAAAGACCCTATCTACAATGACAGCTGGATGTGGCATAAGGCTGGACACTTGGGACTGAGAGGATTGGTGAGATTGGGTGAGCAAATGCAGACCCTTTCAAGCAATAATGCATGGCCCCCATTCCATGGGTCCCAACTCTCCAGGTTCAAGGGAATATTACTACAGCTATAACATGTACAGGAAACCTAGAGAATGGACACACTGTGAATACGAAAGGTTTCTAAAACTCAACGAATAGTCCCTCTCCTGGTGCTCCAGTTTGACTTTCCAACTGCCTTACTATCAATCTCCCAACTTGGACAGACAGGTCCTTTAACCTCCTGGTTTGCACAGGTTCCCAATTTGGCAGAGGATGGAAGGGACGATGGAGAACCCATGAGAGAGTAGCTGTTAGGCATTTGGACGGGCACATGTCACTCTAATTTCCCAGCAGGAAGAAGAATTAACCAAAGTCTCAGCCACCCACCGGGAACCAGTATAGGACATGATCCAAAATTTTGGACTTGCGTTCAGCTCACAAAAAACGAGTTGAGAAATGGAGCTCAGGGGCACAGCAATTCACAAACTGGCAGAGTGATAAAGGACAACTATCGTCCAAAAATCTGTTGAGGGAAGTCAACGAGGCGGACTTGAAAGCGAGGCAAAATAGCAGGAAACAGATTTCAAGAGGTACCTTGGAATCGCCTGTAAAGCACAGGAAGAGGGGCACAACTTGGACAATGGTGCACTTGGCCAAAAAGGGCGTATGCGCTTTCTCCTGAATATATTCAGGAGAAAACGCATACGCCCTTTTTGGCCAAGCAAGCAAGCGGGCAATGCAAATCTGCACTACAAAGAAGTGTCACTTCCCACCGGTCAAAAGGGACATCCACAAAATGTGTAAAAACCAGAAAGGCAAGACAGGCCCTGGAGAACAGGGAGCCTTGTTATGCTGATGGGCGGGATGTAAATTGCCAACTGCCTCACTGGAGGAGTGCATTGTGTTCCCTAAAACAAGTAAACAACAGAGCTACAGAGCCAAGGCCACTTCCAGTCTAGGGAATATACCTGGGGAAAACTGAAAATCAATAAGAAAGAGCCACCTCCAAAGTTAGGGCTTCACTGGCTACAAGAACCTCAACTTGGGTACACCTTAAATATCCCAGGAAATATAAAAATGGTTCAAAACATTGTGGTACTTACGTACGATGGAATATCCCTCAGCCATGAAATCAATGTCATAAGACCAGTAGCAGCAAAGTGAGTGGATTCAGGTACGATGATTCTAAGTGAAATAAGTCACACAGAAAAAGAAACTTATCATAAGATATCACTTATGAAGATCCTGTAAACATGGCTACACGTGAACTGAGTTAGGAAAGAGAACAGAGTCTCACATTTAGAAAACACTCTTATGCCTGCATAAAGGGGAAGGAGAGGTGGGGTGATGCATAAAACCAGAGTTTGATATAAGCACAGGGACCGTTTCAAAAACCAACTTTGGAATTGACAAGACCGACACCTTCCTTAGTGAAAGAGACTCAAAACCCCATATTTCCCACAGAGGAATATATCTGACTAGTAAGAATCTTAAAACCTATGTATTGATATGTCTCCATAAGGGAATCAAGTGTGTCTAGAGTGGCATAAACATGGCAGCGAGAATCAGCTCAAACCCACTATAAAAAGGAATTTCAAAAGCAAAACCAAAAAACAGGGAAATTCTTTACAATTCCTTCAGGGTGTCTGAGGAAACCTGGAAAGACCCTATCTACAATGACAGCTGGATTTGGCATAAGGCTGGACACTTGGGACTGAGAGGATTGGTGAGATTGGGTGAGCAAATGCAGACCCTTTCAAGCAATAATGCATGGCCCCCATTCCATGGGTCCCAACTCTCCAGGTTCAAGGGAATATTACTACAGCTATAACATGTACAGGAAACCTAGAGAATTGACACACTGTGAATACGAAAGGTTTCTAAAACTCAACGAATAGTCCCTCTCCTGGTGCTCCAGTTTGACTTTCCAACTGCCTTACTATCAATCTCCCAACTTGGAGAGACAGGCCCTTTAACCTCCTGGTTTGCACAGGTTCCCAATTTGGCAGAGGATGGAAGGGACGAGGGAGAACCCATGAGAGAGTAGCTGTTAGGCATTTGGACGGGCACATGTCACTCTAATTTCCCGGCAGGAAGAAGAATTAACCAAAGTCTCAGCCACCCACCGGGAACCAGTATAGGACATGATCCAAAATTTTGGACTTGCGTTCAGCTCACAAAAAACGAGTTGAGAAATGGAGCTCAGGGGCACAGCAATTCACAAACTGGCAGAGTGATAAAGGACAACTATCGTCCAAAAATCTGTTGAGGGAAGTCAACGAGGCGGACTTGAAAGCGAGGCAAAATAGCAGGAAACAGATTTCAAGAGGTACCTTGGAATCGCCTGTAAAGCACAGGAAGAGGGGCACAACTTGGACAATGGTGCACTTGGCCAAAAAGGGCGTATGCGCTTTCTCCTGAATATATTCAGGAGAAAACGCATACACCCTTTTTGGCCAAGCAAGCAAGCGGGCAATGCAAATCTGCACTACAAAGAAGTATCACTTCCCACCGGTCAAAAGGGACATCCACAAAATGTGTAAAAACCAGAAAGGCAAGACAGGCCCTGGAGAACAGGGAGCCTTGTTATGCTGATGGGCGGGATGTCAATTGCCAACTGCCTCACTGGAGGAGTGCATTGTGTTCCCTAAAACAAGTAAACAACAGAGCTACAGAGCCAAGGCCACTTCCAGTCTAGGGAATATACCTGGGGAAAACTGAAAATCAATAAGAAAGAGACACCTCCAAAGTTAGGGCTGCACTGGCTACAAGAACCTCAACTTGGGTACACCTTAAATATCCCAGGAAATATAAAAATGGTTCAAAACATTGTGGTACTTACGTACGATGGAATATCCCTCAGCCATGAAATCAATGTCATAAGACCAGTAGCAGCAAAGTGAGTGGATTCAGGTACGATGATTCTAAGTGAAATAAGTCACACAGAAAAAGAAACTTATCATAAGATATCACTTATGAAGATCCTGTAAACATGGCTACACGTGAACTGAGTTAGGAAAGAGAACAGAGTCTCACATTTAGAAAACACTCTTATGCCTGCATAAAGGGGAAGGAGAGGTGGGGTGATGCATAAAACCAGAGTTTGATATAAGCACAGGGCCCGTTTCAAAAACCAACTTTGGAATAGACAAGACCTACACCTTCCTCAGTGAAAGAGACTCAAAACCCCATATTTCCCACAGAGGAATATATCTGACTAGTAAGAATCTTAAAACCTATGTATTGATGTGTCTCCATAAGGGAATCAAGTGTGTCTAGAGTGGCATAAACATGGCAGCGAGAATCAGCTCAAACCCACTATAAAAAGGACTTTCAAAAGCAAAACCAAAAAACAGGGAAATTCTTTACAATTCCTTCAGGGTGTCTGAGGAAACCTGGAAAGACCCTATCTACAATGACAGCTGGATGTGGCATAAGGCTGGACACTTGGGACTGAGAGGATTGGTGAGATTGGGTGAGCAAATGCAGACCCTTTCAAGCAATAATGCATGGCCCCCATTCCATGGGTCCCAACTCTCCAGGTTCAAGGGAATATTACTACAGCTATAACATGTACAGGAAACCTAGAGAATGGACACACTGTGAATACGAAAGGTTTCTAAAACTCAACGAATAGTCCCTCTCCTGGTGCTCCAGTTTGACTTTCCAACTGCCTTACTATCAATCTCCCAACTTGGAGAGACAGGCCCTTTAACCTCCTGGTTTGCACAGGTTCCCAATTTGGCAGAGGATGGAAGGGA
This sequence comes from Mesoplodon densirostris, assembly GCF_025265405.1. Lineage (NCBI taxonomy): Eukaryota > Metazoa > Chordata > Mammalia > Artiodactyla > Ziphiidae > Mesoplodon > Mesoplodon densirostris. The sequence goes on from NW_026778208.1 coordinate 891,149, forward strand.
CGAGGGAGAACCCATGAGAGAGTAGCTGTTAGGCATTTGGACGGGCACATGTCACTCTAATTTCCCGGCAGGAAGAAGAATTAACCAAAGTCTCAGCCACCCACGGGGAACCAGTATAGGACATGATCCAAAATTTTGGACTTGCGTTCAGCTCACAAAAAACGAGTTGAGAAATGGAGCTCAGGGGCACAGCAATTCACAAACTGGCAGAGTGATAAAGGACAACTATCGTCCAAAAATCTGTTGAGGGAAGTCAACGAGGCGGACTTGAAAGTGAGGCAAAATAGCAGGAAACAGATTTCAAGAGGTACGTTGGAATCGCCTGTAAAGCACAGGAAGAGGGGCACAACTTGGACAATGGTGCACTTGACCAAAAAGGGCGAATGCGTTTTCTCCTGAATATATTCAGGAGAAAACGCATACGCCCTTTTTGGCCAAGCAAGCAAGCGGGCAATGCAAATCTGCACTACAAAGAAGTATCACTTCCCACCGGTCAAAAGGGACATCCACAAAATGTGTAAAAACCAGAAAGGCAAGACAGGCACTGGAGAACTGGGAGCCTTGTTATGCTGATGGGCGGGATGTAAATTGCCAACTGCCTCACTGGAGGAGTGCATTGTGTTCCCTAAAACAAGTAAACAACAGAGCTACAGAGCCAAGGCCACTTCCAGTCTAGGGAATATACCTTGGGAAAACTGAAAATCAATAAGAAAGAGCCACCTCCAAATTTAGGGCTGCACTGACTACAAGAACCTCAACTTGGGTACACCTTAAATATCCCAGGAAATATAAAAATGGTTCAAAACATTGTGGTACTTACGTACGATGGAATATCCCTCAGCCATGAAATCAATGTCATAAGACCAGAAGCAGCAAAGTGAGTGGATTCAGGTACGATGATTCTAAGTGAAATAAGTCACACAGAAAAAGGAACTTATCATAAGATATCACTTATGAAGATCCTGTAAACATGGCTACACGTGAACTGAGTTAGGAAAGAGAACAGAGTCTCACATTTAGAAAACACTCTTATGCCTGCATAAAGGGGATGGAGAGGTGGGGTGATGCATAAAACCAGAGTTTGATATAAGCACAGGGACCGTTCCAAAAACCAACTTTGGAATAGACAAGACCTACACCTTCCTCAGTGAAAGAGACTCAAAACCCCATATTTCCCGCAGAGGAATATATCTGACTAGTAAGAATCTTAAAACCTATGTATTGATATGACTCCATGAGGGAATCAAGTGTGTCTAGAGTGGCATAAACATGGCAGCGAGAATCAGCTCAAACCCACTATAAAAAGGAATTTCAAAAGCAAAACCAAAAAACAGGGAAATTCTTTACAATTCCTTCAGGGTGTCTGAGGAAACCTGGAAAGACCCTATCTACAATGACAGCTGGATGTGGCATAAGGCTGGACACTTGGGACTGAGAGGATTGGTGAGATTGGGTGAGCAAATGCAGACCCTTTCAAGCAATAATGCATGGCCCCCATTCCATGGGTCCCAACTCTCCAGGTTCAAGGGAATATTACTACAGCTATAACATGTACAGGAAACCTAGAGAATGGACACACTGTGAATACGAAAGGTTTCTAAAACTCAACGAATAGTCCCTCTCCTGGTGCTCCAGTTTGACTTTCCAATTGCCTTACTATCAATCTCCCAACTTGGAGAGACAGGCCCTTTAACCTCCTGGTTTGCACAGGTTCCCAAATTGGCAGAGCATGGAAGGGACGAGGGAGAACCCATGAGAGAGTAGCTGTTAGGCATTTGGACGGGCACATGTCACTCTAATTTCCCGGCAGGAAGAAGAATTAACCAAAGTCTCAGCCACCCACCGGGAACCAGTATAGGACATGATCCAAAATTTTGGACTTGCGTTCAGCTCACAAAAAACGAGTTGAGAAATGGAGCTCAGGGGCACAGCAATTCACAAACTGGCAGAGTGATAAAGGACAACTATCGTCCAAAAATCTGTTGAGGGAAGTCAACGAGGCGGACTTGAAAGCGAGGCAAAATAGAAGGAAACAGATTTCACGAGGTACCTTGGAATCGCCTGTAAAGCACAGGAAGAGGGGCACAACTTGGAAAATGGTGCACTTGGCCAAAAAGGGCGTATGCGTTTTCTCCTGAATATATTCAGGAGAAAACGCATACGCCCTTTTTGGCCAAGCAAGCAAGCGGGCAATGCAAATCTGCCCTACAAAGAAGTATCACTTCCCACCGGTCAAAAGGGACATCCACAAAATGTGTAAAAACCAGAAAGGCAAGACAGGCCCTGGAGAACAGGGAGCCTTGTTATGCTGATGATCGGGATGTAAATTGCCAACTGCCTCACTGGAGGAGTGCATTGTGTTCCCTAAAACAAGTAAACAACAGAGCTACAGAGCCAAGGCCACTTCCAGTCTAGGGAATATACCTTGGGAAAACTGAAAATCAATAAGAAAGAGCCACCTCCAAATTTAAAGCTGCACTGACTACAAGAACCTCAACTTGGGTACACCTTAAATATCCCAGGAAATATAAAAATGGTTCAAAACATTGTGGTACTTACGTACGATGGAATATTCCTCAGCCATGAAATCAATGTCATAAGACCAGTAGCAGCAAAGTGAGTGGATTCAGGTACGTTGATTCTAACTGAAATAAGTCACACAGAAAAAAGAAACTTATCATAAGATATCACTTATGAAGATCCTGTAAACATGGCTACACGTGAACTGAGTTAGGAAAGAGAACAGAGTCTCACATTTAGAAAACACGCTTATGCCTGCATAAAGGGGAAGGAGAGGTGGGGTGATGCATAAAACCAGAGTTTGATATAAGCACAGGGACCGTTTCAAAAACCAACTTTGGAATTGACAAGACCGACACCTTCCTCAGTGAAAGAGACTCAAAACCACATATTTCCCACAGAGGAATATATCTGACTAGTAAGAACCTTAAAACCTATGTATTGATATGTCTCCATAAGGGAATCAAGTGTGTCTAGAGTGGCATAAACATGGCAGCGAGAATCAGCTCAAACCCACTATAAAAAGGAATTTCAAAAGCAAAACCAAAAAACAGGGAAATTCTTTACAATTCCTTCAGGGTGTCTGAGGAAACCTGGAAAGACCCTATCTACAATGACAGCTGGATGTGGCATAAGGCTGGACACTTGGGACTGAGAGGATTGGTGAGATTGGGTGAGCAAATGCAGACCCTTTCAAGCAATAATGCATGGCCCCCATTCCATGGGTCCCAACTCTCCAGGTTCAAGGGAATATTACTACAGCTATAACATGTACAGGAAACCTAGAGAATGGACACACTGTGAATACGAAAGGTTTCTAAAACTCAACGAATAGTCCCTCTCCTGGTGCTCCAGTTTGACTTTCCAACTGCCTTACTATCAATCTCCCAACTTGGACAGACAGGCCCTTTAACCTCCTGGTTTGCACAGGTCCCCAAATTGGCAGAGGATGGAAGGGACGAGGGAGAACCCATGAGAGGGTAGCTGTTAGGCATTTGGACGGGCACATGTCACTCTAATTTCCCGGCAGGAAGAAGAATTAACCAAAGTCTCAGCCACCCACCGGGAACCAGTATAGGACATGATCCAAAATTTTGGACTTGCGTTCAGCTCACAAAAAACGAGTTGAGAAATGGAGCTCAGGGGCACAGCAATTCACAAACTGGCAGAGTGATAAAGGACAACTATCGTCCAAAAATCTGTTGAGGGAAGTCAACGAGGCGGACTTGAAAGCGAGGCAAAATAGCAGGAAACAGATTTCAAGAGGTACGTTGGAATCGCCTTTAAAGCACAGGAAGAGGGGCACAACTTGGACAATGATGCACTTGGCCAAAAAGGGCGTATGCATTTTCTCCTGAATATATTCAGGAGAAAACGCATACGCCCTTTTTGGCCAAGCAAGCAAGCGGGTAATGCAAATCTGCACTACAAAGTAGTATCATTTCCCACCGGTCATAAGGGACATCCACAAAATGTGTAAAAACCAGAAAGGCAAGACAGGCCCTGGAGAACTGGGAGCCTTGTTATGCTGATGGGCGGGATGTCAATTGCCAACTGCCTCACTGGAGGAGTGCATTGTGTTCCCTAAAACAAGTAAACAACAGAGCTACAGAGCCAAAGCCAATTCCAGTCTAGGGAATATACCTTGGGAAAACTGAAAATCAGTAAGAAACAGCCACCTCCAAATTTAGGGCTGCACTGGCTACAAGAACCTCAACTTGGGTACACCTTAAATATCCCAGGAAACATAAAAATGGTTCAAAACATTGTGCTACTTACGTACGATGGAATATCCCTCAGCCATGAAATCAATGTCATAAGACCAGTAGCAGCAAAGTGAGTGGATTCAGGTACGATGATTCTAAGTGAAATAAGTCACACAGAAAAAGAAACTTATCATAAGATATCACTTATGAAGATCCTGTAAACATGGCTACACGTGAACTGAGTTAGGAAAGAGAACAGAGTCTCACATTTAGAAAACACTCTTATGCCTGCATAAAGGGGATGGAGAGGTGGGGTGATGCATAAAACCAGAGTTTGATATAAGCACAGGGACCGTTCCAAAAACCAACTTTGGAATAGACAAGACCTACACCTTCCTCAGTGAAAGAGACTCAAAACCCCATATTTCCCGCAGAGGAATATATCTGACTAGTAAGAATCTTAAAACCTATGTATTGATATGACTCCATGAGGGAATCAAGTGTGTCTAGAGTGGCATAAACATGGCAGCGAGAATCAGCTCAAACCCACTATAAAAAGGAATTTCAAAAGCAAAACCAAAAAACAGGGAAATTCTTTACAATTCCTTCAGGGTGTCTGAGGAAACCTGGAAAGACCCTATCTACAATGACAGCTGGATGTGGCATAAGGCTGGACACTTGGGACTGAGAGGATTGGTGAGATTGGGTGAGCAAATGCAGACCCTTTCAAGCAATAATGCATGGCCCCCATTCCATGGGTCCCAACTCTCCAGGTTCAAGGGAATATTACTACAGCTATAACATGTACAGGAAACCTAGAGAATGGACACACTGTGAATACGAAAGGTTTCTAAAACTCAAAGAATAGTCCCTCTCCTGGTGCTCCAGTTTGACTTTCCAACTGCCTTACTATCAATCTCCCAACTTGGAGAGACAGGCCCTTTAACCTCCTGGTTTGCACAGGTTCCCAATTTGGCAGAGGATGGAAGGGACGAGGGAGAACCCATGAGAGAGTAGCTGTTAGGCATTTGGACGGGCACATGTCACTCTAATTTCCCGGCAGGAAGAAGAATTAACCAAAGTCTCAGCCACCCACCGGGAACCAGTATAGGACATGATCCAAAATTTTGGACTTGTGTTCAGCTCACAAAAAAACGAGTTGAGAAATGGAGCTCAGGGGCACAGCAATTCACAAACTGGCAGAGTGATAAAGGACAACTATCGTTCAAAAATCTGTTGAGGGAAGTCAACGAGGCGGACTTGAAAGTGAGGCAAAATAGCAGGAAACAGATTTCAGGAGGCACATTGGAATCGCCTGTAAAGCACAGGAAGAGGGGCACAACTTGGACAATGGTGCACTTGGCCAAAAAGGGCGTATGCGTTTTCTCCTGAATATATTCAGGAGAAAACGCATACGCCCTTTTTGGCCAAGCAAGCAAGCGGGCAATGCAAATCTGCACTACAAAGAAGTATCACTTCCCACCGGTCAAAAGGGACATCCACAAAATGTGTAAAAACCAGAAAGGCAAGACAGGCCCTGGAGAAAAGGGAGCCTTGTTATGGTAATGGGCGGGATGTAAATTGCCAACTACCTCACTGGAGGAGTGCATTGTGTTCCCTAAAACAAGTAAACAACAGAGCTACAGAGCCAAGGCCACTTCCAGTCTAGGGAATATACCTGGGGAAAACTGAAAATCAATAAGAAAGAGCCACCTCCAAATTTAGGGCTGCACTGGCTACAAGAACCTCAACTTGGGTACACCTTAAATATCCCAGGAAATATAAAAATGGTTCAAAACATTGTGGTACTTACGTACGATGGAATATCCCTCAGCCATGAAATCAATGTCATAAGACCAGTAGCAGCAAAGTGAGTGGATTCAGGTACGATGATTCTAAGTGAAATAAGTCACACAGAAAAAGAAACTTATCATAAGATATCACTTATGAAGATCCTGTAAACATGGCTACATGTGAACTGAGTTAGGAAAGAGAACAGAGTCTCACATTTAGAAAACACTCTTATGCCTGCATAAAGGGGAAGGAGAGGTGGGGTGATGCATAAAACCAGAGTTTGATATAAGCACAGGGACCGTTTCAAAAACCAACTTTGGAATTGACAAGACCGACACCTTCCTCAGTGAAAGAGACTCAAAACCCCATATTTCCCACAGAGGAATATATCTGACTAGTAAGAATCTTAAAACCTATGTATTGATATGTCTCCATAAGGGAATCAAGTGTGTCTAGAGTGGCATAAACATGGCAGCGAGAATCAGCTCAAACCCACTATAAAAAGGAATTTCAAAAGCAAAACCAAAAAACAGGGAAATTCTTTACAATTCCTTCAGGGTGTCTGAGGAAACCTGGAAAGACCCTATCTACAATGACAGCTGGATGTGGCATAAGGCTGGACACTTGGGACTGAGAGGATTGGTGAGATTGGGTGAGCAAATGCAGACCCTTTCAAGCAATAATGCATGGCCCCCATTCCATGGGTCCCAACTCTCCAGGTTCAAGGGAATATTACTACAGCTATAACATGTACAGGAAACCTAGAGAATGGACACACTGTGAATACGAAAGGTTTCTAAAACTCAACGAATAGTCCCTCTCCTGGTGCTCCAGTTTGACTTTCCAACTGCCTTACTATCAATCTCCCAACTTGGACAGACAGGCCCTTTAACCTCCTGGTTTGCACAGGTTCCCAATTTGGCAGAGGATGGAAGGGACGAGGGAGAACCCATGAGAGAGTAGCTGTTAGGCATTTGGACGGGCACATGTCACTCTAATTTCCCGGCAGGAAGAAGAATTAACCAAAGTCTCAGCGACCCACCGGGAACCAGTATAGGACATGATCCAAAATTTTGGACTTGCGTTCAGCTCACAAAAAACGAGTTGAGAAATGGAGCTCAGGGGCACAGCAATTCACAAACTGGCAGAGTGATAAAGGACAACTATCGTCCAAAAATCTGTTGAGGGAAGTCAACGAGGCGGACTTGAATGCGAGGCAAAATAGCAGGAAACAGATTTCAAGAGGTACCTTGGAATCGCCTGTAAAGCACAGGAAGAGGGGCACAACTTGGACAATGGTGCACTTGGCCAAAAAGGGCGTATGCGCTTTCTCCTGAATATATTCAGGAGAAAACGCATACGCCCTTTTTGGCCAAGCAAGCAAGCGGGCAATGCAAATCTGCACTACAAAGAAGTATCACTTCCCACCGGTCAAAAGGGACATCCACAAAATGTGTAAAAACCAGAAAGGCAAGACAGGCCCTGGAGAACAGGGAGCCTTGTTATGCTGATGGGCGGGATGTAAATTGCCAACTGCCTCACTGGAGGAGTGCATTGTGTTCCCTAAAACAAGTAAACAACAGAGCTACAGAGCCAAGGCCACTTCCAGTCTAGGGAATATACCTGGGGAAAACTGAAAATCAATAAGAAAGAGCCACCTCCAAAGTTAGGGCTGCACTGGCTACAAGAACCTCAACTTGGGTACACCTTAAATATCCCAGGAAATATAAAAATGGTTCAAAACATTGTGGTACTTACGTACGATGGAATATCCCTCAGCCATGAAATCAATGTCATAAGACCAGTAGCAGCAAAGTGAGTGGATTCAGGTACGATGATTCTAAGTGAAATAAGTCACACAGAAAAAGAAACTTATCATAAGATATCACTTATGAAGATCCTGTAAACATGGCTACACGTGAACTGAGTTAGGAAAGAGAACAGAGTCTCACATTTAGAAAACACACTTATGCCTGCATAAAGGGGAAGGAGAGGTGGGGTGATGCATAAAACCAGAGTTTGATATAAGCACAGGGACCGTTTCAAAAACCAACTTTGGAAATGACAAGACCGACACCTTCCTTAGTGAAAGAGACTCAAAACCCCATATTTCCCACAGAGGAATATATCTGACTAGTAAGAATCTTAAAACCTATGTATTGATATGTCTCCATAAGGGAATCAAGTGTGTCTAGAGTGGCATAAACATGGCAGCGAGAATCAGCTCAAACCCACTATAAAAAGGACTTTCAAAAGCAAAACCAAAAAACAGGGAAATTCTTTACAATTCCTTCAGGGTGTCTGAGGAAACCTGGAAAGACCCTATCTACAATGACAGCTGGATGTGGCATAAGGCTGGACACTTGGGACTGAGAGGATTGGTGAGATTGGGTGAGCAAATGCAGACACTTTCAAGCAATAATGCATGGCCCCCATTCCATGGGTCCCAACTCTCCAGGTTCAAGGGAATATTACTACAGCTATAACATGTACAGGAAACCTAGAGAATGGACACACTGTGAATACGAAAGGTTTCTAAAACTCAACGAATAGTCCCTCTCCTGGTGCTCCAGTTTGACTTTCCAACTGCCTTACTATCAATCTCCCAACTTGGAGAGACAGGCCCTTTAACCTCCTGGTTTGCACAGGTTCCCAATTTGGCAGAGGATGGAAGGGACGAGGGAGAACCCATGAGAGAGTAGCTGTTAGGCATTTGGACGGGCACATGTCACTCTAATTTCCCGGCAGGAAGAAGAATTAACCAAAGTCTCAGCCACCCACCGGGAACCAGTATAGGACATGATCCAAAATTTTGGACTTGCGTTCAGCTCACAAAAAACGAGTTGAGAAATGGAGCTCAGGGGCACAGCAATTCACAAACTGGCAGAGTGATAAAGGACAACTATCGTCCAAAAATCTGTTGAGGGAAGTCAACGAGGCGGACTTGAAAGCGAGGCAAAATAGCAGGAAACAGATTTCAAGAGGTACCTTGGAATCGCCTGTAAAGCACAGGAAGAGGGGCACAACTTGGACAATGGTGCACTTGGCCAAAAAGGGCGTATGCGCTTTCTCCTGAATATATTCAGGAGAAAACGCATACGCCCTTTTTGGCCAAGCAAGCAAGCGGGCAATGCAAATCTGCACTACAAAGAAGTATCACTTCCCACCGGTCAAAAGGGACATCCACAAAATGTGTAAAAACCAGAAAGGCAAGACAGGCCCTGGAGAACAGGGAGCCTTGTTATGCTGATGGGCGGGATGTAAATTGCCAACTGCCTCACTGGAGGAGTGCATTGTGTTCCCTAAAACAAGTAAACAACAGAGCTACAGAGCCAAGGCCACTTCCAGTCTAGGGAATATACCTGGGGAAAACTGAAAATCAATAAGAAAGAGCCACCTCCAAAGTTAGGGCTGCACTGGCTACAAGAACCTCAACTTGGGTACACCTTAAATATCCCAGGAAATATAAAAATGGTTCAAAACATTGTGGTACTTACGTACGATGGAATATCCCTCAGCCATGAAATCAATGTCATAAGACCAGTAGCAGCAAAGTGAGTGGATTCAGGTACGATGATTCTAAGTGAAATAAGTCACACAGAAAAAGAAACTTATCATAAGATATCACTTATGAAGATCCTGTAAACATGGCTACACGTGAACTGAGTTAGGAAAGAGAACAGAGTCTCACATTTAGAAAACACTCTTATGCCTGCATAAAGGGGAAGGAGAGGTGGGGTGATGCATAAAACCAGAGTTTGATATATGCACAGAGACCGTTTCAAAAACCAACTTTGGAATTGACAAGACCGACACCTTCCTTAGTGAAAGAGACTCAAAACCCCATATTTCCCACAGAGGAATATATCTGACTAGTAAGAATCTTAAAACCTATGTATTGATATGTCTCCATAAGGGAATCAAGTGTGTCTAGAGTGGCATAAACATGGCAGCGAGAATCAGCTCAAACCCACTATAAAAAGGAATTTCAAAAGCAAAACCAAAAAACAGGGAAATTCTTTACAATTCCTTCAGGGTGTCTGAGGAAACCTGGAAAGACCCTATCTACAATGACAGCTGGATGTGGCATAAGGCTGGACACTTGGGACTGAGAGGATTGGTGAGATTGGGTGAGCAAATGCAGACCCTTTCAAGCAATAATGCATGGCCCCCATTCCATGGGTCCCAACTCTCCAGGTTCAAGGGAATATTACTACAGCTATAACATGTACAGGAAACCTAGAGAATGGACACACTGTGAATACGAAAGGTTTCTAAAACTCAACGAATAGTCCCTCTCCTGGTGCTCCAGTTTGACTTTCCAACTGCCTTACTATCAATCTCCCAACTTGGAGAGACAGGCCCTTTAACCTCCTGGTTTGCACAGGTTCCCAATTTGGCAGAGGATGGAAGGGACGAGGGAGAACCCATGAGAGAGTAGCTGTTAGGCATTTGGACGGGCACATGTCACTCTAATTTCCCGGCAGGAAGAAGAATTAACCAAAGTCTCAGCCACCCACCGGGAACCAGTATAGGACATGATCCAAAATTTTGGACTTGCGTTCAGCTCACAAAAAACGAGTTGAGAAATGGAGCTCGGGGGCACAGCAATTCACAAACTGGCAGAGTGATAAAGGACAACTATCGTCCAAAAATCTGTTGAGGGAAGTCAACGAGGCGGACTTGAAAGTGAGGCAAAATAGCAGGAAACAGATTTCAAGAGGTACGTTGGAATCGCCTGTAAAGCACAGGAAGAGGGGCACAACTTGGACAATGGTGCACTTGGCCAAAAGGGGCGTATGCGTTTTCTCCTGAATATATTCAGGAGAAAACGCATACGCCCCTTTTGGCCAAGCAAGCAAGCGGGCAATGCAAATCTGCACTACAAAGAAGTATCACTTCCCACCGGTCAAAAGGGACATCCACAAAATGTGTAAAAACCAGAAAGGCAAGACAGGCCCTGGAGAACTGGGAGCCTTGTTATGCTGATGGGCGGGATGTAAACTGCCAACTGCCTCACTGGAGGAGTGCATTGTGTTCCCTAAAACAAGTAAACAACAGAGCTACAGAGCCAAGGCCACTTCCAGTCTAGGGAATATACCTTGGGAAAACTGAAAATCAATAAGAAAGAGCCACCTCCAAATTTAGGGCTGCACTGACTACAAGAACCTCAACTTGGGTACACCTTAAATATCCCAGGAAATATAAAAATGGTTCAAAACATTGTGGTACTTACGTACGATGGAATATCCCTCAGCCATGAAATCAATGTCATAAGACCAGAAGCAGCAAAGTGAGTGGATTCAGGTACGATGATTCTAAGTGAAATAAGTCACACAGAAAAAGGAACTTATCATAAGATATCACTTATGAAGATCCTGTAAACATGGCTACACGTGAACTGAGTTAGGAAAGAGAACAGAGTCTCACATTTAGAAAACACTCTTATGCCTGCATAAAGGGGATGGAGAGGTGGGGTGATGCATAAAACCAGAGTTTGAAATAAGCACAGGGACCGTTCCAAAAACCAACTTTGGAATAGACAAGACCTACACCTTCCTCAGTGAAAGAGACTCAAAACCCCATATTTCCCGCAGAGGAATATATCTGACTAGTAAGAATCTTAAAACCTATGTATTGATATGACTCCATGAGGGAATCAAGTGTGTCTAGAGTGGCATAAACATGGCAGCGAGAATCAGCTCAAACCCACTATAAAAAGGAATTTCAAAAGCAAAACCAAAAAACAGGGAAATTCTTTACAATTCCTTCAGGGTGTCTGAGGAAACCTGGAAAGACCCTATCTACAATGACAGCTGGATGTGGCATAAGGCTGGACACTTGGGACTGAGAGGATTGGTGAGATTGGGTGAGCAAATGCAGACCCTTTCAAGCAATAATGCATGGCCCCCATTCCATGGGTCCCAACTCTCCAGGTTCAAGGGAATATTACTACAGCTATAACATGTACAGGAAACCTAGAGAATGGACACACTGTGAATACGAAAGGTTTCTAAAACTCAACGAATAGTCCCTCTCCTGGTGCTCCAGTTTGACTTTCCAATTGCCTTACTATCAATCTCCCAACTTGGAGAGACAGGCCCTTTAACCTCCTGGTTTGCACAGGTTCCCAATTTGGCAGAGCATGGAAGGGACGAGGGAGAACCCATGAGAGAGTAGCTGTTAGGCATTTGGACGGGCACATGTCACTCTAATTTCCCGGCAGGAAGAAGAATTAACCAAAGTCTCAGCCACCCACCGGGAACCAGTATAGGACATGATCCAAAATTTTGGACTTGCGTTCAGCTCACAAAAAACGAGTTGAGAAATGGAGCTCAGGGGCACAGCAATTCACAAACTGGCAGAGTGATAAAGGACAACTATCGTCCAAAAATCTGTTGAGGGAAGTCAACGAGGCGGACTTGAAAGCAAGGCAAAATAGAAGGAAACAGATTTCACGAGGTACCTTGGAATCGCCTGTAAAGCACAGGAAGAGGGGCACAACTTGGACAATGGTGCACTTGGCCAAAAAGGGCGTATGCGTTTTCTCCTGAATATATTCAGGAGAAAACGCATACGCCCTTTTTGGCCAAGCAAGCAAGCGGGCAATGCAAATCTGCACTACAAAGAAGTATCACTTCCCACCGGTCAAAAGGGACATCCACAAAATGTGTAAAAACCAGAAAGGCAAGACAGGCCCTGGAGAACAGGGAGCCTTGTTATGCTGATGATCGGGATGTAAATTGCCAACTGCCTCACTGGAGGAGTGAATTGTGTTCCCTAAAACAAGTAAACAACAGAGCTACAGAGCCAAGGCCACTTCCAGTCTAGGGAATATACCTTGGGAAAACTGAAAATCAATAAGAAAGAGCCACCTCCAAATTTAGGGCTGCACTGACTACAAGAACCTCAACTTGGGTACACCTTAAATATCCCAGGAAATATAAAAATGGTTAAAAACATTGTGGTACTTACGTACGATGGAATATTCCTCAGCCATGAAATCAATGTCATAAGACCAGTAGCAGCAAAGTGAGTGGATTCAGGTACGATGATTCTAACTGAAATAAGTCACAAAGAAAAAAGAAACTTATCATAAGATATCACTTATGAAGATCCTGTAAACATGGCTACACGTGAACTGAGTTAGGAAAGAGAACAGAGTCTCACATTTAGAAAACACGCTTATGCCTGCATAAAGGGGAAGGAGAGGTGGGGTGATGCATAAAACCAGAGTTTGATATAAGCACAGGGACCGTTTCAAAAACCAACTTTGGAATTGACAAGACCGACACCTTCCTCAGTGAAAGAGACTCAAAACCCCATATTTCCCACAGAGGAATATATCTGACTAGTAAGAACCTTAAAACCTATGTATTGATATGTCTCCATAAGGGAATCAAGTGTGTCTAGAGTGGCATAAACATGGCAGCGAGAATCAGCTCAAACCCACTATAAAAAGGAATTTCAAAAGCAAAACCAAAAAACAGGGAAATTCTTTACAATTCCTTCAGGGTGTCTGAGGAAACCTGGAAAGACCCTATCTACAATGACAGCTGGATGTGGCATAAGGCTGGAAACTTGGGACTGAGAGGATTGGTGAGACTGGGTGAGCAAATGCAGACCCTTTCAAGCAATAATGCATGGCCCCCATTCCATGGGTCCCAACTCTCCATGTTCAAGGGAATATTACTACAGCTATAACATGTACAGGAAACCTAGAGAATGGACACACTGTGAATACGAAAGGTTTCTAAAACTCAACGAATAGTCCCTCTCCTGGTGCTCCAGTTTGACTTTCCAACTGCCTTACTATCAATCTCCCAACTTGGAGAGACAGGCCCTTTAACCTCCTGGTTTGCACAGGTTCCCAATTTGGCAGAGGATGGAAGGGACGAGGGAGAACCCATGAGAGAGTAGCTGTTAGGCATTTGGACGGGCACATGTCACTCTAATTTCCCGGCAGGAAGAAGAATTAACCAAAGTCTCAGCCACCCACCGGGAACCAGTATAGGACATGATCCAAAATTTTGGACTTGCGTTCAGCTCACAAAAAACGAGTTGAGAAATGGAGCTCAGGGGCACAGCAATTCACAAACTGGCAGAGTGATAAAGGACAACTATCGTCCAAAAATCTGTTGAGGGAAGTCAACGAGGCGGACTTGAAAGCGAGGCAAAATAGCAGGAAACAGATTTCAAGAGGTACCTTGGAATCGCCTGTAAAGCACAGGAAGAGGGGCACAACTTGGACAATGGTGCACTTGGCCAAAAAGGGCGTATGCGCTTTCTCCTGAATATATTCAGGAGAAAACGCATACGCCCTTTTTGGCCAAGCAAGCAAGCGGGCAATGCAAATCTGCACTACAAAGAAGTATCACTTCCCACCGGTCAAAAGGGACATCCACAAAATGTGTAAAAACCAGAAAGGCAAGACAGGCCCTGGAGAACAGGGAGCCTTGTTATGCTGATGGGCGGGATGTAAATTGCCAACTGCCTCACTGGAGGAGTGCATTGTGTTCCCTAAAACAAGTAAACAACAGAGCTACAGAGCCAAGGCCACTTCCAGTCTAGGGAATATACCTGGGGAAAACTGAAAATCAATAAGAAAGAGCCACCTCCAAAGTTAGGGCTGCACTGGCTACAAGAACCTCAACTTGGGTACACCTTAAATATCCCAGGAAATATAAAAATGGTTCAAAACATTGTGGTACTTACGTACGATGGAATATCCCTCAGCCATGAAATCAATGTCATAAGACCAGTAGCAGCAAAGTGAGTGGATTCAGGTACGATGATTCTAAGTGAAATAAGTCACACAGAAAAAGAAACTTATCATAAGATATCACTTATGAAGATCCTGTAAACATGGCTACACGTGAACTGAGTTAGGAAAGAGAACAGAGTCTCACATTTAGAAAACACTCTTATGCCTGCATAAAGGGGAAGGAGAGGTGGGGTGATGCATAAAACCAGAGTTTGATATATGCACAGGGACCGTTTCAAAAACCAACTTTGGAATTGACAAGACCGACACCTTCCTTAGTGAAAGAGACTCAAAACCCCATATTTCCCACAGAGGAATATATCTGACTAGTAAGAATCTTAAAACCTATGTATTGATATGTCTCCATAAGGGAATCAAGTGTGTCTAGAGTGGCATAAACATGGCAGCGAGAATCAGCTCAAACCCACTATAAAAAGGAATTTCAAAAGCAAAACCAAAAAACAGGGAAATTCTTTACAATTCCTTCAGGGTGTCTGAGGAAACCTGGAAAGACCCTATCTACAATGACAGCTGGATGTGGCATAAGGCTGGACACTTGGGACTGAGAGGATTGGTGAGATTGGGTGAGCAAATGCAGACCCTTTCAAGCAATAATGCATGGCCCCCATTCCATGGGTCCCAACTCTCCAGGTTCAAGGGAATATTACTACAGCTATAACATGTACAGGAAACCTAGAGAATGGACACACTGTGAATACGAAAGGTTTCTAAAACTCAACGAATAGTCCCTCTCCTGGTGCTCCAGTTTGACTTTCCAACTGCCTTACTATCAATCTCCCAACTTGGAGAGACAGGCCCTTTAACCTCCTGGTTTGCACAGGTTCCCAATTTGGCAGAGGATGGAAGGGACGAGGGAGAACCCATGAGAGAGTAGCTGTTAGGCATTTGGACGGGCACATGTCACTCTAATTTCCCGGCAGGAAGAAGAATTAACCAAAGTCTCAGCCACCCACCGGGAACCAGTATAGGACATGATCCAAAATTTTGGACTTGCGTTCAGCTCACAAAAAACGAGTTGAGAAATGGAGCTCGGGGGCACAGCAATTCACAAACTGGCAGAGTGATAAAGGACAACTATCGTCCAAAAATCTGTTGAGGGAAGTCAACGAGGCGGACTTGAAAGTGAGGCAAAATAGCAGGAAACAGATTTCAAGAGGTACGTTGGAATCGCCTGTAAAGCACAGGAAGAGGGGCACAACTTGGACAATGGTGCACTTGGCCAAAAGGGGCGTATGCGTTTTCTCCTGAATATATTCAGGAGAAAACGCATACGCCCCTTTTGGCCAAGCAAGCAAGCGGGCAATGCAAATCTGCACTACAAAGAAGTATCACTTCCCACCGGTCAAAAGGGACATCCACAAAATGTGTAAAAACCAGAAAGGCAAGACAGGCCCTGGAGAACTGGGAGCCTTGTTATGCTGATGGGCGGGATGTAAACTGCCAACTGCCTCACTGGAGGAGTGCATTGTGTTCCCTAAAACAAGTAAACAACAGAGCTACAGAGCCAAGGCCACTTCCAGTCTAGGGAATATACCTTGGGAAAACTGAAAATCAATAAGAAAGAGCCACCTCCAAATTTAGGGCTGCACTGACTACAAGAACCTCAACTTGGGTACACCTTAAATATCCCAGGAAATATAAAAATGGTTCAAAACATTGTGGTACTTACGTACGATGGAATATCCCTCAGCCATGAAATCAATGTCATAAGACCAGAAGCAGCAAAGTGAGTGGATTCAGGTACGATGATTCTAAGTGAAATAAGTCACACAGAAAAAGGAACTTATCATAAGATATCACTTATGAAGATCCTGTAAACATGGCTACACGTGAACTGAGTTAGGAAAGAGAACAGAGTCTCACATTTAGAAAACACTCTTATGCCTGCATAAAGGGGATGGAGAGGTGGGGTGATGCATAAAACCAGAGTTTGAAATAAGCACAGGGACCGTTCCAAAAACCAACTTTGGAATAGACAAGACCTACACCTTCCTCAGTGAAAGAGACTCAAAACCCCATATTTCCCGCAGAGGAATATATCTGACTAGTAAGAATCTTAAAACCTATGTATTGATATGACTCCATGAGGGAATCAAGTGTGTCTAGAGTGGCATAAACATGGCAGCGAGAATCAGCTCAAACCCACTATAAAAAGGAATTTCAAAAGCAAAACCAAAAAACAGGGAAATTCTTTACAATTCCTTCAGGGTGTCTGAGGAAACCTGGAAAGACCCTATCTACAATGACAGCTGGATGTGGCATAAGGCTGGACACTTGGGACTGAGAGGATTGGTGAGATTGGGTGAGCAAATGCAGACCCTTTCAAGCAATAATGCATGGCCCCCATTCCATGGGTCCCAACTCTCCAGGTTCAAGGGAATATTACTACAGCTATAACATGTACAGGAAACCTAGAGAATGGACACACTGTGAATACGAAAGGTTTCTAAAACTCAACGAATAGTCCCTCTCCTGGTGCTCCAGTTTGACTTTCCAATTGCCTTACTATCAATCTCCCAACTTGGAGAGACAGGCCCTTTAACCTCCTGGTTTGCACAGGTTCCCAATTTGGCAGAGGATGGAAGGGACGAGGGAGAACCCATGAGAGAGTAGCTGTTAGGCATTTGGACGGGCACATGTCACTCTAATTTCCCGGCAGGAAGAAGAATTAACCAAAGTCTCAGCCACCCACCGGGAACCAGTATAGGACATGATCCAAAATTTTGGACTTGCGTTCAGCTCACAAAAAACGAGTTGAGAAATGGAGCTCAGGGGCACAGCAATTCACAAACTGGCAGAGTGATAAAGGACAACTATCGTCCAAAAATCTGTTGAGGGAAGTCAACGAGGCGGACTTGAAAGCAAGGCAAAATAGAAGGAAACAGATTTCACGAGGTACCTTGGAATCGCCTGTAAAGCACAGGAAGAGGGGCACAACTTGGACAATGGTGCACTTGGCCAAAAAGGGCGTATGCGTTTTCTCCTGAATATATTCAGGAGAAAACGCATACGCCCTTTTTGGCCAAGCAAGCAAGCGGGCAATGCAAATCTGCCCTACAAAGAAGTATCACTTCCCACCGGTAAAAAGGGACATCCACAAAATGTGTAAAAACCAGAAAGGCAAGACAGGCCCTGGAGAACAGGGAGCCTTGTTATGCTGATGATCGGGATGTAAATTGCCAACTGCCTCACTGGAGGAGTGAATTGTGTTCCCTAAAACAAGTAAACAACAGAGCTACAGAGCCAAGGCCACTTCCAGTCTAGGGAATATACCTTGGGAAAACTGAAAATCAATAAGAAAGAGCCACCTCCAAATTTAGGGCTGCACTGACTACAAGAACCTCAACTTGGGTACACCTTAAATATCCCAGGAAATATAAAAATGGTTAAAAACATTGTGGTACTTACGTACGATGGAATATTCCTCAGCCATGAAATCAATGTCATAAGACCAGTAGCAGCAAAGTGAGTGGATTCAGGTACGATGATTCTAACTGAAATAAGTCACAAAGAAAAAAGAAACTTATCATAAGATATCACTTATGAAGATCCTGTAAACATGGCTACACGTGAACTGAGTTAGGAAAGAGAACAGAGTCTCACATTTAGAAAACACGCTTATGCCTGCATAAAGGGGAAGGAGAGGTGGGGTGATGCATAAAACCAGAGTTTGATATAAGCACAGGGACCGTTTCAAAAACCAACTTTGGAATTGACAAGACCGACACCTTCCTCAGTGAAAGAGACTCAAAACCCCATATTTCCCACAGAGGAATATATCTGACTAGTAAGAACCTTAAAACCTATGTATTGATATGTCTCCATAAGGGAATCAAGTGTGTCTAGAGTGGCATAAACATGGCAGCGAGAATCAGCTCAAACCCACTATAAAAAGGAATTTCAAAAGCAAAACCAAAAAACAGGGAAATTCTTTACAATTCCTTCAGGGTGTCTGAGGAAACCTGGAAAGACCCTATCTACAATGACAGCTGGATGTGGCATAAGGCTGGAAACTTGGGACTGAGAGGATTGGTGAGACTGGGTGAGCAAATGCAGACCCTTTCAAGCAATAATGCATGGCCCCCATTCCATGGGTCCCAACTCTCCATGTTCAAGGGAATATTACTACAGCTATAACATGTACAGGAAACCTAGAGAATGGACACACTGTGAATACGAAAGGTTTCTAAAACTCAACGAATAGTCCCTCTCCTGGTGCTCCAGTTTGACTTTCCAACTGCCTTACTATCAATCTCCCAACTTGGAGAGACAGGCCCTTTAACCTCCTGGTTTGCACAGGTTCCCAATTTGGCAGAGGATGGAAGGGACGAGGGAGAACCCATGAGAGAGTAGCTGTTAGGCATTTGGACGGGCACATGTCACTCTAATTTCCCGGCAGGAAGAAGAATTAACCAAAGTCTCAGCCACCCACCGGGAACCAGTATAGGACAGGATCCAAAATTTTGGACTTGCGTTCAGCTCACAAAAAACGAGTTGAGAAATGGAGCTCAGGGGCACAGCAATTCACAAACTGGCAGAGTGATAAAGGACAACTATCGTCCAAAAATCTGTTGAGGGAAGTCAACGAGGCGGACTTGAAAGTGAGGCAAAATAGCAGGAAACAGATTTCAAGAGGTACGTTGGAATCGCCTGTAAAGCACAGGAAGAGGGGCACAACTTGGACAATGGTGCACTTGGCCAAAAAGGGCGTGTGCGTTTTCTCCTGAATATATTCAGGAGAAAACGCATACGCCCTTTTTGGCCAAGCAAGCAATTGGGCAATGCAAATCTGCACTACAAAGAAGTATCACTTCCCACCGGTCAAAAGGGACATCCACAAAATGTGTAAAAACCAGAAAGGCAAGACAGGCCCTGGAGAACTGGGAGCCTTGTTATGCTGATGGGCGGGATGTAAATTGCCAACTGCCTCACTGGAGGAGTGCATTGTGTTCCCTAAAACAAGTAAACAACAGAGCTACAGAGCCAAGGCCACTTCCAGTCTAGGGAATATACCTTGGGAAAACTGAAAATCAATAAGAAAGAGCCACCTCCAAATTTAGGGCTGCACTGACTACAAGAACCTCAACTTGGGTACACCTTAAATATCCCAGGAAATATAAAAATGGTTCAAAACATTGTGGTACTTACGTACGATGGAATATCCCTCAGCCATGAAATCAATGTCATAAGACCAGTAGCAGCAAAGTGAGTGGATTCAGGTACGATGATTCTAAGTGAAATAAGTCACACAGAAAAAGAAACTTATCATAAGATATCACTTATGAAGATCCTGTAAACATGGCTACACGTGAACTGAGTTAGGAAAGAGAACAGAGTCTCACATTTAGAAAACACTCTTATGCCTGCATAAAGGGGAAGGAGAGGTGGGGTGATGCATAAAACCAGAGTTTGATATAAGCACAGGGACCGTTTCAAAAACCAACTTTGGAATAGACAAGACCTACACCTTCCTCAGTGAAAGAGACTCAAAACCCCATATTTCCCACAGAGGAATATATCTGACTAGTAAGAATCTTAAAACCTATGTATTGATATGTCTCCATAAGGGAATCAAGTGTGTCTAGAGTGGCATAAACATGGCAGCGAGAATCAGCTCAAACCCACTATAAAAAGGAATTTCAAAAGCAAAACCAAAAAACAGGGAAATTCTTTACAATTCCTTCAGGGTGTCTGAGGAAACCTGGAAAGACCCTATCTACAATGACAGCTGGATGTGGCATAAGGCTGGACACTTGGGACTGAGAGGATTGGTGAGATTGGGTGAGCAAATGCAGACCCTTTCAAGCAATAATGCATGGCCCCCATTCCATGGGTCCCAACTCTCCAGGTTCAAGGGAATATTACTACAGCTATAACATGTACAGGAAACCTAGAGAATGGACACACTGTGAATACGAAAGGTTTCTAAAACTCAACGAATAGTCCCTCTCCTGGTGCTCCAGTTTGACTTTGCAACTGCCTTACTATCAATCTCCCAACTTGGAGAGACAGGCCCTTTAACCTCCTGGTTTGCACAGGTTCCCAATTTGGCAGAGGATGGAAGGGACGAGGGAGAACCCATGAGAGAGTAGCTGTTAGGCATTTGGACGGGCACATGTCACTCTAATTTCCCGGCAGGAAGAAGAATTAACCAAAGTCTCAGCCACCCACCGGGAACCAGTATAGGACATGATCCAAAATTTTGGACTTGCGTTCAGCTCACAAAAAACGAGTTGAGAAATGGAGCTCGGGGGCACAGCAATTCACAAACTGGCAGAGTGATAAAGGACAACTATCGTCCAAAAATCTGTTGAGGGAAGTCAACGAGGCGGACTTGAAAGTGAGGCAAAATAGCAGGAAACAGATTTCAAGAGGTACGTTGGAATCGCCTGTAAAGCACAGGAAGAGGGGCACAACTTGGACAATGGTGCACTTGGCCAAAAGGGGCGTATGCGTTTTCTCCTGAATATATTCAGGAGAAAACGCATACGCCCCTTTTGGCCAAGCAAGCAAGCGGGCAATGCAAATCTGCACTACAAAGAAGTATCACTTCCCACCGGTCAAAAGGGACATCCACAAAATGTGTAAAAACCAGAAAGGCAAGACAGGCCCTGGAGAACTGGGAGCCTTGTTATGCTGATGGGCGGGATGTAAACTGTCAACTGCCTCACTGGAGGAGTGCATTGTGTTCCCTAAAACAAGTAAACAACAGAGCTACAGAGCCAAGGCCACTTCCAGTCTAGGGAATATACCTTGGGAAAACTGAAAATCAATAAGAAAGAGCCACCTCCAAATTTAGGGCTGCACTGACTACAAGAACCTCAACTTGGGTACACCTTAAATATCCCAGGAAATATAAAAATGGTTCAAAACATTGTGGTACTTACGTATGATGAAATATCCCTCAGCGATAAAATCAGTGTCATAAGACCAGTAGCAGCAAAGTGAGTGGATTCAGGTACGATGATTCTAAGTGAAATAAGTCACACAGAAAAAGAAACTTATCATAAGATATCACTTATGAAGATCCTGTAAACATGGCTACACGTGAACTGAGTTAGGAAAGAGAACAGAGTCTCACATTTAGAAAACACTCTTATGCCTGCATAAAGGGGAAGGAGAGGTGGGGAGATGCATAAAACCAGAGTTTGATATAAGCACATGGACCGTTCCAAAAACCAACTTTGGAAGAGACAAGACCTACACCTTCCTCAGTGAAAGAGACTCAAAACCCCATATTTCCCACAGAGGAATATATCTGACTAGTAAGAATCTTAAATCCTATGTATTGATATGTCTCCATAAGGGAATCAAGTGTGTCTAGAGTGGCATAAACATGGCAGCGAGAATCAGCTCAAACCCACTATAAAAAGGAATTTCAAAAGCAAAACCAAAAAACAGGGAAATTCTTTACAATTCCTTCAGGGTGTCTGAGGAAACCTGGAAAGACCCTATCTACAATGACAGCGGGATGTGGCATAAGGCTGGACACTTGGGACTGAGAGGATTGGTGAGATTGGGTGAGCAAATGCAGACCCTTTCAAGCAATAATGCATGGCCCCCATTCCATGGGTCCCAACTCTCCAGGTTCAAGGGAATATTACTACAGCTATAACATGTACAGGAAACCTAGAGAATGGACACTCTGTGAATACGAAAGGTTTCTAAAACTCAACGAATAGTCCCTCTCCTGGTGCTCCAGTTTGACTTTCCAACTGCCTTACTATCAATCTCCCAACTTGGAGAGACAGGCCCTTTAACCTCCTGGTTTGCACAGGTTCCCAATTTGCCAGAGGATGGAAGGGACGAGGGAGAACCCATGAGAGAGTAGCTGTTAGGCATTTGGACGGGCACATGTCACTCTAATTTCCCGGCAGGAAGAAGAATTAACCAAAGTCTCAGCCACCCACCGGGAACCAGTATAGGACATGATCCAAAATTTTGGACTTGTGTTCAGCTCACACAAAACGAGTTGAGAAATGGAGCTCAGGGGCACAGCAATTCACAAACTGGCAGAGTGATAAAGGACAACTATCGTCCAAAAATCTGTTGACGGAAGTCAGCGAGGCGGACTTGAAAGCGAGGCAAAATAGCAGGAAACAGATTTCAAGAGGTACGTTGGAATCGCCTGTAAAGCACAGGAAGAGGGGCACAACTTGGACAATGGTGCACTTGGCCAAAAAGGGCGTATGCGTTTTCTCCTGAATATATTCAGGAGAAAACGCATACGCCCTTTTTGGCCAAGCAAGCAAGCGGGCAATGCAAATCTGCACTACAAAGAAGTATCACTTCCCACCGGTCAAAAGGGACATCCACAAAATGTGTAAAAACCAGAAAGGCAAGACAGGCCCTGGAGAACTGGGAGCCTTGTTATGCTGATGGGCGGGATGTAAATTGCCAACTGCCTCACTGGAGGAGTGCATTGTGTTCCCTAAAACAAGTAAACAACAGAGCTACAGAGCCAAGGCCACTTCCAGTCTAGGGAATATACCTTGGGAAAACTGAAAATCAATAAGAAAGAGCCACCTCCAAATTTAGGGCTGCACTGACTACAAGAACCTCAACTTGGGTACACCTTAAATATCCCAGGAAATATAAAAATGGTTCAAAACATTGTGGTACTTACGTACGATGGAATATCCCTCAGCCATGAAATCAATGTCATACGACCAGTAGCAGCAAAGTGAGTGGATTCAGGTACGATGATTCTAAGTGAAATAAGTCACACAGAAAAAGAAACTTATCATTAGATATCACTTATGAAGATCCTGTAAACATGGCTACACGTGAACTGAGTTAGGAAAGAGAACAGAGTCTCACATTTAGAAAACACTCTTATGCCTGCATAAAGGGGAAGGAGAGGTGGGGTGATGCATAAAACCAGAGTTTGATATAAGCACAGGGACCGTTTCAAAAACCAACTTTGGAATTGAAAAGACCGACACATTCCTTAGTGAAAGAGACTCAAAACCCCATATTTCCCACAGAGGAATATATCTGACTAGTAAGAATCTTAAAACCTATGTATTGATATGTCTCCATAAGGGAATCAAGTGTTTCTAGAGTGGCATAAACATGGCAGCGAGAATCAGCTCAAACCCACTATAAAAAGGAATTTCAAAAGCAAAACCAAAAAACAGGGAAATTCTTTACAATTCCTTCAGGGTGTCTGAGGAAACCTGGAAAGACCCTATCTACAATGACAGCTGGATGTGGCATAAGGCTGGACACTTGGGACTGAGAGGATTGGTGAGACTGGGTGAGCAAATGCAGACCCTTTCAAGCAATAATGCATGGCCCCCATTCCATGGGTCCCAACTCTCCATGTTCAAGGGAATATTACTACAGCTATAACATGTACAGGAAACCTAGAGAATGGACACACTGTGAATACGAAAGGTTTCTAAAACTCAACGAATAGTCCCTCTCCTGGTGCTCCAGTTTGACTTTCCAACTGCCTTACTATCAATCTCCCAACTTGGAGAGACAGGCCCTTTAACCTCCTGGTTTGCACAGGTTCCCAATTTGGCAGAGGATGGAAGGGACGAGGGAGAACCCATGAGAGAGTAGCTGTTAGGCATTTGGACGGGCACATGTCACTCTAATTTCCCGGCAGGAAGAAGAATTAACCAAAGTCTCAGCCACCCACCGGGAACCAGTATAGGACAGGATCCAAAATTTTGGACTTGCGTTCAGCTCACAAAAAACGAGTTGAGAAATGGAGCTCAGGGGCACAGCAATTCACAAACTGGCAGAGTGATAAAGGACAACTATCGTCCAAAAATCTGTTGAGGGAAGTCAACGAGGCGGACTTGAAAGTGAGGCAAAATAGCAGGAAACAGATTTCAAGAGTTACGTTGGAATCGCCTGTAAAGCACAGGAAGAGGGGCACAACTTGGACAATGGTGCACTTGGCCAAAAAGGGCGTATGCGTTTTCTCCTGAATATATTCAGGAGAAAACGCATACGCCCTTTTTGGCCAAGCAAGCAATTGGGCAATGCAAATCTGCACTACAAAGAAGTATCACTTCCCACCGGTCAAAAGGGACATCCACAAAATGTGTAAAAACCAGAAAGGCAAGACAGGCCCTGGAGAACTGGGAGCCTTGTTATGCTGATGGGCGGGATGTAAATTGCCAACTGCCTCACTGGAGGAGTGCATTGTGTTCCCTAAAACAAGTAAACAACAGAGCTACAGAGCCAAGTCCACTTCCAGTCTAGGGAATATACTTTGGGAAAACTGAAAATCAATAAGAAAGAGCCACCTCCAAATTTAGGGCTGCACTGACTACAAGAACCTCAACTTGGGTACACCTTAAATATCCCAGGAAATATAAAAATGGTTCAAAACATTGTGGTACTTACGTACGATGGAATATCCCTCAGCCATGAAATCAATGTCATAAGACCAGTAGCAGCAAAGTGAGTGGATTCAGGTACGATGATTCTAAGTGAAATAAGTCACACAGAAAAAGAAACTTATCATAAGATATCACTTAGGAAGATCCTGTAAACATGGCTACACGTGAACTGAGTTAGGAAAGAGAACAGAGTCTCACATTTAGAAAACACTCTTATGCCTGCATAAAGGGGAAGGAGAGGTGGGGTGATGCATAAAACCAGAGTTTGATATAAGCACAGGGACCGTTTCAAAAACCAACTTTGGAATAGACAAGACCTACACCTTCCTCAGTGAAAGAGACTCAAAACCCCATATTTCCCACAGAGGAATATATCTGACTAGTAAGAATCTTAAAACCTATGTATTGATATGTCTCCATAAGGGAATCAAGTGTGTCTAGAGTGGCATAAACATGGCAGCGAGAATCAGCTCAAACCCACTATAAAAAGGAATTTCAAAAGCAAAACCAAAAAACAGGGAAATTCTTTACAATTCCTTCAGGGTGTCTGAGGAAACCTGGAAAGACCCTATCTACAATGACAGCTGGATGTGGCATAAGGCTGGACACTTGGGACTGAGAGGATTGGTGAGATTGGGTGAGCAAATGCAGACCCTTTCAAGCAATAATGCATGGCCCCCATTCCATGGGTCCCAACTCTCCAGGTTCAAGGGAATATTACTACAGCTATAACATGTACAGGAAACCTAGAGAATGGACACACTGTGAATACGAAAGGTTTCTAAAACTCAACGAATAGTCCCTCTCCTGGTGCTCCAGTTTGACTTTGCAACTGCCTTACTATCAATCTCCCAACTTGGAGAGACAGGCCCTTTAACCTCCTGGTTTGCACAGGTTCCCAATTTGGCAGAGGATGGAAGGGACGAGGGAGAACCCATGAGAGAGTAGCTGTTAGGCATTTGGACGGGCACATGTCACTCTAATTTCCCGGCAGGAAGAAGAATTAACCAAAGTCTCAGCCACCCACCGGGAACCAGTATAGGACATGATCCAAAATTTTGGACTTGCGTTCAGCTCACAAAAAACGAGTTGAGAAATGGAGCTCGGGGGCACAGCAATTCACAAACTGGCAGAGTGATAAAGGACAACTATCGTCCAAAAATCTGTTGAGGGAAGTCAACGAGGCGGACTTGAAAGTGAGGCAAAATAGCAGGAAACAGATTTCAAGAGGTACGTTGGAATCGCCTGTAAAGCACAGGAAGAGGGGCACAACTTGGACAATGGTGCACTTGGCCAAAAGGGGCGTATGCGTTTTCTCCTGAATATATTCAGGAGAAAACGCATACGCCCCTTTTGGCCAAGCAAGCAAGCGGGCAATGCAAATCTGCACTACAAAGAAGTATCACTTCCCACCGGTCAAAAGGGACATCCACAAAATGTGTAAAAACCAGAAAGGCAAGACAGGCCCTGGAGAACTGGGAGCCTTGTTATGCTGATGGGCGGGATGTAAACTGTCAACTGCCTCACTGGAGGAGTGCATTGTGTTCCCTAAAACAAGTAAACAACAGAGCTACAGAGCCAAGGCCACTTCCAGTCTAGGGAATATACCTTGGGAAAACTGAAAATCAATAAGAAAGAGCCACCTCCAAATTTAGGGCTGCACTGACTACAAGAACCTCAACTTGGGTACACCTTAAATATCCCAGGAAATATAAAAATGGTTCAAAACATTGTGGTACTTACGTATGATGAAATATCCCTCAGCGATAAAATCAGTGTCATAAGACCAGTAGCAGCAAAGTGAGTGGATTCAGGTACGATGATTCTAAGTGAAATAAGTCACACAGAAAAAGAAACTTATCATAAGATATCACTTATGAAGATCCTGTAAACATGGCTACACGTGAACTGAGTTAGGAAAGAGAACAGAGTCTCACATTTAGAAAACACTCTTATGCCTGCATAAAGGGGAAGGAGAGGTGGGGAGATGCATAAAACCAGAGTTTGATATAAGCACATGGACCGTTCCAAAAACCAACTTTGGAAGAGACAAGACCTACACCTTCCTCAGTGAAAGAGACTCAAAACCCCATATTTCCCACAGAGGAATATATCTGACTAGTAAGAATCTTAAATCCTATGTATTGATATGTCTCCATAAGGGAATCAAGTGTGTCTAGAGTGGCATAAACATGGCAGCGAGAATCAGCTCAAACCCACTATAAAAAGGAATTTCAAAAGCAAAACCAAAAAACAGGGAAATTCTTTACAATTCCTTCAGGGTGTCTGAGGAAACCTGGAAAGACCCTATCTACAATGACAGCGGGATGTGGCATAAGGCTGGACACTTGGGACTGAGAGGATTGGTGAGATTGGGTGAGCAAATGCAGACCCTTTCAAGCAATAATGCATGGCCCCCATTCCATGGGTCCCAACTCTCCAGGTTCAAGGGAATATTACTACAGCTATAACATGTACAGGAAACCTAGAGAATGGACACACTGTGAATACGAAAGGTTTCTAAAACTCAACGAATAGTCCCTCTCCTGGTGCTCCAGTTTGACTTTCCAACTGCCTTACTATCAATCTCCCAACTTGGAGAGACAGGCCCTTTAACCTCCTGGTTTGCACAGGTTCCCAATTTGCCAGAGGATGGAAGGGACGAGGGAGAACCCATGAGAGAGTAGCTGTTAGGCATTTGGACGGGCACATGTCACTCTAATTTCCCGGCAGGAAGAAGAATTAACCAAAGTCTCAGCCACCCACCGGGAACCAGTATAGGACATGATCCAAAATTTTGGACTTGTGTTCAGCTCACACAAAACGAGTTGAGAAATGGAGCTCAGGGGCACAGCAATTCACAAACTGGCAGAGTGATAAAGGACAACTATCGTCCAAAAATCTGTTGACGGAAGTCAGCGAGGCGGACTTGAAAGCGAGGCAAAATAGCAGGAAACAGATTTCAAGAGGTACGTTGGAATCGCCTGTAAAGCACAGGAAGAGGGGCACAACTTGGACAATGGTGCACTTGGCCAAAAAGGGCGTATGCGTTTTCTCCTGAATATATTCAGGAGAAAACGCATACGCCCTTTTTGGCCAAGCAAGCAAGCGGGCAATGCAAATCTGCACTACAAAGAAATATCACTTCCCACCGGTCAAAAGGGACATCCACAAAATGTGTAAAAACCAGAAAGGCAAGACAGGCCCTGGAGAACTGGGAGCCTTGTTATGCTGATGGGCGGGATGTAAATTGCCAACTGCCTCACTGGAGGAGTGCATTGTGTTCCCTAAAACAAGTAAACAACAGAGCTACAGAGCCAAGGCCACTTCCAGTCTAGGGAATATACCTTGGGAAAACTGAAAATCAATAAGAAAGAGCCACCTCCAAATTTAGGGCTGCACTGACTACAAGAACCTCAACTTGGGTACACCTTAAATATCCCAGGAAATATAAAAATGGTTCAAAACATTGTGGTACTTACGTACGATGGAATATCCCTCAGCCATGAAATCAATGTCATACGACCAGTAGCAGCAAAGTGAGTGGATTCAGGTACGATGATTCTAAGTGAAATAAGTCACACAGAAAAAGAAACTTATCATAAGATATCACTTATGAAGATCCTGTAAACATGGCTACACGTGAACTGAGTTAGGAAAGAGAACAGAGTCTCACATTTAGAAAACACTCTTATGCCTGCATAAAGGGGATGGAGAGGTGGGGTGATGCATAAAACCAGAGTTTGATATAAGCACAGGGACCGTTTCAAAAACCAACTTTGGAATTGACAAGACCGACACCTTCCTTAGTGAAAGAGACTCAAAACCCCATATTTCCCACAGAGGAATATATCTGACTAGTAAGAATCTTAAAACCTATGTATTGATATGTCTGCATATGGGAATCAAGTGTGTCTAGAGTGGCATAAACATGGCAGCGAGAATCAGCTCAAACCCACTATAAAAAGGAATTTCAAAAGCAAAACCAAAAAACAGGGAAATTCTTTACAATTCCTTCAGGGTGTCTGAGGAAACCTGGAAAGACCCTATCTACAATGACAGCTGGATGTGGCATAAGGCTGGACACTTGGGACTGAGAGGATTGGTGAGATTGGGTGAGCAAATGCAGACCCTTTCAAGCAATAATGCATGGCCCCCATTCCATGGGTCCCAACTCTCCAGGTTCAAGGGAATATTATTACAGCTATAACATGTACAGGAAACCTAGAGAATGGACACACTGTGAATATGAAAGGTTTCTAAAACTCAACGAATAGTCCCTCTCCTGGTGCTCCAGTTTGACTTTCCAACTGCCTTACTATCAATCTCCCAACTTGGAGAGACAGGCCCTTTAACCTCCTGGTTTGCACAGGTTCCCAATTTGGCAGAGGATGGAAGGGACGAGGGAGAACCCATGAGAGAGTAGCTGTTAGGCATTTGGACGGGCACATGTCACTCTAATTTCCCGGCAGGAAGAAGAATTAACCAAAGTCTCAGCCACCCACCGGGAACCAGTATAGGACATGATCCAAAATTTTGGACTTGCGTTCAGCTCACAAAAAACGAGTTGAGAAATGGAGCTCAGGGGCACAGCAATTCACAAACTGGCAGAGTGATAAAGGACAACTATCGTCCAAAAATCTGTTGAGGGAAGTCAACGAGGCGGACTTGAAAGCGAGGCAAAATAGCAGGAAACAGATTTCAAGAGGTACGTTGGAATCGCCTGTAAAGCACAGGAAGAGGGGCACAACTTGGACAATGGTGCACTTGGCCAAAAAGGGCGTATGCGTTTTCTCCTGAATATATTCAGGAGAAAACGCATACGCCCTTTTTGGCCAAGCAAGCAAGCGGGCAATGCAAATCTGCACTACAAAGAAGTATCACTTCCCACCGGTCAAAAGGGACATCCACAAAATGTGTAAAAACCAGAAAGGCAAGACAGGCCCTGGAGAACAGGGAGCCTTGTTATGCTGATGGGCGGGATGTAAATTGCCAACTGCCTCACTGGAGGAGTGCATTGTGTTCCCTAAAACAAGTAAACAACAGAGCTACAGAGCCAAGGCCACTTCCAGTCTAGGGAATATACCTTGGGAAAACTGAAAATCAATAAGAAAGAGCCACCTCCAAATTTAGGGCTGCACTGGCTACAAGAACCTCAACTTGGGTACACCTTAAATATCCCAGGAAATATAAAAATGGTTCAAAACATTGTGGTACTTACGTACGATGGAATATCCCTCAGCCATGAAATCAATGTCATACGACCAGTAGCAGCAAAGTGAGTGGATTCAGGTACGATGATTCTAAGTGAAATAAGTCACACAGAAAAAGAAACTTATCATAAGATATCACTTATGAAGATCCTGTAAACATGGCTACACGTGAACTGAGTTAGGAAAGAGAACAGAGTCTCACATTTAGAAAACACTCTTATGCCTGCATAAAGGGGAAGGAGAGGTGGGGTGATGCATAAAACCAGAGTTTGATATAAGCACAGGGACCGTTTCAAAAACCAACTTTGGAATTGACAAGACCGACACCTTCCTTAGTGAAAGAGACTCAAAACCCCATATTTCCCACAGAGGAATATATCTGACTAGTAAGAATCTTAAAACCTATGTATTGATATGTCTCCATATGGGAATCAAGTGTGTCTAGAGTGGCATAAACATGGCAGCGAGAATCAGCTCAAACCCACTATAAAAAGGAATTTCAAAAGCAAAACCAAAAAACAGGGAAATTCTTTACAATTCCTTCAGGGTGTCTGAGGAAACCTGGAAAGACCCTATCTACAATGACAGCTGGATGTGGCATAAGGCTGGACACTTGGGACTGAGAGGATTGGTGAGATTGGGTGAGCAAATGCAGACCCTTTCAAGCAATAATGCATGGCCCCCATTCCATGGGTCCCAACTCTCCAGGTTCAAGGGAATATTACTACAGCTATAACATGTACAGGAAACCTAGAGAATGGACACACTGTGAATACGAAAGGTTTCTAAAACTCAACGAATAGTCCATCTCCTGGTGCTCCAGTTTGACTTTCCAACTGCCTTACTATCAATCTCCCAACTTGGAGAGACAGGCCCTTTAACCTCTTGGTTTGAACAGGTTCCCAATTTGGCAGAGGATGGAAGGGACGAGGGAGAACCCATGAGAGAGTAGCTGTTAGGCATTTGGACGGGCACATGTCACTCTAATTTCCCGGCAGGAAGAAGAATTAACCAAAGTCTCAGTCACCCACCGGGAACCAGTATAGGACATGATCCAAAATTTTGGACTTGCGTTCAGCTCACAAAAAACGAGTTGAGAAATGGAGCTCAGGGGCACAGCAATTCACAAACTGGCAGAGTGATAAAGGACAACTATCTTCCAAAAATCTGTTGAGGGAAGTCAACGAGGCGGACTTGAAAGCGAGGCAAAATAGCAGGAAACAGATTTCAAGAGGTACGTTGGAATCGCCTGTAAAGCACAGGAAGAGGGGCACAACTTGGACAATGGTGCACTTGGCCAAAAAGGGCGTATGCGTTTTCTCCTGAATATATTCAGGAGAAAACGCATACGCCCTTTTTGGCCAAGCAAGCAAGCGGGCAATGCAAATCTGCACTACAAAGAAGTATCACTTCCCACCGGTCAAAAGGGACATCCACAAAATGTGTAAAAACCAGAAAGGCAAGACAGGCCCTGGAGAACTGGGAGCCTTGTTATGCTGATGGGCGGGATGTAAATTGCCAACTGCCTCACTGGAGGAGTGCATTGTGTTCCCTAAAACAAGTAAACAACAGAGCTACAGAGCCAAGGCCACTTCCAGTCTAGGGAATATACCTTGGGAAAACTGAAAATCAATAAGAAAGAGCCACCTCCAAATTTAGGGCTGCACTGACTACAAGAACCTCAACTTGGGTACACCTTAAATATCCCAGGAAATATAAAAATGGTTCAAAACATTGTGGTACTTACGTACGATGGAATATCCCTCAGCCATGAAATCAATGTCATAAGACCAGTAGCAGCAAAGTGAGTGGATTCAGGTACGATGATTCTAAGTGAAATAAGTCACACAGAAAAAGAAACTTATCATAAGATATCACTTATGAAGATCCTGTAAACATGGCTACACGTGAACTGAGTTAGGAAAGAGAACAGAGTCTCACATTTAGAAAACAATCTTATGCCTGCATAAAGGGGAAGGAGAGGTGGGGTGATGCATAAAACCAGAGTTTGATATAAGCACAGGGACCGTTTCAAAAACCAACTTTGGAATTGACAAGACCGACACCTTCCTTAGTGAAAGAGACTCAAAACCCCATATTTCCCACAGAGGAATATATCTGACTAGTAAGAATCTTAAAACCTATGTATTGATATGTCTCCATAAGGGAATCAAGTGTGTCTAGAGTGGCATAAACATGGCAGCGAGAATCAGCTCAAACCCACTATAAAAAGGAATTTCAAAAGCAAAACCAAAAAACAGGGAAATTCTTTACAATTCCTTCAGGGTGTCTGAGGAAACCTGGAAAGACCCTATCTACAATGACAGCTGGATGTGGCATAAGGCTGGCCACTTGGGACTGAGAGGATTGGTGAGATTGGGTGAGCAAATGCAGACCCTTTCAAGCAATAATGCATGGCCCCCATTCCATGGGTCCCAACTCTCCAGGTTCAAGGGAATATTACTACAGCTATAACATGTACAGGAAACCTGGAGAATGGACACACTGTGAATACGAAAGGTTTCTAAAACTCAACGAATAGTCCCTCTCCTGGTGCTCCAGTTTGACTTTCCAACTGCCTTACTATCAATCTCCCAACTTGGAGAGACAGGCCCTTTAACCTCCTGATTTGCACAGGTTCCCAATTTGGCAGAGGATGGAAGGGACGAGGGAGAACCCATGAGAGAGTAGCTGTTAGGCATTTGGACGGGCACATGTCACTCTAATTTCGCGGCAGGAAGAAGAATTAACCAAAGTCTCAGCCACCCACGGGGAACCAGTATAGGACATGATCCAAAATTTTGGACTTGTGTTCAGCTCACAAAAAACGAGTTGAGAAATGGAGCTCAGGGGCACAGCAATTCACAAACTGGCAGAGTGATAAAGGACAACTATCGTCCAAAAATCTGTTGAGGGAAGTCAACGAGGCGGACTTGAAAGCGAGGCAAAATAGCAGGAAACAGATTTCAAGAGGTACCTTGGAATCGCCTGTAAAGCACAGGAAGAGGGGCACAACTTGGACAATGGTGCACTTGGCCAAAAAGGGCGTATGCGTTTTCTCCTGAATATATTCAGGAGAAAACGCATACGCCCTTTTTGGCCAAGCAAGCAAGCGGGCAATGCAAATCTGCACTACAAAGAAGTATCACTTCCCACCGGTCAAAAGGGATATCCACAAAATGTGTAAAATCCAGAAAAGCAAGACAGGCCCTGGAGAACAGGGAGCCTTGTTATGCTGATGGGCGGGATGTAAATTGCCAACTGCCTCACTGGAGGAGTGCATTGTGTTCCCTAAAACAAGTAAACAACAGAGCTACAGAGCCAAGGCCACTTCCAGTCTAGGGAATATACCTTGGGAAAACTGAAAATCAATAAGAAAGAGCCACCTCCAAATTTAGGGCTGCACTGGCTACAAGAACCTCAACTTGGGTACACCTTAAATATCCCAGGAAATATAAAAATGGTTCAAAACATTGTGGTACTTACGTACGATGGAATATCCCTCAGCCATGAAATCAATGTCATAAGACCAGTAGCAGCAAAGTGAGTGGATTCAGGTACGATGATTCTAAGTGAAATAAGTCACACAGAAAAAAGAAACTTATCATAAGATATCACTTATGAAGATCCTGTAAACATGGCTACACGTGAACTGAGTTAGGAAAGAGAACAGAGTCTCACATTTAGAAAACACTCTTATGCCTGCATAAAGGGGAATGAGAGGTGGGGTGATGCATAAAACCAGAGTTTGATATAAGCACAGGGACCGTTTCAAAAACCAACTTTGGAAATGACAAGACCGACACCTTCCTCAGTGAAAGAGACTCAAAACCCCATATTTCCCGCAGAGGAATATATCTGACTAGTAAGAATCTTAAAACCTATGTATTGATATGTCTCCATAAGGGAATCAAGTGTATCTAGAGTGGCATAAACATGGCAGCGAGAATCATCTCAAACCCAGTATAAAAAGGAATTTCAAAAGCAAAACCAAAAAAACAGGGAAATTCTTTACAATTCCTTCAGGGTGTCTGAGGAAACCTGGAAAGACCCTATCTACAATGACAGCTGGATGTGGCATAAGGCTGGACACTTGGGACTGAGAGGATTGGTGAGATTGGGTGAGCAAATGCAGACCCTTTCAAGCAATAATGCATGGCCCCCATTCCATGGGTCCCAACTCTCCATGTTCAAGGGAATATTACTACAGCTATAACATGTACAGGAAACCTAGAGAATGGACACACTGTGAATACGAAAGGTTTCTAAAACTCAACGAATAGTCCCTCGCCTGGTGCTCCAGTTTGACTTTCCAACTGCCTTACTATCAATCTCCCAACTTGGAGAGACAGGCCCTTTAACCTCCTGGTTTGCACAGGTTCCCAATTTGGCAGAGGATGGAAGGGACGAGGGAGAACCCATGAGAGAGTAGCTGTTAGGCATTTGGACGGGCACATGTCACTCTAATTTCCCGGCAGGAAGAAGAATTAACCAAAGTCTCAGCCACCCACCGGGAACCAGTATAGGACATGATCCAAAATTTTGGACTTGCGTTCAGCTCACAAAAAACGAGTTGAGAAATGGAGCTCAGGGGCACAGCAATTCACAAACTGGCAGAGTGATAAAGGACAACTATCATCCAAAAATCTCTTGAGGGAAGTCAACGAGGTGGACTTGAAAGCGAGGCAAAATAGCAGGAAACAGATTTCAAGAGGTACGTTGGAAT
Organism: Mesoplodon densirostris; assembly: GCF_025265405.1. Classification (NCBI taxonomy): domain Eukaryota; kingdom Metazoa; phylum Chordata; class Mammalia; order Artiodactyla; family Ziphiidae; genus Mesoplodon; species Mesoplodon densirostris. The sequence goes on from NW_026778208.1 coordinate 926,254, forward strand.
CGCCTGTAAAGCACAGGAAGAGGGGCACAACTTGGACAATGATGCACTTGGCCAAAAAGGGCGTATGCGTTTTCTCCTGAATATATTCAGGAGAAAACGCATACGCCCTTTTTGGCCAAGCAAGCAAGCGGGCAATGCAAATCTGCACTACAAAGAAGTATCACTTCCCACCGGTCAAAAGGGACATCCACAAAATGTGTAAAAACCAGAAAGGCAAGACAGGCCCTGGAGAACAGGGAGCCTTGTTATGCTGATGGGCGGGATGTAAATTGCCAACTGCCTCACTGGAGGAGTGCATTGTGTTCCCTAAAACAAGTAAACAACAGAGCTACAGAGACAAGGCCACTTCCAGTCTAGGGAATATACCTGGGGAAAACTGAAAATCAATAAGAAAGAGCCACCTCCAAATTTAGGGCTGCACTGGCTACAAGAACCTCAACTTGGGTACACCTTAAATATCCCAGGAAATATAAAAATGGTTCAAAACATTGTGGTACTTACGTATGATGGAATATCCCTCAGCGATGAAATCAATGTCATAAGACCAGTAGCAGCAAAGTGAGTGGATTCAGGTACGATGATTCTAAGTGAAATAAGTCACACAGAAAAAGAAACTTATCATAAGATATCACTTATGAAGATCCTGTAAACATGGCTACACGTGAACTGAGTTAGGAAAGAGAACAGAGTCTCACATTTAGAAAACACTCTTATGCCTGCATAAAGGGGATGGAGAGGTCGGGTGATGCATAAAACCAGAGTTTGATATAAGCACAGGGACCGTTCCAAAAACCAACTTTGGAATAGACAAGACCGACACCTTCCTCAGTGAAAGAGACTCAAAACCCCATATTTCCCACAGAGGAATATATCTGACTAGTAAGAATCTTAAAACCTATGTATTGATATGACTCCATAAGGGAATCAAGTGTGTCTAGAGTGGCATAAACATGGCAGCGAGAATCAGCTCAAACCCACTATAAAAAGGAATTTCAAAAGCAAAACCAAAAAACAGGGAAATTCTTTACAATTCCTTCAGGGTGTCTGAGGAAACCTGGAAAGACCCTATCTACAATGACAGCTGGATGTGGCATAAGGCTGGACACTTGGGACTGAGAGGATTGGTGAGATTGGGTGAGCAAATGCAGACCCTTTCAAGCAATAATGCATGGCCCCCATTCCATGGGTCCCAACTCTCCATGTTCAAGGGAATATTACTACAGCTATAACATGTACAGGAAACCTAGAGAATGTACACACTGTGAATACGAAAGGTTTCTAAAACTCAATGAATAGTCCCTCTCCTGGTGCTCCAGTTTGACTTTCCAACTGCCTTACTATCAATCTCCCAACTTGGAGAGACATGCCCTTTAACCTCCTGGTTTGCACAGGTTCCCAATTTGCCAGAGGATGGAAGGGACGAGGGAGAACCCATGAGAGAGTAGCTGTTAGGCATTTGGACGGGCACATGTCACTCTAATTTCCCGGCAGGAAGAAGAATTAACCAAAGTCTCAGCCACCCACCGGGAACCAGTATAGGACATGATCCAAAATTTTGGACTTGCGTTCAGCTCACAAAAAAAGAGTTGAAAAATGGAGCTCAGGGGCACAGCAATTCACAAACTGGCAGAGTGATAAAGGACAACTATCGTCCAAAAATCTGTTGAGGGAAGTCAACGAGGCGGACTTGAAAGCGAGGCAAAATAGCAGGAAACAGATTTCAAGAGGTACCTTGGAATCGCCTGTAAAGCACAGGAAGAGGGGCACAACTTGGACAATGGTGCACTTGGCCAAAAAGGGCGTATGCGTTTTCTCCTGAATATATTCAGGAGAAAACGCATACGCCCTTTTTGGCCAAGCAAGCAAGCGGGCAATGCAAATCTGCACTACAAAGAAGTATCACTTCCCACCGTCAAAAGGGACATCCACAAAATGTGTAAAAACGAGAAAGGCAAGACAGGCCCTGGAGAACTGGGAGCCTTGTTATGCTGATGGGCGGGATGTAAATTGCCAACTGCCTCACTGGAGGAGTGCATTGTGTTCCCTAAAACAAGTAAACAACAGAGCTACAGAGCCAAGGCCACTTCCAGTCTAGGGAATATACCTTGGGAAAACTGAAAATCAATAAGAAAGAGCCACCTCCAAATTTAGGGCTGCACTGACTACAAGAACCTCAACTTGGGTACACCTTAAATATCCCAGGAAATATAAAAATGGTTCAAAACATTGTGGTACTTACGTACGATGGAATATCCCTCAGCCATGAAATCAATGTCATAAGACCAGTAGCAGCAAAGTGAGTGGATTCAGGTACGATGATTCTAAGTGAAATAAGTCACACAGAAAAAGAAACTTATCATAAGATATCACTTATGAAGATCCTGTAAACATGGCTACACGTGAACTGAGTTAGGAAAGAGAACAGAGTCTCACATTTAGAAAACACTCTTATGCCTGCATAAAGGGGAAGGAGAGGTGGGGTGATGCATAAAACCAGAGTTTGATATAAGCACAGGGACCGTTTCAAAAACCAACTTTGGAATTGACAAGACCGACACCTTCCTTAGTGAAAGAGACTCAAAACCCCATATTTCCCACAGAGGAATATATCTGACTAGTAAGAATCTTAAAACCTATGTATTGATATGTCTCCATAAGGGAATCAAGTGTGTCTAGAGTGGCATAAACATGGCAGCGAGAATCAGCTCAAACCCACTATAAAAAGGAATTTCAAAAGCAAAACCAAAAAACAGGGAAATTCTTTACAATTCCTTCAGGGTGTCTGAGGAAACCTGGAAAGACCCTATCTACAATGACAGCTGGATGTGGCATAAGGCTGGACACTTGGGACTGAGAGGATTGGTGAGATTGGGTGAGCAAATGCAGACCCTTTCAAGCAATAATGCATGGCCCCCATTCCATGGGTCCCAACTCTCCAGGTTCAAGGGAATATTACTACAGCTATAACATGTACAGGAAACCTGGAGAATGGACACACTGTGAATACGAAAGGTTTCTAAAACTCAACGAATAGTCCCTCTCCTGGTGCTCCAGTTTGACTTTCCAACTGCCTTACTATCAATCTCCCAACTTGGACAGACAGGCCCTTTAACCTCCTGGTTTGCACAGGTTCCCAATTTGGCAGAGGATGGAAGGGACGAGAGAGATCCCATGAGAGAGTAGCTGTTAGGCATTTGGACGGGCACATGTCACTCTAATTTCCCGGCAGGAAGAAGAATTAACCAAAGTCTCAGCCACCCACCGGGAACCAGTATAGGACATGATCCAAAATTTTGGACTTGCGTTCAGCTCACAAAAAACGAGTTGAGAAATGGAGCTCAGGGGCACAGCAATTCACAAACTGGCAGAGTGATAAAGGACAACTATCGTCCAAAAATCTGTTGAGGGAAGTCAACGAGGCGGACTTGAAAGCGAGGCAAAATAGCAGGAAACAGATTTCAAGAGGTACCTTGGAATCGCCTGTAAAGCACAGGAAGAGGGGCACAACTTGGACAATGGTGCACTTGGCCAAAAAGGGCGTATGCGTTTTCTCCTGAATATATTCAGGAGAAAACGCATACGCCCTTTTTGGCCAAGCAAGCAAGCGGGCAATGCAAATCTGCACTACAAAGAAGTATCACTTCCCACCGGTCAAAAGGGACATCCACAAAATGTGTAAAAACCAGAAAGGCAAGACAGGCCCTGGAGAACTGGGAGCCTTGTTATGCTGATGGGCGGGATGTAAACTGCCAACTGCCTCACTGGAGGAGTGCATTGTGTTCCCTAAAACAAGTAAACAACAGAGCTACAGAGCCAAGGCCACTTCCAGTCTAGGGAATATACCTTGGGAAAACTGAAAATCAATAAGAAAGAGCCACCTCCAAATTTAGGGCTGCACTGACTACAAGAACCTCAACTTGGGTACACCTTAAATATCCCAGGAAATATAAAAATGGTTCAAAACATTGTGGTACTTACGTACGATGGAATATCCTTCAGCCATGAAATCAATGTCATAAGACCAGTAGCAACAAAGTGAGTGGATTCAGGTACGATGATTCTAAGTGAAATAAGTCACACAGAAAAAGAAACTTATCATAAGATATCACTTATGAAGATCCTGTAAACATGGCTACACGTGAACTGAGTTAGGAAAGAGAACAGAGTCTCACATTTAGAAAACACTCTTATGCCTGCATAAAGGGGAAGGAGAGGTGGGGTGATGCATAAAACCAGAGTTTGATATAAGCACAGGGACCGTTTCAAAAACCAACTTTGGAATTGACAAGACCGACACCTTCCTTAGTGAAAGAGACTCAAAACCCCATATTTCCCACAGAGGAATATATCTGACTAGTAAGAATCTTAAAACCTATGTATTGATATGTCTCCATAAGGGAATCAAGTGTGTCTAGAGTGGCATAAACATGGCAGCGAGAATCAGCTCAAACCCACTATAAAAAGGAATTTCAAAAGCAAAACCAAAAAACAGGGAAATTCTTTACAATTCCTTCAGGGTGTCTGAGGAAACCTGGAAAGACCCTATCTACAATGACAGCTGGATATGGCATAAGGCTGGACACTTGGGACTGAGAGGATTGGTGAGATTGGGTGAGCAAATGCAGACCCTTTCAAGCAATAATGCATGGTCCCCATTCCATGGGTCCCAACTCTCCAGGTTCAAGGGAATATTACTACAGCTATAACATGTACAGGAAACCTAGAGAATGGACACACTGTGAATACGAAAGGTTTCTAAAACTCAACGAATAGTCCCTCTCCTGGTGCTCCAGTTTGACTTTCCAACTGCCTTACTATCAATCTCCCAACTTGGAGAGACAGGCCCTTTAACCTCCTGGTTTGCACAGGTTCCCAATTTGGCAGAGGATGGAAGGGACGAGGGAGAACCCATGAGAGAGTAGCTGTTAGGCATTTGGACGGGCACATGTCACTCTAATTTCCCGGCAGGAAGAAGAATTAACCAAAGTCTCAGCCACCCACCGGGAACCAGTATAGGACATGATCCAAAATTTTGGACTTGTGTTCAGCTCACAAAAAACGAGTTGAGAAATGGAGCTCAGGGGAACAGCAATTCACAAACTGGCAGAGTGATAAAGGACAACTATCGTCCAAAAATCTGTTGAGGGAAGTCAACGAGGCGGACTTGAAAGCGAGGCAAAATAGCAGGAAACAGATTTCAAGAGGTACCTTGGAATCGCCTGTAAAGCACAGGAAGAGGGGCACAACTTGGACAATGGTGCACTTGGCCAAAAAGGGCGTATGCGTTTTCTCCTGAATATATTCAGGAGAAAACGCATACGCCCTTTTTGGCCAAGCAAGCAAGCGGGCAATGCAAATCTGCACTACAAAGAAGTATCACTTCCCACCGGTCAAAAGGGACATCCACAAAATGTGTAAAAACCAGAAAGGCAAGACAGGCCCTGGAGAACTGGGAGCCTTGTTATGCTGATGGGCGGGATGTAAATTGCCAACTGCCTCACTGGAGGAGTGCATTGTGTTCCCTAAAACAAGTAAACAACAGAGCTACAGAGCCAAGGCCACTTCCAGTCTAGGGAATATACCTTGGGAAAACTGAAAATCAATAAGAAAGAGCCACCTCCAAATTTAGGGCTGCACTGACTACAAGAACCTCAACTTGGGTACACCTTAAATATCCCAGGAAATATAAAAATGGTTCAAAACATTGTGGTACTTACGTACGATGGAATATCCCTCAGCCATGAAATCAATGTCATAAGACCAGTAGCAGCAAAGTGAGTGGATTCAGGTACGATGATTCTAAGTGAAATAAGTCACACAGAAAAAGAAACTTATCATAAGATATCACTTATGAAGATCCTGTAAACATGGCTACACGTGAATTGAGTTAGGAAAGGGAACAGAGTCTCACATTTAGAAAACACTCTTATGCCTGCATAAAGGGGAAGGAGAGGTGGGGTGATGCATAAAACCAGAGTTTGATATAAGCACAGGGACCGTTTCAAAAACCAACTTTGGAATTGACAAGACCGACACCTTCCTCAGTGAAAGAGACTCAAAACCCCATATTTCCCACAGAGGAATATATCTGACTAGTAAGAATCTTAAAACCTATGTATTGATATGTCTCCATAAGGGAATCAAGTGTGTCTAGAGTGGCATAAACATGGCAGCGAGAATCAGCTCAAACCCAGTATAAAAAGGAATTTCAAAAGCAAAACCAAAAAACAGGGAAATTCTTTACAATTCCTTCAGGGTGTCTGAGGAAACCTGGAAAGCCCTATCTACAATGACAGCTGGATGTGGCATAAGGCTGGACACTTGGGACTGAGAGGATTGGTGAGATTGGGTGAGCAAATGCAGACCCTTTCAAGCAATAATGCATGGCCCCCATTCCATGGGTCCCAACTCTCCAGGTTCAAGGGAATATTACTACAGCTATAACATGTACAGGAAACCTAGAGAATGGACACACTGTGAATACGAAAGGTTTCTAAAACTCAACGAATAGTCCCTCTCCTGGTGCTCCAGTTTGACTTTCCAACTGCCTTACTATCAATCTCCCAACTTGGAGAGACAGGCCCTTTAACCTCCTGGTTTGCACAGGTTCCCAATTTGGCAGAGGATGGAAGGGACGAGGGAGAACCCATGAGAGAGTAGCTGTTAGGCATTTGGACGGGCACATGTCACTCTAATTTCCCGGCAGGAAGAAGAATTAACCAAAGTCTCAGCCACCCACCGGGAACCAGTATAGGACATGATCCAAAATTTTGGACTTGTGTTCAGCTCACAAAAAACGAGTTGAGAAATGGAGCTCAGGGGCACAGCAATTCACAAACTGGCAGAGTGATAAAGGACAACTATCGTCAAAAATCTGTTGAGGGAAGTCAACGAGGCGGACTTGAAAGCGAGGCAAAATAGCAGGAAACCGATTTCAAGAGGTACCTTGGAATCGCCTGTAAAGCACAGGAAGAGGGGCACAACTTGGACAATGGTGCACTTGGCCAAAAAGGGCGTATGCGTTTTCTCCTGAATATATTCAGGAGAAAACGCATACGTCCTTTTTGGCCAAGCAAGCAAGCGGGCAATGCAAATCTGCACTACAAAGAAGTATCACTTCCCACCGGTCAAAAGGGACATCCACAAAATGTGTAAAAACCAGAAAGGCAAGACAGGCCCTGGAGAACTGGGAGCCTTGTTATGCTGATGGGCGGGATGTAAACTGCCAACTGCCTCACTGGAGGAGTGCATTGTGTTCCCTAAAACAAGTAAACAACAGAGCTACAGAGCCAAGGCCACTTCCAGTCTAGGGAATATACCTTGGGAAAACTGAAAATCAATAAGAAAGAGCCACCTCCAAATTTAGGGCTGCACTGACTACAAGAACCTCAACTTGGGTACACCTTAAATATCCCAGGAAATATAAAAATGGTTCAAAACATTGTGGTACTTACGTACGATGGAATATCCCTCAGCCATGAAATCAATGTCATAAGACCAGTAGCAACAAAGTGAGTGGATTCAGGTACGATGATTCTAAGTGAAATATGTCACACAGAAAAAGAAACTTATCATAAGATATCACTTATGAAGATCCTGTAAACATGGCTACACGTGAACTGAGTTAGGAAAGAGAACAGAGTCTCACATTTAGAAAACACTCTTATGCCTGCATAAAGGGGAAGGAGAGGTGGGGTGATGCATAAAACCAGAGTTTGATATAAGCACAGGGACCGTTTCAAAAACCAACTTTGGAATTGACAAGACCGACACCTTCCTTAGTGAAAGAGACTCAAAACCCCATATTTCCCACAGAGGAATATATCTGACTAGTAAGAATCTTAAAACCTATGTATTGATATGTCTCCATAAGGGAATCAAGTGTGTCTAGAGTGGCATAAACATGGCAGCGAGAATCAGCTCAAACCCACTATAAAAAGGAATTTCAAAAGCAAAACCAAAAAACAGGGAAATTCTTTACAATTCCTTCAGGGTGTCTGAGGAAACCTGGAAAGACCCTATCTACAATGACAGCTGGATGTGGCATAAGGCTGGACACTTGGGACTGAGAGGATTGGTGAGATTGGGTGAGCGAATGCAGACCCTTTCAAGCAATAATGCATGGCCCCCATTCCATGGGTCCCAACTCTCCATGTTCAAGGGAATATTACTACAGCTATAACATGTACAGGAAACCTAGAGAATGGACACACTGTGAATACGAAAGGTTTCTAAAACTCAACGAATAGTCCCTCTCCTGATGCTCCAGTTTGACTTTCCAACTGCCTTACTATCAATCTCCCAACTTGGAGAGACAGGCCCTTTAACCTCCTGGTTTGCACAGGTTCCCAATTTGGCAGAGGATGGAAGGGACGAGGGAGAACCCATGAGAGAGTAGCTGTTAGGCATTTGGACGGGCACATGTCACTCTAATTTCCCGGCAGGAAGAAGAATTAACCAAAGTCTCAGCCACCCACCGGGAACCAGTATAGGACATGATCCAAAATTTTGGACTTGCGTTCAGCTCCCAAAAAACGAGTTGAGAAATGGAGCTCAGGGGCACAGCAATTCACAAACTGGCAGAGTGATAAAGGACAACTATCGTCCAAAAATCTGTTGAGGGAAGTCAACGAGGCGGACTTGAAAGCGAGGCAAAATAGCAGGAAACAGATTTCAAGAGGTACCTTGGAATCGCCTGTAAAGCACAGGAAGAGGGGCACAACTTGGACAATGGTGCACTTGGCCAAAAAGGGCGTATGCGTTTTCTCCTGAATATATTCAGGAGAAAACGCATACGCCCTTTTTGGCCAAGCAAGCAAGTGGGCAATGCAAATCTGCACTACAAAGGAGTATCACTTCCCACCGGTCAAAAGGGACATCCACAAAATGTGTAAAAACGAGAAAGGCAAGACAGGCCCTGGAGAACTGGGAGCCTTGTTATGCTGATGGGCGGGATGTAAATTGCCAACTGCCTCACTGGAGGAGTGCATTGTGTTCCCTAAAACAAGTAAACAACAGAGCTACAGAGCCAAGGCCACTTCCAGTCTAGGGAATATACCTTGGGAAAACTGAAAATCAATAAGAAAGAGCCACCTCCAAATTTAGGGCTGCACTGACTACAAGAACCTCAACTTGGGTACACCTTAAATATCCCAGGAAATATAAAAATGGTTCAAAACATTGTGGTACTTACGTACGATGGAATATCCCTCAGCCATGAAATAAATGTCATAAGACCAGTAGCAACAAAGTGAGTGGATTCAGGTACGATGATTCTAAGTGAAATAAGTCACACAGAAAAAGAAACTTATCATAAGATATCACTTATGAAGATCCTGTAAACATGGCTACACGTGAACTGAGTTAGGAAAGAGAACAGAGTCTCACATTTAGAAAACACTCTTATGCCTGCATAAAGGGGAAGGAGAGGTGGGGTGATGCATAAAACCAGAGTTTGATATAAGCACAGGGACCGTTTCAAAAACCAACTTTGGAATAGACAAGACCTACACCTTCCTCAGTGAAAGAGACTCAAAACCCCATATTTCCCACAGAGGAATATATCTGACTAGTAAGAATCTTAAAACCTATGTATTGATATGTCTCCATAAGGGAATCAAGTGTGTCTAGAGTGGCATAAACATGGCAGCGAGAATCAGCTCAAACCCACTATAAAAAGGAATTTCAAAAGCAAAACCAAAAAACAGGGAAATTCTTTACAATTCCTTCAGGGTGTCTGAGGAAACCTGGAAAGACCCTATCTACAATGACAGCTGGATGTGGCATAAGGCTGGACACTTGGGACTGAGAGGATTGGTGAGATTGGGTGAGCAAATGCAGACCCTTTCAAGCAATAATGCATGGCCCCCATTCCATGGGTCCCAACTCTCCAGGTTCAAGGGAATATTACTACAGCTATAACATGTACAGGAAACCTAGAGAATGGACACACTGTGAATACGAAAGGTTTCTAAAACTCAACGAATAGTCCCTCTCCTGGTGCTCCAGTTTGACTTTGCAACTGCCTTACTATCAATCTCCCAACTTGGAGAGACAGGCCCTTTAACCTCCTGGTTTGCACAGGTTCCCAATTTGGCAGAGGATGGAAGGGACGAGGGAGAACCCATGAGAGAGTAGCTGTTAGGCATTTGGACGGGCACATGTCACTCTAATTTCCCGGCAGGAAGAAGAATTAACCAAAGTCTCAGCCACCCACCGGGAACCAGTATAGGACATGATCCAAAATTTTGGACTTGCGTTCAGCTCACAAAAAACGAGTTGAGAAATGGAGCTCGGGGGCACAGCAATTCACAAACTGGCAGAGTGATAAAGGACAACTATCGTCCAAAAATCTGTTGAGGGAAGTCAACGAGGCGGACTTGAAAGTGAGGCAAAATAGCAGGAAACAGATTTCAAGAGGTACGTTGGAATCGCCTGTAAAGCACAGGAAGAGGGGCACAACTTGGACAATGGTGCACTTGGCCAAAAGGGGCGTATGCGTTTTCTCCTGAATATATTCAGGAGAAAACGCATACGCCCCTTTTGGCCAAGCAAGCAAGCGGGCAATGCAAATCTGCACTACAAAGAAGTATCACTTCCCACCGGTCAAAAGGGACATCCACAAAATGTGTAAAAACCAGAAAGGCAAGACAGGCCCTGGAGAACTGGGAGCCTTGTTATGCTGATGGGCGGGATGTAAACTGTCAACTGCCTCACTGGAGGAGTGCATTGTGTTCCCTAAAACAAGTAAACAACAGAGCTACAGAGCCAAGGCCACTTCCAGTCTAGGGAATATACCTTGGGAAAACTGAAAATCAATAAGAAAGAGCCACCTCCAAATTTAGGGCTGCACTGACTACAAGAACCTCAACTTGGGTACACCTTAAATATCCCAGGAAATATAAAAATGGTTCAAAACATTGTGGTACTTACGTATGATGAAATATCCCTCAGCGATAAAATCAGTGTCATAAGACCAGTAGCAGCAAAGTGAGTGGATTCAGGTACGATGATTCTAAGTGAAATAAGTCACACAGAAAAAGAAACTTATCATAAGATATCACTTATGAAGATCCTGTAAACATGGCTACACGTGAACTGAGTTAGGAAAGAGAACAGAGTCTCACATTTAGAAAACACTCTTATGCCTGCATAAAGGGGAAGGAGAGGTGGGGAGATGCATAAAACCAGAGTTTGATATAAGCACATGGACCGTTCCAAAAACCAACTTTGGAAGAGACAAGACCTACACCTTCCTCAGTGAAAGAGACTCAAAACCCCATATTTCCCACAGAGGAATATATCTGACTAGTAAGAATCTTAAATCCTATGTATTGATATGTCTCCATAAGGGAATCAAGTGTGTCTAGAGTGGCATAAACATGGCAGCGAGAATCAGCTCAAACCCACTATAAAAAGGAATTTCAAAAGCAAAACCAAAAAACAGGGAAATTCTTTACAATTCCTTCAGGGTGTCTGAGGAAACCTGGAAAGACCCTATCTACAATGACAGCGGGATGTGGCATAAGGCTGGACACTTGGGACTGAGAGGATTGGTGAGATTGGGTGAGCAAATGCAGACCCTTTCAAGCAATAATGCATGGCCCCCATTCCATGGGTCCCAACTCTCCAGGTTCAAGGGAATATTACTACAGCTATAACATGTACAGGAAACCTAGAGAATGGACACACTGTGAATACGAAAGGTTTCTAAAACTCAACGAATAGTCCCTCTCCTGGTGCTCCAGTTTGACTTTCCAACTGCCTTACTATCAATCTCCCAACTTGGAGAGACAGGCCCTTTAACCTCCTGGTTTGCACAGGTTCCCAATTTGCCAGAGGATGGAAGGGACGAGGGAGAACCCATGAGAGAGTAGCTGTTAGGCATTTGGACGGGCACATGTCACTCTAATTTCCCGGCAGGAAGAAGAATTAACCAAAGTCTCAGCCACCCACCGGGAACCAGTATAGGACATGATCCAAAATTTTGGACTTGTGTTCAGCTCACACAAAACGAGTTGAGAAATGGAGCTCAGGGGCACAGCAATTCACAAACTGGCAGAGTGATAAAGGACAACTATCGTCCAAAAATCTGTTGACGGAAGTCAGCGAGGCGGACTTGAAAGCGAGGCAAAATAGCAGGAAACAGATTTCAAGAGGTACGTTGGAATCGCCTGTAAAGCACAGGAAGAGGGGCACAACTTGGACAATGGTGCACTTGGCCAAAAAGGGCGTATGCGTTTTCTCCTGAATATATTCAGGAGAAAACGCATACGCCCTTTTTGGCCAAGCAAGCAAGCGGGCAATGCAAATCTGCACTACAAAGAAGTATCACTTCCCACCGGTCAAAAGGGACATCCACAAAATGTGTAAAAACCAGAAAGGCAAGACAGGCCCTGGAGAACTGGGAGCCTTGTTATGCTGATGGGCGGGATGTAAATTGCCAACTGCCTCACTGGAGGAGTGCATTGTGTTCCCTAAAACAAGTAAACAACAGAGCTACAGAGCCAAGGCCACTTCCAGTCTAGGGAATATACCTTGGGAAAACTGAAAATCAATAAGAAAGAGCCACCTCCAAATTTAGGGCTGCACTGACTACAAGAACCTCAACTTGGGTACACCTTAAATATCCCAGGAAATATAAAAATGGTTCAAAACATTGTGGTACTTACGTACGATGGAATATCCCTCAGCCATGAAATCAATGTCATACGACCAGTAGCAGCAAAGTGAGTGGATTCAGGTACGATGATTCTAAGTGAAATAAGTCACACAGAAAAAGAAACTTATCATAAGATATCACTTATGAAGATCCTGTAAACATGGCTACACGTGAACTGAGTTAGGAAAGAGAACAGAGTCTCACATTTAGAAAACACTCTTATGCCTGCATAAAGGGGATGGAGAGGTGGGGTGATGCATAAAACCAGAGTTTGATATAAGCACAGGGACCGTTTCAAAAACCAACTTTGGAATTGACAAGACCGACACCTTCCTTAGTGAAAGAGACTCAAAACCCCATATTTCCCACAGAGGAATATATCTGACTAGTAAGAATCTTAAAACCTATGTATTGATATGTCTGCATATGGGAATCAAGTGTGTCTAGAGTGGCATAAACATGGCAGCGAGAATCAGCTCAAACCCACTATAAAAAGGAATTTCAAAAGCAAAACCAAAAAACAGGGAAATTCTTTACAATTCCTTCAGGGTGTCTGAGGAAACCTGGAAAGACCCTATCTACAATGACAGCTGGATGTGGCATAAGGCTGGACACTTGGGACTGAGAGGATTGGTGAGATTGGGTGAGCAAATGCAGACCCTTTCAAGCAATAATGCATGGCCCCCATTCCATGGGTCCCAACTCTCCAGGTTCAAGGGAATATTATTACAGCTATAACATGTACAGGAAACCTAGAGAATGGACACACTGTGAATATGAAAGGTTTCTAAAACTCAACGAATAGTCCCTCTCCTGGTGCTCCAGTTTGACTTTCCAACTGCCTTACTATCAATCTCCCAACTTGGAGAGACAGGCCCTTTAACCTCCTGGTTTGCACAGGTTCCCAATTTGGCAGAGGATGGAAGGGACGAGGGAGAACCCATGAGAGAGTAGCTGTTAGGCATTTGGACGGGCACATGTCACTCTAATTTCCCGGCAGGAAGAAGAATTAACCAAAGTCTCAGCCACCCACCGGGAACCAGTATAGGACATGATCCAAAATTTTGGACTTGCGTTCAGCTCACAAAAAACGAGTTGAGAAATGGAGCTCAGGGGCACAGCAATTCACAAACTGGCAGAGTGATAAAGGACAACTATCGTCCAAAAATCTGTTGAGGGAAGTCAACGAGGCGGACTTGAAAGCGAGGCAAAATAGCAGGAAACAGATTTCAAGAGGTACGTTGGAATCGCCTGTAAAGCACAGGAAGAGGGGCACAACTTGGACAATGGTGCACTTGGCCAAAAAGGGCGTATGCGTTTTCTCCTGAATATATTCAGGAGAAAACGCATACGCCCTTTTTGGCCAAGCAAGCAAGCGGGCAATGCAAATCTGCACTACAAAGAAGTATCACTTCCCACCGGTCAAAAGGGACATCCACAAAATGTGTAAAAACCAGAAAGGCAAGACAGGCCCTGGAGAACAGGGAGCCTTGTTATGCTGATGGGCGGGATGTAAATTGCCAACTGCCTCACTGGAGGAGTGCATTGTGTTCCCTAAAACAAGTAAACAACAGAGCTACAGAGCCAAGGCCACTTCCAGTCTAGGGAATATACCTTGGGAAAACTGAAAATCAATAAGAAAGAGCCACCTCCAAATTTAGGGCTGCACTGGCTACAAGAACCTCAACTTGGGTACACCTTAAATATCCCAGGAAATATAAAAATGGTTCAAAACATTGTGGTACTTACGTACGATGGAATATCCCTCAGCCATGAAATCAATGTCATACGACCAGTAGCAGCAAAGTGAGTGGATTCAGGTACGATGATTCTAAGTGAAATAAGTCACACAGAAAAAGAAACTTATCATAAGATATCACTTATGAAGATCCTGTAAACATGGCTACACGTGAACTGAGTTAGGAAAGAGAACAGAGTCTCACATTTAGAAAACACTCTTATGCCTGCATAAAGGGGAAGGAGAGGTGGGGTGATGCATAAAACCAGAGTTTGATATAAGCACAGGGACCGTTTCAAAAACCAACTTTGGAATTGACAAGACCGACACCTTCCTTAGTGAAAGAGACTCAAAACCCCATATTTCCCACAGAGGAATATATCTGACTAGTAAGAATCTTAAAACCTATGTATTGATATGTCTCCATATGGGAATCAAGTGTGTCTAGAGTGGCATAAACATGGCAGCGAGAATCAGCTCAAACCCACTATAAAAAGGAATTTCAAAAGCAAAACCAAAAAACAGGGAAATTCTTTACAATTCCTTCAGGGTGTCTGAGGAAACCTGGAAAGACCCTATCTACAATGACAGCTGGATGTGGCATAAGGCTGGACACTTGGGACTGAGAGGATTGGTGAGATTGGGTGAGCAAATGCAGACCCTTTCAAGCAATAATGCATGGCCCCCATTCCATGGGTCCCAACTCTCCATGTTCAAGGGAATATTACTACAGCTATAACATGTACAGGAAACCTAGAGAATGGACACACTGTGAATACGAAAGGTTTCTAAAACTCAACGAATAGTCCATCTCCTGGTGCTCCAGTTTGACTTTCCAACTGCCTTACTATCAATCTCCCAACTTGGAGAGACAGGCCCTTTAACCTCTTGGTTTGAACAGGTTCCCAATTTGGCAGAGGATGGAAGGGACGAGGGAGAACCCATGAGAGAGTAGCTGTTAGGCATTTGGACGGGCACATGTCACTCTAATTTCCCGGCAGGAAGAAGAATTAACCAAAGTCTCAGTCACCCACCGGGAACCAGTATAGGACATGATCCAAAATTTTGGACTTGCGTTCAGCTCACAAAAAACGAGTTGAGAAATGGAGCTCAGGGGCACAGCAATTCACAAACTGGCAGAGTGATAAAGGACAACTATCTTCCAAAAATCTGTTGAGGGAAGTCAACGAGGCGGACTTGAAAGCGAGGCAAAATAGCAGGAAACAGATTTCAAGAGGTACGTTGGAATCGCCTGTAAAGCACAGGAAGAGGGGCACAACTTGGACAATGGTGCACTTGGCCAAAAAGGGCGTATGCGTTTTCTCCTGAATATATTCAGGAGAAAACGCATACGCCCTTTTTGGCCAAGCAAGCAAGCGGGCAATGCAAATCTGCACTACAAAGAAGTATCACTTCCCACCGGTCAAAAGGGACATCCACAAAATGTGTAAAAACCAGAAAGGCAAGACAGGCCCTGGAGAACTGGGAGCCTTGTTATGCTGATGGGCGGGATGTAAATTGCCAACTGCCTCACTGGAGGAGTGCATTGTGTTCCCTAAAACAAGTAAACAACAGAGCTACAGAGCCAAGGCCACTTCCAGTCTAGGGAATATACCTTGGGAAAACTGAAAATCAATAAGAAAGAGCCACCTCCAAATTTAGGGCTGCACTGACTACAAGAACCTCAACTTGGGTACACCTTAAATATCCCAGGAAATATAAAAATGGTTCAAAACATTGTGGTACTTACGTACGATGGAATATCCCTCAGCCATGAAATCAATGTCATAAGACCAGTAGCAGCAAAGTGAGTGGATTCAGGTACGATGATTCTAAGTGAAATAAGTCACACAGAAAAAGAAACTTATCATAAGATATCACTTATGAAGATCCTGTAAACATGGCTACACGTGAACTGAGTTAGGAAAGAGAACAGAGTCTCACATTTAGAAAACACTCTTATGCCTGCATAAAGGGGAAGGAGAGGTGGGGTGATGCATAAAACCAGAGTTTGATATAAGCACAGGGACCGTTTCAAAAACCAACTTTGGAATTGACAAGACCGACACCTTCCTTAGTGAAAGAGACTCAAAACCCCATATTTCCCACAGAGGAATATATCTGACTAGTAAGAATCTTAAAACCTATGTATTGATATGTCTCCATAAGGGAATCAAGTGTGTCTAGAGTGGCATAAACATGGCAGCGAGAATCAGCTCAAACCCACTATAAAAAGGAATTTCAAAAGCAAAACCAAAAAACAGGGAAATTCTTTACAATTCCTTCAGGGTGTCTGAGGAAACCTGGAAAGACCCTATCTACAATGACAGCTGGATGTGGCATAAGGCTGGCCACTTGGGACTGAGAGGATTGGTGAGATTGGGTGAGCAAATGCAGACCCTTTCAAGCAATAATGCATGGCCCCCATTCCATGGGTCCCAACTCTCCAGGTTCAAGGGAATATTACTACAGCTATAACATGTACAGGAAACCTGGAGAATGGACACACTGTGAATACGAAAGGTTTCTAAAACTCAACGAATAGTCCCTCTCCTGGTGCTCCAGTTTGACTTTCCAACTGCCTTACTATCAATCTCCCAACTTGGAGAGACAGGCCCTTTAACCTCCTGATTTGCACAGGTTCCCAATTTGGCAGAGGATGGAAGGGACGAGGGAGAACCCATGAGAGAGTAGCTGTTAGGCATTTGGACGGGCACATGTCACTCTAATTTCGCGGCAGGAAGAAGAATTAACCAAAGTCTCAGCCACCCACGGGGAACCAGTATAGGACATGATCCAAAATTTTGGACTTGTGTTCAGCTCACAAAAAACGAGTTGAGAAATGGAGCTCAGGGGCACAGCAATTCACAAACTGGCAGAGTGATAAAGGACAACTATCGTCCAAAAATCTGTTGAGGGAAGTCAACGAGGCGGACTTGAAAGCGAGGCAAAATAGCAGGAAACAGATTTCAAGAGGTACCTTGGAATCGCCTGTAAAGCACAGGAAGAGGGGCACAACTTGGACAATGGTGCACTTGGCCAAAAAGGGCGTATGCGTTTTCTCCTGAATATATTCAGGAGAAAACGCATACGCCCTTTTTGGCCAAGCAAGCAAGCGGGCAATGCAAATCTGCACTACAAAGAAGTATCACTTCCCACCGGTCAAAAGGGATATCCACAAAATGTGTAAAATCCAGAAAAGCAAGACAGGCCCTGGAGAACAGGGAGCCTTGTTATGCTGATGGGCGGGATGTAAATTGCCAACTGCCTCACTGGAGGAGTGCATTGTGTTCCCTAAAACAAGTAAACAACAGAGCTACAGAGCCAAGGCCACTTCCAGTCTAGGGAATATACCTTGGGAAAACTGAAAATCAATAAGAAAGAGCCACCTCCAAATTTAGGGCTGCACTGGCTACAAGAACCTCAACTTGGGTACACCTTAAATATCCCAGGAAATATAAAAATGGTTCAAAACATTGTGGTACTTACGTACGATGGAATATCCCTCAGCCATGAAATCAATGTCATAAGACCAGTAGCAGCAAAGTGAGTGGATTCAGGTACGATGATTCTAAGTGAAATAAGTCACACAGAAAAAAGAAACTTATCATAAGATATCACTTATGAAGATCCTGTAAACATGGCTACACGTGAACTGAGTTAGGAAAGAGAACAGAGTCTCACATTTAGAAAACACTCTTATGCCTGCATAAAGGGGAATGAGAGGTGGGGTGATGCATAAAACCAGAGTTTGATATAAGCACAGGGACCGTTTCAAAAACCAACTTTGGAAATGACAAGACCGACACCTTCCTCAGTGAAAGAGACTCAAAACCCCATATTTCCCGCAGAGGAATATATCTGACTAGTAAGAATCTTAAAACCTATGTATTGATATGTCTCCATAAGGGAATCAAGTGTATCTAGAGTGGCATAAACATGGCAGCGAGAATCATCTCAAACCCAGTATAAAAAGGAATTTCAAAAGCAAAACCAAAAAAACAGGGAAATTCTTTACAATTCCTTCAGGGTGTCTGAGGAAACCTGGAAAGACCCTATCTACAATGACAGCTGGATGTGGCATAAGGCTGGACACTTGGGACTGAGAGGATTGGTGAGATTGGGTGAGCAAATGCAGACCCTTTCAAGCAATAATGCATGGCCCCCATTCCATGGGTCCCAACTCTCCATGTTCAAGGGAATATTACTACAGCTATAACATGTACAGGAAACCTAGAGAATGGACACACTGTGAATACGAAAGGTTTCTAAAACTCAACGAATAGTCCCTCTCCTGGTGCTCCAGTTTGACTTTCCAACTGCCTTACTATCAATCTCCCAACTTGGAGAGACAGGCCCTTTAACCTCCTGGTTTGCACAGGTTCCCAATTTGGCAGAGGATGGAAGGGACGAGGGAGAACCCATGAGAGAGTAGCTGTTAGGCATTTGGACGGGCACATGTCACTCTAATTTCCCGGCAGGAAGAAGAATTAACCAAAGTCTCAGCCACCCACCGGGAACCAGTATAGGACATGATCCAAAATTTTGGACTTGCGTTCAGCTCACAAAAAACGAGTTGAGAAATGGAGCTCAGGGGCACAGCAATTCACAAACTGGCAGAGTGATAAAGGACAACTATCATCCAAAAATCTCTTGAGGGAAGTCAACGAGGTGGACTTGAAAGCGAGGCAAAATAGCAGGAAACAGATTTCAAGAGGTACGTTGGAATCGCCTGTAAAGCACAGGAAGAGGGGCACAACTTGGACAATGATGCACTTGGCCAAAAAGGGCGTATGCGTTTTCTCCTGAATATATTCAGGAGAAAACGCATACGCCCTTTTTGGCCAAGCAAGCAAGCGGGCAATGCAAATCTGCACTACAAAGAAGTATCACTTCCCACCGGTCAAAAGGGACATCCACAAAATGTGTAAAAACCAGAAAGGCAAGACAGGCCCTGGAGAACAGGGAGCCTTGTTATGCTGATGGGCGGGATGTAAATTGCCAACTGCCTCACTGGAGGAGTGCATTGTGTTCCCTAAAACAAGTAAACAACAGAGCTACAGAGACAAGGCCACTTCCAGTCTAGGGAATATACCTGGGGAAAACTGAAAATCAATAAGAAAGAGCCACCTCCAAATTTAGGGCTGCACTGGCTACAAGAACCTCAACTTGGGTACACCTTAAATATCCCAGGAAATATAAAAATGGTTCAAAACATTGTGGTACTTACGTATGATGGAATATCCCTCAGCGATGAAATCAATGTCATAAGACCAGTAGCAGCAAAGTGAGTGGATTCAGGTACGATGATTCTAAGTGAAATAAGTCACACAGAAAAAGAAACTTATCATAAGATATCACTTATGAAGATCCTGTAAACATGGCTACACGTGAACTGAGTTAGGAAAGAGAACAGAGTCTCACATTTAGAAAACACTCTTATGCCTGCATAAAGGGGATGGAGAGGTCGGGTGATGCATAAAACCAGAGTTTGATATAAGCACAGGGACCGTTCCAAAAACCAACTTTGGAATAGACAAGACCGACACCTTCCTCAGTGAAAGAGACTCAAAACCCCATATTTCCCACAGAGGAATATATCTGACTAGTAAGAATCTTAAAACCTATGTATTGATATGACTCCATAAGGGAATCAAGTGTGTCTAGAGTGGCATAAACATGGCAGCGAGAATCAGCTCAAACCCACTATAAAAAGGAATTTCAAAAGCAAAACCAAAAAACAGGGAAATTCTTTACAATTCCTTCAGGGTGTCTGAGGAAACCTGGAAAGACCCTATCTACAATGACAGCTGGATGTGGCATAAGGCTGGACACTTGGGACTGAGAGGATTGGTGAGATTGGGTGAGCAAATGCAGACCCTTTCAAGCAATAATGCATGGCCCCCATTCCATGGGTCCCAACTCTCCATGTTCAAGGGAATATTACTACAGCTATAACATGTACAGGAAACCTAGAGAATGGACACACTGTGAATACGAAAGGTTTCTAAAACTCAACGAATAGTCCATCTCCTGGTGCTCCAGTTTGACTTTCCAACTGCCTTACTATCAATCTCCCAACTTGGAGAGACAGGCCCTTTAACCTCTTGGTTTGAACAGGTTCCCAATTTGGCAGAGGATGGAAGGGACGAGGGAGAACCCATGAGAGAGTAGCTGTTAGGCATTTGGACGGGCACATGTCACTCTAATTTCCCGGCAGGAAGAAGAATTAACCAAAGTCTCAGTCACCCACCGGGAACCAGTATAGGACATGATCCAAAATTTTGGACTTGCGTTCAGCTCACAAAAAACGAGTTGAGAAATGGAGCTCAGGGGCACAGCAATTCACAAACTGGCAGAGTGATAAAGGACAACTATCTTCCAAAAATCTGTTGAGGGAAGTCAACGAGGCGGACTTGAAAGCGAGGCAAAATAGCAGGAAACAGATTTCAAGAGGTACGTTGGAATCGCCTGTAAAGCACAGGAAGAGGGGCACAACTTGGACAATGGTGCACTTGGCCAAAAAGGGCGTATGCGTTTTCTCCTGAATATATTCAGGAGAAAACGCATACGCCCTTTTTGGCCAAGCAAGCAAGCGGGCAATGCAAATCTGCACTACAAAGAAGTATCACTTCCCACCGGTCAAAAGGGACATCCACAAAATGTGTAAAAACCAGAAAGGCAAGACAGGCCCTGGAGAACTGGGAGCCTTGTTATGCTGATGGGCGGGATGTAAATTGCCAACTGCCTCACTGGAGGAGTGCATTGTGTTCCCTAAAACAAGTAAACAACAGAGCTACAGAGCCAAGGCCACTTCCAGTCTAGGGAATATACCTTGGGAAAACTGAAAATCAATAAGAAAGAGCCACCTCCAAATTTAGGGCTGCACTGACTACAAGAACCTCAACTTGGGTACACCTTAAATATCCCAGGAAATATAAAAATGGTTCAAAACATTGTGGTACTTACGTACGATGGAATATCCCTCAGCCATGAAATCAATGTCATAAGACCAGTAGCAGCAAAGTGAGTGGATTCAGGTACGATGATTCTAAGTGAAATAAGTCACACAGAAAAAGAAACTTATCATAAGATATCACTTATGAAGATCCTGTAAACATGGCTACACGTGAACTGAGTTAGGAAAGAGAACAGAGTCTCACATTTAGAAAACACTCTTATGCCTGCATAAAGGGGAAGGAGAGGTGGGGTGATGCATAAAACCAGAGTTTGATATAAGCACAGGGACCGTTTCAAAAACCAACTTTGGAATTGACAAGACCGACACCTTCCTTAGTGAAAGAGACTCAAAACCCCATATTTCCCACAGAGGAATATATCTGACTAGTAAGAATCTTAAAACCTATGTATTGATATGTCTCCATAAGGGAATCAAGTGTGTCTAGAGTGGCATAAACATGGCAGCGAGAATCAGCTCAAACCCACTATAAAAAGGAATTTCAAAAGCAAAACCAAAAAACAGGGAAATTCTTTACAATTCCTTCAGGGTGTCTGAGGAAACCTGGAAAGACCCTATCTACAATGACAGCTGGATGTGGCATAAGGCTGGCCACTTGGGACTGAGAGGATTGGTGAGATTGGGTGAGCAAATGCAGACCCTTTCAAGCAATAATGCATGGCCCCCATTCCATGGGTCCCAACTCTCCAGGTTCAAGGGAATATTACTACAGCTATAACATGTACAGGAAACCTGGAGAATGGACACACTGTGAATACGAAAGGTTTCTAAAACTCAACGAATAGTCCCTCTCCTGGTGCTCCAGTTTGACTTTCCAACTGCCTTACTATCAATCTCCCAACTTGGAGAGACAGGCCCTTTAACCTCCTGATTTGCACAGGTTCCCAATTTGGCAGAGGATGGAAGGGACGAGGGAGAACCCATGAGAGAGTAGCTGTTAGGCATTTGGACGGGCACATGTCACTCTAATTTCGCGGCAGGAAGAAGAATTAACCAAAGTCTCAGCCACCCACGGGGAACCAGTATAGGACATGATCCAAAATTTTGGACTTGTGTTCAGCTCACAAAAAACGAGTTGAGAAATGGAGCTCAGGGGCACAGCAATTCACAAACTGGCAGAGTGATAAAGGACAACTATCGTCCAAAAATCTGTTGAGGGAAGTCAACGAGGCGGACTTGAAAGCGAGGCAAAATAGCAGGAAACAGATTTCAAGAGGTACCTTGGAATCGCCTGTAAAGCACAGGAAGAGGGGCACAACTTGGACAATGGTGCACTTGGCCAAAAAGGGCGTATGCGTTTTCTCCTGAATATATTCAGGAGAAAACGCATACGCCCTTTTTGGCCAAGCAAGCAAGCGGGCAATGCAAATCTGCACTACAAAGAAGTATCACTTCCCACCGGTCAAAAGGGATATCCACAAAATGTGTAAAATCCAGAAAAGCAAGACAGGCCCTGGAGAACAGGGAGCCTTGTTATGCTGATGGGCGGGATGTAAATTGCCAACTGCCTCACTGGAGGAGTGCATTGTGTTCCCTAAAACAAGTAAACAACAGAGCTACAGAGCCAAGGCCACTTCCAGTCTAGGGAATATACCTTGGGAAAACTGAAAATCAATAAGAAAGAGCCACCTCCAAATTTAGGGCTGCACTGGCTACAAGAACCTCAACTTGGGTACACCTTAAATATCCCAGGAAATATAAAAATGGTTCAAAACATTGTGGTACTTACGTACGATGGAATATCCCTCAGCCATGAAATCAATGTCATAAGACCAGTAGCAGCAAAGTGAGTGGATTCAGGTACGATGATTCTAAGTGAAATAAGTCACACAGAAAAAAGAAACTTATCATAAGATATCACTTATGAAGATCCTGTAAACATGGCTACACGTGAACTGAGTTAGGAAAGAGAACAGAGTCTCACATTTAGAAAACACTCTTATGCCTGCATAAAGGGGAATGAGAGGTGGGGTGATGCATAAAACCAGAGTTTGATATAAGCACAGGGACCGTTTCAAAAACCAACTTTGGAAATGACAAGACCGACACCTTCCTCAGTGAAAGAGACTCAAAACCCCATATTTCCCGCAGAGGAATATATCTGACTAGTAAGAATCTTAAAACCTATGTATTGATATGTCTCCATAAGGGAATCAAGTGTATCTAGAGTGGCATAAACATGGCAGCGAGAATCATCTCAAACCCAGTATAAAAAGGAATTTCAAAAGCAAAACCAAAAAAACAGGGAAATTCTTTACAATTCCTTCAGGGTGTCTGAGGAAACCTGGAAAGACCCTATCTACAATGACAGCTGGATGTGGCATAAGGCTGGACACTTGGGACTGAGAGGATTGGTGAGATTGGGTGAGCAAATGCAGACCCTTTCAAGCAATAATGCATGGCCCCCATTCCATGGGTCCCAACTCTCCATGTTCAAGGGAATATTACTACAGCTATAACATGTACAGGAAACCTAGAGAATGGACACACTGTGAATACGAAAGGTTTCTAAAACTCAACGAATAGTCCCTCTCCTGGTGCTCCAGTTTGACTTTCCAACTGCCTTACTATCAATCTCCCAACTTGGAGAGACAGGCCCTTTAACCTCCTGGTTTGCACAGGTTCCCAATTTGGCAGAGGATGGAAGGGACGAGGGAGAACCCATGAGAGAGTAGCTGTTAGGCATTTGGACGGGCACATGTCACTCTAATTTCCCGGCAGGAAGAAGAATTAACCAAAGTCTCAGCCACCCACCGGGAACCAGTATAGGACATGATCCAAAATTTTGGACTTGCGTTCAGCTCACAAAAAACGAGTTGAGAAATGGAGCTCAGGGGCACAGCAATTCACAAACTGGCAGAGTGATAAAGGACAACTATCATCCAAAAATCTCTTGAGGGAAGTCAACGAGGTGGACTTGAAAGCGAGGCAAAATAGCAGGAAACAGATTTCAAGAGGTACGTTGGAATCGCCTGTAAAGCACAGGAAGAGGGGCACAACTTGGACAATGATGCACTTGGCCAAAAAGGGCGTATGCGTTTTCTCCTGAATATATTCAGGAGAAAACGCATACGCCCTTTTTGGCCAAGCAAGCAAGCGGGCAATGCAAATCTGCACTACAAAGAAGTATCACTTCCCACCGGTCAAAAGGGACATCCACAAAATGTGTAAAAACCAGAAAGGCAAGACAGGCCCTGGAGAACAGGGAGCCTTGTTATGCTGATGGGCGGGATGTAAATTGCCAACTGCCTCACTGGAGGAGTGCATTGTGTTCCCTAAAACAAGTAAACAACAGAGCTACAGAGACAAGGCCACTTCCAGTCTAGGGAATATACCTGGGGAAAACTGAAAATCAATAAGAAAGAGCCACCTCCAAATTTAGGGCTGCACTGGCTACAAGAACCTCAACTTGGGTACACCTTAAATATCCCAGGAAATATAAAAATGGTTCAAAACATTGTGGTACTTACGTATGATGGAATATCCCTCAGCGATGAAATCAATGTCATAAGACCAGTAGCAGCAAAGTGAGTGGATTCAGGTACGATGATTCTAAGTGAAATAAGTCACACAGAAAAAGAAACTTATCATAAGATATCACTTATGAAGATCCTGTAAACATGGCTACACGTGAACTGAGTTAGGAAAGAGAACAGAGTCTCACATTTAGAAAACACTCTTATGCCTGCATAAAGGGGATGGAGAGGTCGGGTGATGCATAAAACCAGAGTTTGATATAAGCACAGGGACCGTTCCAAAAACCAACTTTGGAATAGACAAGACCGACACCTTCCTCAGTGAAAGAGACTCAAAACCCCATATTTCCCACAGAGGAATATATCTGACTAGTAAGAATCTTAAAACCTATGTATTGATATGACTCCATAAGGGAATCAAGTGTGTCTAGAGTGGCATAAACATGGCAGCGAGAATCAGCTCAAACCCACTATAAAAAGGAATTTCAAAAGCAAAACCAAAAAACAGGGAAATTCTTTACAATTCCTTCAGGGTGTCTGAGGAAACCTGGAAAGACCCTATCTACAATGACAGCTGGATGTGGCATAAGGCTGGACACTTGGGACTGAGAGGATTGGTGAGATTGGGTGAGCAAATGCAGACCCTTTCAAGCAATAATGCATGGCCCCCATTCCATGGGTCCCAACTCTCCATGTTCAAGGGAATATTACTACAGCTATAACATGTACAGGAAACCTAGAGAATGTACACACTGTGAATACGAAAGGTTTCTAAAACTCAATGAATAGTCCCTCTCCTGGTGCTCCAGTTTGACTTTCCAACTGCCTTACTATCAATCTCCCAACTTGGAGAGACATGCCCTTTAACCTCCTGGTTTGCACAGGTTCCCAATTTGCCAGAGGATGGAAGGGACGAGGGAGAACCCATGAGAGAGTAGCTGTTAGGCATTTGGACGGGCACATGTCACTCTAATTTCCCGGCAGGAAGAAGAATTAACCAAAGTCTCAGCCACCCACCGGGAACCAGTATAGGACATGATCCAAAATTTTGGACTTGCGTTCAGCTCACAAAAAAAGAGTTGAAAAATGGAGCTCAGGGGCACAGCAATTCACAAACTGGCAGAGTGATAAAGGACAACTATCGTCCAAAAATCTGTTGAGGGAAGTCAACGAGGCGGACTTGAAAGCGAGGCAAAATAGCAGGAAACAGATTTCAAGAGGTACCTTGGAATCGCCTGTAAAGCACAGGAAGAGGGGCACAACTTGGACAATGGTGCACTTGGCCAAAAAGGGCGTATGCGTTTTCTCCTGAATATATTCAGGAGAAAACGCATACGCCCTTTTTGGCCAAGCAAGCAAGCGGGCAATGCAAATCTGCACTACAAAGAAGTATCACTTCCCACCGTCAAAAGGGACATCCACAAAATGTGTAAAAACGAGAAAGGCAAGACAGGCCCTGGAGAACTGGGAGCCTTGTTATGCTGATGGGCGGGATGTAAATTGCCAACTGCCTCACTGGAGGAGTGCATTGTGTTCCCTAAAACAAGTAAACAACAGAGCTACAGAGCCAAGGCCACTTCCAGTCTAGGGAATATACCTTGGGAAAACTGAAAATCAATAAGAAAGAGCCACCTCCAAATTTAGGGCTGCACTGACTACAAGAACCTCAACTTGGGTACACCTTAAATATCCCAGGAAATATAAAAATGGTTCAAAACATTGTGGTACTTACGTACGATGGAATATCCCTCAGCCATGAAATCAATGTCATAAGACCAGTAGCAGCAAAGTGAGTGGATTCAGGTACGATGATTCTAAGTGAAATAAGTCACACAGAAAAAGAAACTTATCATAAGATATCACTTATGAAGATCCTGTAAACATGGCTACACGTGAACTGAGTTAGGAAAGAGAACAGAGTCTCACATTTAGAAAACACTCTTATGCCTGCATAAAGGGGAAGGAGAGGTGGGGTGATGCATAAAACCAGAGTTTGATATAAGCACAGGGACCGTTTCAAAAACCAACTTTGGAATTGACAAGACCGACACCTTCCTTAGTGAAAGAGACTCAAAACCCCATATTTCCCACAGAGGAATATATCTGACTAGTAAGAATCTTAAAACCTATGTATTGATATGTCTCCATAAGGGAATCAAGTGTGTCTAGAGTGGCATAAACATGGCAGCGAGAATCAGCTCAAACCCACTATAAAAAGGAATTTCAAAAGCAAAACCAAAAAACAGGGAAATTCTTTACAATTCCTTCAGGGTGTCTGAGGAAACCTGGAAAGACCCTATCTACAATGACAGCTGGATGTGGCATAAGGCTGGACACTTGGGACTGAGAGGATTGGTGAGATTGGGTGAGCAAATGCAGACCCTTTCAAGCAATAATGCATGGCCCCCATTCCATGGGTCCCAACTCTCCAGGTTCAAGGGAATATTACTACAGCTATAACATGTACAGGAAACCTGGAGAATGGACACACTGTGAATACGAAAGGTTTCTAAAACTCAACGAATAGTCCCTCTCCTGGTGCTCCAGTTTGACTTTCCAACTGCCTTACTATCAATCTCCCAACTTGGACAGACAGGCCCTTTAACCTCCTGGTTTGCACAGGTTCCCAATTTGGCAGAGGATGGAAGGGACGAGGGAGAACCCATGAGAGAGTAGCTGTTAGGCATTTGGACGGGCACATGTCACTCTAATTTCCCGGCAGGAAGAAGAATTAACCAAAGTCTCAGCCACCCACGGGGAACCATTATAGGACATGATCCAAAATTTTGGACTTGCGTTCAGCTCACAAAAAACGAGTTGAGAAATGGAGCTCAGGGGCACAGCAATTCACAAACTGGCAGAGTGATAAAGGACAACTATCGTCCAAAAATCTGTTGAGGGAAGTCAACGAGGCGGACTTGAAAGCGAGGCAAAATAGCAGGAAACAGATTTCAAGAGGTACCTTGGAATCTCCTGTAAAGCACAGGAAGAGGGGCACAACTTGGACAATGGTGCACTTGGCCAAAAAGGGCGTATGCGTTTTCTCCTGAATATATTCAGGAGAAAATGCATACGCCCTTTTTGGCCAAGCAAGCAAGCGGGCAATGCAAATCTGCACTACAAAGAAGTATCATTTCCCACCGGTCAAAAGGGACATCCACAAAATGTGTAAAAACCAGAAAGGCAAGACAGGCCCTGAGGAACTGGGAGCCTTGTTATGCTGATGGGCGGGATGTAAATTGCCAACTGCCTCACTGGAGGAGTGCATTGTGTTCCCTAAAACAAGTAAACAACAGAGCTACAGAGCCAAGGCCACTTCCAGTCTAGGGAATATACCTTGGGAAAACTGAAAATCAATAAGAAAGAGCCACCTCCAAATTTAGGGCTGCACTGACTACAAGAACCTCAACTTGGGTACACCTTAAATATCCCAGGAAATATAAAAATGGTTCAAAGCATTGTGGTACTTACGTACGATGGAATATCCCTCAGCCATGAAATCAATGTCATAAGACCAGTAGCAGCAAAGTGAGTGGATTCAGGTACGATGATTCTAAGTGAAATAAGTCACACAGAAAAAGAAACTTATCATAAGATATCACTTATGAAGATCCTGTAAACATGGCTACACGTGAACTGAGTTAGGAAAGAGAACAGAGTCTCACATTTAGAAAACACTCTTATGCCTGCATAAAGGGGAAGGAGAGGTGGGGTGATGCATAAAACCAGAGTTTGATATAAGCACAGGGACCGTTTCAAAAACCAACTTTGGAATTGACAAGACCGACACCTTCCTCAGTGAAAGAGACTCAAAACCCCATATTTCCCACAGAGGAATATATCTGACTAGTAAGAATCTTAAAACCTATGTATTGATATGTCTCCATAAGGGAATCAAGTGTGTCTAGAGTGGCAAAAACATGGCAGCGAGAATCAGCTCAAACCCACTAAAAAAGGAATTTCAAAAGCAAAACCAAAAAACAGGGAAATTCTTTACAATCCTTCAGGGTGTCTGAGGAAACCTGGAAAGACCCTATCTACAATGACAGCTGGATGTGGCATAAGGCTGGATACTTGGGACTGAGAGGATTGGTGAGATTGGGTGAGCGAATGCAGACCCTTTCAAGCAATAATGCATGGCCCCCATTCCATGGGTCCCAACTCTCCATGTTCAAGGGAATATTAATACAGCTATAACATGTACAGGAAACCTACAGAATGGACACACTGTGAATACGAAAGGTTTCTAAAACTCAACGAATAGTCCCTCTCCTGGTGCTCCAGTTTGACTTTCCAACTGCCTTACTATCAATCTCCCAACTTGGAGAGACAGGCCCTTTAACCTCCTGGTTTGCACAGGTTCCCAATTTGGCAGAGGATGGAAGGGACGAGAGAGATCCCATGAGAGAGTAGCTGTTAGGCATTTGGACGGGCACATGTCACTCTAATTTCCCGGCAGGAAGAAGAATTAACCAAAGTCTCAGCCACCCACCGGGAACCAGTATAGGACATGATCCAAAATTTTGGACTTGCGTTCAGCTCACAAAAAACGAGTTGAGAAATGGAGCTCAGGGGCACAGCAATTCACAAACTGGCAGAGTGATAAAGGACAACTATCGTCCAAAAATCTGTTGAGGGAAGTCAACGAGGCGGACTTGAAAGCGAGGCAAAATAGCAGGAAACAGATTTCAAGAGGTACCTTGGAATCGCCTGTAAAGCACAGGAAGAGGGGCACAACTTGGACAATGGTGCACTTGGCCAAAAAGGGCGTATGCGTTTTCTCCTGAATATATTCAGGAGAAAACGCATACGCCCTTTTTGGCCAAGCAAGCAAGCGGGCAATGCAAATCTGCACTACAAAGAAGTATCACTTCCCACCGGTCAAAAGGGACATCCACAAAATGTGTAAAAACCAGAAAGGCAAGACAGGCCCTGGAGAACTGGGAGCCTTGTTATGCTGATGGGCGGGATGTAAACTGCCAACTGCCTCACTGGAGGAGTGCATTGTGTTCCCTAAAACAAGTAAACAACAGAGCTACAGAGCCAAGGCCACTTCCAGTCTAGGGAATATACCTTGGGAAAACTGAAAATCAATAAGAAAGAGCCACCTCCAAATTTAGGGCTGCACTGACTACAAGAACCTCAACTTGGGTACACCTTAAATATCCCAGGAAATATAAAAATGGTTCAAAACATTGTGGTACTTACGTACGATGGAATATCCTTCAGCCATGAAATCAATGTCATAAGACCAGTAGCAACAAAGTGAGTGGATTCAGGTACGATGATTCTAAGTGAAATAAGTCACACAGAAAAAGAAACTTATCATAAGATATCACTTATGAAGATCCTGTAAACATGGCTACACGTGAACTGAGTTAGGAAAGAGAACAGAGTCTCACATTTAGAAAACACTCTTATGCCTGCATAAAGGGGAAGGAGAGGTGGGGTGATGCATAAAACCAGAGTTTGATATAAGCACAGGGACCGTTTCAAAAACCAACTTTGGAATTGACAAGACCGACACCTTCCTTAGTGAAAGAGACTCAAAACCCCATATTTCCCACAGAGGAATATATCTGACTAGTAAGAATCTTAAAACCTATGTATTGATATGTCTCCATAAGGGAATCAAGTGTGTCTAGAGTGGCATAAACATGGCAGCGAGAATCAGCTCAAACCCACTATAAAAAGGAATTTCAAAAGCAAAACCAAAAAACAGGGAAATTCTTTACAATTCCTTCAGGGTGTCTGAGGAAACCTGGAAAGACCCTATCTACAATGACAGCTGGATATGGCATAAGGCTGGACACTTGGGACTGAGAGGATTGGTGAGATTGGGTGAGCAAATGCAGACCCTTTCAAGCAATAATGCATGGTCCCCATTCCATGGGTCCTAACTCTCCAGGTTCAAGGGAATATTACTACAGCTATAACATGTACAGGAAACCTAGAGAATGGACACACTGTGAATACGAAAGGTTTCTAAAACTCAACGAATAGTCCCTCTCCTGGTGCTCCAGTTTGACTTTCCAACTGCCTTACTATCAATCTCCCAACTTGGAGAGACAGGCCCTTTAACCTCCTGGTTTGCACAGGTTCCCAATTTGGCAGAGGATGGAAGGGACGAGGGAGAACCCATGAGAGAGTAGCTGTTAGGCATTTGGACGGGCACATGTCACTCTAATTTCCCGGCAGGAAGAAGAATTAACCAAAGTCTCAGCCACCCACCGGGAACCAGTATAGGACATGATCCAAAATTTTGGACTTGTGTTCAGCTCACAAAAAACGAGTTGAGAAATGGAGCTCAGGGGAACAGCAATTCACAAACTGGCAGAGTGATAAAGGACAACTATCGTCCAAAAATCTGTTGAGGGAAGTCAACGAGGCGGACTTGAAAGCGAGGCAAAATAGCAGGAAACAGATTTCAAGAGGTACCTTGGAATCGCCTGTAAAGCACAGGAAGAGGGGCACAACTTGGACAATGGTGCACTTGGCCAAAAAGGGCGTATGCGTTTTCTCCTGAATATATTCAGGAGAAAACGCATACGCCCTTTTTGGCCAAGCAAGCAAGCGGGCAATGCAAATCTGCACTACAAAGAAGTATCACTTCCCACCGGTCAAAAGGGACATCCACAAAATGTGTAAAAACCAGAAAGGCAAGACAGGCCCTGGAGAACTGGGAGCCTTGTTATGCTGATGGGCGGGATGTAAATTGCCAACTGCCTCACTGGAGGAGTGCATTGTGTTCCCTAAAACAAGTAAACAACAGAGCTACAGAGCCAAGGCCACTTCCAGTCTAGGGAATATACCTTGGGAAAACTGAAAATCAATAAGAAAGAGCCACCTCCAAATTTAGGGCTGCACTGACTACAAGAACCTCAACTTGGGTACACCTTAAATATCCCAGGAAATATAAAAATGGTTCAAAACATTGTGGTACTTACGTACGATGGAATATCCCTCAGCCATGAAATCAATGTCATAAGACCAGTAGCAGCAAAGTGAGTGGATTCAGGTACGATGATTCTAAGTGAAATAAGTCACACAGAAAAAGAAACTTATCATAAGATATCACTTATGAAGATCCTGTAAACATGGCTACACGTGAATTGAGTTAGGAAAGGGAACAGAGTCTCACATTTAGAAAACACTCTTATGCCTGCATAAAGGGGAAGGAGAGGTGGGGTGATGCATAAAACCAGAGTTTGATATAAGCACAGGGACCGTTTCAAAAACCAACTTTGGAATTGACAAGACCGACACCTTCCTCAGTGAAAGAGACTCAAAACCCCATATTTCCCACAGAGGAATATATCTGACTAGTAAGAATCTTAAAACCTATGTATTGATATGTCTCCATAAGGGAATCAAGTGTGTCTAGAGTGGCATAAACATGGCAGCGAGAATCAGCTCAAACCCAGTATAAAAAGGAATTTCAAAAGCAAAACCAAAAAACAGGGAAATTCTTTACAATTCCTTCAGGGTGTCTGAGGAAACCTGGAAAGCCCTATCTACAATGACAGCTGGATGTGGCATAAGGCTGGACACTTGGGACTGAGAGGATTGGTGAGATTGGGTGAGCAAATGCAGACCCTTTCAAGCAATAATGCATGGCCCCCATTCCATGGGTCCCAACTCTCCAGGTTCAAGGGAATATTACTACAGCTATAACATGTACAGGAAACCTAGAGAATGGACACACTGTGAATACGAAAGGTTTCTAAAACTCAACGAATAGTCCCTCTCCTGGTGCTCCAGTTTGACTTTCCAACTGCCTTACTATCAATCTCCCAACTTGGAGAGACAGGCCCTTTAACCTCCTGGTTTGCACAGGTTCCCAATTTGGCAGAGGATGGAAGGGACGAGGGAGAACCCATGAGAGAGTAGCTGTTAGGCATTTGGACGGGCACATGTCACTCTAATTTCCCGGCAGGAAGAAGAATTAACCAAAGTCTCAGCCACCCACCGGGAACCAGTATAGGACATGATCCAAAATTTTGGACTTGTGTTCAGCTCACAAAAAACGAGTTGAGAAATGGAGCTCAGGGGCACAGCAATTCACAAACTGGCAGAGTGATAAAGGACAACTATCGTCAAAAATCTGTTGAGGGAAGTCAACGAGGCGGACTTGAAAGCGAGGCAAAATAGCAGGAAACCGATTTCAAGAGGTACCTTGGAATCGCCTGTAAAGCACAGGAAGAGGGGCACAACTTGGACAATGGTGCACTTGGCCAAAAAGGGCGTATGCGTTTTCTCCTGAATATATTCAGGAGAAAACGCATACGTCCTTTTTGGCCAAGCAAGCAAGCGGGCAATGCAAATCTGCACTACAAAGAAGTATCACTTCCCACCGGTCAAAAGGGACATCCACAAAATGTGTAAAAACCAGAAAGGCAAGACAGGCCCTGGAGAACTGGGAGCCTTGTTATGCTGATGGGCGGGATGTAAACTGCCAACTGCCTCACTGGAGGAGTGCATTGTGTTCCCTAAAACAAGTAAACAACAGAGCTACAGAGCCAAGGCCACTTCCAGTCTAGGGAATATACCTTGGGAAAACTGAAAATCAATAAGAAAGAGCCACCTCCAAATTTAGGGCTGCACTGACTACAAGAACCTCAACTTGGGTACACCTTAAATATCCCAGGAAATATAAAAATGGTTCAAAACATTGTGGTACTTACGTACGATGGAATATCCCTCAGCCATGAAATCAATGTCATAAGACCAGTAGCAACAAAGTGAGTGGATTCAGGTACGATGATTCTAAGTGAAATATGTCACACAGAAAAAGAAACTTATCATAAGATATCACTTATGAAGATCCTGTAAACATGGCTACACGTGAACTGAGTTAGGAAAGAGAACAGAGTCTCACATTTAGAAAACACTCTTATGCCTGCATAAAGGGGAAGGAGAGGTGGGGTGATGCATAAAACCAGAGTTTGATATAAGCACAGGGACCGTTTCAAAAACCAACTTTGGAATTGACAAGACCGACACCTTCCTTAGTGAAAGAGACTCAAAACCCCATATTTCCCACAGAGGAATATATCTGACTAGTAAGAATCTTAAAACCTATGTATTGATATGTCTCCATAAGGGAATCAAGTGTGTCTAGAGTGGCATAAACATGGCAGCGAGAATCAGCTCAAACCCACTATAAAAAGGAATTTCAAAAGCAAAACCAAAAAACAGGGAAATTCTTTACAATTCCTTCAGGGTGTCTGAGGAAACCTGGAAAGACCCTATCTACAATGACAGCTGGATGTGGCATAAGGCTGGACACTTGGGACTGAGAGGATTGGTGAGATTGGGTGAGCAAATGCAGACCCTTTCAAGCAATAATGCATGGCCCCCATTCCATGGGTCCCAACTCTCCAGGTTCAAGGGAATATTACTACAGCTATAACATGTACAGGAAACCTGGAGAATGGACACACTGTGAATACGAAAGGTTTCTAAAACTCAACGAATAGTCCCTCTCCTGGTGCTCCAGTTTGACTTTCCAACTGCCTTACTATCAATCTCCCAACTTGGAGAGACAGGCCCTTTAACCTCCTGGTTTGCACAGGTTCCCAATTTGGCAGAGGATGGAAGGGACGAGGGAGAACCCATGAGAGAGTAGCTGTTAGGCATTTGGAC
Source organism: Mesoplodon densirostris (assembly GCF_025265405.1). Lineage (NCBI taxonomy): Eukaryota > Metazoa > Chordata > Mammalia > Artiodactyla > Ziphiidae > Mesoplodon > Mesoplodon densirostris. Next base: position 960,753 of record NW_026778208.1, read on the forward strand.
GGGCACATGTCACTCTAATTTCCCGGCAGGAAGAAGAATTAACCAAAGTCTCAGCCACCCACGGGGAACCATTATAGGACATGATCCAAAATTTTGGACTTGCGTTCAGCTCACAAAAAACGAGTTGAGAAATGGAGCTCAGGGGCACAGCAATTCACAAACTGGCAGAGTGATAAAGGACAACTATCGTCCAAAAATCTGTTGAGGGAAGTCAACGAGGCGGACTTGAAAGCGAGGCAAAATAGCAGGAAACAGATTTCAAGAGGTACCTTGGAATCTCCTGTAAAGCACAGGAAGAGGGGCACAACTTGGACAATGGTGCACTTGGCCAAAAAGGGCGTATGCGTTTTCTCCTGAATATATTCAGGAGAAAATGCATACGCCCTTTTTGGCCAAGCAAGCAAGCGGGCAATGCAAATCTGCACTACAAAGAAGTATCATTTCCCACCGGTCAAAAGGGACATCCACAAAATGTGTAAAAACCAGAAAGGCAAGACAGGCCCTGAGGAACTGGGAGCCTTGTTATGCTGATGGGCGGGATGTAAATTGCCAACTGCCTCACTGGAGGAGTGCATTGTGTTCCCTAAAACAAGTAAACAACAGAGCTACAGAGCCAAGGCCACTTCCAGTCTAGGGAATATACCTTGGGAAAACTGAAAATCAATAAGAAAGAGCCACCTCCAAATTTAGGGCTGCACTGACTACAAGAACCTCAACTTGGGTACACCTTAAATATCCCAGGAAATATAAAAATGGTTCAAAGCATTGTGGTACTTACGTACGATGGAATATCCCTCAGCCATGAAATCAATGTCATAAGACCAGTAGCAGCAAAGTGAGTGGATTCAGGTACGATGATTCTAAGTGAAATAAGTCACACAGAAAAAGAAACTTATCATAAGATATCACTTATGAAGATCCTGTAAACATGGCTACACGTGAACTGAGTTAGGAAAGAGAACAGAGTCTCACATTTAGAAAACACTCTTATGCCTGCATAAAGGGGAAGGAGAGGTGGGGTGATGCATAAAACCAGAGTTTGATATAAGCACAGGGACCGTTTCAAAAACCAACTTTGGAATTGACAAGACCGACACCTTCCTCAGTGAAAGAGACTCAAAACCCCATATTTCCCACAGAGGAATATATCTGACTAGTAAGAATCTTAAAACCTATGTATTGATATGTCTCCATAAGGGAATCAAGTGTGTCTAGAGTGGCAAAAACATGGCAGCGAGAATCAGCTCAAACCCACTAAAAAAGGAATTTCAAAAGCAAAACCAAAAAACAGGGAAATTCTTTACAATCCTTCAGGGTGTCTGAGGAAACCTGGAAAGACCCTATCTACAATGACAGCTGGATGTGGCATAAGGCTGGATACTTGGGACTGAGAGGATTGGTGAGATTGGGTGAGCGAATGCAGACCCTTTCAAGCAATAATGCATGGCCCCCATTCCATGGGTCCCAACTCTCCATGTTCAAGGGAATATTAATACAGCTATAACATGTACAGGAAACCTAGAGAATGGACACACTGTGAATACGAAAGGTTTCTAAAACTCAACGAATAGTCCCTCTCCTGGTGCTCCAGTTTGACTTTCCAACTGCCTTACTATCAATCTCCCAACTTGGAGAGACAGGCCCTTTAACCTCCTGGTTTGCACAGGTTCCCAATTTGGCAGAGGATGGAAGGGACGAGAGAGATCCCATGAGAGAGTAGCTGTTAGGCATTTGGACGGGCACATGTCACTCTAATTTCCCGGCAGGAAGAAGAATTAACCAAAGTCTCAGCCACCCACCGGGAACCAGTATAGGACATGATCCAAAATTTTGGACTTGCGTTCAGCTCACAAAAAACGAGTTGAGAAATGGAGCTCAGGGGCACAGCAATTCACAAACTGGCAGAGTGATAAAGGACAACTATCGTCCAAAAATCTGTTGAGGGAAGTCAACGAGGCGGACTTGAAAGCGAGGCAAAATAGCAGGAAACAGATTTCAAGAGGTACCTTGGAATCGCCTGTAAAGCACAGGAAGAGGGGCACAACTTGGACAATGGTGCACTTGGCCAAAAAGGGCGTATGCGTTTTCTCCTGAATATATTCAGGAGAAAACGCATACGCCCTTTTTGGCCAAGCAAGCAAGCGGGCAATGCAAATCTGCACTACAAAGAAGTATCACTTCCCACCGGTCAAAAGGGACATCCACAAAATGTGTAAAAACCAGAAAGGCAAGACAGGCCCTGGAGAACTGGGAGCCTTGTTATGCTGATGGGCGGGATGTAAACTGCCAACTGCCTCACTGGAGGAGTGCATTGTGTTCCCTAAAACAAGTAAACAACAGAGCTACAGAGCCAAGGCCACTTCCAGTCTAGGGAATATACCTTGGGAAAACTGAAAATCAATAAGAAAGAGCCACCTCCAAATTTAGGGCTGCACTGACTACAAGAACCTCAACTTGGGTACACCTTAAATATCCCAGGAAATATAAAAATGGTTCAAAACATTGTGGTACTTACGTACGATGGAATATCCTTCAGCCATGAAATCAATGTCATAAGACCAGTAGCAACAAAGTGAGTGGATTCAGGTACGATGATTCTAAGTGAAATAAGTCACACAGAAAAAGAAACTTATCATAAGATATCACTTATGAAGATCCTGTAAACATGGCTACACGTGAACTGAGTTAGGAAAGAGAACAGAGTCTCACATTTAGAAAACACTCTTATGCCTGCATAAAGGGGAAGGAGAGGTGGGGTGATGCATAAAACCAGAGTTTGATATAAGCACAGGGACCGTTTCAAAAACCAACTTTGGAATTGACAAGACCGACACCTTCCTTAGTGAAAGAGACTCAAAACCCCATATTTCCCACAGAGGAATATATCTGACTAGTAAGAATCTTAAAACCTATGTATTGATATGTCTCCATAAGGGAATCAAGTGTGTCTAGAGTGGCATAAACATGGCAGCGAGAATCAGCTCAAACCCACTATAAAAAGGAATTTCAAAAGCAAAACCAAAAAACAGGGAAATTCTTTACAATTCCTTCAGGGTGTCTGAGGAAACCTGGAAAGACCCTATCTACAATGACAGCTGGATATGGCATAAGGCTGGACACTTGGGACTGAGAGGATTGGTGAGATTGGGTGAGCAAATGCAGACCCTTTCAAGCAATAATGCATGGTCCCCATTCCATGGGTCCTAACTCTCCAGGTTCAAGGGAATATTACTACAGCTATAACATGTACAGGAAACCTAGAGAATGGACACACTGTGAATACGAAAGGTTTCTAAAACTCAACGAATAGTCCCTCTCCTGGTGCTCCAGTTTGACTTTCCAACTGCCTTACTATCAATCTCCCAACTTGGAGAGACAGGCCCTTTAACCTCCTGGTTTGCACAGGTTCCCAATTTGGCAGAGGATGGAAGGGACGAGGGAGAACCCATGAGAGAGTAGCTGTTAGGCATTTGGACGGGCACATGTCACTCTAATTTCCCGGCAGGAAGAAGAATTAACCAAAGTCTCAGCCACCCACCGGGAACCAGTATAGGACATGATCCAAAATTTTGGACTTGTGTTCAGCTCACAAAAAACGAGTTGAGAAATGGAGCTCAGGGGAACAGCAATTCACAAACTGGCAGAGTGATAAAGGACAACTATCGTCCAAAAATCTGTTGAGGGAAGTCAACGAGGCGGACTTGAAAGCGAGGCAAAATAGCAGGAAACAGATTTCAAGAGGTACCTTGGAATCGCCTGTAAAGCACAGGAAGAGGGGCACAACTTGGACAATGGTGCACTTGGCCAAAAAGGGCGTATGCGTTTTCTCCTGAATATATTCAGGAGAAAACGCATACGCCCTTTTTGGCCAAGCAAGCAAGCGGGCAATGCAAATCTGCACTACAAAGAAGTATCACTTCCCACCGGTCAAAAGGGACATCCACAAAATGTGTAAAAACCAGAAAGGCAAGACAGGCCCTGGAGAACTGGGAGCCTTGTTATGCTGATGGGCGGGATGTAAATTGCCAACTGCCTCACTGGAGGAGTGCATTGTGTTCCCTAAAACAAGTAAACAACAGAGCTACAGAGCCAAGGCCACTTCCAGTCTAGGGAATATACCTTGGGAAAACTGAAAATCAATAAGAAAGAGCCACCTCCAAATTTAGGGCTGCACTGACTACAAGAACCTCAACTTGGGTACACCTTAAATATCCCAGGAAATATAAAAATGGTTCAAAACATTGTGGTACTTACGTACGATGGAATATCCCTCAGCCATGAAATCAATGTCATAAGACCAGTAGCAGCAAAGTGAGTGGATTCAGGTACGATGATTCTAAGTGAAATAAGTCACACAGAAAAAGAAACTTATCATAAGATATCACTTATGAAGATCCTGTAAACATGGCTACACGTGAATTGAGTTAGGAAAGGGAACAGAGTCTCACATTTAGAAAACACTCTTATGCCTGCATAAAGGGGAAGGAGAGGTGGGGTGATGCATAAAACCAGAGTTTGATATAAGCACAGGGACCGTTTCAAAAACCAACTTTGGAATTGACAAGACCGACACCTTCCTCAGTGAAAGAGACTCAAAACCCCATATTTCCCACAGAGGAATATATCTGACTAGTAAGAATCTTAAAACCTATGTATTGATATGTCTCCATAAGGGAATCAAGTGTGTCTAGAGTGGCATAAACATGGCAGCGAGAATCAGCTCAAACCCAGTATAAAAAGGAATTTCAAAAGCAAAACCAAAAAACAGGGAAATTCTTTACAATTCCTTCAGGGTGTCTGAGGAAACCTGGAAAGCCCTATCTACAATGACAGCTGGATGTGGCATAAGGCTGGACACTTGGGACTGAGAGGATTGGTGAGATTGGGTGAGCAAATGCAGACCCTTTCAAGCAATAATGCATGGCCCCCATTCCATGGGTCCCAACTCTCCAGGTTCAAGGGAATATTACTACAGCTATAACATGTACAGGAAACCTAGAGAATGGACACACTGTGAATACGAAAGGTTTCTAAAACTCAACGAATAGTCCCTCTCCTGGTGCTCCAGTTTGACTTTCCAACTGCCTTACTATCAATCTCCCAACTTGGAGAGACAGGCCCTTTAACCTCCTGGTTTGCACAGGTTCCCAATTTGGCAGAGGATGGAAGGGACGAGGGAGAACCCATGAGAGAGTAGCTGTTAGGCATTTGGACGGGCACATGTCACTCTAATTTCCCGGCAGGAAGAAGAATTAACCAAAGTCTCAGCCACCCACCGGGAACCAGTATAGGACATGATCCAAAATTTTGGACTTGTGTTCAGCTCACAAAAAACGAGTAGAGAAATGGAGCTCAGGGGCACAGCAATTCACAAACTGGCAGAGTGATAAAGGACAACTATCGTCAAAAATCTGTTGAGGGAAGTCAACGAGGCGGACTTGAAAGCGAGGCAAAATAGCAGGAAACCGATTTCAAGAGGTACCTTGGAATCGCCTGTAAAGCACAGGAAGAGGGGCACAACTTGGACAATGGTGCACTTGGCCAAAAAGGGCGTATGCGTTTTCTCCTGAATATATTCAGGAGAAAACGCATACGTCCTTTTTGGCCAAGCAAGCAAGCGGGCAATGCAAATCTGCACTACAAAGAAGTATCACTTCCCACCGGTCAAAAGGGACATCCACAAAATGTGTAAAAACCAGAAAGGCAAGACAGGCCCTGGAGAACTGGGAGCCTTGTTATGCTGATGGGCGGGATGTAAACTGCCAACTGCCTCACTGGAGGAGTGCATTGTGTTCCCTAAAACAAGTAAACAACAGAGCTACAGAGCCAAGGCCACTTCCAGTCTAGGGAATATACCTTGGGAAAACTGAAAATCAATAAGAAAGAGCCACCTCCAAATTTAGGGCTGCACTGACTACAAGAACCTCAACTTGGGTACACCTTAAATATCCCAGGAAATATAAAAATGGTTCAAAACATTGTGGTACTTACGTACGATGGAATATCCCTCAGCCATGAAATCAATGTCATAAGACCAGTAGCAACAAAGTGAGTGGATTCAGGTACGATGATTCTAAGTGAAATATGTCACACAGAAAAAGAAACTTATCATAAGATATCACTTATGAAGATCCTGTAAACATGGCTACACGTGAACTGAGTTAGGAAAGAGAACAGAGTCTCACATTTAGAAAACACTCTTATGCCTGCATAAAGGGGAAGGAGAGGTGGGGTGATGCATAAAACCAGAGTTTGATATAAGCACAGGGACCGTTTCAAAAACCAACTTTGGAATTGACAAGACCGACACCTTCCTTAGTGAAAGAGACTCAAAACCCCATATTTCCCACAGAGGAATATATCTGACTAGTAAGAATCTTAAAACCTATGTATTGATATGTCTCCATAAGGGAATCAAGTGTGTCTAGAGTGGCATAAACATGGCAGCGAGAATCAGCTCAAACCCACTATAAAAAGGAATTTCAAAAGCAAAACCAAAAAACAGGGAAATTCTTTACAATTCCTTCAGGGTGTCTGAGGAAACCTGGAAAGACCCTATCTACAATGACAGCTGGATGTGGCATAAGGCTGGACACTTGGGACTGAGAGGATTGGTGAGATTGGGTGAGCGAATGCAGACCCTTTCAAGCAATAATGCATGGCCCCCATTCCATGGGTCCCAACTCTCCATGTTCAAGGGAATATTACTACAGCTATAACATGTACAGGAAACCTAGAGAATGGACACACTGTGAATACGAAAGGTTTCTAAAACTCAACGAATAGTCCCTCTCCTGATGCTCCAGTTTGACTTTCCAACTGCCTTACTATCAATCTCCCAACTTGGAGAGACAGGCCCTTTAACCTCCTGGTTTGCACAGGTTCCCAATTTGGCAGAGGATGGAAGGGACGAGGGAGAACCCATGAGAGAGTAGCTGTTAGGCATTTGGACGGGCACATGTCACTCTAATTTCCCGGCAGGAAGAAGAATTAACCAAAGTCTCAGCCACCCACCGGGAACCAGTATAGGACATGATCCAAAATTTTGGACTTGCGTTCAGCTCCCAAAAAACGAGTTGAGAAATGGAGCTCAGGGGCACAGCAATTCACAAACTGGCAGAGTGATAAAGGACAACTATCGTCCAAAAATCTGTTGAGGGAAGTCAACGAGGCGGACTTGAAAGCGAGGCAAAATAGCAGGAAACAGATTTCAAGAGGTACCTTGGAATCGCCTGTAAAGCACAGGAAGAGGGGCACAACTTGGACAATGGTGCACTTGGCCAAAAAGGGCGTATGCGTTTTCTCCTGAATATATTCAGGAGAAAACGCATACGCCCTTTTTGGCCAAGCAAGCAAGTGGGCAATGCAAATCTGCACTACAAAGGAGTATCACTTCCCACCGGTCAAAAGGGACATCCACAAAATGTGTAAAAACGAGAAAGGCAAGACAGGCCCTGGAGAACTGGGAGCCTTGTTATGCTGATGGGCGGGATGTAAATTGCCAACTGCCTCACTGGAGGAGTGCATTGTGTTCCCTAAAACAAGTAAACAACAGAGCTACAGAGCCAAGGCCACTTCCAGTCTAGGGAATATACCTTGGGAAAACTGAAAATCAATAAGAAAGAGCCACCTCCAAATTTAGGGCTGCACTGACTACAAGAACCTCAACTTGGGTACACCTTAAATATCCCAGGAAATATAAAAATGGTTCAAAACATTGTGGTACTTACGTACGATGGAATATCCCTCAGCCATGAAATCAATGTCATAAGACCAGTAGCAACAAAGTGAGTGGATTCAGGTACGATGATTCTAAGTGAAATAAGTCACACAGAAAAAGAAACTTATCATAAGATATCACTTATGAAGATCCTGTAAACATGGCTACACGTGAACTGAGTTAGGAAAGAGAACAGAGTCTCACATTTAGAAAACACTCTTATGCCTGCATAAAGGGGAAGGAGAGGTGGGGTGATGCATAAAACCAGAGTTTGATATAAGCACAGGGACCGTTTCAAAAACCAACTTTGGAATAGACAAGACCTACACCTTCCTCAGTGAAAGAGACTCAAAACCCCATATTTCCCACAGAGGAATATATCTGACTAGTAAGAATCTTAAAACCTATGTATTGATATGTCTCCATAAGGGAATCAAGTGTGTCTAGAGTGGCATAAACATGGCAGCGAGAATCAGCTCAAACCCACTATAAAAAGGAATTTCAAAAGCAAAACCAAAAAACAGGGAAATTCTTTACAATTCCTTCAGGGTGTCTGAGGAAACCTGGAAAGACCCTATCTACAATGACAGCTGGATGTGGCATAAGGCTGGACACTTGAGACTGAGAGGATTGGTGAGATTGGGTGAGCAAATGCAGACCCTTTCAAGCAATAATGCATGGCCCCCATTCCATGGGTCCCAACTCTCCAGGTTCAAGGGAATATTACTACAGCTATAACATGTACAGAAAACCTAGAGAATGGACACACTGTGAATACGAAAGGTTTCTAAAACTCAACGAATAGTCCCTCTCCTGGTGCTCCAGTTTGACTTTCCAACTGCCTTACTATCAATCTCCCAACTTGGAGAGACAGGCCCTTTAACCTCCTGGTTTGCACAGGTTCCCAATTTGGCAGAGGATGGAAGGGACGAGGGAGAACCCATGAGAGAGTAGCTGTTAGGCATTTGGACGGGCACATGTCACTCTAATTTCCCGGCAGGAAGAAGAATTAACCAAAGTCTCAGCCACCCACCGGGAACCAGTATAGGACATGATCCAAAATTTTGGACTTGCGTTCAGCTCACAAAAAACGAGTTGAGAAATGGAGCTCAGGGGCACAGCAATTCACAAACTGGCAGAGTGATAAAGGACAACTATCGTCCAAAAATCTGTTGAGGGAAGTCAACGAGGCGGACTTGAAAGTGAGGCAAAATAGCAGGAAACAGATTTCAAGAGGTACGTTGGAATCGCCTGTAAAGCACAGGAAGAGGGGCACAACTTGGACAATGGTGCACTTGGCCAAAAAGGGCGTATGCGTTTTCTCCTGAATATATTCAGGAGAAAACGCATACGCCCTTTTTGGCCAAGCAAGCAAGCGGGCAATGCAAATCTGCACTACAAAGAAGTATCACTTCCCACCGGTCAAAAGGGACATCCACAAAATGTGTAAAAACCAGAAAGGCAAGACAGGCCCTGGAGAACTGGGAGCCTTGTTATGCTGATGGGCGGGATGTAAACTGCCAACTGCCTCACTGGAGGAGTGCATTGTGTTCCCTAAAACAAGTAAACAACAGAGCTACAGAGCCAAGGCCACTTCCAGTCTAGGGAATATACCTTGGGAAAACTGAAAATCAATAAGAAAGAGCCACCTCCAAATTTAGGGCTGCACTGACTACAAGAACCTCAACTTGGGTACACCTTAAATATCCCAGGAAATATAAAAATGGTTCAAAACATTGTGGTACTTACGTATGATGGAATATCCCTCAGCGATGAAATCAATGTCATAAGACCAGTAGCAGCAAAGTGAGTGGATTCAGGTATGATGATTCTAAGTGAAATAAGTCACACAGAAAAAGAAACTTATCATAAGATATCACTTATGAAGATCCTGTAAACATGGCTACACGTGAACTGAGTTAGGAAAGAGAACAGAGTCTCACATTTAGAAAACATTCTTATGCCTGCATAAAGGGGAAGGAGAGGTGGGGTGATGCATAAAACCAGAGTTTGATATAAGCACAGGGACCGTTCCAAAAACCAACTTTGGAATAGACAAGACCTACACCTTCCTCAGTGAAAGAGACTCAAAACCCCATATTTCCCACAGAGGAATATATCTGACTAGTAAGAATCTTAAAACCTATGTATTGATATGTCTCCATAAGGGAATCAAGTGTGTCTAGAGTGGCATAAACATGGCAGCGAGAATCAGCTCAAACCCACTATAAAAAGGAATTTCAAAAGGAAAACCAAAAAAACAGGGAAATTCTTTACAATTCCTTCAGGGTGTCTGAGGAAACCTGGAAAGACCCTATCTACAATGACAGCTGGATGTGGCATAAGGCTGGACACTTGGGACTGAGAGGATTGGTGAGATTGGGTGAGCAAATGCAGACCCTTTCAAGCAATAATGCATGGCCCCCATTCCATGGGTCCCAACTCTCCAGGTTCAAGGGAATATTACTACAGCTATAACATGTACAGGAAACCTAGAGAATGGACACACTGTGAATACGAAAGGTTTCTAAAACTCAACGAATAGTCCCTCTCCTGGTGCTCCAGTTTGACTTTCCAACTGCCTTACTATCAATCTCCCAACTTGGAGAGACAGGCCCTTTAACCTCCTGGTTTGCACAGGTTCCCAATTTGGCAGAGGATGGAAGGGACGAGGGAGAACCCATGAGAGAGTAGCTGTTAGGCATTTGGACGGGCACATGTCACTCTAATTTCCCGGCAGGAAGAAGAATTAACCAAAGTCTCAGCCACCCACCGGGAACCAGTATAGGACATGATCCAAAATTTTGGACTTGTGTTCAGCTCACAAAAAACGAGTTGAGAAATGGAGCTCAGGGGCACAGCAATTCACAAACTGGCAGAGTGATAAAGGACAACTATCGTCCAAAAATCTGTTGAGGGAAGTCAACGAGGCGGACTTGAAAGCGAGGCAAAATAACAGGAAACAGATTTCAAGAGGTACCTTGGAATCGCCTGTAAAGCACAGGAAGAGGGGCACAACTTGGACAATGGTGCACTTGGCCAAAAAGGGCGTATGCGTTTTCTCCTGAATATATTCAGGAGAAAACGCATACGCCCTTTTTGGCCAAGCAAGCAAGCGGGCAATGCAAATCTGCACTACAAAGAAGTATCACTTCCCACCGGTCAAAAGGGACATCCACAAAATGTGTAAAAACCAGAAAGGCAAGACAGGCCCTGGAGAACTGGGAGCCTTGTTATGCTGATGGGCGGGATGTAAATTGCCAACTGCCTCACTGGAGGAGTGCATTGTGTTCCCTAAAACAAGTAAACAACAGAGCTACAGAGCCAAGGCCACTTCCAGTCTAGGGAATATACCTTGGGAAAACTGAAAATCAATAAGAAAGAGCCACCTCCAAATTTAGGGCTGCACTGACTACAAGAACCTCAACTTGGGTACACCTTAAATATCCCAGGAAATATAAAAATGGTTCAAAACATTGTGGTACTTACGTACGATGGAATATCCCTCAGCCATGAAATCAATGTAATAAGACCAGTAGCAGCAAAGTGAGTGGATTCAGGTACGATGATTCTAAGTGAAATAAGTCACACAGAAAAAGAAACTTATCATAAGATATCACTTATGAAGATCCTGTAAACATGGCTACACGTGAACTGAGTTAGGAAAGAGAACAGAGTCTCACATTTAGAAAACATTCTTATGCCTGCATAAAGGGGAAGGAGAGGTGGGGTGATGCATAAAACCAGAGTTTGATATAAGCACAGGGACCGTTCCAAAAACCAACTTTGGAATAGACAAGACCTACACCTTCCTCAGTGAAAGAGACTCAAAACCCCATATTTCCCACAGAGGAATATATCTGACTAGTAAGAATCTTAAAACCTATGTATTGATATGTCTCCATAAGGGAATCAAGTGTGTCTAGAGTGGCATAAACATGGCAGCGAGAATCAGCTCAAACCCACTATAAAAAGGAATTTCAAAAGCAAAACCAAAAAACAGGGAAATTCTTTACAATTCCTTCAGGGTGTCTGAGGAAACCTGGAAAGACCCTATCTACAATGACAGCTGGATGTGGCATAAGGCTGGACACTTGGGACTGAGAGGATTGGTGAGATTGGGTGAGCAAATGCAGACCCTTTCAAGCAATAATGCATGGCCCCCATTCCATGGGTCCCAACTCTCCAGGTTCAAGGGAATATTACTACAGCTATAACATGTACAGGAAACCTAGAGAATGGACACACTGTGAATACGAAAGGTTTCTAAAACTCAACGAATAGTCCCTCTCCTGGTGCTCCAGTTTGACTTTCCAACTGCCTTACTATCAATCTCCCAACTTGGAGAGACAGGCCCTTTAACCTCCTGGTTTGCACAGGTTCCCAATTTGGCAGAGGATGGAAGGGACGAGGGAGAACCCATGAGAGAGTAGCTGTTAGGCATTTGGACGGGCACATGTCACTCTAATTTCCCGGCAGGAAGAAGAATTAACCAAAGTCTCAGCCACCCACCGGGAACCAGTATAGGACATGATCCAAAATTTTGGACTTGCGTTCAGCTCACAAAAAACGAGTTGAGAAATGGAGCTCAGGGGCACAGCAATTCACAAACTGGCAGAGTGATAAAGGACAACTATCGTCCAAAAATCTGTTGAGGGAAGTCAACGAGGCGGACTTGAAAGTGAGGCAAAATAGCAGGAAACAGATTTCAAGAGGTACGTTGGAATCGCCTGTAAAGCACAGGAAGAGGGGCACAACTTGGACAATGGTGCACTTGGCCAAAAAGGGCGTATGCGTTTTCTCCTGAATATATTCAGGAGAAAACACATACGCCCTTTTTGGCCAAGCAAGCAAGCGGGCAATGCAAATCTGCACTACAAAGAAGTATCACTTCCCACCGGTCAAAAGGGACATCCACAAAATGTGTAAAAACCAGAAAGGCAAGACAGGCCCTGGAGAACTGGGAGCCTTGTTATGCTGATGGGCGGGATGTAAATTGCCAACTGCCTCACTGGAGGAGTGCATTGTGTTCCCTAAAACAAGTAAACAACAGAGCTACAGAGCCAAGGCCACTTCCAGTCTAGGGAATATACCTTGGGAAAACTGAAAATCAATAAGAAAGAGCCACCTCCAAATTTAGGGCTGCACTGACTACAAGAACCTCAACTTGGGTACACCTTAAATATCCCAGGAAATATAAAAATGGTTCAAAACATTGTGGTACTTACGTACGATGGAATATCCCTCAGCCATGAAATCAATGTCATAAGACCAGTAGCAGCAAAGTGAGTGGATTCAGGTACGATGATTCTAAGTGAAATAAGTCACACAGAAAAAGAAACTTATCATAAGATATCACTTATGAAGATCCTGTAAACATGGCTACACGTGAATTGAGTTAGGAAAGGGAACAGAGTCTCACATTTAGAAAACACTCTTATGCCTGCATAAAGGGGAAGGAGAGGTGGGGTGATGCATAAAACCAGAGTTTGATATAAGCACAGGGACCGTTTCAAAAACCAACTTTGGAATTTACAAGACCGACACCTTCCTCAGTGAAAGAGACTCAAAACCCCATATTTCCCACAGAGGAATATATCTGACTAGTAAGAATCTTAAAACCTATGTATTGATATGTCTCCATAAGGGAATCAAGTGTGTCTAGAGTGGCATAAACATGGCAGCGAGAATCAGCTCAAACCCAGTATAAAAAGGAATTTCAAAAGCAAAACCAAAAAACAGGGAAATTCTTTACAATTCCTTCAGGGTGTCTGAGGAAACCTGGAAAGACCCTATCTACAATTACAGCTGGATGTGGCATAAGGCTGGACACTTGGGACTGAGAGGATTGGAGAGATTGGGTGAGCAAATGCAGACCCTTTCAAGCAATAATGCATGGCCCCCATTCCATGGGTCCCAACTCTCCAGGTTCAAGGGAATATTACTACAGCTATAACATGTACAGGAAACCTAGAGAATGGACACACTGTGAATACGAAAGGTTTCTAAAACTCAACGAATAGTCCCTCTCCTGGTGCTCCAGTTTGACTTTCCAACTGCCTTACTATCAATCTCCCAACTTGGAGAGACAGGCCCTTTAACCTCCTGGTTTGCACAGGTTCCCAATTTGGCAGAGGATGGAAGGGACGAGGGAGAACCCATGAGAGAGTAGCTGTTAGGCATTTGGACGGGCACATGTCACTCTAATTTCCCGGCAGGAAGAAGAATTAACCAAAGTCTCAGCCACCCACCGGGAACCAGTATAGGACATGATCCAAAATTTTGGACTTGCGTTCAGCTCCCAAAAAACGAGTTGAGAAATGGAGCTCAGGGGCACAGCAATTCACAAACTGGCAGAGTGATAAAGGACAACTATCGTCCAAAAATCTGTTGAGGGAAGTCAACGAGGCGGACTTGAAAGTGAGGCAAAATAGCAGGAAACAGATTTCAAGAGGTACGTTGGAATCGCCTGTAAAGCACAGGAAGAGGGGCAAAACTTGGACAATGGTGCACTTGGCCAAAAAGGGCGTATGCGTTTTCTCCTGAATATATTCAGGAGAAAACGCATACGCCCTTTTTGGCCAAGCAAGCAAGCGGGCAATGCAAATCTGCACTACAAAGAAGTATCATTTCCCACCGGTCAAAAGGGACATCCACAAAATGTGTAAAAACCAGAAAGGCAAGACAGGCCCTGAGGAACTGGGAGCCTTGTTATGCTGATGGGTGGGATGTAAATTGCCAACTGCCTCACTGGAGGAGTGCATTGTGTTCCCTGAAACAAGTAAACAACAGAGCTACAGAGCCAAGGCCACTTCCAGTCTAGGGAATATACCTTGGGAAAACTGAAAATCAATAAGAAAGAGCCACCTCCAAATTTAGGGCTGCACTGACTACAAGAACCTCAACTTGGGTACACCTTAAATATCCCAGGAAATATAAAAATGGTTCAAAACATTGTGGTACTTACGTACGATGGAATATCCCTCAGCCATGAAATCAATGTCATAAGACCAGTAGCAACAAAGTGAGTGGATTCAGGTACGATGATTCTAAGTGAAATAAGTCACACAGAAAAAGAAACTTATCATAAGATATCACTTATGAAGATCCTGTAAACATGGCTACACGTGAACTGAGTTAGGAAAGAGAACAGAGTCTCACATTTAGAAAACACTCTTATGCCTGCATAAAGGGGAAGGAGAGGTGGGGTGATGCATAAAACCAGAGTTTGATATAAGCACAGGGACCGTTTCAAAAACCAACTTTGGAATTGACAAGACCGACACCTTCCTTAGTGAAAGAGACTCAAAACCCCATATTTCCCACAGAGGAATATATCTGACTAGTAAGAATCTTAAAACCTATGTATTGATATGTCTCCATAAGGGAATCAAGTGTGTCTAGAGTGGCATAAACATGGCAGCGAGAATCAGCTCAAACCCACTATAAAAAGGAATTTCAAAAGCAAAACCAAAAAACAGGGAAATTCTTTACAATTCCTTCAGGGTGTCTGAGGAAACCTGGAAAGACCCTATCTACAATGACAGCTGGATGTGGCATAAGGCTGGACACTTGGGACTGAGAGGATTGGTGAGATTGGGTTAGCAAATGCAGACCCTTTCAAGCAATAATGCATGGCCCCCATTCCATGGGTCCCAACTCTCCATGTTCAAGGGAATATTACTACAGCTATAACATGTACAGGAAACCTAGAGAATGGACACACTGTGAATACGAAAGGTTTCTAAAACTCAACGAATAGTCCCGCTCCTGATGCTCCAGTTTGACTTTCCAACTGCCTTACTATCAATCTCCCAACTTGGAGAGACAGGCTCTTTAACCTCCTGGTTTGCACAGGTTCCCAATTTGGCAGAGGATGGAAGGGACGAGGGAGAACCCATGAGAGAGTAGCTGTTAGGCATTTGGACGGGCACATGTCACTCTAATTTCCCGGCAGGAAGAAGAATTAACCAAAGTCTCAGCCACCCACCGGGAATCAGTATAGGACATGATCCAAAATTTTGGACTTGCGTTCAGCTCACAAAAAACGAGTTGAGAAATGGAGCTCAGGGGCACAGCAATTCACAAACTGGCAGAGTGATAAAGGACAACTATCGTCCAAAAATCTGTTGAGGGAAGTCAACGAGGCGGACTTGAAAGCGAGGCAAAATAGCAGGAAACAGATTTCAAGAGGTACCTTGGAATCGCCTGTAAAGCACAGGAAGAGGGGCACAACTTGGACAATGGTGCACTTGGCCAAAAAGGACGTATGCGTTTTCTCCTGAATATATTCAGGAGAAAACGCATACGCCCTTTTTGGCCAAGCAAGCAAGCGGGCAATGCAAATCTGCACTACAAAGAAGTATCACTTCCCACCGGTCAAAAGGGACATCCACAAAATGTGTAAAAACCAGAAAGGCAAGACAGGCCCTGGAGAACTGGGAGCCTTGTTATGCTGATGGGCGGGATGTAAATTGCCAACTGCCTCACTGGAGGAGTGCATTGTGTTCCCTAAAACAAGTAAACAACAGAGCTACAGAGCCAAGGCCACTTCCAGTCTAGGGAATATACCTAGGGAAAACTGAAAATCAATAAGAAAGAGCCACCTCCAAATTTAGGGCTGCACTGACTACAAGAACCTCAACTTGGGTACACCTAAAATATCCCAGGAAATTTAAAAATGGTTCAAAACATTGTGGTACTTACGTACGATGGAATATCCCTCAGCCATGAAATCAATGTCATAAGACCAGTAGCAGCAAAGTGAGTGGATTCAGGTACGATGATTCTAAGTGAAATAAGTCACACAGAAAAAGAAACTTATCATAAGATATCACTTATGAAGATCCTGTAAACATGGCTACACGTGAACTGAGTTAGGAAAGAGAACAGAGTCTCACATTTAGAAAACACTCTTATGCCTGCATAAAGGGGAAGGAGAGGTGGGGTGATGCATAAAACCAGAGTTTGATATAAGCACAGGGACCGTTTCAAAAACCAACTTTGGAATTGACAAGACCGACACCTTCCTTAGTGAAAGAGACTCAAAACCCCATATTTCCCACAGAGGAATATATCTGACTAGTAAGAATCTTAAAACCTATGTATTGATGTGTCTCCATAAGGGAATCAAGTGTGTCTAGAGTGGCATAAACATGGCAGCGAGAATCAGCTCAAACCCACTATAAAAAGGAATTTCAAAAGCAAAACCAAAAATCAGGGAAATTCTTTACAATTCCTTCAGGGTGTCTGAGGAAACCTGGAAAGACCCTATCTACAATGACAGCTGGATGTGGCATAAGGCTGGACACTTGGGACTGAGAGGATTGGAGAGATTGGGTGAGCGAATGCAGACCCTTTCAAGCAATAATGCATGGCCCCCATTCCATGGGTCCCAACTCTCCAGGTTCAAGGGAATATTACTACAGCTATAACATGTACAGGAAACCTAGAGAATGGACACACTGTGAATACGAAAGGTTTCTAAAACTCAACGAATAGTCCCTCTCCTGGTGCTCCAGTTTGACTTTCCAACTGCCTTACTATCAATCTCCCAACTTGGAGAGACAGGCCCTTTAACCTCCTGGTTTGCACAGGTTCCCAATTTGGCAGAGGATGGAAGGGACGAGGGAGAACCCATGAGAGAGTAGCTGTTAGGCATTTGGACGGGCACATGTCACTCTAATTTCCCGGCAGAAAGAAGAATTAACCAAAGTCTCAGCCACCCACCGGGAACCAGTATAGGACATGATCCAAAATTTTGGACTTGCGTTCAGCTCACAAAAAACGAGTTGAGAAATGGAGCTCAGGGGCACAGCAATTCACAAAGTGGCAGAGTGATAAAGGACAACTATCGTCCAAAAATCTGTTGAGGGAAGTCAACGAGGCGGACTTGAAAGCGAGGCAAAATAGCAGGAAACAGATTTCAAGAGGTACGTTGGAATCGCCTGTAAAGCACAGGAAGAGGGGCACAACTTGGACAATGGTGCACTTGGCCAAAAAGGGCGTATGCGTTTTCTCCTGAATATATTCAGGAGAAAACGCATACGCCCTTTTTGGCCAAGCAAGCAAGCGGGCAATGCAAATCTGCACTACAAAGAAGTATCACTTCCCACCGGTCAAAAGGGACATCCACAAAATGTGTAAAAACCAGAAAGGCAAGACAGGCCCTGGAGAACTGGGAGCCTTGTTATGCTGATGGGCGGAATGTAAATTGCCAACTGCCTCACTGGAGGAGTGCATTGTGTTCCCTAAAACAAGTAAACAACAGAGCTACAGAGCCAAGGCCACTTCCAGTCTAGGGAATATACCTGGGGAAAACTGAAAATCAATAAGAAAGAGCCACCTCCAAATTTAGGGCTGCACTGACTACAAGAACCTCAACTTGGGTACACCTTAAATATCCCAGGAAATATAAAAATGGTTCAAAACATTGTGGTACTTACGTACGATGGAATATCCCTCAGCCATGAAATCAATGTCATAAGACCAGTAGCAGCAAAGTGAGTGGATTCAGGTACGATGATTCTAAGTGAAATAAGTCACACAGAAAAAGAAACTTATCATAAGATATCACTTATGAAGATCCTGTAAACATGGCTACACGTGAACTGAGTTAGGAAAGAGAACAGAGTCTCACATTTAGAAAACACTCTTATGCCTGCATAAAGGGGAAGGAGAGGTGGGGTGATGCATAAAACCAGAGTTTGATATAAGCACAGGGACCGTTTCAAAAACCAACTTTGGAATAGACAAGACCTACACCTTCCTCAGTGAAAGAGACTCAAAACCTCATATTTCCCACAGAGGAATATATCTGACTAGTAAGAATCTTAAAACCTATGTATTGATGTGTCTCCATAAGGGAATCAAGTGTGTCTAGAGTGGCATAAACATGGCAGCGAGAATCAGCTCAAACCCACTATAAAAAGGAATTTCAAAAGCAAAACCAAAAAACAGGGAAATTCTTTACAATTCCTTCAGGGTGTCTGAGGAAACCTGGAAAGACCCTATCTACAATGACAGCTGGATGTGGCATAAGGCTGGACACTTGGGACTGAGAGGATTGGTGAGATTGGGTGAGCAAATGCAGACCCTTTCAAGCAATAATGCATGGCCCCCATTCCATGGGTCCCAACTCTCCAGGTTCAAGGGAATATTACTACAGCTATAACATGTACAGGAAACCTAGAGAATGGACACACTGTGAATACGAAAGGTTTCTAAAACTCAACGAATAGTCCCTCTCCTGGTGCTCCAGTTTGACTTTCCAACTGCCTTACTATCAATCTCCCAACTTGGAGAGACAGGCCCTTTAACCTCCTGGTTTGCACAGGTTCCCAATTTGGCAGAGGATGGAAGGGACGAGGGAGAACCCATGAGAGAGTAGCTGTTAGGCATTTGGACGGGCACATGTCACTCTAATTTCCCGGCAGGAAGAAGAATTAACCAAAGTCTCAGCCACCCACCGGGAACCAGTATAGGACATGATCCAAAATTTTGGACTTGTGTTCAGCTCACAAAAAACGAGTTGAGAAATGGAGCTCAGGGGCACAGCAATTCACAAACTGGCAGAGTGATAAAGGACAACTATCGTCCAAAAATCTGTTGAGGGAAGTCAACGAGGCGGACTTGAAAGTGAGGCAAAATAGCAGGAAACAGATTTCAAGAGGTACGTTGGAATCGCCTGTAAAGCACAGGAAGAGGGGCACAACTTGGACAATGGTGCACTTGGCCAAAAAGGGCGTATGCGTTTTCTCCTGAATATATTCAGGAGAAAACGCATACGCCCTTTTTGGCCAAGCAAGCAAGCGGGCAATGCAAATCTGCACTACAAAGAAGTATCACTTCCCACCGGTCAAAAGGGACATCCACAAAATGTGTAAAAACCAGAAAGGCAAGACAGGCCCTGAGGAACTGGGAGCCTTGTTATGCTGATGGGTGGGATGTAAATTGCCAACTGCCTCACTGGAGGAGTGCATTGTGTTCCCTAAAACAAGTAAACAACAGAGCTACAGAGCCAAGGCCACTTCCAGTCTAGGGAATATACCTTGGGAAAACTGAAAATCAATAAGAAAGAGCCACCTCCAAATTTAGGGCTGCACTGACTACAAGAACCTCAACTTGGGTACACCTTAAATATCCCAGGAAATATAAAAATGGTTCAAAACATTGTGGTACTTACGTACGATGGAATATCCCTCAGCCATGAAATCAATGTCATAAGACCAGTAGCAGCAAAGTGAGTGGATTCAGGTACGATGATTCTAAGTGAAATAAGTCACACAGAAAAAGAAACTTATCATAAGATATCACTTATGAAGATCCTGTAAACATGGCTACACGTGAACTGAGTTAGGAAAGAGAACAGAGTCTCACATTTAGAAAACACTCTTATGCCTGCATAAAGGGGAAGGAGAGGTGGGGTGATGCATAAAACCAGAGTTTGATATAAGCACAGGGACCGTTTCAAAAACCAACTTTGGAATTGACAAGACCGACACCTTCCTTAGTGAAAGAGACTCAAAACCCCATATTTCCCACAGAGGAATATATCTGACTAGTAAGAATCTTAAAACCTATGTATTGATGTGTCTCCATAAGGGAATCAAGTGTGTCTAGAGTGGCATAAACATGGCAGCGAGAATCAGCTCAAACCCACTATAAAAAGGAATTTCAAAAGCAAAACCAAAAAACAGGGAAATTCTTTACAATTCCTTCAGGGTGTCTGAGGAAACCTGGAAAGACCCTATCTACAATGACAGCTGGATGTGGCATAAGGCTGGACACTTGGGACTGAGAGGATTGGAGAGATTGGGTGAGCGAATGCAGACCCTTTCAAGCAATAATGCATGGCCCCCATTCCATGGGTCCCAACTCTCCAGGTTCAAGGGAATATTACTACAGCTATAACATGTACAGGAAACCTAGAGAATGGACACACTGTGAATACGAAAGGTTTCTAAAACTCAACGAATAGTCCCTCTCCTGGTGCTCCAGTTTGACTTTCCAACTGCCTTACTATCAATCTCCCAACTTGGAGAGACAGGCCCTTTAACCTCCTGGTTTGCACAGGTTCCCAATTTGGCAGAGGATGGAAGGGACGAGGGAGAACCCATGAGAGAGTAGCTGTTAGGCATTTGGACGGGCACATGTCACTCTAATTTCCCGGCAGAAAGAAGAATTAACCAAAGTCTCAGCCACCCACCGGGAACCAGTATAGGACATGATCCAAAATTTTGGACTTGCTTTCAGCTCACAAAAAACGAGTTGAGAAATGGAGCTCAGGGGCACAGCAATTCACAAACTGGCAGAGTGATAAAGGACAACTATCGTCCAAAAATCTGTTGAGGGAAGTCAACGAGGCGGACTTGAAAGCGAGGCAAAATAGCAGGAAACAGATTTCAAGAGGTACGTTGGAATCGCCTGTAAAGCACAGGAAGAGGGGCACAACTTGGACAATGGTGCACTTGGCCAAAAAGGGCGTATGCGTTTTCTCCTGAATATATTCAGGAGAAAACGCATACGCCCTTTTTGGCCAAGCAAGCAAGCGGGCAATGCAAATCTGCACTACAAAGAAGTATCACTTCCCACCGGTCAAAAGGGACATCCACAAAATGTGTAAAAACCAGAAAGGCAAGACAGGCCCTGGAGAACTGGGAGCCTTGTTATGCTGATGGGCGGGATGTAAATTGCCAACTGCCTCACTGGAGGAGTGCATTGTGTTCCCTAAAACAAGTAAACAACAGAGCTACAGAGCCAAGGCCACTTCCAGTCTAGGGAATATACCTGGGGAAAACTGAAAATCAATAAGAAAGAGCCACCTCCAAATTTAGGGCTGCACTGACTACAAGAACCTCAACTTGGGTACACCTTAAATATCCCAGGAAATATAAAAATGGTTCAAAACATTGTGGTACTTACGTACGATGGAATATCCCTCAGCCATGAAATCAATGTCATAAGACCAGTAGCAGCAAAGTGAGTGGATTCAGGTACGATGATTCTAAGTGAAATAAGTCACACAGAAAAAGAAACTTATCATAAGATATCACTTATGAAGATCCTGTAAACATGGCTACACGTGAACTGAGTTAGGAAAGAGAACAGAGTCTCATATTTAGAAAACACTCTTATGCCTGCATAAAGGGGAAGGAGAGGTGGGGTGATGCATAAAACCAGAGTTTGATATAAGCACAGGGACCGTTTCAAAAACCAACTTTGGAATAGACAAGACCTACACCTTCCTCAGTGAAAGAGACTCAAAACCTCATATTTCCCACAGAGGAATATATCTGACTAGTAAGAATCTTAAAACCTATGTATTGATGTGTCTCCATAAGGGAATCAAGTGTGTCTAGAGTGGCATAAACATGGCAGCGAGAATCAGCTCAAACCCACTATAAAAAGGAATTTCAAAAGCAAAACCAAAAAACAGGGAAATTCTTTACAATTCCTTCAGGGTGTCTGAGGAAACCTGGAAAGACCCTATCTACAATGACAGCTGGATGTGGCATAAGGCTGGACACTTGGGACTGAGAGGATTGGTGAGATTGGGTGAGCAAATGCAGACCCTTTCAAGCAATAATGCATGGCCCCCATTCCATGGGTCCCAACTCTCCAGGTTCAAGGGAATATTACTACAGCTATAACATGTACAGGAAACCTAGAGAATGGACACACTGTGAATACGAAAGGTTTCTAAAACTCAACGAATAGTCCCTCTCCTGGTGCTCCAGTTTGACTTTCCAACTGCCTTACTATCAATCTCCCAACTTGGAGAGACAGGCCCTTTAACCTCCTGGTTTGCACAGGTTCCCAATTTGGCAGAGGATGGAAGGGACGAGGGAGAACCCATGAGAGAGTAGCTGTTAGGCATTTGGACGGGCACATGTCACTCTAATTTCCCGGCAGGAAGAAGAATTAACCAAAGTCTCAGCCACCCACCGGGAACCAGTATAGGACATGATCCAAAATTTTGGACTTGCGTTCAGCTCACAAAAAACGAGTTGAGAAATGGAGCTCAGGGGCACAGCAATTCACAAACTGGCAGAGTGATAAAGGACAACTATCGTCCAAAAATCTGTTGAGGGAAGTCAACGAGGCGGACTTGAAAGCGAGGCAAAATAGCAGGAAACAGATTTCAAGAGGTACCTTGGAATCGCCTGTAAAGCACAGGAAGAGGGGCACAACTTGGACAATGGTGCACTTGGCCAAAAAGGGCGTATGCGTTTTCTCCTGAATATATTCAGGAGAAAACGCATACGCCCTTTTTGGCCAAGCAAGCAAGCGGGCAATGCAAATCTGCACTACAAAGAAGTATCACTTCCCACCGGTCAAAAGGGACATCCACAAAATGTGTAAAAACCAGAAAGGCAAGACAGGCCCTGGAGAACTGGGAGCCTTGTTATGCTGATGGGCGGGATGTAAACTGCCAACTGCCTCACTGGAGGAGTGCATTGTGTTCCCTAAAACAAGTAAACAACAGAGCTACAGAGCCAAGGCCACTTCCAGTCTAGGGAATATACCTTGGGAAAACTGAAAATCAATAAGAAAGAGCCACCTCCAAATTTAGGGCTGCACTGACTACAAGAACCTCAACTTGGGTACACCTTAAATATCCCAGGAAATATAAAAATGGTTCAAAACATTGTGGTACTTACGTATGATGGAATATCCCTCAGCGATGAAATCAATGTCATAAGACCAGTAGCAGCAAAGTGAGTGGATTCAGGTACGATGATTCTAAGTGAAATAAGTCACACAGAAAAAGAAACTTATCATAAGATATCACTTATGAAGATCCTGTAAACATGGCTACACGTGAACTGAGTTAGGAAAGGGAACAGAGTCTCACATTTAGAAAACACTCTTATGCCTGCATAAAGGGGAAGGAGAGGTGGGGTGATGCATAAAACCAGAGTTTGATATAAGCACAGGGACCGTTTCAAAAACCAACTTTGGAATTGACAAGACCGACACCTTCCTCAGTGAAAGAGACTCAAAACCCCATATTTCCCACAGAGGAATATATCTGACTAGTAAGAATCTTAAAACCTATGTATTGATATGTCTCCATAAGGGAATCAAGTGTGTCTAGAGTGGCATAAACATGGCAGCGAGAATCAGCTCAAACCCAGTATAAAAAGGAATTTCAAAAGCAAAACCAAAAAACAGGGAAATTCTTTACAATTCCTTCAGGGTGTCTGAGGAAACCTGGAAAGACCCTATCTACAATGACAGCTGGATGTGGCATAAGGCTGGACACTTGGGACTGAAAGGATTGGAGAGATTGGGTGAGCAAATGCAGACCCTTTCAAGCAATAATGCATGGCCCCCATTCCATGGGTCCCAACTCTCCAGGTTCAAGGGAATATTACTACAGCTATAACATGTACAGGAAACCTAGAGAATGGACACACTGTGAATACGAAAGGTTTCTAAAACTCAACGAATAGTCCCTCTCCTGGTGCTCCAGTTTGACTTTCCAACTGCCTTACTATCAATCTCCCAACTTGGAGAGACAGGCCCTTTAACCTCCTGGTTTGCACAGGTTCCCAATTTGGCAGAGGATGTAAGGGACGAGGGAGAACCCATGAGAGAGTAGCTGTTAGGCATTTGGACGGGCACATGTCACTCTAATTTCCCGGCAGGAAGAAGAATTAACCAAAGTCTCAGCCACCCACCGGGAACCAGTATAGGACAGGATCCAAAATTTTGGACTTGCGTTCAGCTCACAAAAAACGAGTTGAGAAATGGAGCTCAGGGGCACAGCAATTCACAAACTGGCAGAGTGATAAAGGACAACTATCGTCCAAAAATCTGTTGAGGGAAGTCAACGAGGCGGACTTGAAAGTGAGGCAAAATAGCAGGAAACAGATTTCAAGAGGTACGTTGGAATTGCCTGTAAAGCACAGGAAGAGGGGCACAACTTGGACAATGGTGCACTTGGCCAAAAAGGGCGTATGCGTTTTCTCCTGAATATATTCAGGAGAAAACGCATACGCCCTTTTTGGCCAAGCAAGCAAGCGGGCAATGCAAATCTGCACTACAAAGAAGTATCATTTCCCACCGGTCAAAAGGGACATCCACAAAATGTGTAAAAACCAGAAAGGCAAGACAGGCCCTGGAGAACTTGGAGCCTTGTTATGCTGATGGGCGGGATGTAAACTGCCAACTGCCTCACTGGAGGAGTGCATTGTGTTCCCTAAAACAAGTAAACAACAGAGCTACAGAGCCAAGGCCACTTCCAGTCTAGGGAATATACCTTGGGAAAACTGAAAATCAATAAGAAAGAGCCACCTCCAAATTTAGGGCTGCACTGACTACAAAAACCTCAACTTGGGTACACCTTAAATATCCCAGGAAATATAAAAATGGTTCAAAACATTGTGGTACTTACGTATGATGGAATATCCCTCAGCGATGAAATCAATGTCATAAGACCAGTAGCAGCAAAGTGAGTGGATTCAGGTACGATGATTCTAAGTGAAATAAGTCACACAGAAAAAGAAACTTATCATAAGATATCACTTATGAAGATCCTGTAAACATGGCTACACGTGAACTGAGTTAGGAAAGAGAACAGAGTCTCACATTTAGAAAACACTCTTATGCCTGCATAAAGGGGAAGGAGAGGTGGGGTGATGCATAAAACCAGAGTTTGATATAAGCACAGGGACCGTTCCAAAAACCAACTTTGGAATAGACAAGACCTACACCTTCCTCAGTGAAAGAGACTCAAAACCCCATATTTCCCGCAGAGGAATATATCTGACTAGTAAGAATCTTAAATCCTATGTATTGATATGTCTCCATAAGGGAATCAAGTGTGTCTAGAGTGGCATAAACATGGCAGCGAGAATCAGCTCAAACCCACTATAAAAAGGAATTTCAAAAGGAAAACCAAAAAACAGGGAAATTCTTTACAATTCCTTCAGGGTGTCTGAGGAAACCTGGAAAGACCCTATCTGCAATGACAGCTGGATGTGGCATAAGGCTGGACACTTGGGACTGAGAGGATTGGTGAGATTGGGTGAGCAAATGCAGACCCTTTCAAGCAATAATGCATGGCCCCCATTCCATGGGTCCCAACTCTCCAGGTTCAAGGGAATATTACTACAGCTATAACATGTACAGGAAACCTAGAGAATGGACACACTGTGAATACGAAAGGTTTCTAAAACTCAACGAATAGTCCCTCTCCTGGTGCTCCAGTTTGACTTTCCAACTGCCTTACTATCAATCTCCCAACTTGGAGAGACAGGCCCTTTAACCTCCTGGTTTGCACAGGTTCCCAATTTGGCAGAGGATGGAAGGGACGAGGGAGAACCCATGAGAGAGTAGCTGTTAGGCATTTGGACGGGCACATGTCACTCTAATTTCCCGGCAGGAAGAAGTATTAACCAAAGTCTCAGCCACCCACCGGGAACCAGTATAGGACATGATCCAAAATTTTGGACTTGCGTTCAGCTCACAAAAAACGAGTTGAGAAATGGAGCTCAGGGGCACAGCAATTCACAAACTGGCAGAGTGATAAAGGACAACTATCGTCCAAAAATCTGTTGAGGGAAGTCAACGAGGCGGACTTGAAAGCGAGGCAAAATAGCAGGAAACAGATTTCAAGAGGTACCTTGGAATCGCCTGTAAAGCACAGGAAGAGGGGCACAACTTGGACAATGGTGCACTTGGCCAAAAAGGGCGTATGCGTTTTCTCCTGAATATATTCAGGAGAAAACGCATACGCCCTTTTTGGCCAAGCAAGCAAGCGGGCAATGCAAATCTGCACTACAAAGAAGTATCACTTCCCACCGGTCAAAAGGGACATCCACAAAATGTGTAAAAACCAGAAAGGCAAGACAGGCCCTGGAGAACTGGGAGCCTTGTTATGCTGATGGGCGGGATGTAAATTGCCAACTGCCTCACTGGAGGAGTGCATTGTGTTCCCTAAAACAAGTAAACAACAGAGCTACAGAGCCAAGGCCACTTCCAGTCTAGGGAATATACCTGGGGAAAACTGAAAATCAATAAGAAAGAGCCACCTCCAAATTTAGGGCTGCACTGACTACAAGAACCTCAACTTGGGTACACCTTAAATATCCCAGGAAATATAAAAATGGTTCAAAACATTATGGTACTTACGTACGATGGAATATCCCTCAGCCATGAAATCAATGTCATAAGACCAGTAGCAGCAAAGTGAGTGGATTCAGGTACGATGATTCTAAGTGAAATAAGTCACACAGAAAAAGAAACTTATCATAAGATATCACTTATGAAGATCCTGTAAACATGGCTACACGTGAACTGAGTTAGGAAAGAGAACAGAGTCTCACATTTAGAAAACACTCTTATGCCTGCATAAAGGGGAAGGAGAGGTGGGGTGATGCATAAAACCAGAGTTTGATATAAGCACAGGGACCGTTTCAAAAACCAACTTTGGAATTGACAAGACCGACACCTTCCTCAGTGAAAGAGACTCAAAACCCCATATTTCCCACAGAGGAATATATCTGACTAGTAAGAATCTTAAAACCTATGTATTGATATGTCTCCATAAGGGAATCAAGTGTGTCTAGAGTGGCATAAACATGGCAGCGAGAATCAGCTCAAACCCAGTATAAAAAGGAATTTCAAAAGCAAAACCAAAAAACAGGGAAATTCTTTACAATTCCTTCAGGGTGTCTGAGGAAACCTGGAAAGACCCTATCTACAATGACAGCTGGATGTGGCATAAGGCTGGACACTTGGGACTGAGAGGATTGGAGAGATTGGGTGAGCAAATGCAGACCCTTTCAAGCAATAATGCATGGCCCCCATTCCATGGGTCCCAACTCTCCAGGTTCAAGGGAATATTACTACAGCTATAACATGTACAGGAAACCTAGAGAATGGACACACTGTGAATACGAAAGGTTTCTAAAACTCAACGAATAGTCCCTCTCCTGGTGCTCCAGTTTGACTTTCCAACTGCCTTACTATCAATCTCCCAACTTGGAGAGACAGGCCCTTTAACCTCCTGGTTTGCACAGGTTCCCAATTTGGCAGAGGATGTAAGGGACGAGGGAGAACCCATGAGAGAGTAGCTGTTAGGCATTTGGACGGGCACATGTCACTCTAATTTCCCGGCAGGAAGAAGAATTAACCAAAGTCTCAGCCACCCACCGGGAACCAGTATAGGACAGGATCCAAAATTTTGGACTTGCGTTCAGCTCACAAAAAACGAGTTGAGAAATGGAGCTCAGGGGCACAGCAATTCACAAACTGGCAGAGTGATAAAGGACAACTATCGTCCAAAAATCTGTTGAGGGAAGTCAACGAGGCGGACTTGAAAGTGAGGCAAAATAGCAGGAAACAGATTTCAAGAGGTACGTTGGAATTGCCTGTAAAGCACAGGAAGAGGGGCACAACTTGGACAATGGTGCACTTGGCCAAAAAGGGCGTATGCGTTTTCTCCTGAATATATTCAGGAGAAAACGCATACGCCCTTTTTGGCCAAGCAAGCAAGCGGGCAATGCAAATCTGCACTACAAAGAAGTATCATTTCCCACCGGTCAAAAGGGACATCCACAAAATGTGTAAAAACCAGAAAGGCAAGACAGGCCCTGGAGAACTTGGAGCCTTGTTATGCTGATGGGCGGGATGTAAACTGCCAACTGCCTCACTGGAGGAGTGCATTGTGTTCCCTAAAACAAGTAAACAACAGAGCTACAGAGCCAAGGCCACTTCCAGTCTAGGGAATATACCTTGGGAAAACTGAAAATCAATAAGAAAGAGCCACCTCCAAATTTAGGGCTGCACTGACTACAAAAACCTCAACTTGGGTACACCTTAAATATCCCAGGAAATATAAAAATGGTTCAAAACATTGTGGTACTTACGTATGATGGAATATCCCTCAGCGATGAAATCAATGTCATAAGACCAGTAGCAGCAAAGTGAGTGGATTCAGGTACGATGATTCTAAGTGAAATAAGTCACACAGAAAAAGAAACTTATCATAAGATATCACTTATGAAGATCCTGTAAACATGGCTACACGTGAACTGAGTTAGGAAAGAGAACAGAGTCTCACATTTAGAAAACACTCTTATGCCTGCATAAAGGGGAAGGAGAGGTGGGGTGATGCATAAAACCAGAGTTTGATATAAGCACAGGGACCGTTCCAAAAACCAACTTTGGAATAGACAAGACCTACACCTTCCTCAGTGAAAGAGACTCAAAACCCCATATTTCCCGCAGAGGAATATATCTGACTAGTAAGAATCTTAAATCCTATGTATTGATATGTCTCCATAAGGGAATCAAGTGTGTCTAGAGTGGCATAAACATGGCAGCGAGAATCAGCTCAAACCCACTATAAAAAGGAATTTCAAAAGGAAAACCAAAAAACAGGGAAATTCTTTACAATTCCTTCAGGGTGTCTGAGGAAACCTGGAAAGACCCTATCTGCAATGACAGCTGGATGTGGCATAAGGCTGGACACTTGGGACTGAGAGGATTGGTGAGATTGGGTGAGCAAATGCAGACCCTTTCAAGCAATAATGCATGGCCCCCATTCCATGGGTCCCAACTCTCCAGGTTCAAGGGAATATTACTACAGCTATAACATGTACAGGAAACCTAGAGAATGGACACACTGTGAATACGAAAGGTTTCTAAAACTCAACGAATAGTCCCTCTCCTGGTGCTCCAGTTTGACTTTGCAACTGCCTTACTATCAATCTCCCAACTTGGAGAGACAGGCCCTTTAACCTCCTGGTTTGCACAGGTTCCCAATTTGGCAGAGGATGGAAGGGACGAGGGAGAACCCATGAGAGAGTAGCTGTTAGGCATTTGGACGGGCACATGTCACTCTAATTTCCCGGCAGGAAGAAGTATTAACCAAAGTCTCAGCCACCCACCGGGAACCAGTATAGGACATGATCCAAAATTTTGGACTTGCGTTCAGCTCACAAAAAACGAGTTGAGAAATGGAGCTCAGGGGCACAGCAATTCACAAACTGGCAGAGTGATAAAGGACAACTATCGTCCAAAAATCTGTTGAGGGAAGTCAACGAGGCGGACTTGAAAGCGAGGCAAAATAGCAGGAAACAGATTTCAAGAGGTACCTTGGAATCGCCTGTAAAGCACAGGAAGAGGGGCACAACTTGGACAATGGTGCACTTGGCCAAAAAGGGCGTATGCGTTTTCTCCTGAATATATTCAGGAGAAAACGCATACGCCCTTTTTGGCCAAGCAAGCAAGCGGGCAATGCAAATCTGCACTACAAAGAAGTATCACTTCCCACCGGTCAAAAGGGACATCCACAAAATGTGTAAAAACCAGAAAGGCAAGACAGGCCCTGGAGAACTGGGAGCCTTGTTATGCTGATGGGCGGGATGTAAATTGCCAACTGCCTCACTGGAGGAGTGCATTGTGTTCCCTAAAACAAGTAAACAACAGAGCTACAGAGCCAAGGCCACTTCCAGTCTAGGGAATATACCTGGGGAAAACTGAAAATCAATAAGAAAGAGCCACCTCCAAATTTAGGGCTGCACTGACTACAAGAACCTCAACTTGGGTACACCTTAAATATCCCAGGAAATATAAAAATGGTTCAAAACATTATGGTACTTACGTACGATGGAATATCCCTCAGCCATGAAATCAATGTCATAAGACCAGTAGCAGCAAAGTGAGTGGATTCAGGTACGATGATTCTAAGTGAAATAAGTCACACAGAAAAAGAAACTTATCATAAGATATCACTTATGAAGATCCTGTAAACATGGCTACACGTGAACTGAGTTAGGAAAGAGAACAGAGTCTCACATTTAGAAAACACTCTTATGCCTGCATAAAGGGGAAGGAGAGGTGGGGTGATGCATAAAACCAGAGTTTGATATAAGCACAGGGACCGTTTCAAAAACCAACTTTGGAATAGACAAGACCTACACCTTCCTCAGTGAAAGAGACTCAAAACCCCATATTTCCCACAGAGGAATATATCTGACTAGTAAGAATCTTAAAACCTATGTATTGATATGTCTCCATAAGGGAATCAAGTGTGTCTAGAGTGGCATAAACATGGCAGCGAGAATCAGCTCAAACCCACTATAAAAAGGAATTTCAAAAGCAAAACCAAAAAACAGGGAAATTCTTTACTATTCCTTCAGGGTGTCTGAGGAAACCTGGAAAGACCCTATCTACAATGACAGCTGGATGTGGCATAAGGCTGGACACTTGGGACTGAGAGGATTGGTGAGATTGGGTGAGCAAATGCAGACCCTTTCAAGCAATAATGCATGGCCCCCATTCCATGGGTCCCAACTCTCCAGGTTCAAGGGAATATTACTACAGCTATAACATGTACAGGAAACCTAGAGAATGGACACACTGTGAATACGAAAGGTTTCTAAAACTCAACGAATAGTCCCTCTCCTGGTGCTCCAGTTTGACTTTCCAACTGCCTTACTATCAATCTCCCAACTTGGAGAGACAGGCCCTTTAACCTCCTGGTTTGCACAGGTTCCCAATTTGCCAGAGGATGGAAGGGACGAGGGAGAACCCATGAGAGAGTAGCTGTTAGGCATTTGGACGGGCACATGTCACTCTAATTTCCCGGCAGGAAGAAGAATTAACCAAAGTCTCAGCCACCCACCAGGAACCAGTATAGGACATGATCCAAAATTTTGGACTTGCGTTCAGCTCACAAAAAACGAGTTGAGAAATGGAGCTCAGGGGCACAGCAATTCACAAACTGGCAGAGTGATAAAGGACAACTATCGTCCAAAAATCTGTTGAGGGAAGTCAACGAGGCGGACTTGAAAGTGAGGCAAAATAGCAGGAAACAGATTTCAAGAGGTACGTTGGAATCGCCTGTAAAGCACAGGAAGAGGGGCACAACTTGGACAATGGTGCACTTGGCCAAAAAGGGCGTATGCGTTTTCTCCTGAATATATTCAGGAGAAAACGCATACGCCCTTTTTGGCCAAGCAAGCAAGCGGGCAATGCAAATCTGCACTACACAGTAGTATCACTTCCCACCGGTCAAAAGGGACATCCACAAAATGTGTAAAAACCAGAAAGGCAAGACAGGCCCTGGAGAACTGGGAGCCTTGTTATGCTGATGGGCGGGATGTAAACTGCCAACTGCCTCACTGGAGGAGTGCATTGTGTTCCCTAAAACAAGTAAACAACAGAGCTACAGAGCCAAGGCCACTTCCAGTCTAGGGAATATACCTTGGGAAAACTGAAAATCAATAAGAAAGAGCCACCTCCAAATTTAGGGCTGCACTGACTACAAGAACCTCAACTTGGGTACACCTTAAATATCCCAGGAAATATAAAAATGGTTCAAAACATTGTGGTACTTACGTATGATGGAATATCCCTCAGCGATGAAATCAATGTCATAAGACCAGTAGCAGCAAAGTGAGTGGATTCAGGTATGATGATTCTAAGTGAAATAAGTCACACAGAAAAAGAAACTTATCATAAGATATCACTTATGAAGATCCTGTAAACATGGCTACACGTGAACTGAGTTAGGAAAGAGAACAGAGTCTCACATTTAGAAAACACTCTTATGCCTGCATAAAGGGGAAGGAGAGGTGGGGTGATGCATAAAACCAGAGTTTGATATAAGCACAGGGACCGTTCCAAAAACCAACTTTGGAATAGACAAGACCTACACCTTCCTCAGTGAAAGAGACTCAAAACCCCATATTTCCCGCAGAGGAATATATCTGACTAGTAAGAATCTTAAATCCTATGTATTGATATGTCTCCATAAGGGAATCAAGTGTGTCTAGAGTGGCATAAACATGGCAGCGAGAATCAGCTCAAACCCACTATAAAAAGGAATTTCAAAAGCAAAACCAAAAAACAGGGAAATTCTTTACAATTCCTTCAGGGTGTCTGAGGAAACCTGGAAAGACCCTATCTACAATGACAGCTGGATGTGGCATAAGGCTGGACACTTGGGACTGAGAGGATTGGTGAGATTGGGTGAGCAAATGCAGACCCTTTCAAGCAATAATGCATGGCCCCCATTCCATGGGTCCCAACTCTCCAGGTTCAAGGGAATATTACTACAGCTATAACATGTACAGGAAACCTAGAGAATGGACACACTGTGAATACGAAAGGTTTCTAAAACTCAACGAATAGTCCCTCTCCTGGTGCTCCAGTTTGACTTTCCAACTGCCTTACTATCAATCTCCCAACTTGGAGAGACAGGCCCTTTAACCTCCTGGTTTGCACAGGTTCCCAATTTGGCAGAGGATGGAAGGGACGAGGGAGAACCCATGAGAGAGTAGCTGTTAGGCATTTGGACGGGCACATGTCACTCTAATTTCCCGGCAGGAAGAAGAATTAACCAAAGTCTCAGCCACCCACCGGGAACCAGTATAGGACATGATCCAAAATTTTGGACTTGTGTTCAGCTCACAAAAAACGAGTTGAGAAATGGAGCTCAGGGGCACAGCAATTCACAAACTGGCAGAGTGATAAAGGACAACTATCGTCCAAAAATCTGTTGAGGGAAGTCAACGAGGCGGACTTGAAAGCGAGGCAAAATAGCAGGAAACAGATTTCAAGAGGTACCTTGGAATCGCCTGTAAAGCACAGGAAGAGGGGCACAACTTGGACAATGGTGCACTTGGCCAAAAAGTGCGTATGCGTTTTCTCCTGAATATATTCAGGAGAAAACACATACGCCCTTTTTGGCCAAGCAAGCAAGCGGGCAATGCAAATCTGCACTACAAAGAAGTATCACTTCCCACCGGTCAAAAGGGACATCCACAAAATGTGTAAAAACCAGAAAGGCAAGACAGGCCCTGGAGAACTGGGAGCCTTGTTATGCTGATGGGCGGGATGTAAATTGCCAACTGCCTCACTGGAGGAGTGCATTGTGTTCCCTAAAACAAGTAAACAACAGAGCTACAGAGCCAAGGCCACTTCCAGTCTAGGGAATATACCTTGGGAAAACTGAAAATCAATAAGAAAGAGCCACCTCCAAATTTAGGGCTGCACTGACTACAAGAACCTCAACTTGGGTACACCTTAAATATCCCAGGAAATATAAAAATGGTTCAAAACATTGTGGTACTTACGTACGATGGAATATCCCTCAGCCATGAAATCAATGTCATAAGACCAGTAGCAGCAAAGTGAGTGGATTCAGGTACGATGATTCTAAGTGAAATAAGTCACACAGAAAAAGAAACTTATCATAAGATATCACTTATGAAGATCCTGTAAACATGGCTACACGTGAATTGAGTTAGGAAAGGGAACAGAGTCTCACATTTAGAAAACACTCTTATGCCTGCATAAAGGGGAAGGAGAGGTGGGGTGATGCATAAAACCAGAGTTTGATATAAGCACAGGGACCGTTTCAAAAACCAACTTTGGAATTGACAAGACCGACACCTTCCTCAGTGAAAGAGACTCAAAACCCCATATTTCCCACAGAGGAATATATCTGACTAGTAAGAATCTTAAAACCTATGTATTGATATGTCTCCATAAGGGAATCAAGTGTGTCTAGAGTGGCATAAACATGGCAGCGAGAATCAGCTCAAACCCAGTATAAAAAGGAATTTCAAAAGCAAAACCAAAAAACAGGGAAATTCTTTACAATTCCTTCAGGGTGTCTGAGGAAACCTGGAAAGACCCTATCTACAATGACAGCTGGATGTGGCATAAGGCTGGACACTTGGGACTGAGAGGATTGGAGAGATTGGGTGAGCAAATGCAGACCCTTTCAAGCAATAATGCATGGCCCCCATTCCATGGGTCCCAACTCTCCAGGTTCAAGGGAATATTACTACAGCTATAACATGTACAGGAAACCTAGAGAATGGACACACTGTGAATACGAAAGGTTTCTAAAACTCAACGAATAGTCCCTCTCCTGGTGCTCCAGTTTGACTTTCCAACTGCCTTACTATCAATCTCCCAACTTGGAGAGACAGGCCCTTTAACCTCCTGGTTTGCACAGGTTCCCAATTTGGCAGAGGATGGAAGGGACGAGGGAGAACCCATGAGAGAGTAGCTGTTAGGCATTTGGACGGGCACATGTCACTCTAATTTCCCGGCAGGAAGAAGAATTAACCAAAGTCTCAGCCACCCACCGAGAACCAGTATAGGACAGGATCCAAAATTTTGGACTTGCGTTCAGCTCACAAAAAACGAGTTGAGAAATGGAGCTCAGGGGCACAGCAATTCACAAACTGGCAGAGTGATAAAGGACAACTATCGTCCAAAAATCTGTTGAGGGAAGTCAACGAGGCGGACTTGAAAGCGAGGCAAAATAGCAGGAAACAGATTTCAAGAGGTACCTTGGAATCGCCTGTAAAGCACAGGAAGAGGGGCACAACTTGGACAATGGTGCACTTGGCCAAAAAGGGCGTATGTGTTTTCTCCTGAATATATTCAGGAGAAAACGCATACGCCCTTTTTGGCCAAGCAAGCAAGCGGGCAATGCAAATCTGCACTACAAGGAAGTATCATTTCCCACCGGTCAAAAGGGACATCCACAAAATGTGTAAAAACCAGAAAGGCAAGACAGGCCCTGAGGAACTGGGAGCCTTGTTATGCTGATGGGTGGGATGTAAATTGCCAACTGCCTCACTGGAGGAGTGCATTGTGTTCCCTAAAACAAGTAAACAACAGAGCTACAGAGCCAAGGCCACTTCCAGTCTAGGGAATATACCTTGGGAAAACTGAAAATCAATAAGAAAGAGCCACCTCCAAATTTAGGGCTGCACTGACTACAAGAACCTCAACTTGGGTACACCTTAAATATCCCAGGAAATATAAAAATGGTTCAAAACATTGTGGTACTTACGTACGATGGAATATCCCTCAGCCATGAAATCAATGTCATAAGACCAGTAGCAGCAAAGTGAGTGGATTCAGGTATGATGATTCTAAGTGAAATAAGTCACACAGAAAAAGAAACTTATCATAAGATATCACTTATGAAGATCCTGTAAACATGGCTACACGTGAACTGAGTTAGGAAAGAGAACAGAGTCTCACATTTAGAAAACACTCTTATGCCTGCATAAAGGGGAAGGAGAGGTGGGGTGATGCATAAAACCAGAGTTTGATATAAGCACAGGGACCGTTTCAAAAACCAACTTTGGAATAGACAAGACCTACACCTTCCTCAGTGAAAGAGACTCAAAACCCCATATTTCCCACAGAGGAATATATCTGACTAGTAAGAATCTTAAAACCTATGTATTGATGTGTCTCCATAAGGGAATCAAGTGTGTCTAGAGTGGCATAAACATGGCAGCGAGAATCAGCTCAAACCCACTATAAAAAGGAATTTCAAAAGCAAAACCAAAAAACAGGGAAATTCTTTACAATTCCTTCAGGGTGTCTGAGGAAACCTGGAAAGACCCTATCTACAATGACAGCTGGATGTGGCATAAGGCTGGACACTTGGGACTGAGAGGATTGGTGAGATTGGGTGAGCAAATGCAGACCCTTTCAAGCAATAATGCATGGCCCCCATTCCATGGGTCGCAACTCTCCAGGTTCAAGGGAATATTACTACAGCTATAACATGTACAGGAAACCTAGAGAATGGACACACTGTGAATACGAAAGGTTTCTAAAACTCAACGAATAGTCCCTCTCCTGGTGCTCCAGTTTGACTTTCCAACTGCCTTACTATCAATCTCCCAACTTGGAGAGACAGGCCCTTTAACCTCCTGGTTTGCACAGGTTCCCAATTTGGCAGAGGATGGAAGGGACGAGGGAGAACCCATGAGAGAGTAGCTGTTAGGCATTTGGACGGGCACATGTCACTCTAATTTCCCGGCAGGAAGAAGAATTAACCAAAGTCTCAGCCACCCACCGGGAACCAGTATAGGACATGATCCAAAATTTTGGACTTGCGTTCAGCTCACAAAAAACGAGTTGAGAAATGGAGCTCAGGGGCACAGCAATTCACAAACTGGCAGAGTGATAAAGGACAACTATCGTCCAAAAATCTGTTGAGGGAAGTCAACGAGGCGGACTTGAAAGCGAGGCAAAATAGCAGGAAACAGATTTCAAGAGGTACCTTGGAATCGCCTGTAAAGCACAGGAAGAGGGGCACAACTTGGACAATGGTGCACTTGGCCAAAAAGGGCGTATGCGTTTTCTCCTGAATATATTCAGGAGAAAACGCATACGCCCTTTTTGGCCAAGCAAGCAAGCGGGCAATGCAAATCTGCACTACAAAGAAGTATCACTTCCCACCGGTCAAAAGGGACATCCACAAAATGTGTAAAAACCAGAAAGGCAAGACAGGCCCTGGAGAACTGGGAGCCTTGTTATGCTGATGGGCGGGATGTAAATTGCCAACTGCCTCACTGGAGGAGTGCATTGTGTTCCCTAAAACAAGTAAACAACAGAGCTACAGACCCAAGGCCACTTCCAGTCTAGGGAATATACCTTGGGAAAACTGAAAATCAATAAGAAAGAGCCACCTCCAAATTTAGGGCTGCACTGACTACAAGAACCTCAACTTGGGTACACCTTAAATATCCCAGGAAATATAAAAATGGTTCAAAACATTGTGGTACTTACGTACGATGGAATATCCCTCAGCCATGAAATCAATGTCATAAGACCAGTAGCAGCAAAGTGAGTGGATTCAGGTACGATGATTCTAAGTGAAATAAGTCACACAGAAAAAGAAACTTATCATAAGATATCACTTATGAAGATCCTGTAAACATGGCTACACGTGAACTGAGTTAGGAAAGAGAACAGAGTCTCACATTTAGAAAACACTCTTATGCCTGCATAAAGGGGAAGGAGAGGTGGGGTGATGCATAAAACCAGAGTTTGATATAAGCACAGGGACCGTTTCAAAAACCAACTTTGGAATAGACAAGACCTACACCTTCCTCATTGAAAGAGACTCAAAACCCCATATTTCCCACAGAGGAATATATCTGACTAGTAAGAATCTTAAAACCTATGTATTGATATGTCTCCATAAGGGAATCAAGTGTGTCTAGAGTGGCATAAACATGGCAGCGAGAATCAGCTCAAACCCACTATAAAAAGGAATTTCAAAAGCAAAACCAAAAAACAGGGAAATTCTTTACAATTCCTTCAGGGTGTCTGAGGAAACCTGGAAAGACCCTATCTACAATGACAGCTGGATGTGGCATAAGGCTGGACACTTGGGACTGAGAGGATTGGTGAGATTGGGTGAGCAAATACAGACCCTTTCAAGCAATAATGCATGGCCCCCATTCCATGGGTCCCAACTCTCCAGGTTCAAGGGAATATTACTACAGCTATAACATGTACAGGAAACCTAGAGAATGGACACACTGTGAATACGAAAGGTTTCTAAAACTCAACGAATAGTCCCTCTCCTGGTGCTCCAGTTTGACTTTCCAACTGCCTTACTATCAATCTCCCAACTTGGAGAGACAGGCCCTTTAACCTCCTGGTTTGCACAGGTTCCCAATTTGGCAGAGGATGGAAGGGACGAGGGAGAACCCATGAGAGAGTAGCTGTTAGGCATTTGGACGGGCACATGTCACTCTAATTTCCCGGCAGGAAGAAGAATTAACCAAAGTCTCAGCCACCCACCGGGAACCAGTATAGGACATGATCCAAAATTTTGGACTTGCGTTCAGCTCACAAAAAACGAGTTGAGAAATGGAGCTCAGGGGCACAGCAATTCACAAACTGGCAGAGTGATAAAGGACAACTATCGTCCAAAAATCTGTTGAGGGAAGTCAACGAGGCGGACTTGAAAGTGAGGCAAAATAGCAGGAAACAGATTTCAAGAGGTACGTTGGAATCGCCTGTAAAGCACAGGAAGAGGGGCACAACTTGGACAATGGTGCACTTGGCCAAAAAGGGCGTATGCGTTTTCTCCTGAATATATTCAGGAGAAAACGCATACGCCCTTTTTGGCCAAGCAAGCAAGCGGGCAATGCAAATCTGCACTACAAAGAAGTATCACTTCCCACCGGTCAAAAGGGACATCCACAAAATGTGTAAAAACCAGAAAGGCAAGACAGGCCCTGGAGAACTGGGAGCCTTGTTATGCTGATGGGCGGGATGTAAACTGCCAACTGCCTCACTGGAGGAGTGCATTGTGTTCCCTAAAACAAGTAAACAACAGAGCTACAGAGCCAAGGCCACTTCCAGTCTAGGGAATATACCTTGGGAAAACTGAAAATCAATAAGAAAGAGCCACCTCCAAATTTAGGGCTGCACTGACTACAAGAACCTCAACTTGGGTACACCTTAAATATCCCAGGAAATATAAAAAGGTTCAAAACATTGTGGTACTTACGTATGATGGAATCTCCCTCAGCGATGAAATCAATGTCATAAGACCAGTAGCAGCAAAGTGAGTGGATTCAGGTATGATGATTCTAAGTGAAATAAGTCACACAGAAAAAGAAACTTATCATAAGATATCACTTATGAAGATCCTGTAAACATGGCTACACGTGAACTGAGTTAGGAAAGAGAACAGAGTCTCACATTTAGAAAACACTCTTATGCCTGAATAAAGGGGAAGGAGAGGTGGGGTGATGCATAAAACCAGAGTTTGATATAAGCACAGGGACCGTTCCAAAAACCAACTTTGGAATAGACAAGACCTACACCTTCCTCAGTGAAAGAGACTCAAAACCCCATATTTCCCGCAGAGGAATATATCTGACTAGTAAGAATCTTAAATCCTATGTATTGATATGTCTCCATAAGGGAATCAAGTGTGTCTAGAGTGGCATAAACATGGCAGCGAGAATCAGCTCAAACCCACTATAAAAAGGAATTTCAAAAGCAAAACCAAAAAACAGGGAAATTCTTTACAATTCCTTCAGGGTGTCTGAGGAAACCTGGAAAGACCCTATCTACAATGACAGCTGGATGTGGCATAAGGCTGGACACTTGGGACTGAGAGGATTGGTGAGATTGGGTGAGCAAATGCAGACCCTTTCAAGCAATAATGCATGGCCCCCATTCCATGGGTCCCAACTCTCCAGGTTCAAGGGAATATTACTACAGCTATAACATGTACAGGAAACCTAGAGAATGGACACACTGTGAATACGAAAGGTTTCTAAAACTCAACGAATAGTCCCTCTCCTGGTGCTCCAGTTTGACTTTCCAACTGCCTTACTATCAATCTCCCAACTTGGAGAGACAGGCCCTTTAACCTCCTGGTTTGCACAGGTTCCCAATTTGGCAGAGGATGGAAGGGACGAGGGAGAACCCATGAGAGAGTAGCTGTTAGGCATTTGGACGGGCACATGTCACTCTAATTTCCCGGCAGGAAGAAGAATTAACCAAAGTCTCAGCCACCCACCGGGAACCAGTATAGGACATGATCCAAAATTTTGGACTTGTGTTCAGCTCACAAAATACGAGTTGAGAAATGGAGCTCAGGGGCACAGCAATTCACAAACTGGCAGAGTGATAAAGGACAACTATCGTCCAAAAATCTGTTGAGGGAAGTCAACGAGGCGGACTTGAAAGCGAGGCAAAATAGCAGGAAACAGATTTCAAGAGGTACCTTGGAATCGCCTGTAAAGCACAGGAAGAGGGGCACAACTTGGACAATGGTGCACTTGGCCAAAAAGGGCGTATGCGTTTTCTCCTGAATATATTCAGGAGAAAATGCATACGCCCTTTTTGGCCAAGCAAGCAAGCGGGCAATGAAAATCTGCACTACAAAGAAGTATCACTTCCCACCGGTCAAAAGGGACATCCACAAAATGTGTAAAAACCAGAAAGGCAAGACAGGCCCTGGAGAACTGGGAGCCTTGTTATGCTGATGGGCGGGATGTAAATTGCCAACTGCCTCACTGGAGGAGTGCATTGTGTTCCCTAAAACAAGTAAACAACAGAGCTACAGAGCCAAGGCCACTTCCAGTCTAGGGAATATACCTTGGGAAAACTGAAAATCAATAAGAAAGAGCCACCTCCAAATTTAGGGCTGCCCTGACTACAAGAACCTCAACTTGGGTACACCTTAAATATCCCAGGAAATATAAAAATGGTTCAAAACATTGTGGTACTTACGTACGATGGAATATCCCTCAGCCATGAAATCAATGTCATAAGACCAGTAGCAGCAAAGTGAGTGGATTCAGGTACGATGATTCTAAGTGAAATAAGTCACACAGAAAAAGAAACTTATCATAAGATATCACTTATGAAGATCCTGTAAACATGGCTACACGTGAATTGAGTTAGGAAAGGGAACAGAGTCTCACATTTAGAAAACACTCTTATGCCTGCATAAAGGGGAAGGAGAGGTGGGGTGATGCATAAAACCAGAGTTTGATATAAGCACAGGGACCGTTTCAAAAACCAACTTTGGAATTGACAAGACCGACACCTTCCTCAGTGAAAGAGACTCAAAACCCCATATTTCCCACAGAGGAATATATCTGACTAGTAAGTATCTTAAAACCTATGTATTGATATGTCTCCATAAGGGAATCAAGTGTGTCTAGAGTGGCATAAACATGGCAGCGAGAATCAGCTCAAACCCAGTATAAAAAGGAATTTCAAAAGCAAAACCAAAAAACAGGGAAATTCTTTACAATTCCTTCAGGGTGTCTGAGGAAACCTGGAAAGACCCTATCTACAATGACAGCTGGATGTGGCATAAGGCTGGACACTTGGGACTGAGAGGATTGGAGAGATTGGGTGAGCAAATGCAGACCCTTTCAAGCAATAATGCATGGCCCCCATTCCATGGGTCCCAACTCTCCAGGTTCAAGGGAATATTACTACAGCTATAACATGTACAGGAAACCTAGAGAATGGACACACTGTGAATACGAAAGGTTTCTAAAACTCAACGAATAGTCCCTCTCCTGGTGCTCCAGTTTGACTTTCCAACTGCCTTACTATCAATCTCCCAACTTGGAGAGACAGGCCCTTTAACCTCCTGGTTTGCACAGGTTCCCAATTTGGCAGAGGATGGAAGGGACGAGGGAGAACCCATGAGAGAGTAGCTGTTAGGCATTTCGACGGGCACATGTCACTCTAATTTCCCGGCAGGAAGAAGAATTAACCAAAGTCTCAGCCACCCACCGGGAACCAGTATAGGACAGGATCCAAAATTTTGGACTTGCGTTCAGCTCACAAAAAACGAGTTGAGAAATGGAGCTCAGGGGCACAGCAATTCACAAACTGGCAGAGTGATAAAGGACAACTATCGTCCAAAAATCTGTTGAGGGAAGTCAACGAGGCGGACTTGAAAGCGAGGCAAAATAGCAGGAAACAGATTTCAAGAGGTACCTTGGAATCGCCTGTAAAGCACAGGAAGAGGGGCACAACTTGGACAATGGTGCACTTGGCCAAAAAGGGCGTATGCGTTTTCTCCTGAATATATTCAGGAGAAAACGCATACGCCCTTTTTGGCCAAGCAAGCAAGCGGGCAATGCAAATCTGCACTACAAAGAAGTATCACTTCCCACCGGTCAAAAGGGACATCCACAAAATGTGTAAAAACCAGAAAGGCAAGACAGGCCCTGGAGAACTGGGAGACTTGTTATGCTGATGGGCGGGATGTAAATTGCCAACTGCCTCACTGGAGGAGTGCATTGTGTTCCCTAAAACAAGTAAACAACAGAGCTACAGAGCCAAGGCCACTTCCAGTCTAGGGAATATACCTTGGGAAAACTGAAAATCAATAAGAAAGAGCCACCTCCAAATTTAGGGCTGCACTGACTACAAGAACCTCAACTTGGGTACACCTTAAATATCCCAGGAAATATAAAAATGGTTCAAAACATTGTGGTACTTACGTACGATGGAATATCCCTCAGCCATGAAATCAATGTCATAAGACCAGTAGCAGCAAAGTGAGTGGATTCAGGTACGATGATTCTAAGTGAAATAAGTCACACAGAAAAAGAAACTTATCATAAGATATCACTTATGAAGATCCTGTAAACATGGCTACACGTGAACTGAGTTAGGAAATAGAACAGAGTCTCACATTTAGAAAACACTCTTATGCCTGCATAAAGGGGAAGGAGAGGTGGGGTGATGCATAAAACCAGAGTTTGATATAAGCACAGGGACCGTTTCAAAAACCAACTTTGGAATAGACAAGACCTACACCTTCCTCAGTGAAAGAGACTCAAAACCCCATATTTCCCACAGAGGAATATATCTGACTAGTAAGAATCTTAAAACCTATGTATTGATAT
Organism: Mesoplodon densirostris; assembly: GCF_025265405.1. Classification (NCBI taxonomy): domain Eukaryota; kingdom Metazoa; phylum Chordata; class Mammalia; order Artiodactyla; family Ziphiidae; genus Mesoplodon; species Mesoplodon densirostris. The sequence goes on from NW_026778208.1 coordinate 1,003,671, forward strand.
GTCTCCATAAGGGAATCAAGTGTGTCTAGAGTGGCATAAACATGGCAGCGAGAATCAGCTCAAACCCACTATAAAAAGGAATTTCAAAAGCAAAACCAAAAAACAGGGAAATTCTTTACAATTCCTTCAGGGTGTCTGAGGAAACCTGGAAAGACCCTATCTACAATGACAGCTGGATGTGGCATAAGGCTGGACACTTGGGACTGAGAGGATTGGTGAGATTGGGTGAGCAAATGCAGACCCTTTCAAGCAATAATGCATGGCCCCCATTCCATGGGTCCCAACTCTCCAGGTTCAAGGGAATATTACTACAGCTATAACATGTACAGGAAACCTAGAGAATGGACACACTGTGAATACGAAAGGTTTCTAAAACTCAACGAATAGTCCCTCTCCTGGTGCTCCAGTTTGACTTTCCAACTGCCTTACTATCAATCTCCCAACTTGGAGAGACAGGCCCTTTAACCTCCTGGTTTGCACAGGTTCCCAATTTGGCAGAGGATGGAAGGGACGAGGGAGAACCCATGAGAGAGTAGCTGTTAGGCATTTGGACGGGCACATGTCACTCTAATTTCCCGGCAGGAAGAAGAATTAACCAAAGTCTCAGCCACCCACCGGGAACCAGTATAGGACATGATCCAAAATTTTGGACTTGCGTTCAGCTCACAAAAAACGAGTTGAGAAATGGAGCTCAGGGGCACAGCAATTCACAAACTGGCAGAGTGATAAAGGACAACTATCGTCCAAAAATCTGTTGAGGGAAGTCAACGAGGCGGACTTGAAAGTGAGGCAAAATAGCAGGAAACAGATTTCAAGAGGTACGTTGGAATCGCCTGTAAAGCACAGGAAGAGGGGCACAACTTGGACAATGGTGCACTTGGCCAAAAAGGGCGTATGCGTTTTCTCCTGAATATATTCAGGAGAAAACGCATACGCCCTTTTTGGCCAAGCAAGCAAGCGGGCAATGCAAATCTGCACTACAAAGAAGTATCACTTCCCACCGGTCAAAAGGGACATCCACAAAATGTGTAAAAACCAGAAAGGCAAGACAGGCCCTGGAGAACTGGGAGCCTTGTTATGCTGATGGGCGGGATGTAAACTGCCAACTGCCTCACTGGAGGAGTGCATTGTGTTCCCTAAAACAAGTAAACAACAGAGCTACAGAGCCAAGGCCACTTCCAGTCTAGGGAATATACCTTGGGAAAACTGAAAATCAATAAGAAAGAGCCACCTCCAAATTTAGGGCTGCACTGACTACAAGAACCTCAACTTGGGTACACCTTAAATATCCCAGGAAATATAAAAATGGTTCAAAACATTGTGGTACTTACGTACGATGGAATATCCCTCAGCCATGAAATCAATGTCATAAGACCAGTAGCAGCAAAGTGAGTGGATTCAGGTACGATGATTCTAAGTGAAATAAGTCACACAGAAAAAGAAACTTATCATAAGATATCACTTATGAAGATCCTGTAAACATGGCTACACGTGAACTGAGTTAGGAAAGAGAACAGAGTCTCACATTTAGAAAACACTCTTATGCCTGCATAAAGGGGAAGGAGAGGTGGGGTGATGCATAAAACCAGAGTTTGATATAAGCACAGGGACCGTTTCAAAAACCAACTTTGGAATAGACAAGACCTACACCTTCCTCAGTGAAAGAGACTCAAAACCCCATATTTCCCACAGAGGAATATATCTGACTAGTAAGAATCTTAAAACCTATGTATTGATATGTCTCCATAAGGGAATCAAGTGTGTCTAGAGTGGCATAAACATGGCAGCGAGAATCAGCTCAAACCCACTATAAAAAGGAATTTCAAAAGCAAAACCAAAAAACAGGGAAATTCTTTACAATTCCTTCAGGGTGTCTGAGGAAACCTGGAAAGACCCTATCTACAATGACAGCTGGATGTGGCATAAGGCTGGACACTTGGGACTGAGAGGATTGGTGAGATTGGGTGAGCAAATGCAGACCCTTTCAAGCAATAATGCATGGCCCCCATTCCATGGGTCCCAACTCTCCAGGTTCAAGGGACTATTACTACAGCTATAACATGTACAGGAAACCTAGAGAATGGACACACTGTGAATACGAAAGGTTTCTAAAACTCAACGAATAGTCCCTCTCCTGGTGCTCCAGTTTGACTTTCCAACTGCCTTACTATCAATCTCCCAACTTGGAGAGACAGGCCCTTTAACCTCCTGGTTTGCACAGGTTCCCAATTTGGCAGAGGATGGAAGGGACGAGGGAGAACCCATGAGAGAGTAGCTGTTAGGCATTTGGACGGGCACATGTCACTCTAATTTCCCGGCAGGAAGAAGAATTAACCAAAGTCTCAGCCACCCACCGGGAACCAGTATAGGACATGATCCAAAATTTTGGACTTGCGTTCAGCTCACAAAAAACGAGTTGAGAAATGGAGCTCAGGGGCACAGCAATTCACAAACTGGCAGAGTGATAAAGGACAACTATCGTCCAAAAATCTGTTGAGGGAAGTAAACGAGGCGGACTTGAAAGTGAGGCAAAATAGCAGGAAACAGATTTCAAGAGGTACGTTGGAATCGCCTGTAAAGCACAGGAAGAGGGGCACAACTTGGACAATGGTGCACTTGGCCAAAAAGGGCGTATGCGTTTTCTCCTGAATATATTCAGGAGAAAACGCATACGCCCTTTTTGGCCAAGCAAGCAAGCGGGCAATGCAAATCTGCACTACAAAGAAGTATCACTTCCCACCGGTCAAAAGGGACATCCACAAAATGTGTAAAAACCAGAAAGGCAAGACAGGCCCTGGAGAACTGGGAGCCTTGTTATGCTGATGGGCGGGATGTAAACTGCCAACTGCCTCACTGGAGGAGTGCATTGTGTTCCCTAAAACAAGTAAACAACAGAGCTACAGAGCCAAGGCCACTTCCAGTCTAGGGAATATACCTTGGGAAAACTGAAAATCAATAAGAAAGAGCCACCTCCAAATTTAGGGCTGCACTGACTACAAGAACCTCAACTTGGGTACACCTTAAATATCCCAGGAAATATAAAAATGGTTCAAAACATTGTGGTACTTACGTATGATGGAATCTCCCTCAGCGATGAAATCAATGTCATAAGACCAGTAGCAGCAAAGTGAGTGGATTCAGGTATGATGATTCTAAGTGAAATAAGTCACACAGAAAAAGAAACTTATCATAAGATATCACTTATGAAGATCCTGTAAACATGGCTACACGTGAACTGAGTTAGGAAAGAGAACAGAGTCTCACATTTAGAAAACACTCTTATGCCTGCATAAAGGGGAAGGAGAGGTGGGGTGATGCATAAAACCAGAGTTTGATATAAGCACAGGGACCGTTCCAAAAACCAACTTTGGAATAGACAAGACCTACACCTTCCTCAGTGAAAGAGACTCAAAACCCCATATTTCCCGCAGAGGAATATATCTGACTAGTAAGAATCTTAAATCCTATGTATTGATATGTCTCCATAAGGGAATCAAGTGTGTCTAGAGTGGCATAAACATGGCAGCGAGAATCAGCTCAAACCCACTATAAAAAGGAATTTCAAAAGCAAAACCAAAAAACAGGGAAATTCTTTACAATTCCTTCAGGGTGTCTGAGGAAACCTGGAAAGACCCTATCTACAATGACAGCTGGATGTGGCATAAGGCTGGACACTTGGGACTGAGAGGATTGGTGAGATTGGGTGAGCAAATGCAGACCCTTTCAAGCAATAATGCATGGCCCCCATTCCATGGGTCCCAACTCTCCAGGTTCAAGGGAATATTACTACAGCTATAACATGTACAGGAAACCTAGAGAATGGACACACTGTGAATACGAAAGGTTTCTAAAACTCAACGAATAGTCCCTCTCCTGGTGCTCCAGTTTGACTTTCCAACTGCCTTACTATCAATCTCCCAACTTGGAAAGACAGGCCCTTTAACCTCCTGGTTTGCACAGGTTCCCAATTTGGCAGAGGATGGAAGGGACGAGGGAGAACCCATGAGAGAGTAGCTGTTAGGCATTTGGACGGGCACATGTCACTCTAATTTCCCGGCAGGAAGAAGAATTAACCAAAGTCTCAGCCACCCACCGGGAACCAGTATAGGACATGATCCAAAATTTTGGACTTGTGTTCAGCTCACAAAAAACGAGTTGAGAAATGGAGCTCAGGGGCACAGCAATTCACAAACTGGCAGAGTGATAAAGGACAACTATCGTCCAAAAATCTGTTGAGGGAAGTCAACGAGGCGGACTTGAAAGCGAGGCAAAATAGCAGGAAACAGATTTCAAGAGGTACCTTGGAATCGCCTGTAAAGCACAGGAAGAGGGGCACAACTTGGACAATGGTGCACTTGGCCAAAAAGGGCGTATGCATTTTCTCCTGAATATATTCAGGAGAAAACGCATACGCCCTTTTTGGCCAAGCAAGCAAGCGGGCAATGCAAATCTGCACTACAAAGAAGTATCACTTCCCACCGGTCAAAAGGGACATCCACAAAATGTGTAAAAACCAGAAAGGCAAGACAGGCCCTGGAGAACTGGTAGCCTTGTTATGCTGATGGGCGGGATGTAAATTGCCAACTGCCTCACTGGAGGAGTGCATTGTGTTCCCTAAAACAAGTAAACAACAGAGCTACAGAGCCAAGGCCACTTCCAGTCTAGGGAATATACCTTGGGAAAACTGAAAATCAATAAGAAAGAGCCACCTCCAAATTTAGGGCTGCACTGACTACAAGAACCTCAACTTGGGTACACCTTAAATATCCCAGGAAATATAAAAATGGTTCAAAACATTGTGGTACTTACGTACGATGGAATATCCCTCAGCCATGAAATCAATGTCATAAGACCAGTAGCAGCAAAGTGAGTGGATTCAGGTACGATGATTCTAAGTGAAATAAGTCACACAGAAAAAGAAACTTATCATAAGATATCACTTATGAAGATCCTGTAAACATGGCTACACGTGAATTGAGTTAGGAAAGGGAACAGAGTCTCACATTTAGAAAACACTCTTATGCCTGCATAAAGGGGAAGGAGAGGTGGGGTGATGCATAAAACCAGAGTTTGATATAAGCACAGGGACCGTTTCAAAAACCAACTTTGGAATTGACAAGACCGACACCTTCCTCAGTGAAAGAGACTCAAAACCCCATATTTCCCACAGAGGAATATATCTGACTAGTAAGAATCTTAAAACCTATGTATTGATATGTCTCCATAAGGGAATCAGGTGTGTCTAGAGTGGCATAAACATGGCAGCGAGAATCAGCTCAAACCCAGTATAAAAAGGAATTTCAAAAGCAAAACCAAAATACAGGGAAATTCTTTACAATTCCTTCAGGGTGTCTGAGGAAACCTGGAAAGACCCTATCTACAATGACAGCTGGATGTGGCATAAGGCTGGACACTTGGGACTGAGAGGATTGGAGAGATTGGGTGAGCAAATGCAGACCCTTTCAAGCAATAATGCATGGCCCCCATTCCATGGGTCCCAACTCTCCAGGTTCAAGGGAATATTACTACAGCTATAACATGTACAGGAAACCTAGAGAATGGACACACTGTGAATACGAAAGGTTTCTAAAACTCAACGAATAGTCCCTCTCCTGGTGCTCCAGTTTGACTTTCCAACTGCCTTACTATCAATCTCCCAACTTGGAGAGACAGGCCCTTTAACCTCCTGGTTTGCACAGGTTCCCAATTTGCCAGAGGATGGAAGGGACGAGGGAGAACCCATGAGAGAGTAGCTGTTAGGCATTTGGACGGGCACATGTCACTCTAATTTCCCGGCAGGAAGAAGAATTAACCAAAGTCTCAGCCACCCACCGGGAACCAGTATAGGACATGATCCAAAATTCTGGACTTGCGTTCAGCTCCCAAAAAAGGAGTTGAGAAATGGAGCTCAGGGGCACAGCAATTCACAAACTGGCAGAGTGATAAAGGACAACTATCGTCCAAAAATCTGTTGAGGGAAGTCAACGAGGCGGACTTGAAAGTGAGGCAAAATAGCAGGAAACAGATTTCAAGAGGTACGTTGGAATCGCCTGTAAAGCACAGGAAGAGGGGCACAACTTGGACAATGGTGCACTTGGCCAAAAAGGGCGTATGCGTTTTCTCCTGAATATATTCAGGAGAAAACGCATACGCCCTTTTTGGCCAAGCAAGCAAGCGGGCAATGCAAATCTGCACTACAAAGAAGTATCATTTCCCACCGGTCAAAAGGGACATCCACAAAATGTGTAAAAACCAGAAAGGCAAGACAGGCCCTGAGGAACTGGGAGCCTTGTTATGCTGATGGGTGGGATGTAAATTGCCAACTGCCTCACTGGAGGAGTGCATTGTGTTCCCTAAAACAAGTAAACAACAGAGCTACAGAGCCAAGGCCACTTCCAGTCTAGGGAATATACCTTGGGAAAACTGAAAATCAATAAGAAAGAGCCACCTCCAAATTTAGGGCTGCACTGACTACAAGAACCTCAACTTGGGTACACCTTAAATATCCCAGGAAATATAAAAATGGTTCAAAACATTGTGGTACTTACGTACGATGGAATATCCCTCAGCCATGAAATCAATGTCATAAGACCAGTAGCAACAAAGTGAGTGGATTCAGGTACGATGATTCTAAGTGAAATAAGTCACACAGAAAAAGAAACTTATCATAAGATATCACTTATGAAGATCCTGTAAACATGGCTACACGTGAACTGAGTTAGGAAAGAGAACAGAGTCTCACATTTAGAAAACACTCTTATGTCTGCATAAAGGGGAAGGAGAGGTGGGGTGATGCATAAAACCAGAGTTTGATATAAGCACAGGGACCGTTTCAAAAACCAACTTTGGAATTGACAAGACCGACACCTTCCTCAGTGAAAGAGACTCAAAACCCCATATTTCCCACAGAGGAATATATCTGACTAGTAAGAATCTTAAAACCTATGTATTGATATGTCTCCATAAGGGAATCAAGTGTGTCTAGAGTGGCATAAACATGGCAGCGAGAATCAGCTCAAACCCACTATAAAAAGGAATTTCAAAAGCAAAACCAAAAAACAGGGAAATTCTTTACAATTCCTTCAGGGTGTCTGAGGAAACCTGGAAAGACCCTATCTACAATGACAGCTGGATGTGGCATAAGGCTGGACACTTGGGACTGAGAGGATTGGTGAGATTGTGTGAGCGAATGCAGACCCTTTCAAGCAATAATGCATGGCCCCCATTCCATGGGTCCCAACTCTCCAGGTTCAAGGGAATATTACTACAGCTATAACATGTACAGGAAACCTAGAGAATGGACACACTGTGAATACGAAAGGTTTCTAAAACTCAACGAATAGTCCCTCTCCTGGTGCTCCAGTTTGACTTTCCAACTGCCTTACTATCAATCTCCCAACTTGGAGAGACAGGCCCTTTAACCTCCTGGTTTGCACAGGTTCCCAATTTGGCAGAGGATGGAAGGGACGAGGGAGAACCCATGAGAGAGTAGCTGTTAGGCATTTGGACGGGCACATGTCACTCTAATTTCCCCGCAGGAAGAAGAATTAACCAAAGTCTCAGCCACCCACCGGGAACCAGTATAGGACATGATCCAAAATTTTGGACTTGCGTTCAGCTCACAAAAAACGAGTTGAGAAATGGAGCTCAGGGGCACAGCAATTCACAAACTGGCAGAGTGATAAAGGACAACTATCGTCCAAAAATCTGTTGAGGGAAGTCAACGAGGCGGACTTGAAAGCGAGGCAAAATAGCAGGAAACAGATTTCAAGAGGTACCTTGGAATCGCCTGTAAAGCACAGGAAGAGGGGCACAACTTGGACAATGGTGCACTTGGCCAAAAAGGGCGTATGCGTTTTCTCTTGAATATATTCAGGAGAAAACGCATACGCCCTTTTTGGCCAAGCAAGCAAGCGGGCAATGCAAATCTGCACTACAAAGAAGTATCACTTCCCACCGGTCAAAGGGACATCCACAAAATGTGTAAAAACCAGAAAGGCAAGACAGGCCCTGGAGAACTGGGAGCCTTGTTATGCTGATGGGCGGGATGTAAATTGCCAACTGCCTCACTGGAGGAGTGCATTGTGTTCCCTAAAACAAGTAAACAACAGAGCTACAGAGCCAAGGCCACTTCCAGTCTAGGGAATATACCTTGGGAAAACTGAAAATCAATAAGAAAGAGCCACCTCCAAATTTAGGGCTGCACTGACTACAAGAACCTCAACTTGGGTACACCTTAAATATCCCAGGAAATATAAAAATGGTTCAAAACATTGTGGTACTTACGTACGATGGAATATCCCTCAGCCATGAAATAAATGTCATAAGACCAGTAGCAGCAAAGTGAGTGGATTCAGGTACGATGATTCTAAGTGAAATAAGTCACACAGAAAAAGAAACTTATCATAAGATATCACTTATGAAGATCCTGTAAACATGGCTACACGTGAACTGAGTTAGGAAAGAGAACAGAGTCTCACATTTAGAAAACACTCTTATGCCTGCATAAAGGGGAAGGAGAGGTGGGGTGATGCATAAAACCACAGTTTGATATAAGCACAGGGACCGTTTCAAAAACCAACTTTGGAATAGACAAGACCTACACCTTCCTCAGTGAAAGAGACTCAAAACCCCATATTTCCCACAGAGGAATATATCTGACTAGTAAGAATCTTAAAACCTATGTATTGATGTGTCTCCATAAGGGAATCAAGTGTGTCTAGAGTGGCATAAACATGGCAGCGAGAATCAGCTCAAACCCACTATAAAAAGGAATTTCAAAAGCAAAACCAAAAAACAGGGAAATTCTTTACAATTCCTTCAGGGTGTCTGAGGAAACCTGGAAAGACCCTATCTGCAATGACAGCTGGATGTGGCATAAGGCTGGACACTTGGGACTGAGAGGATTGGTGAGATTGGGTGAGCAAATGCAGAACCTTTCAAGCAATAATGCATGGCCCCCATTCCATGGGTCCCAACTCTCCAGGTTCAAGGGAATATTACTACAGCTATAACATGTACAGGAAACCTAGAGAATGGACACACTGTGAATACGAAAGGTTTCTAAAACTCAACGAATAGTCCCTCTCCTGGTGCTCCAGTTTGACTTTCCAACTGCCTTACTATCAATCTCCCAACTTGGAGAGACAGGCCCTTTAACCTCCTGGTTTGCACAGGTTCCCAATTTGGCAGAGGATGGAAGGGACGAGGGAGAACCCATGAGAGAGTAGCTGTTAGGCATTTGGACGGGCACATGTCACTCTAATTTCCCGGCAGGAAGAAGAATTAACCAAAGTCTCAGCCACCCACCGGGAACCAGTATAGGACATGATCCAAAATTTTGGACTTGCGTTCAGCTCACAAAAAACGAGTTGAGAAATGGAGCTCAGGGGCACAGCAATTCACAAACTGGCAGAGTGATAAAGGACAACTATCGTCCAAAAATCTGTTGAGGGAAGTCAACGAGGCGGACTTGAAAGCGAGGCAAAATAGCAGGAAACAGATTTCAAGAGGTACCTTGGAATCGCCTGTAAAGCACAGGAAGAGGGGCACAACTTGGACAATGGTGCACTTGGCCAAAAAGGGCGTATGCGTTTTCTCTTGAATATATTCAGGAGAAAACGCATACGCCCTTTTTGGCCAAGCAAGCAAGCGGGCAATGCAAATCTGCACTACAAAGAAGTATCACTTCCCACCGGTCAAAAGGGACATCCACAAAATGTGTAAAAACCAGAAAGGCAAGACAGGCCCTGGAGAACTGGGAGCCTTGTTATGCTGATGGGCGGGATGTAAATTGCCAACTGCCTCACTGGAGGAGATGCATTGTGTTCCCTAAAACAAGTAAACAACAGAGCTACAGAGCCAAGGCCACTTCCAGTCTAGGGAATATACCTTGGGAAAACTGAAAATCAATAAGAAAGAGCCACCTCCAAATTTAGGGCTGCACTGACTACAAGAACCTCAACTTGGGTACACCTTAAATATCCCAGGAAATATAAAAATGGTTCAAAACATTGTGGTACTTACGTACGATGGAATATCCCTCAGCCATGAAATCAATGTCATAAGACCAGTAGCAGCAAAGTGAGTGGATTCAGGTACGATGATTCTAAGTGAAATAAGTCACACAGAAAAAGAAACTTATCATAAGATATCACTTATGAAGATCCTGTAAACATGGCTACACGTGAACTGAGTTAGGAAAGAGAACAGAGTCTCACATTTAGAAAACACTCTTATGCCTGCATAAAGGGGAAGGAGAGGTGGGGTGATGCATAAAACCACAGTTTGATATAAGCACAGGGACCGTTTCAAAAACCAACTTTGGAATAGACAAGACCTACACCTTCCTCAGTGAAAGAGACTCAAAACCCCATATTTCCCACAGAGGAATATATCTGACTAGTAAGAATCTTAAAACCTATGTATTGATGTGTCTCCATAAGGGAATCAAGTGTGTCTAGAGTGGCATAAACATGGCAGCGAGAATCAGCTCAAACCCACTATAAAAAGGAATTTCAAAAGCAAAACCAAAAAACAGGGAAATTCTTTACAATTCCTTCAGGGTGTCTGAGGAAACCTGGAAAGACCCTATCTGCAATGACAGCTGGATGTGGCATAAGGCTGGACACTTGGGACTGAGAGGATTGGTGAGATTGGGTGAGCAAATGCAGACCCTTTCAAGCAATAATGCATGGCCCCCATTCCATGGGTCCCAACTCTCCAGGTTCAAGGGAATATTACTACAGCTATAACATGTACAGGAAACCTAGAGAATGGACACACTGTGAATACGAAAGGTTTCTAAAACTCAACGAATAGTCCCTCTCCTGGTGCTCCAGTTTGACTTTCCAACTGCCTTACTATCAATCTCCCAACTTGGAGAGACAGGCCCTTTAACCTCCTGGTTTGCACAGGTTCCCAATTTGGCAGAGGATGGAAGGGACGAGGGAGAACCCATGAGAGAGTAGCTGTTAGGCATTTGGACGGGCACATGTCACTCTAATTTCCCGGCAGGAAGAAGAATTAACCAAAGTCTCAGCCACCCACCGGGAACCAGTATAGGACATGATCCAAAATTTTGGACTTGCGTTCAGCTCCCAAAAAACGAGTTGAGAAATGGAGCTCAGGGGCACAGCAATTCACAAACTGGCAGAGTGATAAAGGACAACTATCGTCCAAAAATCTGTTGAGGGAAGTCAACGAGGCGGACTTGAAAGCGAGGCAAAATAGCAGGAAACAGATTTCAAGAGGTACCTTGGAATCGCCTGTAAAGCACAGGAAGAGGGGCACAACTTGGACAATGGTGCACTTGGCCAAAAAGGGCGTATGCGTTTTCTCCTGAATATATTCAGGAGAAAACGCATACGCCCTTTTTGGCCAAGCAAGCAAGCGGCCAATGCAAATCTGCACTACAAAGAAGTATCACTTCCCACCGGTCAAAAGGGACATCCACAAAATGTGTAAAAACCAGAAAGGCAAGACAGGCCCTGGAGAACTGGGAGCCTTGTTATGCTGATGGGCGGGATGTAAACTGCCAACTGCCTCACTGGAGGAGTGCATTGTGTTCCCTAAAACAAGTAAACAACAGAGCTACAGAGCCAAGGCCACTTCCAGTCTAGGGAATATACCTTGGGAAAACTGAAAATCAATAAGAAAGAGCCACCTCCAAATTTAGGGCTGCACTGGCTACAAGAACCTCAACTTGGGTACACCTTAAATATCCCAGGAAATATAAAAATGGTTCAAAACATTGTGGTACTTACGTACGATGGAATATCCCTCAGCCATGAAATCAATGTCATAAGACCAGTAGCAGCAAAGTGAGTGGATTCAGGTACGATGATTCTAAGTGAAATAAGTCACACAGAAAAAGAAACTTATCATAAGATATCACTTATGAAGATCCTGTAAACATGGTTACACGTGAACTGAGTTAGGAAAGAGAACAGAGTCTCACATTTAGAAAACACTCTTATGCCTGCATAAAGGGGAAGGAGAGGTGGGGTGATGCATAAAACCAGAGGTTGATATAAGCACAGGGACCGTTCCAAAAACCAACTTTGGAATAGACAAGACCTACACCTTCCTCAGTGAAAGAGACTCAAAACCCCATATTTCCCGCAGAGGAATATATCTGACTAGTAAGAATCTTAAATCCTATGTATTGATATGTCTCCATAAGGGAATCAAGTGTGTCTAGAGTGGCATAAACATGGCAGCGAGAATCAGCTCAAACCCACTATAAAAAGGAATTTCAAAAGCAAAACCAAAAAACAGGGAAATTCTTTACAATTCCTTCAGGGTGTCTGAGGAAACCTGGAAAGACCCTATCTACAATGACAGCTGGATGTGGCATAAGGCTGGACACTTGGGACTGAGAGGATTGGTGAGATTGGGTGAGCAAATGCAGACCCTTTCAAGCAATAATGCATGGCCCCCATTCCATGGGTCCCAACTCTCCAGGTTCAAGGGAATATTACTACAGCTATAACATGTACAGGAAACCTAGAGAATGGACACACTGTGAATACGAAAGGTTTCTAAAACTCAACGAATAGTCCCTCTCCTGGTGCTCCAGTTTGACTTTCCAACTGCCTTACTATCAATCTCCCAACTTGGAGAGACAGGCCCTTTAACCTCCTGGTTTGCACAGGTTCCCAATTTGCCAGAGGATGGAAGGGACGAGGGAGAACCCATGAGAGAGTAGCTGTTAGGCATTTGGACGGGCACATGTCACTCTAATTTCCCGGCAGGAAGAAGAATTAACCAAAGTCTCAGCCACCCACCGGGAACCAGTATAGGACATGATCCAAAATTTTGGACTTGTGTTCAGCTCACAAAAAACGAGTTGAGAAATGGAGCTCAGGGGCACAGCAATTCACAAACTGGCAGAGTGATAAAGGACAACTATCGTCCAAAAATCTGTTGTGGGAAGTCAACGAGGCGGACTTGAAAGCGAGGCAAAATAGCAGGAAACAGATTTCAAGAGGTACCTTGGAATCGCCTGTAAAGCACAGGAAGAGGGGCACAACTTGGACAATGGTGCACTTGGCCAAAAAGGGCGTAGGCGTTTTCTCCTGAATATATTCAGGAGAAAACGCATACGCCCTTTTTGGCCAAGCAAGCAAGCGGGCAATGCAAATCTGCACTACAAAGAAGTATCACTTCCCACCGGTCAAAAGGGACATCCACAAAATGTGTAAAAACCAGAAAGGCAAGACAGGCCCTGGAGAACTGGGAGCCTTGTTATGCTGATGGGCGGGATGTAAATTGCCAACTGCCTCACTGGAGGAGTGCATTGTGTTCCCTAAAACAAGTAAACAACAGAGCTACAGAGCCAAGGCCACTTCCAGTCTAGGGAATATACCTTGGGAAAACTGAAAATCAATAAGAAAGAGCCACCTCCAAATTTAGGGCTGCACTGACTACAAGAACCTCAACTTGGGTACACCTTAAATATCCCAGGAAATATAAAAATGGTTCAAAACATTGTGGTACTTACGTACGATGGAATATCCCTCAGCCATGAAATCAATGTCATAAGACCAGTAGCAGCAAACTGAGTGGATTCAGGTACGATGATTCTAAGTGAAATAAGTCACACAGAAAAAGAAACTTATCATAAGATATCACTTATGAAGATCCTGTAAACATGGCTACACGTGAATTGAGTTAGGAAAGGGAACAGAGTCTCACATTTAGAAAACACTCTTATGCCTGCATAAAGGGGAAGGAGAGGTGGGGTGATGCATAAAACCAGAGTTTGATATAAGCACAGGGACCGTTTCAAAAACCAACTTTGGAATTGACAAGACCGACACCTTCCTCAGTGAAAGAGACTCAAAACCCCATATTTCCCACAGAGGAATATATCTGACTAGTAAGAATCTTAAATCCTATGTATTGATATGTCTCCATAAGGGAATCAAGTGTGTCTAGAGTGGCATAAACATGGCAGCGAGAATCAGCTCAAACCCAGTATAAAAAGGAATTTCAAAAGCAAAACCAAAAAACAGGGAAATTCTTTACAATTCCTTCAGGGTGTCTGAGGAAACCTGGAAAGACCCTATCTACAATGACAGCTGGATGTGGCATAAGGCTGGACACATGGGACTGAGAGGATTGGAGAGATTGGGTGAGCAAATGCAGACCCTTTCAAGCAATAATGCATGGCCCCCATTCCATGGGTCCCAACTCTCCAGGTTCTAGGGAATATTACTACAGCTATAACATGTACAGGAAACCTAGAGAATGGACACACTGTGAATACAAAAGGTTTCTAAAACTCAACGAATAGTCCCTCTCCTGGTGCTCCAGTTTGACTTTCCAACTGCCTTACTATCAATCTCCCAACTTGGAGAGACAGGCCCTTTAACCTCCTGGTTTGCACAGGTTCCCAATTTGGCAGAGGATGGAAGGGACGAGGGAGAACCCATGAGAGAGTAGCTGTTAGGCATTTGGACGGGCACATGTCACTCTAATTTCACGGCAGGAAGAAGAATTAACCAAAGTCTCAGCCACCCACCGGGAACCAGTATAGGACATGATCCAAAATTTTGGACTTGCGTTCAGCTCACAAAAAACGAGTTGAGAAATGGAGCTCAGGGGCACAGCAATTCACAAACTGGCAGAGTGATAAAGGACAACTATCGTCCAAAAATCTGTTGAGGGAAGTCAATGAGGCGGACTTGAATGTGAGGCAAAATAGCAGGAAACAGATTTCAAGAGGTACGTTGGAATCGCCTGTAAAGCACAGGAAGAGGGGCACAACTTGGACAATGGTGCACTTGGCCAAAAAGGGCGTATGCGTTTTCTCCTGAATATATTCAGGAGAAAACGCATACGCCCTTTTTGGCCAAGCAAGCAAGCGGGCAATGCAAATCTGCACTACAAAGAAGTATCATTTCCCACCGGTCAAAAGGGACATCCACAAAATGTGTAAAAACCAGAAAGGCAAGACAGGCCCTGAGGAACTGGGAGCCTTGTTATGCTGATGGGTGGGATGTAAATTGCCAACTGCCTCTCTGGAGGAGTGCATTGTGTTCCCTAAAACAAGTAAACAACAGAGCTACAGAGCCAAGGCCACTTCCAGTCTAGGGAATATACCTTGGGAAAACTGAAAATCAATAAGAAAGAGCCACCTCCAAATTTAGGGCTGCACTGACTACAAGAACCTCAACTTGGGTACACCTTAAATATCCCAGGAAATATAAAAATGGTTGAAAACATTGTGGTACTTACGTACGATGGAATATCCCTCAGCCATGAAATCAATGTCATAAGACCAGTAGCAACAAAGTGAGTGGATTCAGGTACGATGATTCTAAGTGAAATAAGTCACACAGAAAAAGAAACTTATCATAAGATATCACTTATGAAGATCCTGTAAACATGGCTACACGTGAACTGAGTTAGGAAAGAGAACAGAGTCTCACATTTAGAAAACACTCTTATGCCTGCATAAAGGGGAAGGAGAGGTGGGGTGATGCATAAAACCAGAGTTTGATATAAGCACAGGGACCGTTTCAAAAACCAACTTTGGAATTGACAAGACCGACACCTTCCTTAGTGAAAGAGACTCAAAACCCCATATTTCCCACAGAGGAATATATCTGACTAGTAAGAATCTTAAAACCTATGTATTGATATGTCTCCATAAGGGAATCAAGTGTGTCTAGAGTGGCATAAACATGGCAGCGAGAATCAGCTCAAACCCACTATAAAAAGGAATTTCAAAGCAAAACCAAAAAACAGGGAAATTCTTTACAATTCCTTCAGGGTGTCTGAGGAAACCTGGAAAGACCCTATCTACAATGACAGCTGGATGTGGCATAAGGCTGGACACTTGGGACTGAGAGGATTGGTGAGATTGGGTGAGCGAATGCAGACCCTTTCAAGCAATAATGCATGGCCCCCATTCCATGGGTCCCAACTCTCCATGTTCAAGGGAATATTACTACAGCTATAACATGTACAGGAAACCTAGAGAATGGACACACTGTGAATACGAAAGGTTTCTAAAACTCAACGAATAGTCCCTCTCCTGATGCTCCAGTTTGACTTTCCAACTGCCTTATTATCAATCTCCCAACTTGGAGAGACAGGCCCTTTAACCTCCTGGTTTGCACAGGTTCCCAATTTGCCAGAGGATGGAAGGGACGAGGGAGAACCCATGAGAGAGTAGCTGTTAGGCATTTGGACGGGCACATGTCACTCTAATTTCCCGGCAGGAAGAAGAATTAACCAAAGTCTCAGCCACCCACCGGGAACCAGTATAGGACATGATCCAAAATTTTGGACTTGCGTTCAGCTCACAAAAAACGAGTTGAGAAATGGAGCTCAGGGGCACAGCAATTCACAAACTGGCAGAGTGATAAAGGACAACTATCGTCCAAAAATCTGTTGAGGGAAGTCAACGAGGCGGACTTGAAAGCGAGGCAAAATAGCAGGAAACAGATTTCAAGAGGTACCTTGGAATCACCTGTAAAGCACAGGAAGAGGGGCACAACTTGGACAATGGTGCACTTGGCCAAAAAGGGCGTATGCGTTTTCTCCTGAATATATTCAGGAGAAAACGCATACGCCCTTTTTGGCCAAGCAAGCAAGCGGGCAATGCAAATCTGCACTACAAAGAAGTATCACTTCCCACCGGTCAAAAGGGACATCCACAAAATGTGTAAAAACCAGAAAGGCAAGACAGGCCCTGGAGAACTGGGAGCCTTGTTATGCTGATGGGCGGGATGTCAATTGCCAACTGCCTCACTGGAGGAGTGCATTGTGTTCCCTAAAACAAGTAAACAACAGAGCTACAGACCCAAGGCCACTTCCAGTCTAGGGAATATACCTTGGGAAAACTGAAAATCAATAAGAAAGAGCCACCTCCAAATTTAGGGCTGCACTGGCTACAAGAACCTCAACTTGGGTACACCTTAAATATCCCAGGAAACATAAAAATGGTTCAAAACATTGTGGTACTTACGTACGATGGAATATCCCTCAGCCATGAAATCAATGTCATAAGACCAGTAGCAGCAAAGTGAGTGGATTCAGGTACGATGATTCTAAGTGAAATAAGTCACACAGAAAAAGAAACTTATCATAAGATATCACTTATGAAGATCCTGTAAACATGGCTACACGTGAACTGAGTTAGGAAAGAGAACAGAGTCTCACATTTAGAAAACACTCTTATGCCTGCATAAAGGGGAAGGAGAGGTGGGGTGATGCATAAAACCAGAGTT
The DNA here is from genome assembly GCF_025265405.1 of Mesoplodon densirostris. Classification (NCBI taxonomy): domain Eukaryota; kingdom Metazoa; phylum Chordata; class Mammalia; order Artiodactyla; family Ziphiidae; genus Mesoplodon; species Mesoplodon densirostris. The sequence goes on from NW_026778208.1 coordinate 1,020,914, forward strand.
TGATATAAGCACAGGGACCGTTTCAAAAACCAACTTTGGAATAGACAAGACCTACACCTTCCTCAGTGAAAGAGACTCAAAACCCCATATTTCCCACAGAGGAATATATCTGACTAGTAAGAATCTTAAAACCTATGTATTGATGTGTCTCCATAAGGGAATCAAGTGTGTCTAGAGTGGCATAAACATGGCAGCGAGAATCAGCTGAAACCCACTATAAAAAGGAATTTCAAAAGCAAAACCAAAAAACAGGGAAATTCTTTACAATTCCTTCAGGGTGTCTGAGGAAACCTGGAAAGACCCTATCTACAATGACAGCTGGATGTGGCATAAGGCTGGACACTTGGGACTGAGAGGATTGGTGAGATTGGGTGAGCAAATGCAGACCCTTTCAAGCAATAATGCATGGCCCCCATTCCATGGGTCCCAACTCTCCAGGTTCAAGGGAATATTACTACAGCTATAACATGTACAGGAAACCTAGAGAATGGACACACTGTGAATACGAAAGGTTTCTAAAACTCAACGAATAGTCCCTCTCCTGGTGCTCCAGTTTGACTTTCCAACTGCCTTACTATCAATCTCCCAACTTGGAGAGACAGGCCCTTTAACCTCCTGGTTTGCACAGGTTCCCAATTTGGCAGAGGATGGAAGGGACGAGGGAGAACCCATGAGAGAGTAGCTGTTAGGCATTTGGACGGGCACATGTCACTCTAATTTCCCGGCAGGAAGAAGAATTAACCAAAGTCTCAGCCACCCACCGGGAACCAGTATAGGACAGGATCCAAAATTTTGGACTTGCGTTCAGCTCACAAAAAACGAGTTGAGAAATGGAGCTCAGGGGCACAGCAATTCACAAACTGGCAGAGTGATAAAGGACAACTATCGTCCAAAAATCTGTTGAGGGAAGTCAACGAGGCGGACTTGAAAGCGAGGCAAAATAGCAGGAAACAGATTTCAAGAGGTACCTTGGAATCGCCTGTAAAGCACAGGAAGAGGGGCACAACTTGGACAATGGTGCACTTGGCCAAAAAGGGCGTATGCGTTTTCTCCTGAATATATTCAGGAGAAAACGCATACGCCCTTTTTGGCCAAGCAAGCAAGCGGGCAATGCAAATCTGCACTACAAAGAAGTATCACTTCCCACCGGTCAAAAGGGACATCCACAAAATGTGTAAAAACCAGAAAGGCAAGACAGGCCCTGGAGAACTGGGAGCCTTGTTATGCTGATGGGCGGGATGTAAACTGCCAACTGCCTCACTGGAGGAGTGCATTGTGTTCCCTAAAACAAGTAAACAACAGAGCTACAGAGCCAAGGCCACTTCCAGTCTAGGGAATATACCTTGGGAAAACTGAAAATCAATAAGAAAGAGCCACCTCCAAATTTAGGGCTGCACTGGCTACAAGAACCTCAACTTGGGTACACCTTAAATATCCCAGGAAATATAAAAATGGTTCAAAACATTGTGGTACTTACGTACGATGGAATATCCCTCAGCCATGAAATCAATGTCATAAGACCAGTAGCAGCAAAGTGAGTGGATTCAGGTACGATGATTCTAAGTGAAATAAGTCACACAGAAAAAGAAACTTATCATAAGATATCACTTATGAAGATCCTGTAAACATGGCTACACGTGAACTGAGTTAGGAAAGAGAACAGAGTCTCACATTTAGAAAACACTCTTATGCCTGCATAAAGGGGAAGGAGAGGTGGGGTGATGCATAAAACCAGAGTTTGATATAAGCACAGGGACCGTTTCAAAAACCAACTTTGGAATAGACAAGACCTACACCTTCCTCAGTGAAAGAGACTCAAAACCCCATATTTCCCACAGAGGAATATATCTGACTAGTAAGAATCTTAAAACCTATGTATTGATGTGTCTCCATAAGGGAATCAAGTGTGTCTAGAGTGGCATAAACATGGCAGCGATAATCAGCTCAAACCCAGTATAAAAAGGAATTTCAAAAGCAAAACCAAAAAACAGGGAAATTCTTTACAATTCCTTCAGGGTGTCTGAGGAAACCTGGAAAGACCCTATCTGCAATGACAGCTGGATGTGGCATAAGGCTGGACACTTGGGACTGAGAGGATTGGTGAGATTGGGTGAGCAAATGCAGACCCTTTCAAGCAATAATGCATGGCCCCCATTCCATGGGTCCCAACTCTCCATGTTCAAGGGAATATTACTACAGCTATAACATGTACAGGAAACCTAGAGAATGGACACACTGTGAATACGAAAGGTTTCTAAAACTCAACGAATAGTCCCTCTCCTGGTGCTCCAGTTTGACTTTCCAACTGCCTTACTATCAATCTCCCAACTTGGAGAGACAGGCCCTTTAACCTCCTGGTTTGCACAGGTTCCCAATTTGGCAGAGGATGGAAGGGACGAGGTAGAACCCATGAGAGAGTAGCTGTTAGGCATTTGGACGGGCACATGTCACTCTAATTTCCCGGCAGGAAGAAGAATTAACCAAAGTCTCAGCCACCCACCGGGAACCAGTATAGGACAGGATCCAAAATTTTGGACTTGCGTTCAGCTCACAAAAAACGAGTTGAGAAATGGAGCTCAGGGGCCCAGCAATTCACAAACTGGCAGAGTGATAAAGGACAACTATCGTCCAAAAATCTGTTGAGGGAAGTCAACGAGGCGGACTTGAAAGCGAGGCAAAATAGCAGGAAACAGATTTCAAGAGGTACCTTGGAATCGCCTGTAAAGCACAGGAAGAGGTGCACAACTTCGACAATGGTGCACTTGGCCAAAAAGGGCGTATGCGTTTTCTCCTGAATATATTCAGGAGAAAACGCATACGCCCTTTTTGGCCAAGCAAGCAAGCGGGCAATGCAAATCTGCACTACAAAGAAGTATCACTTCCCACCGGTCAAAAGGGACATCCACAAAATGTGTAAAAACCAGAAAGGCAAGACAGGCCCTGGAGAACTGGGAGCCTTGTTATGCTGATGGGCGGGATGTAAACTGCCAACTGCCTCACTGGAGGAGTGCATTGTGTCCCTAAAACAAGTAAACAACAGAGCTACAGAGCCAAGGCCACTTCCAGTCTAGGGAATATACCTTGGGAAAACTGAAAATCAATAAGAAAGAGCCACCTCCAAATTTAGGGCTGCACTGGCTACAAGAACCTCAACTTGGGTACACCTTAAATATCCCAGGAAATATAAAAATGGTTCAAAACATTGTGATACTTACGTACGATGGAATATCCCTCAGCCATGAAATCAATGTCATAAGACCAGTAGCAGCAAAGTGAGTGGATTCAGGTACGATGATTCTAAGTGAAATAAGTCACACAGAAAAAGAAACTTATCATAAGATATCACTTATGAAGATCCTGTAAACATGGCTACACGTGAACTGAGTTAGGAAAGAGAACAGAGTCTCACATTTAGAAAACACTCTTATGCCTGCATAAAGGGGAAGGAGAGGTGGGGTGATGCATAAAACCAGAGTTTGATATAAGCACAGGGACCGTTTCAAAAACCAACTTTGGAATAGACAAGACCTACACCTTCCTCAGTGAAAGAGACTCAAAACCCCATATTTCCCACAGAGGAATATATCTGACTAGTAAGAATCTTAAAACCTATGTATTGATGTGTCTCCATAAGGGAATCAAGTGTGTCTAGAGTGGCATAAACATGGCAGCGATAATCAGCTCAAACCCACTATAAAAAGGAATTTCAAAAGCAAAACCAAAAAACAGGGAAATTCTTTACAATTCCTTCAGGGTGTCTGAGGAAACCTGGAAAGACCCTATCTGCAATGACAGCTGGATGTGGCATAAGGCTGGACACTTGGGACTGAGAGGATTGGTGAGATTGGGTGAGCAAATGCAGACCCTTTCAAGCAATAATGCATGGCCCCCATTCCATGGGTCCCAACTCTCCAGGTTCAAGGGAATATTACTACAGCTATAACATGTACAGGAAACCTAGAGAATGGACACACTGTGAATACGAAAGGTTTCTAAAACTCAACGAATAGTCCCTCTCCTGGTGCTCCAGTTTGACTTTCCAACTGCCTTACTATCAATCTCCCAACTTGGAGAGACAGGCCCTTTAACCTCCTGGTTTGCACAGGTTCCCAATTTGGCAGAGGATGGAAGGGACGAGGGAGAACCCATGAGAGAGTAGCTGTTAGGCATTTGGACGGGCACATGTCACTCTAATTTCCCGGCAGGAAGAAGAATTAACCAAAGTCTCAGCCACCCACCGGGAACCAGTATAGGACATGATCCAAAATTTTGGACTTGCGTTCAGCTCACAAAAAACGAGTTGAGAAACGGAGCTCAGGGGCACAGCAATTCACAAACTGGCAGAGTGATAAAGGACAACTATCGTCCAAAAATCTGTTGAGGGAAGTCAACGAGGCGGACTTGAAAGCGAGGCAAAATAGCAGGAAACAGATTTCAAGAGGTACCTTGGAATCGCCTGTAAAGCACAGGAAGAGGGGCACAACTTGGACAATGGTGCACTTGGCCAAAAAGGGCGTATGCGTTTTCTCCTGAATATATTCAGGAGAAAACGCATACGCCCTTTTTGGCCAAGCAAGCAAGCGGGCAATGCAAATCTGCACTACAAAGAAGTATCATTTCCCACCGGTCAAAAGGGACATCCACAAAATGTGTAAAAACCAGAAAGGCAAGACAGGCCCTGAGGAACTGGGAGCCTTGTTATGCTGATGGGTGGGATGTAAATTGCCAACTGCCTCACTGGAGGAGTGCATTGTGTTCCCTAAAACAAGTAAACAACAGAGCTACAGAGCCAAGGCCACTTCCAGTCTAGGGAATATACCTTGGGAAAACTGAAAATCAATAAGAAAGAGCCACCTCCAAATTTAGGGCTGCACTGACTACAAGAACCTCAACTTGGGTACACCTTAAATATCCCAGGAAATATAAAAATGGTTGAAAACATTGTGGTACTTACGTACGATGGAATATCCCTCAGCCATGAAATCAATGTCATAAGACCAGTAGCAACAAAGTGAGTGGATTCAGGTACGATGATTCTAAGTGAAATAAGTCACACAGAAAAAGAAACTTATCATAAGATATCACTTATGAAGATCCTGTAAACATGGCTACACGTGAACTGAGTTAGGAAAGAGAACAGAGTCTCACATTTAGAAAACACTCTTATGCCTGCATAAAGGGGAAGGAGAGGTGGGGTGATGCATAAAACCAGAGTTTGATATAAGCACAGGGACCGTTTCAAAAACCAACTTTGGAATTGACAAGACCGACACCTTCCTTAGTGAAAGAGACTCAAAACCCCATATTTCCCACAGAGGAATATATCTGACTAGTAAGAATCTTAAAACCTATGTATTGATATGTCTCCATAAGGGAATCAAGTGTGTCTAGAGTGGCATAAACATGGCAGCGAGAATCAGCTCAAACCCACTATAAAAAGGAATTTCAAAAGCAAAACCAAAAAACAGGGAAATTCTTTACAATTCCTTCAGGGTGTCTGAGGAAACCTGGAAAGACCCTATCTACAATGACAGCTGGATGTGGCATAAGGCTGGACACTTGGGACTGAGAGGATTGGTGAGATTGGGTGAGCAAATGCAGACCCTTTCAAGCAATAATGCATGGCCCCCATTCCATGGGTCCCAACTCTCCAGGTTCAAGGGAATATTACTACAGCTATAACATGTACAGGAAACCTAGAGAATGGACACACTGTGAATACGAAAGGTTTCTAAAACTCAACGAATAGTCCCTCTCCTGGTGCTCCAGTTTGACTTTCCAACTGCCTTACTATCAATCTCCCAACTTGGAGAGACAGGCCCTTTAACCTCCTGGTTTGCACAGGTTCCCAATTTGGCAGAGGATGGAAGGGACGAGGGAGAACCCATGAGAGAGTAGCTGTTAGGCATTTGGACGGGCACATGTCACTCTAATTTCCCGGCAGGAAGAAGAATTAACCAAAGTCTCAGCCACCCACCGGGAACCAGTATAGGACATGATCCAAAATTTTGGACTTGCGTTCAGCTCACAAAAAACGAGTTGAGAAATGGAGCTCAGGGGCACAGCAATTCACAAACTGGCAGAGTGATAAAGGACAACTATCGTCCAAAAATCTGTTGAGGGAAGTCAACGAGGCGGACTTGAAAGTGAGGCAAAATAGCAGGAAACAGATTTCAAGAGGTACGTTGGAATCGCCTGTAAAGCACAGGAAGAGGGGCACAACTTGGACAATGGTGCACTTGGCCAAAAAGGGCGTATGCGTTTTCTCCTGAATATATTCAGGAGAAAACGCATACGCCCTTTTTGGCCAAGCAAGCAAGCGGGCAATGCAAATCTGCACTACAAAGAAGTATCACTTCCCACCGGTCAAAAGGGACATCCACAAAATGTGTAAAAACCAGAAAGGCAAGACAGGCCCTGGAGAACTGGGAGCCTTGTTATGCTGATGGGCGGGATGTAAACTGCCAACTGCCTCACTGGAGGAGTGCATTGTGTTCCCTAAAACTAGTAAACAACAGAGCTACAGAGCCAAGGCCACTTCCAGTCTAGGGAATATACCTTGGGAAAACTGAAAATCAATAAGAAAGAGCCACCTCCAAATTTAGGGCTGCACTGACTACAAGAACCTCAACTTGGGAACACCTTAAATATCCCAGGAAATATAAAAATGGTTCAAAACATTGTGGTACTTACGTATGATGGAATATCCCTCAGCGATGAAATCAATGTCATAAGACCAGTAGCAGCAAAGTGAGTGGATTCAGGTACGATGATTCTAAGTGAAATAAGTCACACAGAAAAAGAAACTTATCATAAGATATCACTTATGAAGATCCTGTAAACATGGCTACACGTGAACTGAGTTAGGAAAGAGAACAGAGTCTCACATTTAGAAAACACTCTTATGCCTTCATAAAGGGGAAGGAGAGGTGGGGTGATGCATAAAACCAGAGTTTGATATAAGCACAGGGACCGTTCCAAAAACCAACTTTGGAATAGACAAGACCTACACCTTCCTCAGTGAAAGAGACTCAAAACCCCATATTTCCCGCAGAGGAATATATCTGACTAGTAAGAATCTTAAATCCTATGTATTGATATGTCTCCATAAGGGAATCAAGTGTGTCTAGAGTGGCATAAACATGGCAGCGAGAATCAGCTCAAACCCACTATAAAAAGGAATTTCAAAAGCAAAACCAAAAAACAGGGAAATTCTTTACAATTCCTTCAGGGTGTCTGAGGAAACCTGGAAAGACCCTATCTACAATGACAGCTGGATGTGGCATAAGGCTGGACACTTGGGACTGAGAGGATTGGTGAGATTGGGTGAGCAAATGCAGACCCTTTCAATCAATAATGCATGGCCCCCATTCCATGGGTCCCAACTCTCCAGGTTCAAGGGAATATTACTACAGCTATAACATGTACAGGAAACCTAGAGAATGGACACACTGTGAATACGAAAGGTTTCTAAAACTCAACGAATAGTCCCTCTCCTGGTGCTCCAGTTTGACTTTCCAACTGCCTTACTATCAATCTCCCAACTTGGAGAGACAGGCCCTTTAACCTCCTGGTTTGCACAGGTTCCCAATTTGGCAGAGGATGGAAGGGACGAGGGAGAACCCATGAGAGAGTAGCTGTTAGGCATTTGGACGGGCACATGTCACTCTAATTTCCCGGCAGGAAGAAGAATTAACCAAAGTCTCAGCCACCCACCGGGAACCAGTATAGGACATGATCCAAAATTTTGGACTTGTGTTCAGCTCACAAAAAACGAGTTGAGAAATGGAGCTCAGGGGCACAGCAATTCACAAACTGGCAGAGTGATAAAGGACAACTATCGTCCAAAAATCTGTTGAGGGAAGTCAACGAGGCGGACTTGAAAGCGAGGCAAAATAGCAGGAAACAGATTTCAAGAGGTACCTTGGAATCGCCTGTAAAGCACAGGAAGAGGGGCACAACTTGGACAATGGTGCACTTGGCCAAAAAGGGCGTATGCGTTTTCTCCTGAATATATTCAGGAGAAAATGCATACGCCCTTTTTGGCCAAGCAAGCAAGCGGGCAATGCAAATCTGCACTACAAAGAAGTATCACTTCCCACCGGTCAAAAGGGACATCCACAAAATGTGTAAAAACCAGAAAGGCAAGACAGGCCCTGGAGAACTGGGAGCCTTGTTATGCTGATGGGCGGGATGTAAATTGCCAACTGCCTCACTGGAGGAGTGCATTGTGTTCCCTAAAACAAGTAAACAACAGAGCTACAGAGCCAAGGCCACTTCCAGTCTAGGGAATATACCTTGGGAAAACTGAAAATCAATAAGAAAGAGCCACCTCCAAATTTAGGGCTGCACTGACTACAAGAACCTCAACTTGGGTACACTTAAATATCCCAGGAAATATAAAAATGGTTCAAAACATTGTGGTACTTACGTACGATGGAATATCCCTCAGCCATGAAATCAATGTCATAAGACCAGTAGCAGCAAAGTGAGTGGATTCAGGTACGATGATTCTAAGTGAAATAAGTCACACAGAAAAAGAAACTTATCATAAGATATCACTTATGAAGATCCTGTAAACATGGCTACACGTGAACTGAGTTAGGAAAGAGAACAGAGTCTCACATTTAGAAAACACTCTTATGCCTGCATAAAGGGGAAGGAGAGGTGGGGTGATGCATAAAACCAGAGTTTGATAGAAGCACAGGGACCGTTTCAAAAACCAACTTTGGAATTGACAAGACCAACACCTTCCTTAGTGAAAGAGACTCAAAACCCCATATTTCCCACAGAGGAATATATCTGACTAGTAAGAATCATAAAACCTATGTATTGATATGTCTCCATAAGGGAATCAAGTGTGTCTAGAGTGGCATAAACATGGCAGCGAGAATCAGCTCAAACCCACTATAAAAAGGAATTTCAAAAGCAAAACCAAAAAACAGGGAAATTCTTTACAATTCCTTCAGGGTGTCTGAGGAAACCTGGAAAGACCCTATCTACAATGACAGCTGGATGTGGCATAAGGCTGGACACTTGGGACTGAGAGGATTGGTGAGATTGGGTGAGCAAATGCAGACCCTTTCAAGCAATAATGCATGGCCCCCATTCCATGGGTCCCAACTCTCCAGGTTCAAGGGAATATTACTACAGCTATAACATGTACAGGAAACCTAGAGAATGGACACACTGTGAATACGAAAGGTTTCTAAAACTCAACGAATAGGCCCTCTCCTGGTGCTCCAGTTTGACTTTCCATCTGCCTTACTATCAATCTCCCAACTTGGAGAGACAGGCCCTTTAACCTCCTGGTTTGCACAGGTTCCCAATTTGGCAGAGGATGGAAGGGACGAGGGAGAACCCATGAGAGAGTAGCTGTTAGGCATTTGGACGGGCACATGTCACTCTAATTTCCCGGCAGGAAGAAGAATTAACCAAAGTCTCAGCCACCCACCGGGAACCAGTATAGGACATGATCCAAAATTTTGGACTTGCGTTCAGCTCACAAAAAACGAGTTGAGAAATGGAGCTCAGGGGCACAGCAATTCACAAACTGGCAGAGTGATAAAGGACAACTATCGTCCAAAAATCTGTTGAGGGAAGTCAACGAGGCGGACTTGAAAGCGAGGCAAAATAGCAGGAAACAGATTTCAAGAGGTACGTTGGAATCGCTTTTAAAGCACAGGAAGAGGGGCACAACTTGGACAATGATGCACTTGGCCAAAAAGGGCGTATGCGTTTTCTCCTGAATATATTCAGGAGAAAACGCATACGCCCTTTTTGGCCAAGCAAGCAAGCGGGTAATGCAAATCTACACTACAAAGAAGTATCATTTCCCACCGGTCAAAAGGGACATCCACAAAATGTGTAAAAACCAGAAAGGCAAGACAGGCCCTGGAGAACAGGGAGCCTTGTTATGCTGATGGGCGGGATGTCAATTGCCAACTGCCTCACTGGAGGAGTGCATTGTGTTCCCTAAAACAAGTAAACAACAGAGCTACAGAGCCAAGGCCACTTCCAGTCTAGGGAATATACCTTGGGAAAACTGAAAATCAATAAGAAACAACCACCTCCAAATTTAGGGCTGCACTGGCTACAAGAACCTCAACTTGGGTACACCTTAAATATCCCAGGAAACATAAAAATGGTTCAAAACATTGTGGTACTTACGTACGATGGAATATCCCTCAGCCATGAAATCAATGTCATAAGACCAGTAGCAGCAAAGTGAGTGGATTCAGGTACGATGATTCTAAGTGAAATAAGTCACACAGAAAAAGGAACTTATCATAAGATATCACTTATGAAGATCCTGTAAACATGGCTACACGTGAACTGAGTTAGGAAAGAGAACAGAGTCTCACATTTAGAAAACACTCTTATGCCGGCATAAAGGGGATGGAGAGGTGGGGTGATGCATAAAACCAGAGTTTGATATAAGCACAGGGACCGTTCCAAAAACCAACTTTGGAATAGACAAGACCTACACCTTCCTCAGTGAAAGAGACTCAAAACCCCATATTTCCCGCAGAGGAGTATATCTGACTAGTAAGAATCTTAAAACCTATGTATTGATATGTCTCCATAAGGGAATCAAGTGTGTCTAGAGTGGCATAAACATGGCAGCGAGAATCAGCTCAAACCCACTATAAAAAGGAATTTCAAAAGCAAAACCAAAAAACAGGGAAATTCTTTACAATTCCTTCAGGGTGTCTGAGGAAACCTGGAATGACCCTATCTACAATGACAGCTGGATGTGGCATAAGGCTGGACACTTGGGACTGAGAGGATTGGTGAGATTGGGTGAGCAAATGCAGACCCTTTCAAGCAATAATGCATGGCCCCCATTCCATGGGTCCCAACTCTCCATGTTCAAGGGAATATTACTACAGCTATAACATGTACAGGAAACCTAGAGAATGGACACACTGTGAATACGAAAGGTTTCTAAAACTCAACGAATAGTCCCTCTCCTGGTGCTCCAGTTTGACTTTCCAACTGCCTTACTATCAATCTCCCAACTTGGAGAGAGAGGCCCTTTAACCTCCTGGTTTGCACAGGTTCCCAATTTGGCAGAGGATGGAAGGGACGAGGGAGAACCCATGAGAGAGTAGCTGTTAGGCATTTGGACGGGCACATGTCACTCTAATTTCCCGGCAGGAAGAAGAATTAACCAAAGTCTCAGCCACCCACCGGGAACCAGTATAGGACATGATCCAAAATTTTGGACTTGCGTTCAGCTCACAAAAAACGAGTTGAGAAATGGAGCTCAGGGGCACAGCAATTCACAAACTGGCAGAGTGATAAAGGACAACTATCGTCCAAAAATCTGTTGAGGGAAGTCAACGAGGCGGACTTGAAAGCGAGGCAAAATAGCAGGAAACAGATTTCAAGAGGTACCTTGGAATCGCCTGTAAAGCACAGGAAGAGGGGCACAACTTGGACAATGGTGCACTTGGCCAAAAAGGGCATATGCGTTTTCTCCTGAATATATTCAGGAGAAAACGCATACGCCCTTTTTGGCCAAGCAAGCAAGCGGGCAATGCAAATCTGCACTACAAAGAAGTATCACTTCCCACCGGTCAAAAGGGACATCCACAAAATGTGTAAAAACCAGAAAGGCAAGACAGGCCCTGGAGAACTGGGAGCCTTTTTATGCTGATGGGCGGGATGTAAATTGCCAACTGCCTCACTGGAGGAGTGCATTGTGTTCCCTAAAACAAGTAAACAACAGAGCTACAGAGCCAAGGCCACTTCCAGTCTAGGGAATATACCTTGGGAAAACTGAAAATCAATAAGAAAGAGCCACCTCCAAATTTAGGGCTGCACTGACTACAAGAACCTCAACTTGGGTACACCTTAAATATCCCAGGAAATATAAAAATGGTTCAAAACATTGTGGTACTTACGTACGATGGAATATCCCTCAGCCATGAAATCAATGTCATAAGACCAGTAGCAGCAAAGTGAGTGGATTCAGGTACGATGATTCTAAGTGAAATAAGTCACACAGAAAAAGAAACTTATCATAAGATATCACTTATGAAGATCCTGTAAACATGGCTACACGTGAACTGAGTTAGGAAAGAGAACAGAGTCTCACATTTAGAAAACACTCTTATGCCTGCATAAAGGGGAAGGAGAGGTGGGGTGATGCATAAAACCAGAGTTTGATATAAGCACAGGGACCGTTTCAAAAACCAACTTTGGAATAGACAAGACCTACACCTTCCTCAGTGAAAGAGACTCAAAACCCCATATTTCCCACAGAGGAATATATCTGACTAGTAAGAATCTTAAAACCTATGTATTGATATGTCTCCATAAGGGAATCAAGTGTGTCTAGAGTGGCATAAACATGGCAGCGAGAATCAGCTCAAACCCACTATAAAAAGGAATTTCAAAAGCAAAACCAAAAAACAGGGAAATTCTTTACAATTCCTTCAGGGTGTCTGAGGAAACCTGGAAAGACCCTATCTACAATGACAGCTGGATGTGGCATAAGGCTGGACACTTGGGACTGAGAGGATTGGTGAGATTGGGTGAGCAAATGCAGACCCTTTCAAGCAATAATGCATGGCCCCCATTCCATGGGTCCCAACTCTCCAGGTTCAAGGGAATATTACTACAGCTATAACATGTACAGGAAACCTAGAGAATGGACACACTGTGAATACGAAAGGTTTCTAAAACTCAACGAATAGTCCCTCTCCTGGTGCTCCAGTTTGACTTTCCAACTGCCTTACTATCAATCTCCCAACTTGGAGAGACAGGCCCTTTAACCTCCTGGTTTGCACAGGTTCCCAATTTGGCAGAGGATGGAAGGGACGAGGGAGAACCCATGAGAGAGTAGCTGTTAGGCATTTGGACGGGCACATGTCACTCTAATTTCCCGGCAGGAAGAAGAATTAACCAAAGTCTCAGCCACCCACCGGGAACCAGTATAGGACATGATCCAAAATTTTGGACTTGCGTTCAGCTCACAAAAAACGAGTTGAGAAATGGAGCTCAGGGGCACAGCAATTCACAAACTGGCAGAGTGATAAAGGACAACTATCGTCCAAAAATCTGTTGAGGGAAGTCAACGAGGCGGACTTGAAAGTGAGGCAAAATAGCAGGAAACACATTTCAAGAGGTACGTTGGAATCGCCTGTAAAGCACAGGAAGAGGGGCACAACTTGGACAATGGTGCACTTGGCCAAAAAGGGCGTATGCGTTTTCTCCTGAATATATTCAGGAGAAAACGCATACGCCCTTTTTGGCCAAGCAAGCAAGCGGGCAATGCAAATCTGCACTACAAAGAAGTATCACTTCCCACCGGTCAAAAGGGACATCCACAAAATGTGTAAAAACCAGAAAGGCAAGACAGGCCCTGGAGAACTGGGAGCCTTGTTATGCTGATGGGCGGGATGTAAACTGCCAACTGCCTCACTGGAGGAGTGCATTGTGTTCCCTAAAACAAGTAAACAACAGAGCTACAGAGCCAAGGCCACTTCCAGTCTAGGGAATATACCATGGGAAAACTGAAAATCAATAAGAAAGAGCCACCTCCAAATTTAGGGCTGCACTGACTACAAGAACCTCAACTTGGGTACACCTTAAATATCCCAGGAAATATAAAAATGGTTCAAAACATTGTGGTACTTACGTATGATGGAATATCCCTCAGCGATGAAATCAATGTCATAAGACCAGTAGCAGCAAAGTGAGTGGATTCAGGTACGATGATTCTAAGTGAAATAAGTCACACAGAAAAAGAAACTTATCATAAGATATCACTTATGAAGATCCTGTAAACATGGCTACACGTGAACTGAGTTAGGAAAGAGAACAGAGTCTCACATTTAGAAAACACTCTTATGCCTGCATAAAGGGGAAGGAGAGGTGGGGTGATGCATAAAACCAGAGTTTGATATAAGCACAGGGACCGTTTCAAAAACCAACTTTGGAATTGACAAGACCGACACCTTCCTCAGTGAAAGAGACTCAAAACCCCATATTTCCCACAGAGGAATATATCTGACTAGTAAGAATCTTAAAACCTATGTATTGATATGTCTCCATAAGGGAATCAACTGTGTCTAGAGTGGCATAAACATGGCAGCGAGAATCAGCTCAAACCCACTATAAAAAGGAATTTCAAAAGCAAAACCAAAAAACAGGGAAATTCTTTACAATTCCTTCAGGGTGTCTGAGGAAACCTGGAAAGACCCTATCTACAATGACAGCTGGATGTGGCATAAGGCTGGACACTTGGGACTGAGAGGATTGGTGAGATTGGGTGAGCAAATGCAGACCCTTTCAAGCAATAATGCATGGCCCCCATTCCATGGGTCCCAACTCTCCAGGTTCAAGGGAATATTACTACAGCTATAACATGTACAGGAAACCTAGAGAATGGACACACTGTGAATACGAAAGGTTTCTAAAACTCAACGAATAGTCCCTCTCCTGGTGCTCCAGTTTGACTTTCCAACTGCCTTACTATCAATCTCCCAACTTGCAGAGACAGGCCCTTTAACCTCCTGGTTTGCACAGGTTCCCAATTTGGCAGAGGATGGAAGGGACGAGGGAGAACCCATGAGAGAGTAGCTGTTAGGCATTTGGACGGGCACATGTCACTCTAATTTCCCGGCAGGAAGAAGAATTAACCAAAGTCTCAGCCACCCACCGGGAACCAGTATAGGACATGATCCAAAATTTTGGACTTGTGTTCAGCTCACAAAAAACGAGTTGAGAAATGGAGCTCAGGGGCACAGCAATTCACAAACTGGCAGAGTGATAAAGGACAACTATCGTCCAAAAATCTGTTGAGGGAAGTCAACGAGGCGGACTTGAAAGCGAGGCAAAATAGCAGGAAACAGATTTCAAGAGGTACCTTGGAATCGCCTGTAAAGCACAGGAAGAGGGGCACAACTTGGACAATGGTGCACTTGGCCAAAAAGGGCGTATGCGTTTTCTCCTGAATATATTCAGGAGAAAACGCATACGCCCTTTTTGGCCAAGCAAGCAAGCGGGCAATGCAAATCTGCACTACAAAGAAGTATCACTTGCCACCGGTCAAAAGGGACATCCACAAAATGTGTAAAAACCAGAAAGGCAAGACAGGCCCTGGAGAACTGGGAGCCTTGCTATGCTGATGGGCGGGATGTAAATTGCCAACTGCCTCACTGGAGGAGTGCATTGTGTTCCCTAAAACAAGTAAACAACAGAGCTACAGAGCCAAGGCCACTTCCAGTCTAGGGAATATACCTTGGGAAAACTGAAAATCAATAACAAAGAGCCACCTCCAAATTTAGGACTGCACTGACTACAAGAACCTCAACTTGGGTACACCTTAAATATCCCAGGAAATATAAAAATGGTTCAAAACATTGTGGTACTTACGTACGATGGAATATCCCTCAGCCATGAAATAAATGTCATAAGACCAGTAGCAGCAAAGTGAGTGGATTCAGGTACGATGATTCTAAGTGAAATAAGTCACACAGAAAAAGAAATTTATCATAAGATATCACTTATGAAGATCCTGTAAACATGGCTACACGTGAACTGAGTTAGGAAAGAGAACAGAGTCTCACATTTAGAAAACACTCTTATGCCTGCATAAAGGGGAAGGAGAGGTGGGGTGATGCATAAAACCAGAGTTTGATATAAGCACAGGGACCGTTTCAAAAACCAACTTTGGAATTGACAAGACCAACACCTTCCTTAGTGAAAGAGACTCAAAACCCCATATTTCCCACAGAGGAATATATCTGACTAGTAAGAATCATAAAACCTATGTATTGATATGTCTCCATAAGGGAATCAAGTGTGTCTAGAGTGGCATAAACATGGCAGCGAGAATCAGCTCAAACCCACTATAAAAAGGAATTTCAAAAGCAAAACCAAAAAACAGGGAAATTCTTTACAATTCCTTCAGGGTGTCTGAGGAAACCTGGAAAGACCCTATCTACAATGACAGCTGGATGTGGCATAAGGCTGGACACTTGGGACTGAGAGGATTGGTGAGATTGGGCGAGCAAATGCAGACCCTTTCAAGCAATAATGCATGGCCCCCATTCCATGGGTCCCAACTCTCCAGGTTCAAGGGAATATTACTACAGCTATAACATGTACAGGAAACATAGAGAATGGACACACTGTGAATACGAAAGGTTTCTAAAACTCAACGAATAGGCCCTCTCCTGGTGCTCCAGTTTGACTTTCCAACTGCCTTACTATCAATCTCCCAACTTGGAGAGACAGGCCCTTTAACCTCCTGGTTTGCACAGTTTCCCAATTTGGCAGAGGATGGAAGGGACGAGGGAGAACCCATGAGAGAGTAGCTGTTAGGCATTTGGACGGGCACATGTCACTCTAATTTCCCGGCAGGAAGAAGAATTAAACAAAGTCTCAGCCACCCACCGGGAACCAGTATAGGACATGATCCAAAATTTTGGACTTGCGTTCAGCTCACAAAAAACGAGTTGAGAAATGGAGCTCAGGGGCACAGCAATTCACAAACTGGCAGAGTGATAAAGGACAACTATCGTCCAAAAATCTTTTGAGGGAAGTCAACGAGGCGGACTTGAAAGCGAGGCAAAATAGCAGGAAACAGATTTCAAGAGGTACGTTGGAATCGCCTTTAAAGCACAGGAAGAGGGGCACAACTTGGACAATGATGCACTTGGCCAAAAAGGGCGTATGCGTTTTCTCCTGAATATATTCAGGAGAAAACGCATACGCCCTTTTTGGCCAAGCAAGCAAGCGGGTAATGCAAATCTACACTACAAAGAAGTATCATTTCCCACCAGTCAAAAGGGACATCCACAAAATGTGTAAAAACCAGAAAGGCAAGACAGGCCCTGGAGAACAGGGAGCCTTGTTATGCTGATGGGCGGGATGTCAATTGCCAACTGCCTCACTGGAGGAGTGCATTGTGTTCCCTAAAACAAGTAAACAACAGAGCTACAGAGCCAAGGCCACTTCCAGTCTAGGGAATATACCTTGGGAAAACTGAAAATCAATAAGAAAGAGCCACCTCCAAATTTAGGGCTGCACTGGCTACAAGAACCTCAACTTGGTTACACCTTAAATATCCCAGGAAACATAAAAATGGTTCAAAACATTGTGGTACTTACGTACGATGGAATATCCCTCAGCCATGAAATCAATGTCATAAGACCAGTAGCAGCAAAGTGAGTGGATTCAGGTACGATGATTCTAAGTGAAATAAGTCACACAGAAAAAGGAACTTATCATAAGATATCACTTATGAAGATCCTGTAAACATGGCTACACGTGAACTGAGTTAGGAAAGAGAACAGAGTCTCACATTTAGAAAACACTCTTATGCCTGCATAAAGGGGAAGGAGAGGTGGGGTGATGCATAAAACCAGAGGTTGATATAAGCACAGGGACCGTTCCAAAAACCAACTTTGGAATAGACAAGACCTACACCTTCCTCAGTGAAAGAGACTCAAAACCCCATATTTCCCGCAGAGGAATATATCTGACTAGTAAGAATCTTAAAACCTATGTATTGATATGTCTCCATAAGGGAATCAAGTGTGTCTAGAGTGGCATAAACATGGCAGCGAGAATCAGCTCAAACCCACTATAAAAAGGAATTTCAAAAGCAAAACCAAAAAACAGGGAAATTCTTTACAATTCCTTCAGGGTGTCTGAGGAAACCTGGAAAGACCCTATCTACAATGACAGCTGGATGTGGCATAAGGCTGGACACTTGGGACTGAGAGGATTGGTGAGATTGGGTGAGCAAATGCAGACCCTTTCAAGCAATAATGCATGGCCCCCATTCCATGGGTCCCAACTCTCCAGGTTCAAGGGAATATTACTACAGCTATAACATGTACAGGAAACCTAGGGAATGGACACACTGTGAATACGAAAGGTTTCTAAAACTCAACGAATAGTCCCTCTCCTGGTGCTCCAGTTTGACTTTCCAACTGCCTTACTATCAATCTCCCAACTTGGAGAGACAGGCCCTTTAACCTCCTGGTTTGCACAGGTTCCCAATTTGGCAGAGGATGGAAGGGACGAGGGAGAACCCATGAGAGAGTAGCTGTTAGGCATTTGGACGGGCACATGTCACTCTAATTTCCCGGCAGGAAGAAGAATTAACCAAAGTCTCAGCCACCCACCGGGAACCAGTATAGGACATGATCCAAAATTTTGGACTTGCGTTCAGCTCACAAAAAACGAGTTGAGAAATGGAGCTCAGGGGCACAGCAATTCACAAACTGGCAGAGTGATAAAGGACAACTATCGTCCAAAAATCTTTTGAGGGAAGTCAGCGAGGCGGACTTGAAAGCGAGGCAAAATAGCAGGAAACAGATTTCAAGAGGTACCTTGGAATCGCCTGTAAAGCACAGGAAGAGGGGCACAACTTGGACAATGGTGCACTTGGCCAAAAAGGGCGTATGCGTTTTCTCCTGAATATATTCAGGAGAAAACGCATACGCCCTTTTTGGCCAAGCAAGCAAGCGGGCAATGCAAATCTGCACTACAAAGAAGTATCACTTCCCACCGGTCAAAAGGGACATCCACAAAATGTGTAAAAACCAGAAAGACAAGACAGGCCCTGGAGAACAGGGAGCCTTGTTATGCTGATGATCGGGATGTAAATTGCCAACTGCCTCACTGGAGGAGTGCATTGTGTTCCCTAAAACAAGTAAACAACAGAGCTACAGAGCCAAGGCCACTTCCAGTCTAGGGAATATACCTTGGGAAAACTGAAAATCAATAAGAAAGAGCCACCTTCAAATTTAGGGCTGCACTGACTACAAGAACCTCAACTTGGGTACACCTTAAATATCCCAGGAAATATAAAAATGGTTCAAAACATTGTGGTACTTACGTATGATGGAATATCCCTCAGCGATGAAATCAATGTCATAAGACCAGTAGCAGCAAAGTGAGTGGATTCAGGTACGATGATTCTAAGTGAAATAAGTCACACAGAAAAAGAAACTTATCATAAGATATCACTTATGAAGATCCTGTAAACATGGCTACACGTGAACTGAGTTAGGAAAGAGAACAGAGTCTCACATTTAGAAAACACTCTTATGCCTGCATAAAGGGGAAGGAGAGGTGGGGTGATGCATAAAACCAGAGTTTGATATAAGCACAGGGACCGTTTCAAAAACCAACTTTGGAATAGACAAGACCTACACCTTCCTCAGTGAAAGAGACTCAAAACCCCATATTTCCCACAGAGGAATATATCTGACTAGTAAGAATCTTAAATCCTATGTATTGATATGTCTCCATAAGGGAATCAAGTGTGTCTAGAGTGGCATAAACATGGCAGCGAGAATCAGCTCAAACCCACTATAAAAAGGAATTTCAAAAGCAAAACCAAAAAACAGGGAAATTCTTTACAATTCCTTCAGGGTGTCTGAGGAAACCTGGAAAGACCCTATCTACAATGACAGCTGGATGTGGCATAAGGCTGGACACTTGGGACTGAGAGGATTGGTGAGATTGGGTGAGCAAATGCAGACCCTTTCAAGCAATAATGCATGGCCCCCATTCCATGGGTCCCAACTCTCCAGGTTCAAGGGAATATTACTACAGCTATAACATGTACAGGAAACCTAGAGAATGGACACACTGTGAATACGAAAGGTTTCTAAAACTCAACGAATAGTCCCTCTCCTGGTGCTCCAGTTTGACTTTCCAACTGCCTTACTATCAATCTCCCAACTTGGAGAGACAGGCCCTTTAACCTCCTGGTTTGCACAGGTTCCCAATTTGGCAGAGGATGGAAGGGACGAGGGAGAACCCATGAGAGAGTAGCTGTTAGGCATTTGGACGGGCACATGTCACTCTAATTTCCCGGCAGGAAGAAGAATTAACCAAAGTCTCAGCCACCCACCGGGAACCAGTATAGGACATGATCCAAAATTTTGCACTTGTGTTCAGCTCACAAAAAACGAGTTGAGAAATGGAGCTCAGGGGCACAGCAATTCACAAACTGGCAGAGTGATAAAGGACAACTATCGTCCAAAAATCTGTTGAGGGAAGTCAACGAGGCGGACTTGAAAGCGAGGCAAAATAGCAGGAAACAGATTTCAAGAGGTACCTTGGAATCGCCTGTAAAGCACAGGAAGAGGGGCACAACTTGGACAATGGTGCACTTGGCCAAAAAGGGCGTATGCGTTTTCTCCTGAATATATTCAGGAGAAAACGCATACGCCCTTTTTGGCCAAGCAAGCAAGCGGGCAATGCAAATCTGCACTACAAAGAAGTATCACTTCCCACCGGTCAAAAGGGACATCCACAAAATGTGTAAAAACCAGAAAGGCAAGACAGGCCCTGGAGAACTGGGAGCCTTGTTATGCTGATGGGCGGGATGTAAATTGCCAACTGCCTCACTGGAGGAGTGCATTGTGTTCCCTAAAACAAGTAAACAACAGAGCTACAGAGCCAAGGCCACTTCCAGTCTAGGGAATATACCTTGGGAAAACTGAAAATCAATAAGAAAGAGCCACCTCCAAATTTAGGGCTGCACTGACTACAAGAACCTCAACTTGGGTACACCTTAAATATCCCAGGAAATATAAAAATGGTTCAAAACATTGTGGTACTTACGTACGATGGAATATCCCTCAGCCATGAAATCAATGTCATAAGACCAGTAGCAGCAAAGTGAGTGGATTCAGGTACAATGATTCTAAGTGAAATAAGTCACACAGAAAAAGAAACTTATCATAAGATATCACTTATGAAGATCCTGTAAACATGGCTACACGTGAACTGAGTTAGGAAAGAGAACAGAGTCTCACATTTAGAAAACACTCTTATGCCTGCATAAAGGGGAAGGAGAGGTGGGGTGATGCATAAAACCAGAGTTTGATATAAGCACAGGGACCGTTTCAAAAACCAACTTTGGAATAGACAAGACCTACACCTTCCTCAGTGAAAGAGACTCAAAACCCCATATTTCCCACAGAGGAATATATCTGACTAGTAAGAATCTTAAAACCTATGTATTGATATGTCTCCATAAGGGAATCAAGTGTGTCTAGAGTGGCATAAACATGGCAGCGAGAATCAGCTCAAACCCACTATAAAAAGGAATTTCAAAAGCAAAACCAAAAAACAGGGAAATTCTTTACAATTCCTTCAGGGTGTCTGAGGAAACCTGGAAAGACCCTATCTACAATGACAGCTGGATGTGGCATAAGGCTGGACACTTGGGACTGAGAGGATTGGTGAGATTGGGTGAGCGAATGCAGACCCTTTCAAGCAATAATGCATGGCCCCCATTCCATGGGTCCCAACTCTCCAGGTTCAAGGGAATATTACTACAGCTATAACATGTACAGGAAACCTAGAGAATGGACACACTGTGAATACGAAAGGTTTCTAAAACTCAACGAATAGTCCCTCTCCTGGTGCTCCAGTTTGACTTTCCAACTGCCTTACTATCAATCTCCCAACTTGGAGAGACAGGCCCTTTAACCTCCTGGTTTGCACAGGTTCCCAATTTGGCAGAGGATGGAAGGGACGAGGGAGAACCCATGAGAGAGTAGCTGTTAGGCATTTGGACGGGCACATGTCACTCTAATTTCCCGGCAGGAAGAAGAATTAACCAAAGTCTCAGCCACCCACCGGGAACCAGTATAGGACATGATCCAAAATTTTGGACTTGCGTTCAGCTCACAAAAAACGAGTTGAGAAATGGAGCTCAGGGGCACAGCAATTCACAAACTGGCAGAGTGATAAAGGACAACTATCGTCCAAAAATCTGTTGAGGGAAGTCAACGAGGCGGACTTGAAAGCGAGGCAAAATAGCAGGAAACAGATTTCAAGAGGTACCTTGGAATCGCCTGTAAAGCACAGGAAGAGGGGCACAACTTGGACAATGGTGCACTTGGCCAAAAAGGGCGTATGCGTTTTCTCCTGAATATATTCAGGAGAAAACGCATACGCCCTTTTTGGCCAAGCAAGCAAGCGGGCAATGCAAATCTGCACTACAAAGAAGTATCACTTCCCACCGGTCAAAAGGGACATCCACAAAATGTGTAAAAACCAGAAAGGCAAGACAGGCCCTGGAGAACTGGGAGCCTTGTTATGCTGATGGGCGGGATGTAAATTGCCAACTGCCTCACTGGAGGAGATGCATTGTGTTCCCTAAAACAAGTAAACAACAGAGCTACAGAGCCAAGGCCACTTCCAGTCTAGGGAATATACCTTGGGAAAACTGAAAATCAATAAGAAAGAGCCACCTCCAAATTTAGGGCTGCACTGACTACAAGAACCTCAACTTGGGTACACCTTAAATATCCCAGGAAATATAAAAATGGTTCAAAACATTGTGGTACTTACGTACGATGGAATATCCCTCAGCCATGAAATCAATGTCATAAGACCAGTAGCAGCAAAGTGAGTGGATTCAGGTACAATGATTCTAAGTGAAATAAGTCACACAGAAAAAGAAACTTATCATAAGATATCACTTATGAAGATCCTGTAAACATGGCTACACGTGAACTGAGTTAGGAAAGAGAACAGAGTCTCACATTTAGAAAACACTCTTATGCCTGCATAAAGGGGAAGGAGAGGTGGGGTGATGCATAAAACCAGAGTTTGATATAAGCACAGGGACCGTTTCAAAAACCAACTTTGGAATAGACAAGACCTACACCTTCCTCAGTGAAAGAGACTCAAAACCCCATATTTCCCACAGAGGAATATATCTGACTAGTAAGAATCTTAAAACCTATGTATTGATATGTCTCCATAAGGGAATCAAGTGTGTCTAGAGTGGCATAAACATGGCAGCGAGAATCAGCTCAAACCCACTATAAAAAGGAATTTCAAAAGCAAAACCAAAAAACAGGGAAATTCTTTACAATTCCTTCAGGGTGTCTGAGGAAACCTGGAAAGACCCTATCTACAATGACAGCTGGATGTGGCATAAGGCTGGACACTTGGGACTGAGAGGATTGGTGAGATTGGGTGAGCGAATGCAGACCCTTTCAAGCAATAATGCATGGCCCCCATTCCATGGGTCCCAACTCTCCAGGTTCAAGGGAATATTACTACAGCTATAACATGTACAGGAAACCTAGAGAATGGACACACTGTGAATACGAAAGGTTTCTAAAACTCAACGAATAGTCCCTCTCCTGGTGCTCCAGTTTGACTTTCCAACTGCCTTACTATCAATCTCCCAACTTGGAGAGACAGGCCCTTTAACCTCCTGGTTTGCACAGGTTCCCAATTTGGCAGAGGATGGAAGGGACGAGGGAGAACCCATGAGAGAGTAGCTGTTAGGCATTTGGACGGGCACATGTCACTCTAATTTCCCGGCAGGAAGAAGAATTAACCAAAGTCTCAGCCACCCACCGGGAACCAGTATAGGACATGATCCAAAATTTTGGACTTGCGTTCAGCTCACAAAAAACGAGTTGAGAAATGGAGCTCAGGGGCACAGCAATTCACAAACTGGCAGAGTGATAAAGGACAACTATCGTCCAAAAATCTGTTGAGGGAAGTCAACGAGGCGGACTTGAAAGCGAGGCAAAATAGCAGGAAACAGATTTCAAGAGGTACCTTGGAATCGCCTGTAAAGCACAGGAAGAGGGGCACAACTTGGACAATGGTGCACTTGGCCAAAAAGGGCGTATGCGTTTTCTCCTGAATATATTCAGGAGAAAACGCATACGCCCTTTTTGGCCAAGCAAGCAAGCGGGCAATGCAAATCTGCACTACAAAGAAGTATCACTTCCCACCGGTCAAAAGGGACATCCACAAAATGTGTAAAAACCAGAAAGGCAAGACAGGCCCTGGAGAACTGGGAGCCTTGTTATGCTGATGGGCGGGATGTAAATTGCCAACTGCCTCACTGGAGGAGATGCATTGTGTTCCCTAAAACAAGTAAACAACAGAGCTACAGAGCCAAGGCCACTTCCAGTCTAGGGAATATACCTTGGGAAAACTGAAAATCAATAAGAAAGAGCCACCTCCAAATTTAGGGCTGCACTGACTACAAGAACCTCAACTTGGGTACACCTTAAATATCCCAAGAAATATAAAAATGGTTCAAAACATTGTGGTACTTACGTACGATGGAATATCCCTCAGCCATGAAATCAATGTCATAAGACCAGTAGCAGCAAAGTGAGTGGATTCAGGTACAATGATTCTAAGTGAAATAAGTCACACAGAAAAAGAAACTTATCATAAGATATCACTTATGAAGATCCTGTAAACATGGCTACACGTGAACTGAGTTAGGAAAGAGAACAGAGTCTCACATTTAGAAAACACTCTTATGCCTGCATAAAGGGGACGGAGAGGTGGGGTGATGCATAAAACCAGAGTTTGATATAAGCACAGGGACCGTTTCAAAAACCAACTTTGGAATAGACAAGACCTACACCTTCCTCAGTGAAAGAG
The DNA here is from genome assembly GCF_025265405.1 of Mesoplodon densirostris. NCBI lineage: Eukaryota > Metazoa > Chordata > Mammalia > Artiodactyla > Ziphiidae > Mesoplodon > Mesoplodon densirostris. The sequence goes on from NW_026778208.1 coordinate 1,045,334, forward strand.
ACTCAAAACCCCATATTTCCCACAGAGGAATATATCTGACTAGTAAGAATCTTAAAACCTATGTATTGATGTGTCTCCATAAGGGAATCAAGTGTGTCTAGAGTGGCATAAACATGGCAGCGAGAATCAGCTCAAACCCACTATAAAAAGGAATTTCAAAAGCAAAACCAAAAAACAGGGAAATTCTTTACAATTCCTTCAGGGTGTCTGAGGAAACCTGGAAAGACCCTATCTACAATGACAGCTGGATGTGGCATAAGGCTGGACACTTGGGACTGAGAGGATTGGTGAGATTGGGTGAGCAAATGCAGACCCTTTCAAGCAATAATGCATGGCCCCCATTCCATGGGTCCCAACTCTCCAGGTTCAAGGGAATATTACTACAGCTATAACATGTACAGGAAACCTAGAGAATGGACACACTGTGAATACGAAAGGTTTCTAAAACTCAACGAATAGTCCCTCTCCTGGTGCTCCAGTTTGACTTTCCAACTGCCTTACTATCAATCTCCCAACTTGGAGAGACAGGCCCTTTAACCTCCTGGTTTGCACAGGTTCCCAATTTGGCAGAGGATGGAAGGGACGAGGGAGAACCCATGAGAGAGTAGCTGTTAGGCATTTGGACGGGCACATGTCACTCTAATTTCCCGGCAGGAAGAAGAATTAACCAAAGTCTCAGCCACCCACCGGGAACCAGTATAGGACATGATCCAAAATTTTGGACTTGCGTTCAGCTCCCAAAAAACGAGTTGAGAAATGGAGCTCAGGGGCACAGCAATTCACAAACTGGCAGAGTGATAAAGGACAACTATCGTCCAAAAATCTGTTGAGGGAAGTCAACGAGGCGGACTTGAAAGTGAGGCAAAATAGCAGGAAACAGATTTCAAGAGGTACCTTGGAATCGCCTGTAAAGCACAGGAAGAGGGGCACAACTTGGACAATGGTGCACTTGGCCAAAAAGGGCGTATGCGTTTTCTCCTGAATATATTCAGGAGAAAACGCATACGCCCTTTTTGGCCAAGCAAGCAAGCGGCCAATGCAAATCTGCACTACAAAGAAGTATCACTTCCCACCGGTCAAAAGGGACATCCACAAAATGTGTAAAAACCAGAAAGGCAAGACAGGCCCTGGAGAACTGGGAGCCTTGTTATGCTGATGGGCGGGATGTAAACTGCCAACTGCCTCACTGGAGGAGTGCATTGTGTTCCCTAAAACAAGTAAACAACAGAGCTACAGAGCCAAGGCCACTTCCAGTCTAGGGAATATACCTTGGGAAAACTGAAAATCAATAAGAAAGAGCCACCTCCAAATTTAGGGCTGCACTGGCTACAAGAACCTCAACTTGAGTACACCTTAAATATCCCAGGAAATATAAAAATGGTTCAAAACATTGTGGTACTTACGTACGATGGAATATCCCTCAGCGATGAAATCAATGTCATAAGACCAGTAGCAGCAAAGTGAGTGGATTCAGGTACGATGATTCTAAGTGAAATAAGTCACACAGAAAAAGAAACTTATCATAAGATATCACTTATGAAGATCCTGTAAACATGGCTACACGTGAACTGAGTTAGGAAAGAGAACAGAGTCTCACATTTAGAAAACACTCTTATGCCTGCATAAAGGGGAAGGAGAGGTGGGGTGATGCATAAAACCAGAGGTTGATATAAGCACAGGGACCGTTCCAAAAACCAACTTTGGAATAGACAAGACCGACACCTTCCTCAGTGAAAGAGACTCAAAACCCCATATTTCCCGCAGAGGAATATATCTGACTAGTAAGAATCTTAAATCCTATGTATTGATATGTCTCCATAAGGGAATCAAGTGTGTCTAGAGTGGCATAAACATGGCAGCGAGAATCAGCTCAAACCAACTATAAAAAGGAATTTCAAAAGCAAAACCAAAAAACAGGGAAATTCTTTACAATTCCTTCAGGGTGTCTGAGGAAACCTGGAAAGACCCTATCTACAATGACAGCTGGATGTGGCATAAGGCTGGACACTTGGGACTGAGAGGATTGGTGAGATTGGGTGAGCAAATGCAGACCCTTTCAAGCAATAATGCATGGCCCCCATTCCATGGGTCCCAACTCTCCAGGTTCAAGGGAATATTACTACAGCTATAACATGTACAGGAAACCTAGAGAATGGACACACTGTGAATACGAAAGGTTTCTAAAACTCAACGAATAGTCCCTCTCCTGGTGCTCCAGTTTGACTTTCCAACTGCCTTACTATCAATCTCCCAACTTGGAGAGACAGGACCTTTAACCTCCTGGTTTGCACAGGTTCCCAATTTGGCAGAGGATGGAAGGGACGAGGGAGAACCCATGAGAGAGTAGCTGTTAGGCATTTGGACGGGCACATGTCACTCTAATTTCCCGGCAGGAAGAAGAATTAACCAAAGTCTCAGCCACCCACCGGGAACCAGTATAGGACATGATCCAAAATTTTGGACTTGTGTTCAGCTCACAAAAAACGAGTTGAGAAATGGAGCTCAGGGGCACAGCAATTCACAAACTGGCAGAGTGATAAAGGACAACTATCGTCCAAAAATCTGTTGAGGGAAGTCAACGAGGCGGACTTGAAAGCGAGGCAAAATAGCAGGAAACAGATTTCAAGAGGTACCTTGGAATCGCCTGTAAAGCACAGGAAGAGGGGCACAACTTGGACAATGGTGCACTTGGCCAAAAAGGGCGTAGGCGTTTTCTCCTGAATATATTCAGGAGAAAACGCCTACGCCCTTTTTGGCCAAGCAAGCAAGCGGGCAATGCAAATCTGCACTACAAAGAAGTATCACTTCCCACCGGTCAAAAGGGACATCCACAAAATGTGTAAAAACCAGAAAGGCAAGACAGGCCCTGGAGAACTGGGAGCCTTGTTATGCTGATGGGCGGGATGTAAATTGCCAACTGCCTCACTGGAGGAGTGCATTGTGTTCCCTAAAACAAGTAAACAACAGAGCTACAGAGCCAAGGCCACTTCCAGTCTAGGGAATATACCTTGGGAAAACTGAAAATCAATAAGAAAGAGCCACCTCCAAATTTAGGGCTGCACTGACTACAAGAACCTCAACTTGGGTACACCTTAAATATCCCAGGAAATATAAAAATGGTTCAAAACATTGTGGTACTTACGTACGATGGAATATCCCTCAGCCATGAAATCAATGTCATAAGACCAGTAGCAGCAAAGTGAGTGGATTCAGGTACGATGATTCTAAGTGAAATAAGTCACACAGAAAAAGAAACTTATCATAAGATATCACTTATGAAGATCCTGTAAACATGGCTACACGTGAATTTAGTTAGGAAAGGGAACAGAGTCTCACATTTAGAAAACACTCTTATGCCTGCATAAAGGGGAAGGAGAGGTGGGGTGATGCATAAAACCAGAGTTTGATATAAGCACAGGGACCGTTTCAAAAACCAACTTTGGAATTGACAAGACCGACACCTTCCTCAGTGAAAGAGACTCAAAACCCCATATTTCCCACAGAGGAATATATCTGACTAGTAAGAATCTTAAAACCTATGTATTGATATGTCTCCATAAGGGAATCAAGTGTGTCTAGAGTGGCATAAACATGGCAGCGAGAATCAGCTCAAACCCACTATAAAAAGGAATTTCAAAAGCAAAACCAAAAAACAGGGAAATTCTTTACAATTCCTTCAGGGTGTCTGAGGAAACCTGGAAAGACCCTATCTACAATGACAGCTGGATGTGGCATAAGGCTGGACACTTGGGACTGAGAGGATTGGAGAGATTGGGTGAGCAAATGCAGACCCTTTCAAGCAATAATGCATGGCCCCCATTCCATGGGTCCCAACTCTCCAGGTTCAAGGGAATATTACTACAGCTATAACATGTACAGGAAACCTAGAGAATGGACACACTGTGAATACGAAAGGTTTCTAAAACTCAACGAATAGTCCCTCTCCTGGTGCTCCAGTTTGACTTTCCAACTGCCTTACTATCAATCTCCCAACTTGGAGAGACAGGCCCTTTAACCTCCTGGTTTGCACAGGTTCCCAATTTGGCAGAGGATGGAAGGGACGAGGGAGAACCCATGAGAGAGTAGCTGTTAGGCATTTGGACGGGCACATGTCTCTCTAATTTCCCGGCAGGAAGAAGAATTAATCAAAGTCTCAGCCACCCACCGGGAACCAGTATAGGACATGATCCAAAATTTTGGACTTGCGTTCAGCTCACAAAAAACGAGTTGAGAAATGGAGCTCAGGGGCACAGCAATTCACAAACTGGCAGAGTGATAAAGGACAACTATCGTCCAAAAATCTGTTGAGGGAAGTCAACGAGGCGGACTTGAAAGCGAGGCAAAATAGCAGGAAACAGATTTCAAGAGGTACCTTGGAATCGCCTGTAAAGCACAGGAAGAGGGGCACAACTTGGACAATGGTGCACTTGGCCAAAAAGGGCGTATGCGTTTTCTCCTGAATATATTCAGGAGAAAACGCATACGCCCTTTTTGGCCAAGCAAGCAAGCGGGCAATGCAAATCTGCACTACAAAGAAGTATCACTTCCCACCGGTCAAAAGGGACATCCACAAAATGTGTAAAAACCAGAAAGGCAAGACAGGCCCTGGAGAACTGGGAGCCTTGTTATGCTGATGGGCGGGATGTAAATTGCCAACTGCCTCACTGGAGGAGTGCATTGTGTTCCCTAAAACAAGTAAACAACAGAGCTACAGAGCCAAGGCCACTTCCAGTCTAGGGAATATACCTTGGGAAAACTGAAAATCAATAAGAAAGAGCCACCTCCAAATTTAGGGCTGCACTGACTACAAGAACCTCAACTTGGGTACACCTTAAATATCCCAGGAAATATAAAAATGGTTCAAAACATTGTGGTACTTACGTACGATGGAATATCCCTCAGCCATGAAATCAATGTCATAAGACCAGTAGCAACAAAGTGAGTGGATTCAGGTACGATGATTCTAAGTGAAATAAGTCACACAGAAAAAGAAACTTATCATAAGATATCACTTATGAAGATCCTGTAAACATGGCTACACGTGAACTGAGTTAGGAAAGAGAACAGAGTCTCACATTTAGAAAACACTCTTATGCCTGCATAAAGGGGAAGGAGAGGTGGGGTGATGCATAAAACCAGAGTTTGATATAAGCACAGGGACCGTTTCAAAAACCAACTTTGGAATTGACAAGACCGACACCTTCCTTAGTGAAAGAGACTCAAAACCCCATATTTCCCACAGAGGAATATATCTGACTAGAAAGAATCTTAAAACCTATGTATTGATATGTCTCCATAAGGGAATCAAGTGTGTCTAGAGTGGCATAAACATGGCAGCGAGAATCAGCTCAAACCCACTATAAAAAGGAATTTCAAAAGCAAAACCAAAAAACAGGGAAATTCTTTACAATTCCTTCAGGGTGTCTGAGGAAACCTGGAAAGACCCTATCTACAATGACAGCTGGATGTGGCATAAGGCTGGACACTTGGGACTGAGAGGATTGGTGAGATTGGGTGAGCGAATGCAGACCCTTTCAAGCAATAATGCATGGCCCCCATTCCATGGGTCCCAACTCTCCATGTTCAAGGGAATATTACTACAGCTATAAAATGTACAGGAAACCTAGAGAATGGACACACTGTGAATACGAAAGGTTTCTAAAACTCAACGAATAGTCCCTCTCCTGATGCTCCAGTTTGACTTTCCAACTGCCTTACTATCAATCTCCCAACTTGGAGAGACAGGCCCTTTAACCTCCTGGTTTGCACAGGTTCCCAATTTGGCAGAGGATGGATGGGACGAGGGAGAACCCATGAGAGAGTAGCTGTTAGGCATTTGGACGGGCACATGTCACTCTAATTTCCCGGCAGGAAGAAGAATTAACCAAAGTCTCAGCCACCCACCGGGAACCAGTATAGGACATGATCCAAAATTTTGGACTTGCGTTCAGCTCACAAAAAACGAGTTGAGAAATGGAGCTCAGGGGCACAGCAATTCACAAACTGGCAGAGTGATAAAGGACAACTATCGTCCAAAAATCTGTTGAGGGAAGTCAACGAGGCGGACTTGAAAGCGAGGCAAAATAGAAGGAAACAGATTTCAAGAGGTACCTTGGAATCACCTGTAAAGCACAGGAAGAGGGGCACAACTTGGACAATGGTGCACTTGGCCAAAAAGGGCGTATGCGTTTTCTCCTGAATATATTCAGGAGAAAACGCATACGCCCTTTTTGGCCAAGCAAGCAAGCGGGCAATGCAAATCTGCACTACAAAGAAGTATCACTTCCCACCAGTCAAAAGGGACATCCACAAAATGTGTAAAAACCAGAAAGGCAAGACAGGCCCTGGAGAACAGGGAGCCTTGTTATGCTGATGGGCGGGATGTCAATTGCCAACTGCCTCACTGGAGGAGTGCATTGTGTTCCCTAAAACAAGTAAACAACAGAGCTACAGAGCCAAGGCCACTTCCAGTCTAGGGAATATACCTTGGGAAAACTGAAAATCAATAAGAAACAGCCACCTCCAAATTTAGGGCTGCACTGGCTACAAGAACCTCAACTTGGGTACACCTTAAATATCCCAGGAAACATAAAAATGGTTCAAAACATTGTGGTACTTACGTACGATGGAATATCCCTCAGCCATGAAATCAATGTCATAAGACCAGTAGCAGCAAAGTGAGTGGATTCAGGTACGATGATTCTAAGTGAAATAAGTCACACAGAAAAAGAAACTTATCATAAGATATCACTTATGAAGATCCTGTAAACATGGCTACACGTGAACTGAGTTAGGAAAGAGAACAGAGTCTCACATTTAGAAAACACTCTTATGCCTGCATAAAGGGGAAGGAGAGGTGGGGTGATGCATAAAACCAGAGTTTGATATAAGCACAGGGACCGTTTCAAAAACCAACTTTGGAATAGACAAGACCTACACCTTCCTCAGTGAAAGAGACTCAAAACCCCATATTTCCCACAGAGGAATATATCTGACTAGTAAGAATCTTAAAACCTATGTATTGATGTGTCTCCATAAGGGAATCAAGTGTGTCTAGAGTGGCATAAACATGGCAGCGAGAATCAGCTCAAACCCACTATAAAAAGGAATTTCAAAAGCAAAACCAAAAAACAGGGAAATTCTTTACAATTCCTTCAGGGTGTCTGAGGAAACCTGGAAAGACCCTATCTACAATGACAGCTGGATGTGGCATAAGGCTGGACACTTGGGACTGAGAGGATTGGTGAGATTGGGTGAGCAAATGCAGACCCTTTCAAGCAATAATGCATGGCCCCCATTCCATGGGTCCCAACTCTCCAGGTTCAAGGGAATATTACTACAGCTATAACATGTACAGGAAACCTAGAGAATGGACACACTGTGAATACGAAAGGTTTCTAAAACTCAACGAATAGTCCCTCTCCTGGTGCTCCAGTTTGACTTTCCAACTGCCTTACTATCAATCTCCCAACTTGGACAGACAGGCCCTTTAACCTCCTGGTTTGCACAGGTTCCCAATTTGCCAGAGGATGGAAGGGACGAGGGAGAACCCATGAGAGAGTAGCTGTTAGGCATTTGGACGGGCACATGTCACTCTAATTTCCCGGCAGGAAGAAGAATTAACCAAAGTCTCAGCCACCCACCGGGAACCAGTATAGGACAGGATCCAAAATTTTGGACTTGCGTTCAGCTCACAAAAAACGAGTTGAGAAATGGAGCTCAGGGGCACAGCAATTCACAAACTGGCAGAGTGATAAAGGACAACTATCGTCCAAAAATCTGTTGAGGGAAGTCAACGAGGCGGACTTGAAAGCGAGGCAAAATAGCAGGAAACAGATTTCAAGAGGTACCTTGGAATCGCCTGTAAAGCACAGGAAGAGGGGCACAACTTGGACAATGGTGCACTTGGCCAAAAAGGGTGTATGCGTTTTCTCCTGAATATATTCAGGAGAAAACGCATACGCCCTTTTTGGCCAAGCAAGCAAGCGGGCAATGCAAATCTGCACTACAAAGAAGTATCACTTCCCACCGGTCAAAAGGGACATCCACAAAATGTGTAAAAACCAGAAAGGCAAGACAGGCCCTGGAGAACTGGGAGCCTTGTTATGCTGATGGGCGGGATGTAAATTGCCAACTGCCTCACTGGAGGAGTGCATTGTGTTCCCTAAAACAAGTAAACAACAGAGCTACAGACCCAAGGCCACTTCCAGTCTAGGGAATATACCTTGGGAAAACTGAAAATCAATAAGAAAGAGCCACCTCCAAATTTAGGGCTGCACTGACTACAAGAACCTCAACTTGGGTACACCTTAAATATCCCAGGAAATATAAAAATGGTTCAAAACATTGTGGTACTTACGTACGATGGAATATCCCTCAGCCATGAAATCAATGTCATAAGACCAGTAGCAGCAAAGTGAGTGGATTCAGGTACGATGATTCTAAGTGAAATAAGTCACACAGAAAAAGAAACTTATCATAAGATATCACTTATGAAGATCCTGTAAACATGGCTACACGTGAACTGAGTTAGGAAAGAGAACAGAGTCTCACATTTAGAAAACACTCTTATGCCTGCATAAAGGGGAAGGAGAGGTGGGGTGATGCATAAAACCAGAGTTTGATATAAGCACAGGGACCGTTTCAAAAACCAACTTTGGAATAGACAAGACCTACACCTTCCTCAGTGAAAGAGACTCAAAACCCCATATTTCCCACAGAGGAATATATCTGACTAGTAAGAATCTTAAAACCTATGTATTGATGTGTCTCCATAAGGGAATCAAGTGTATCTAGAGTGGCATAAACATGGCAGCGAGAATCAGCTCAAACCCACTATAAAAACGAATTTCAAAAGCAAAACCAAAAAACAGGGAAATTCTTTACAATTCCTTCAGGGTGTCTGAGGAAAGCTGGAAAGACCCTATGTACAATGACAGCTGGATGTGGCATAAGGCTGGACACTTGGGACTGAGAGGATTGGTGAGATTGGGTGAGCAAATGCAGACCCTTTCAAGCAATAATGCATGGCCCCCATTCCATGGGTCCCAACTCTCCAGGTTCAAGGGAATATTACTACAGCTATAACATGTACAGGAAACCTAGAGAATGGACACACTGTGAATACGAAAGGTTTCTAAAACTCAACGAATAGTCCCTCTCCTGGTGCTCCAGTTTGACTTTCCAACTGCCTTACTATCAATCTCCCAACTTGGAGAGACAGGCCCTTTAACCTCCTGGTTTGCACAGGTTCCCAATTTGGCAGAGGATGGAAGGGACGAGGGAGAACCCATGAGAGAGTAGCTGTTAGGCATTTGGACGGGCACATGTCACTCTAATTTCCCGGCAGGAAGAAGAATTAACCAAAGTCTCAGCCACCCACCGGGAACCAGTATAGGACATGATCCAAAATTTTGGACTTGCGTTCAGCTCACAAAAAACGAGTTGAGAAATGGAGCTCAGGGGCACAGCAATTCACAAACTGGCAGAGTGATAAAGGACAACTATCGTCCAAAAATCTGTTGAGGGAAGTCAACGAGGCGGACTTGAAAGCGAGGCAAAATAGCAGGAAACAGATTTCAAGAGGTACCTTGGAATCGCCTGTAAAGCACAGGAAGAGGGGCACAACTTGGACAATGGTGCACTTGGCCAAAAAGGGCGTATGCGTTTTCTCCTGAATATATTCAGGAGAAAACGCATACGCCCTTTTTGGCCAAGCAAGCAAGCGGGCAATGCAAATCTGCACTACAAAGAAGTATCACTTCCCACCGGTCAAAAGGGACATCCACAAAATGTGTAAAAACCAGAAAGGCAAGACAGGCCCTGGAGAACTGGGAGCCTTGTTATGCTGATGGGCGGGATGTAAATTGCCAACTGCCTCACTGGAGGAGTGCATTGTGTTCCCTAAAACAAGTAAACAACAGAGCTACAGAGCCAAGGCCACTTCCAGTCTAGGGAATATACCTTGGGAAAACTGAAAATCAATAAGAAAGAGCCACCTCCAAATTTAGGGCTGCACTGACTACAAGAACCTCAACTTGGGTACACCTTAAATATCCCAGGAAATATAAAAATGGTTCAAAACATTGTGGTACTTACGTACGATGGAATATCCCTCAGCCATGAAATCAATGTCATAAGACCAGTAGCAACAAAGTGAGTGGATTCAGGTACGATGATTCTAAGTGAAATAAGTCACACAGAAAAAGAAACTTATCATAAGATATCACTTATGAAGATCCTGTAAACATGGCTACACGTGAACTGAGTTAGGAAAGAGAACAGAGTCTCACATTTAGAAAACACTCTTATGCCTGCATAAAGGGGAAGGAGAGGTGGGGTGATGCATAAAACCAGAGTTTGATATAAGCACAGGGACCGTTTCAAAAACCAACTTTGGAATTGACAAGACCGACACCTTCCTCAGTGAAAGAGACTCAAAACCCCATATTTCCCACAGAGGAATATATCTGACTAGAAAGAATCTTAAAACCTATGTATTGATATGTCTCCATAAGGGAATCAAGTGTGTCTAGAGTGGCATAAACATGGCAGCGAGAATCAGCTCAAACCCACTATAAAAAGGAATTTCAAAAGCAAAACCAAAAAACAGGGAAATTCTTTACAATTCCTTCAGGGTGTCTGAGGAAACCTGGAAAGACCCTATCTACAATGACAGCTGGATGTGGCATAAGGCTGGACACTTGGGACTGAGAGGATTGGTGAGATTGGGTGAGCGAATGCAGACCCTTTCAAGCAATAATGCATGGCCCCCATTCCATGGGTCCCAACTCTCCATGTTCAAGGGAATATTACTACAGCTATAACATGTACAGGAAACCTAGAGAATGGACACACTGTGAATACGAAAGGTTTCTAAAACTCAACGAATAGTCCCTCTCCTGATGCTCCAGTTTGACTTTCCAACTGCCTTACTATCAATCTCCCAACTTGGAGAGACAGGCCCTTTAACCTCCTGGTTTGCACAGGTTCCCAATTTGGCAGAGGATGGATGGGACGAGGGAGAACCCATGAGAGAGTAGCTGTTAGGCATTTGGACGGGCACATGTCACTCTAATTTCCCGGCAGGAAGAAGAATTAACCAAAGTCTCAGCCACCCACCGGGAACCAGTATAGGACATGATCCAAAATTTTGGACTTGCGTTCAGCTCACAAAAAACGAGTTGAGAAATGGAGCTCAGGGGCACAGCAATTCACAAACTGGCAGAGTGATAAAGGACAACTATCGTCCAAAAATCTGTTGAGGGAAGTCAACGAGGCGGACTTGAAAGCGAGGCAAAATAGAAGGAAACAGATTTCAAGAGGTACCTTGGAATCACCTGTAAAGCACAGGAAGAGGGGCACAACTTGGACAATGGTGCACTTGGCCAAAAAGGGCGTATGCGTTTTCTCCTGAATATATTCAGGAGAAAACGCATACGCCCTTTTTGGCCAAGCAAGCAAGCGGGCAATGCAAATCTGCACTACAAAGAAGTATCACTTCCCACCAGTCAAAAGGGACATCCACAAAATGTGTAAAAACCAGAAAGGCAAGACAGGCCCTGGAGAACAGGGAGCCTTGTTATGCTGATGGGCGGGATGTCAATTGCCAACTGCCTCACTGGAGGAGTGCATTGTGTTCCCTAAAACAAGTAAACAACAGAGCTACAGAGCCAAGGCCACTTCCAGTCTAGGGAATATACCTTGGGAAAACTGAAAATCAATAAGAAACAGCCACCTCCAAATTTAGGGCTGCACTGGCTACAAGAACCTCAACTTGGGTACACCTTAAATATCCCAGGAAACATAAAAATGGTTCAAAACATTGTGGTACTTACGTACGATGGAATATCCCTCAGCCATGAAATCAATGTCATAAGACCAGTAGCAGCAAAGTGAGTGGATTCAGGTACGATGATTCTAAGTGAAATAAGTCACACAGAAAAAGAAACTTATCATAAGATATCACTTATGAAGATCCTGTAAACATGGCTACACGTGAACTGAGTTAGGAAAGAGAACAGAGTCTCACATTTAGAAAACACTCTTATGCCTGCATAAAGGGGAAGGAGAGGTGGGGTGATGCATAAAACCAGAGTTTGATATAAGCACAGGGACCGTTTCAAAAACCAACTTTGGAATAGACAAGACCTACACCTTCCTCAGTGAAAGAGACTCAAAACCCCATATTTCCCACAGAGGAATATATCTGACTAGTAAGAATCTTAAAACCTATGTATTGATGTGTCTCCATAAGGGAATCAAGTGTGTCTAGAGTGGCATAAACATGGCAGCGAGAATCAGCTCAAACCCACTATAAAAAGGAATTTCAAAAGCAAAACCAAAAAACAGGGAAATTCTTTACAATTCCTTCAGGGTGTCTGAGGAAACCTGGAAAGACCCTATCTACAATGACAGCTGGATGTGGCATAAGGCTGGACACTTGGGACTGAGAGGATTGGTGAGATTGGGTGAGCAAATGCAGACCCTTTCAAGCAATAATGCATGGCCCCCATTCCATGGGTCCCAACTCTCCAGGTTCAAGGGAATATTACTACAGCTATAACATGTACAGGAAACCTAGAGAATGGACACACTGTGAATACGAAAGGTTTCTAAAACTCAACGAATAGTCCCTCTCCTGGTGCTCCAGTTTGACTTTCCAACTGCCTTACTATCAATCTCCCAACTTGGACAGACAGGCCCTTTAACCTCCTGGTTTGCACAGGTTCCCAATTTGCCAGAGGATGGAAGGGACGAGGGAGAACCCATGAGAGAGTAGCTGTTAGGCATTTGGACGGGCACATGTCACTCTAATTTCCCGGCAGGAAGAAGAATTAACCAAAGTCTCAGCCACCCACCGGGAACCAGTATAGGACAGGATCCAAAATTTTGGACTTGCGTTCAGCTCACAAAAAACGAGTTGAGAAATGGAGCTCAGGGGCACAGCAATTCACAAACTGGCAGAGTGATAAAGGACAACTATCGTCCAAAAATCTGTTGAGGGAAGTCAACGAGGCGGACTTGAAAGCGAGGCAAAATAGCAGGAAACAGATTTCAAGAGGTACCTTGGAATCGCCTGTAAAGCACAGGAAGAGGGGCACAACTTGGACAATGGTGCACTTGGCCAAAAAGGGTGTATGCGTTTTCTCCTGAATATATTCAGGAGAAAACGCATACGCCCTTTTTGGCCAAGCAAGCAAGCGGGCAATGCAAATCTGCACTACAAAGAAGTATCACTTCCCACCGGTCAAAAGGGACATCCACAAAATGTGTAAAAACCAGAAAGGCAAGACAGGCCCTGGAGAACTGGGAGCCTTGTTATGCTGATGGGCGGGATGTAAATTGCCAACTGCCTCACTGGAGGAGTGCATTGTGTTCCCTAAAACAAGTAAACAACAGAGCTACAGACCCAAGGCCACTTCCAGTCTAGGGAATATACCTTGGGAAAACTGAAAATCAATAAGAAAGAGCCACCTCCAAATTTAGGGCTGCACTGACTACAAGAACCTCAACTTGGGTACACCTTAAATATCCCAGGAAATATAAAAATGGTTCAAAACATTGTGGTACTTACGTACGATGGAATATCCCTCAGCCATGAAATCAATGTCATAAGACCAGTAGCAGCAAAGTGAGTGGATTCAGGTACGATGATTCTAAGTGAAATAAGTCACACAGAAAAAGAAACTTATCATAAGATATCACTTATGAAGATCCTGTAAACATGGCTACACGTGAACTGAGTTAGGAAAGAGAACAGAGTCTCACATTTAGAAAACACTCTTATGCCTGCATAAAGGGGAAGGAGAGGTGGGGTGATGCATAAAACCAGAGTTTGATATAAGCACAGGGACCGTTTCAAAAACCAACTTTGGAATAGACAAGACCTACACCTTCCTCAGTGAAAGAGACTCAAAACCCCATATTTCCCACAGAGGAATATATCTGACTAGTAAGAATCTTAAAACCTATGTATTGATGTGTCTCCATAAGGGAATCAAGTGTGTCTAGAGTGGCATAAACATGGCAGCGAGAATCAGCTCAAACCCACTATAAAAAGGAATTTCAAAAGCAAAACCAAAAAACAGGGAAATTCTTTACAATTCCTTCAGGGTGTCTGAGGAAAGCTGGAAAGACCCTATCTACAATGACAGCTGGATGTGGCATAAGGCTGGACACTTGGGACTGAGAGGATTGGTGAGATTGGGTGAGCAAATGCAGACCCTTTCAAGCAATAATGCATGGCCCCCATTCCATGGGTCCCAACTCTCCAGGTTCAAGGGAATATTACTACAGCTATAACATGTACAGGAAACCTAGAGAATGGACACACTGTGAATACGAAAGGTTTCTAAAACTCAACGAATAGTCCCTCTCCTGGTGCTCCAGTTTGACTTTCCAACTGCCTTACTATCAATCTCCCAACTTGGAGAGACAGGCCCTTTAACCTCCTGGTTTGCACAGGTTCCCAATTTGGCAGAGGATGGAAGGGACGAGGGAGAACCCATGAGAGAGTAGCTGTTAGGCATTTGGACGGGCACATGTCACTCTAATTTCCCGGCAGGAAGAAGAATTAACCAAAGTCTCAGCCACCCACCGGGAACCAGTATAGGACATGATCCAAAATTTTGGACTTGCGTTCAGCTCACAAAAAACGAGTTGAGAAATGGAGCTCAGGGGCACAGCAATTCACAAACTGGCAGAGTGATAAAGGACAACTATCGTCCAAAAATCTGTTGAGGGAAGTCAACGAGGCGGACTTGAAAGCGAGGCAAAATAGCAGGAAACAGATTTCAAGAGGTACCTTGGAATCGCCTGTAAAGCACAGGAAGAGGGGCACAACTTGGACAATGGTGCACTTGGCCAAAAAGGGCGTATGCGTTTTCTCCTGAATATATTCAGGAGAAAATGCATACGCCCTTTTTGGCCAAGCAAGCAAGCGGGCAATGCAAATCTGCACTACAAAGAAGTATCACTTCCCACCGGTCAAAAGGGACATCCACAAAATGTGTAAAAACCAGAAAGGCAAGACAGGCCCTGGAGAACTGGGAGCCTTGTTATGCTGATGGGCGGGATGTAAACTGCCAACTGCCTCACTGGAGGAGTGCATTGTGTTCCCTAAAACAAGTAAACAACAGAGCTACAGAGCCAAGGCCACTTCCAGTCTAGGGAATATACCTTGGGAAAACTGAAAATCAATAAGAAAGAGCCACCTCCAAATTTAGGGCTGCACTGACTACAAGAACCTCAACTTGGGAACACCTTATATATCCCAGGAAATATAAAAATGGTTCAAAACATTGTGGTACTTACGTACGATGGAATATCCCTCAGCCATGAAATCAATGTCATAAGACCAGTAGCAGCAAAGTGAGTGGATTCAGGTACGATGATTCTAAGTGAAATAAGTCACACAGAAAAAGAAACTTATCATAAGATATCACTTATGAAGATCCTGTAAACATGGCTACACGTGAACTGAGTTAGGAAAGAGAACAGAGTCTCACATTTAGAAAACACTCTTATGCCTGCATAAAGGGGAAGGAGAGGTGGGGTGATGCATAAAACCAGAGTTTGGTATAAGCACAGGGACCGTTCCAAAAACCAACTTTGGAATAGACAAGACCTACACCTTCCTCAGTGAAAGAGACTCAAAACCCCATATTTCCCGCAGAGGAATATATCTGACTAGTAAGAATCTTAAATCCTATGTATTGATATGTCTCCATAAGGGAATCAAGTGTGTCTAGAGTGGCATAAACATGGCAGCGAGAATCAGCTCAAACCCACTATAAAAAGGAATTTCAAAAGCAAAACCAAAAAACAGGGAAATTCTTTACAATTCCTTCAGGGTGTCTGAGGAAACCTGGAAAGACCCTATCTACAATGACAGCTGGATGTGGCATAAGGCTGGACACTTGGGACTGAGAGGATTGGTGAGATTGGGTGAGCAAATGCAGACCCTTTCAAGCAATAATGCATGGCCCCCATTCCATGGGTCCCAACTCTCCAGGTTCAAGGGAATATTACTACAGCTATAACATGTACAGGAAACCTAGAGAATGGACACACTGTGAATACGAAAGGTTTCTAAAACTCAACGAATAGTCCCTCTCCTGGTGCTCCAGTTTGACTTTCCAACTGCCTTACTATCAATCTCCCAACTTGGACAGACAGGCCCTTTAACCTCCTGGTTTGCACAGGTTCCCAATTTGCCAGAGGATGGAAGGGACGAGGGAGAACCCATGAGAGAGTAGCTGTTAGGCATTTGGACGGGCACATGTCACTCTAATTTCCCGGCAGGAAGAAGAATTAACCAAAGTCTCAGCCACCCACCGGGAACCAGTATAGGACAGGATCCAAAATTTTGGACTTGCGTTCAGCTCACAAAAAACGAGTTGAGAAATGGAGCTCAGGGGCACAGCAATTCACAAACTGGCAGAGTGATAAAGGACAACTATCGTCCAAAAATCTGTTGAGGGAAGTCAACGAGGCGGACTTGAAAGCGAGGCAAAATAGCAGGAAACAGATTTCAAGAGGTACCTTGGAATCGCCTGTAAAGCACAGGAAGAGGGGCACAACTTGGACAATGGTGCACTTGGCCAAAAAGGGTGTATGCGTTTTCTCCTGAATATATTCAGGAGAAAACGCATACGCCCTTTTTGGCCAAGCAAGCAAGCGGGCAATGCAAATCTGCACTACAAAGAAGTATCACTTCCCACCGGTCAAAAGGGACATCCACAAAATGTGTAAAAACCAGAAAGGCAAGACAGGCCCTGGAGAACTGGGAGCCTTGTTATGCTGATGGGCGGGATGTAAATTGCCAACTGCCTCACTGGAGGAGTGCATTGTGTTCCCTAAAACAAGTAAACAACAGAGCTACAGAGCCAAGGCCACTTCCAGTCTAGGGAATATACCTTGGGAAAACTGAAAATCAATAAGAAAGAGCCACCTCCAAATTTAGGGCTGCACTGACTACAAGAACCTCAACTTGGGAACACCTTATATATCCCAGGAAATATAAAAATGGTTCAAAACATTGTGGTACTTACGTATGATGGAATATCCCTCAGCGATGAAATCAATGTCATAAGACCAGTAGCAGCAAAGTGAGTGGATTCAGGTACGATGATTCTAAGTGAAATAAGTCACACAGAAAAAGAAACTTATCATAAGATATCACTTATGAAGATCCTGTAAACATGGCTACACGTGAACTGAGTTAGGAAAGAGAACAGAGTCTCACATTTAGAAAACACTCTTATGCCTGCATAAAGGGGAAGGAGAGGTGGGGTGATGCATAAAACCAGAGTTTGGTATAAGCACAGGGACCGTTCCAAAAACCAACTTTGGAATAGACAAGACCTACACCTTCCTCAGTGAAAGAGACTCAAAACCCCATATTTCCCGCAGAGGAATATATCTGACTAGTAAGAATCTTAAATCCTATGTATTGATATGTCTCCATAAGGGAATCAAGTGTGTCTAGAGTGGCATAAACATGGCAGCGAGAATCAGCTCAAACCCACTATAAAAAGGAATTTCAAAAGCAAAACCAAAAAACAGGGAAATTCTTTACAATTCCTTCAGGGTGTCTGAGGAAACCTGGAAAGACCCTATCTACAATGACAGCTGGATGTGGCATAAGGCTGGACACTTGGGACTGAGAGGATTGGTGAGATTGGGTGAGCAAATGCAGACCCTTTCAAGCAATAATGCATGGCCCCCATTCCATGGGTCCCAACTCTCCAGGTTCAAGGGAATATTACTACAGCTATAACATGTACAGGAAACCTAGAGAATGGACACACTGTGAATACGAAAGGTTTCTAAAACTCAACGAATAGTCCCTCTCCTGGTGCTCCAGTTTGACTTTCCAACTGCCTTACTATCAATCTCCCAACTTGGAGAGACAGGCCCTTTAACCTCCTGGTTTGCACAGGTTCCCAATTTGGCAGAGGATGGAAGGGACGAGGGAGAACCCATGAGAGAGTAGCTGTTAGGCATTTGGACGGGCACATGTCACTCTAATTTCCCGGCAGGAAGAAGAATTAACCAAAGTCTCAGCCACCCACCGGGAACCAGTATAGGACATGATCCAAAATTTTGGACTTGTGTTCAGCTCACAAAAAACGAGTTGAGAAATGGAGCTCAGGGGCACAGCAATTCACAAACTGGCAGAGTGATAAAGGACAACTATCGTCCAAAAATCTGTTGAGGGAAGTCAACGAGGCGGACTTGAAAGCGAGGCAAAATAGCAGGAAACAGATTTCAAGAGGTACCTTGGAATCGCCTGTAAAGCACAGGAAGAGGGGCACAACTTGGACAATGGTGCACTTGGCCAAAAAGGGCGTATGCGTTTTCTCCTGAATATATTCAGGAGAAAACGCATACGCCCTTTTTGGCCAAGCAAGCAAGCGGGCAATGCAAATCTGCACTACAAAGAAGTATCACTTCCCACCGGTCAAAAGGGACATCCACAAAATGTGTAAAAACCAGAAAGGCAAGACAGGCCCTGGAGAACTGGGAGCCTTGTTATGCTGATGGGCGGGATGTAAATTGCCAACTGCCTCACTGGAGGAGTGCATTGTGTTCCCTAAAACAAGTAAACAACAGAGCTACAGAGCCAAGGCCACTTCCAGTCTAGGGAATATACCTTGGGAAAACTGAAAATCAATAAGAAAGAGCCACCTCCAAATTTAGGGCTGCACTGACTACAAGAACCTCAACTTGGGTACACTTAAATATCCCAGGAAATATAAAAATGGTTCAAAACATTGTGGTACTTACGTACGATGGAATATCCCTCAGCCATGAAATCAATGTCATAAGACCAGTAGCAGCAAAGTGAGTGGATTCAGGTACGATGATTCTAAGTGAAATAAGTCACACAGAAAAAGAAACTTATCATAAGATATCACTTATGAAGATCCTGTAAACATGGCTACACGTGAACTGAGTTAGGAAAGAGAACAGAGTCTCACATTTAGAAAACACTCTTATGCCTGCATAAAGGGGAAGGAGAGGTGGGGTGATGCATAAAACCAGAGTATGATATAAGCACAGGGACCGTTTCAAAAACCAACTTTGGAATTGAGAAGACCAACACCTTCCTTAGTGAAAGAGACTCAAAACCCCATATTTCCCACAGAGGAATATATCTGACTAGTAAGAATCATAAAACCTATGTATTGATATGTCTCCATAAGGGAATCAAGTGTGTCTAGAGTGGCATAAACATGGCAGCGAGAATCAGCTCAAACCCACTATAAAAAGGAATTTCAAAAGCAAAACCAAAAAACAGGGAAATTCTTTACAATTCCTTCAGGGTGTCTGAGGAAACCTGGAAAGACCCTATCTACAATGACAGCTGGATGTGGCATAAGGCTGGACACTTGGGACTGAGAGGATTGGTGAGATTGGGTGAGCAAATGCAGACCCTTTCAAGCAATAATGCATGGCCCCCATTCCATGGGTCCCAACTCTCCAGGTTCAAGGGAATATTACTACAGCTATAACATGTACAGGAAACCTAGAGAATGGACACACTGTGAATACGAAAGGTTTCTAAAACTCAACGAATAGGCCCTCTCCTGGTGCTCCAGTTTGACTTTCCATCTGCCTTACTATCAATCTCCCAACTTGGAGAGACAGGCCCTTTAACCTCCTGGTTTGCACAGGTTCCCAATTTGGCAGAGGATGGAAGGGACGAGGGAGAACCCATGAGAGAGTAGCTGTTAGGCATTTGGACGGGCACATGTCACTCTAATTTCCCGGCAGGAAGAAGAATTAACCAAAGTCTCAGCCACCCACCGGGAACCAGTATAGGACATGATCCAAAATTTTGGACTTGCGTTCAGCTCACAAAAAACGAGTTGAGAAATGGAGCTCAGGGGCACAGCAATTCACAAACTGGCAGAGTGATAAAGGACAACTATCGTCCAAAAATCTGTTGAGGGAAGTCAACGAGGCGGACTTGAAAGCGAGGCAAAATAGCAGGAAACAGATTTCAAGAGGTACGTTGGAATCGCCTTTAAAGCACAGGAAGAGGGGCACAACTTGGACAATGATGCACTTGGCCAAAAAGGGCGTATGCGTTTTCTCCTGAATATATTCAGGAGAAAACGCATACGCCCTTTTTGGCCAAGCAAGCAAGCAGGTAATGCAAATCTACACTACAAAGAAGTATCATTTCCCACCGGTCAAAAGGGACATCCACAAAATGTGTAAAAACCAGAAAGGCAAGACAGGCCCTGGAGAACAGGGAGCCTTGTTATGCTGATAGGCGGGATGTCAATTGCCAACTGCCTCACTGGAGGAGTGCATTGTGTTCCCTAAAACAAGTAAACAACAGAGCTACAGAGCCAAGGCCACTTCCAGTCTAGGGAATATACCTTGGGAAAACTGAAAATCAATAAGAAACAACCACCTCCAAATTTAGGGCTGCACTGGCTACAAGAACCTCAACTTGGGTACACCTTAAATATCCCAGGAAACATAAAAATGGTTCAAAACATTGTGGTACTTACGTACGATGGAATATCCCTCAGCCATGAAATCAATGTCATAAGACCAGTAGCAGCAAAGTGAGTGGATTCAGGTACGATGATTCTAAGTGAAATAAGTCACACAGAAAAAGGAACTTATCATAAGATATCACTTATGAAGATCCTGTAAACATGGCTACACGTGAACTGAGTTAGGAAAGAGAACAGAGTCTCACATTTAGAAAACACTCTTATGCCTGCATAAAGGGGATGGAGAGGTCGGGTGATGCATAAAACCAGAGTTTGATATAAGCACAGGGACCGTTCCAAAAACCAACTTTGGAATAGACAAGACCTACACCTTCCTCAGTGAAAGAGACTCAAAACCCCATATTTCCCGCAGAGGAATATATCTGACTAGTAAGAATCTTAAAACCTATGTATTGATATGTCTCCATAAGGGAAACAAGTGTGTCTAGAGTGGCATAAACATGGCAGCGAGAATCAGCTCAAACCCACTATAAAAAGGAATTTCAAAAGCAAAACCAAAAAACAGGGAAATTCTTTACAATTCCTTCAGGGTGTCTGAGGAAACCTGGAATGACCCTATCTACAATGACAGCTGGATGTGGCATAAGGCTGGACACTTGGGACTGAGAGGATTGGTGAGATTGGGTGAGCAAATGCAGACCCTTTCAAGCAATAATGCATGGCCCCCATTCCATGGGTCCCAACTCTCCAGGTTCAAGGGAATATTACTACAGCTATAACATGTACAGGAAACCTAGAGAATGGACACACTGTGAATACGAAAGGTTTCTAAAACTCAACGAATAGTCCCTCTCCTGGTGCTCCAGTTTGACTTTCCAACTGCCTTACTATCAATCTCCCAACTTGGAGAGACAGGCCCTTTAACCTCCTGGTTTGCACAGGTTCCCAATTTGGCAGAGGATGGAAGGGACGAGGGAGAACCCATGAGAGAGTAGCTGTTAGGCATTTGGACGGGCACATGTCACTCTAATTTCCCGGCAGGAAGAAGAATTAACCAAAGTCTCAGCCACCCACCGGGAACCAGTATAGGACATGATCCAAAATTTTGGACTTGTGTTCAGCTCACAAAAAACGAGTTGAGAAATGGAGCTCAGGGGCACAGCAATTCACAAACTGGCAGAGTGATAAAGGACAACTATCGTCCAAAAATCTGTTGAGGGAAGTCAACGAGGCGGACTTGAAAGCGAGGCAAAATAGCAGGAAACAGATTTCAAGAGGTACCTTGGAATCGCCTGTAAAGCACAGGAAGAGGGGCACAACTTGGACAATGGTGCACTTGGCCAAAAAGGGCGTATGCGTTTTCTCCTGAATATATTCAGGAGAAAACGCATACGCCCTTTTTGGCCAAGCAAGCAAGCGGGCAATGCAAATCTGCACTACAAAGAAGTATCACTTCCCACCGGTCAAAAGGGACATCCACAAAATGTGTAAAAACCAGAAAGGCAAGACAGGCCCTGGAGAACTGGGAGCCTTGTTATGCTGATGGGCGGGATGTAAATTGCCAACTGCCTCACTGGAGGAGTGCATTGTGTTCCCTAAAACAAGTAAACAACAGAGCTACAGAGCCAAGGCCACTTCCAGTCTAGGGAATATACCTTGGGAAAACTGAAAATCAATAAGAAAGAGCCACCTCCAAATTTAGGGCTGCACTGACTACAAAACCTCAACTTGGGTACACCTTAAATATCCCAGGAAATATAAAAATGGTTCAAAACATTGTGGTACTTACGTACGATGGAATATCCCTCAGCCATGAAATCAATGTCATAAGACCAGTAGCAGCAAAGTGAGTGGATTCAGGTACGATGATTCTAAGTGAAATAAGTCACACAGAAAAAGAAACTTATCATAAGATATCACTTATGAAGATCCTGTAAACATGGCTACACGTGAACTGAGTTAGGAAAGAGAACAGAGTCTCACATTTACAAAACACTCTTATGCCTGCATAAAGGGGAAGGAGAGGTGGGGTGATGCATAAAACCAGAGTTTGATATAAGCACAGGGACCGTTTCAAAAACCAACTTTGGAATTGACAAGACCAACACCTTCCTTAGTGAAAGAGACTCAAAACCCCATATTTCCCACAGAGGAATATATCTGACTAGTAAGAATCATAAAACCTATGTATTGATATGTCTCCATAAGGGAATCAAGTGTGTCTAGAGTGGCATAAACATGGCAGCGAGAATCAGCTCAAACCCACTATGAAAAGGAATTTCAAAAGCAAAACCAAAAAACAGGGAAATTCTTTACAATTCCTTCAGGGTGTCTGAGGAAACCTGGAAAGACCCTATCTACAATGACAGCTGGATGTGGCATAAGGCTGGACACTTGGGACTGAGAGGATTGGTGAGATTGGGTGAGCAAATGCAGACCCTTTCAAGCAATAATGCATGGCCCCCATTCCATGGGTCCCAACTCTCCAGGTTCAAGGGAATATTACTACAGCTATAACATGTACAGGAAACCTAGAGAATGGACACACTGTGAATACGAAAGGTTTCTAAAACTCAACGAATAGGCCCTCTCCTGGTGCTCCAGTTTGACTTTCCATCTGCCTTACTATCAATCTCCCAACTTGGAGAGACAGGCCCTTTAACCTCCTGGTTTGCACAGGTTCCCAATTTGGCAGAGGATGGAAGGGACGAGGGAGAACCCATGAGAGAGTAGCTGTTAGGCATTTGGACGGGCACATGTCACTCTAATTTCCCGGCAGGAAGAAGAATTAACCAAAGTCTCAGCCACCCACCGGGAACCAGTATAGGACATGATCCAAAATTTTGGACTTGCGTTCAGCTCACAAAAAACGAGTTGAGAAATGGAGCTCAGGGGCACAGCAATTCACAAACTGGCAGAGTGATAAAGGACAACTATCGTCCAAAAATTTGTTGAGGGAAGTCAACGAGGCGGACTTGAAAGCGAGGCAAAATAGCAGGAAACAGATTTCAAGAGGTACGTTGGAATCGCCTTTAAAGCACAGGAAGAGGGGCACAACTTGGACAATGATGCACTTGGCAAA
The DNA here is from genome assembly GCF_025265405.1 of Mesoplodon densirostris. Lineage (NCBI taxonomy): Eukaryota > Metazoa > Chordata > Mammalia > Artiodactyla > Ziphiidae > Mesoplodon > Mesoplodon densirostris. Next base: position 1,068,896 of record NW_026778208.1, read on the forward strand.
AAAGGGCGTATGCGTTTTCTCCTGAATATATTCAGGAGAAAACGCATACGCCCTTTTTGGCCAAGCAAGCAAGCAGGTAATGCAAATCTACACTACAAAGAAGTATCATTTCCCACCGGTCAAAAGGGACATCCACAAAATGTGTAAAAACCAGAAAGGCAAGACAGGCCCTGGAGAACAGGGAGCCTTGTTATGCTGATGGGCGGGATGTCAATTGCCAACTGCCTCACTGGAGGAGTGCATTGTGTTCCCTAAAACAAGTAAACAACAGAGCTACAGAGCCAAGGCCACTTCCAGTCTAGGGAATATACCTTGGGAAAACTGAAAATCAATAAGAAACAACCACCTCCAAATTTAGGGCTGCACTGGCTACAAGAACCTCAACTTGGGTACACCTTAAATATCCCAGGAAACATAAAAATGGTTCAAAACATTGTGGTACTTACGTACGATGGAATATCCCTCAGCCATGAAATCAATGTCATAAGACCAGTAGCAGCAAAGTGAGTGGATTCAGGTACGATGATTCTAAGTGAAATAAGTCACACAGAAAAAGGAACTTATCATAAGATATCACTTATGAAGATCCTGTAAACATGGCTACACGTGAACTGAGTTAGGAAAGAGAACAGAGTCTCACATTTAGAAAACACTCTTATGCCTGCATAAAGGGGATGGAGAGGTCGGGTGATGCATAAAACCAGAGTTTGATATAAGCACAGGGACCGTTCCAAAAACCAACTTTGGAATAGACAAGACCTACACCTTCCTCAGTGAAAGAGACTCAAAACCCCATATTTCCCGCAGAGGAATATATCTGACTAGTAAGAATCTTAAAACCTATGTATTGATATGTCTCCATAAGGGAAACAAGTGTGTCTAGAGTGGCATAAACATGGCAGCGAGAATCAGCTCAAACCCACTATAGAAAGGAATTTCAAAAGCAAAACCAAAAAACAGGGAAATTCTTTACAATTCCTTCAGGGTGTCTGAGGAAACCTGGAATGACCCTATCTACAATGACAGCTGGATGTGGCATAAGGCTGGACACTTGGGACTGAGAGGATTGGTGAGATTGGGTGAGCAAATGCAGACCCTTTCAAGCAATAATGCATGGCCCCCATTCCATGGGTCCCAACTCTCCAGGTTCAAGGGAATATTACTACAGCTATAACATGTACAGGAAACCTAGAGAATGGACACACTGTGAATACGAAAGGTTTCTAAAACTCAACGAATAGTCCCTCTCCTGGTGCTCCAGTTTGACTTTCCAACTGCCTTACTATCAATCTCCCAACTTGGAGAGACAGGCCCTTTAACCTCCTGGTTTGCACAGGTTCCCAATTTGGCAGAGGATGGAAGGGACGAGGGAGAACCCATGAGAGAGTAGCTGTTAGGCATTTGGACGGGCACATGTCACTCTAATTTCCCGGCAGGAAGAAGAATTAACCAAAGTCTCAGCCACCCACCGGGAACCAGTATAGGACATGATCCAAAATTTTGGACTTGTGTTCAGCTCACAAAAAACGAGTTGAGAAATGGAGCTCAGGGGCACAGCAATTCACAAACTGGCAGAGTGATAAAGGACAACTATCGTCCAAAAATCTGTTGAGGGAAGTCAACGAGGCGGACTTGAAAGCGAGGCAAAATAGCAGGAAACAGATTTCAAGAGGTACCTTGGAATCGCCTGTAAAGCACAGGAAGAGGGGCACAACTTGGACAATGGTGCACTTGGCCAAAAAGGGCGTATGCGTTTTCTCCTGAATATATTCAGGAGAAAACGCATACGCCCTTTTTGGCCAAGCAAGCAAGCGGGCAATGCAAATCTGCACTACAAAGAAGTATCACTTCCCACCGGTCAAAAGGGACATCCACAAAATGTGTAAAAACCAGAAAGGCAAGACAGGCCCTGGAGAACTGGGAGCCTTGTTATGCTGATGGGCGGGATGTAAATTGCCAACTGCCTCACTGGAGGAGTGCATTGTGTTCCCTAAAACAAGTAAACAACAGAGCTACAGAGCCAAGGCCACTTCCAGTCTAGGGAATATACCTTAGGAAAACTGAAAATCAATAACAAAGAGCCACCTCCAAATTTAGGACTGCACTGACTACAAGAACCTCAACTTGGGTACACCTTAAATATCCCAGGAAATATAAAAATGGTTCAAAACATTGTGGTACTTACGTACGATGGAATATCCCTCAGCCATGAAATCAATGTCATAAGACCAGTAGCAGCAAAGTGAGTGGATTCAGGTATGATGATTCTAAGTGAAATAAGTCACACAGAAAAAGAAACTTATCATAAGATATCACTTATGAAGATCCTGTAAACATGGCTACACGTGAATTGAGTTAGGAAAGAGAACAGAGTCTCACATTTAGAAAACACTCTTATGCCTGCATAAAGGGGAAGGCGAGGTGGGGTGATGCATAAAACCAGAGTTTGATATAAGCACAGGGACCGTTTCAAAAACCAACTTTGGAATTGACAAGACCGACACCTTCCTCAGTGAAAGAGACTCAAAACCCCATATTTCCCACAGAGGAATATATCTGACTAGTAAGAATCTTAAAACCTATGTATTGATATGTCTCCATAAGGGAATCAAGTGTGTCTAGAGTGGCATAAACATGGCAGCGAGAATCAGCTCAAACCCACTATAAAAAGGAATTTCAAAAGCAAAACCAAAAAACAGGGAAATTCTTTACAATTCCTTCAGGGTGTCTGAGGAAACCTGGAAAGACCCTATCTACAATGACAGCTGGATGTGGCATAAGGCTGGACACTTGGGACTGAGAGGATTGGTGAGATTGGGTGAGCAAATGCAGACCCTTTCAAGCAATAATGCATGGCCCCCATTCCATGGGTCCCAACTCTCCAGGTTCAAGGGAATATTACTACAGCTATAACATGTACAGGAAACCTAGAGAATGGACACACTGTGAATACGAAAGGTTTCTAAAACTCAACGAATAGTCCCTCTCCTGGTGCTCCAGTTTGACTTTCCAACTGCCTTACTATCAATCTCCCAACTTGGAGAGACAGGCCCTTTAACCTCCTGGTTTGCACAGGTTCCCAATTTGGCAGAGGATGGAAGGGACGAGGGAGAACCCATGAGAGAGTAGCTGTTAGGCATTTGGACGGGCACATGTCACTCTAATTTCCCGGCAGGAAGAAGAATTAACCAAAGTCTCAGCCACCCACCGGGAACCAGTATAGGACATGATCCAAAATTTTGGACTTGTGTTCAGCTCACAAAAAACGAGTTGAGAAATGGAGCTCAGGGGCACAGCAATTCACAAACTGGCAGAGTGATAAAGGACAACTATCGTCCAAAAATCTGTTGAGGGAAGTCAACGAGGCGGACTTGAAAGCGAGGCAAAATAGCAGGAAACAGATTTCAAGAGGTACCTTGGAATCGCCTGTAAAGCACAGGAAGAGGGGCACAACTTGGACAATGGTGCACTTGGCCAAAAAGGGCGTATGCGTTTTCTCCTGAATATATTCAGGAGAAAACGCATACGCCCTTTTTGGCCAAGCAAGCAAGCGGGCAATGCAAATCTGCACTACAAAGAAGTATCACTTCCCACCGGTCAAAAGGGACATCCACAAAATGTGTAAAAACCAGAAAGGCAAGACAGGCCCTGGAGAACTGGGAGCCTTGTTATGCTGATGGGCGGGATGTAAATTGCCAACTGCCTCACTGGAGGAGTGCATTGTGTTCCCTAAAACAAGTAAACAACAGAGCTACAGAGCCAAGGCCACTTCCAGTCTAGGGAATATAACTTGGGAAAACTGAAAATCAATAAGAAAGAGCCACCTCCAAATTTAGGGCTGCACTGACTACAAGAACCTCAACTTGGGTACACCTTAAATATCCCAGGAAATATAAAAATGGTTCAAAACATTGTGGTACTTACGTACGATGGAATATCCCTCAGCCATGAAATCAATGTCATAAGACCAGTAGCAGCAAAGTGAGTGGATTCAGGTACGATGATTCTAAGTGAAATAAGTCACACAGAAAAAGAAACTTATCATAAGATATCACTTATGAAGATCCTGTAAACATGGCTACACGTGAACTGAGTTAGGAAAGAGAACAGAGTCTCACATTTAGAAAACACTCTTATGCCTGCATAAAGGGGAAGGAGAGGTGGGGTGATGCATAAAACCAGAGTTTGATATAAGCACAGGGACCGTTTCAAAAACCAACTTTGGAATAGACAAGACCTACACCTTCCTCAGTGAAAGAGACTCAAAACCCCATATTTCCCACAGAGGAATATATCTGACTAGTAAGAATCTTAAAACCTATGTATTGATATGTCTCCATAAGGGAATCAAGTGTGTCTAGAGTGGCATAAACATGGCAGCGAGAATCAGCTCAAACCCACTATAAAAAGGAATTTCAAAAGCAAAACCAAAAAACAGGGAAATTCTTTACAATTCCTTCAGGGTGTCTGAGGAAACCTGGAAAGACCCTATCTACAATGACAGCTGGATGTGGCATAAGGCTGGACACTTGGGACTGAGAGGATTGGTGAGATTGGGTGAGCAAATGCAGACCCTTTCAAGCAATAATGCATGGCCCCCATTCCATGGGTCCCAACTCTCCAGGTTCAAGGGAATATTACTACAGCTATAACATGTACAGGAAACCTAGAGAATGGACACACTGTGAATACGAAAGGTTTCTAAAACTCAACGAATAGGCCCTCTCCTGGTGCTCCAGTTTGACTTTCCATCTGCCTTACTATCAATCTCCCAACTTGGAGAGACAGGCCCTTTAACCTCCTGGTTTGCACAGGTTCCCAATTTGGCAGAGGATGGAAGGGACGAGGGAGAACCCATGAGAGAGTAGCTGTTAGGCATTTGGACGGGCACATGTCACTCTAATTTCCCGGCAGGAAGAAGAATTAACCAAAGTCTCAGCCACCCACCGGGAACCAGTATAGGACATGATCCAAAATTTTGGACTTGTGTTCAGCTCACAAAAAACGAGTTGAGAAATGGAGCTCAGGGGCACAGCAATTCACAAACTGGCAGAGTGATAAAGGACAACTATCGTCCAAAAATCTGTTGAGGGAAGTCAACGAGGCGGACTTGAAAGCGAGGCAAAATAGCAGGAAACAGATTTCAAGAGGTACGTTGGAATCGCCTTTAAAGCACAGGAAGAGGGGCACAACTTGGACAATGATGCACTTGGCCAAAAAGGGCGTATGCGTTTTCTCCTGAATATATTCAGGAGAAAACGCATACGCCCTTTTTGGCCAAGCAAGCAAGCAGGTAATGCAAATCTACACTACAAAGAAGTATCATTTCCCACCGGTCAAAAGGGACATCCACAAAATGTGTAAAAACCAGAAAGGCAAGACAGGCCCTGGAGAACAGGGAGCCTTGTTATGCTGATAGGCGGGATGTCAATTGCCAACTGCCTCACTGGAGGAGTGCATTGTGTTCCCTAAAACAAGTAAACAACAGAGCTACAGAGCCAAGGCCACTTCCAGTCTAGGGAATATACCTTGGGAAAACTGAAAATCAATAAGAAACAACCACCTCCAAATTTAGGGCTGCACTGGCTACAAGAACCTCAACTTGGGTACACCTTAAATATCCCAGGAAACATAAAAATGGTTCAAAACATTGTGGTACTTACGTACGATGGAATATCCCTCAGCCATGAAATCAATGTCATAAGACCAGTAGCAGCAAAGTGAGTGGATTCAGGTACGATGATTCTAAGTGAAATAAGTCACACAGAAAAAGGAACTTATCATAAGATATCACTTATGAAGATCCTGTAAACATGGCTACACGTGAACTGAGTTAGGAAAGAGAACAGAGTCTCACATTTAGAAAACACTCTTATGCCTGCATAAAGGGGATGGAGAGGTCGGGTGATGCATAAAACCAGAGTTTGATATAAGCACAGGGACCGTTCCAAAAACCAACTTTGGAATAGACAAGACCTACACCTTCCTCAGTGAAAGAGACTCAAAACCCCATATTTCCCGCAGAGGAATATATCTGACTAGTAAGAATCTTAAAACCTATGTATTGATATGTCTCCATAAGGGAATCAAGTGTGTCTAGAGTGGCATAAACATGGCAGCGAGAATCAGCTCAAACCCACTATAAAAAGGAATTTCAAAAGCAAAACCAAAAAACAGGGAAATTCTTTACAATTCCTTCAGGGTGTCTGAGGAAACCTGGAATGACCCTATCTACAATGACAGCTGGATGTGGCATAAGGCTGGACACTTGGGACTGAGAGGATTGGTGAGATTGGGTGAGCAAATGCAGACCCTTTCAAGCAATAATGCATGGCCCCCATTCCATGGGTCCCAACTCTCCAGGTTCAAGGGAATATTACTACAGCTATAACATGTACAGGAAACCTAGAGAATGGACACACTGTGAATACGAAAGGTTTCTAAAACTCAACGAATAGTCCCTCTCCTGGTGCTCCAGTTTGACTTTCCAACTGCCTTACTATCAATCTCCCAACTTGGAGAGACAGGCCCTTTAACCTCCTGGTTTGCACAGGTTCCCAATTTGGCAGAGGATGGAAGGGACGAGGGAGAACCCATGAGAGAGTAGCTGTTAGGCATTTGGACGGGCACATGTCACTCTAATTTCCCGGCAGGAAGAAGAATTAACCAAAGTCTCAGCCACCCACCGGGAACCAGTATAGGACATGATCCAAAATTTTGGACTTGTGTTCAGCTCACAAAAAACGAGTTGAGAAATGGAGCTCAGGGGCACAGCAATTCACAAACTGGCAGAGTGATAAAGGACAACTATCGTCCAAAAATCTGTTGAGGGAAGTCAACGAGGCGGACTTGAAAGCGAGGCAAAATAGCAGGAAACAGATTTCAAGAGGTACCTTGGAATCGCCTGTAAAGCACAGGAAGAGGGGCACAACTTGGACAATGGTGCACTTGGCCAAAAAGGGCGTATGCGTTTTCTCCTGAATATATTCAGGAGAAAACGCATACGCCCTTTTTGGCCAAGCAAGCAAGCGGGCAATGCAAATCTGCACTACAAAGAAGTATCACTTCCCACCGGTCAAAAGGGACATCCACAAAATGTGTAAAAACCAGAAAGGCAAGACAGGCCCTGGAGAACTGGGAGCCTTGTTATGCTGATGGGCGGGATGTAAATTGCCAACTGCCTCACTGGAGGAGTGCATTGTGTTCCCTAAAACAAGTAAACAACAGAGCTACAGAGCCAAGGCCACTTCCAGTCTAGGGAATATACCTTAGGAAAACTGAAAATCAATAACAAAGAGCCACCTCCATATTTAGGACTGCACTGACTACAAGAACCTCAACTTGGGTACACCTTAAATATCCCAGGAAATATAAAAATGGTTCAAAACATTGTGGTACTTACGTACGATGGAATATCCCTCAGCCATGAAATCAATGTCATAAGACCAGTAGCAGCAAAGTGAGTGGATTCAGGTATGATGATTCTAAGTGAAATAAGTCACAGAGAAAAAGAAACTTATCATAAGATATCACTTATGAAGATCCTGTAAACATGGCTACACGTGAATTGAGTTAGGAAAGAGAACAGAGTCTCACATTTAGAAAACACTCTTATGCCTGCATAAAGGGGAAGGAGAGGTGGGGTGATGCATAAAACCAGAGTTTGATATAAGCACAGGGACCGTTTCAAAAACCAACTTTGGAATTGACAAGACTGACACCTTCCTCAGTGAAAGAGACTCAAAACCCCATATTTCCCACAGAGGAATATATCTGACTAGTAAGAATCTTAAAACCTATGTATTGATATGTCTCCATAAGGGAATCAAGTGTGTCTAGAGTGGCATAAACATGGCAGCGAGAATCAGCTCAAACCCACTATAAAAAGGAATTTCAAAAGCAAAACCAAAAAACAGGGAAATTCTTTACAATTCCTTCAGGGTGTCTGAGGAAACCTGGAAAGACCCTATCTACAATGACAGCTGGATGTGGCATAAGGCTGGACACTTGGGACTGAGAGGATTGGTGAGATTGGGTGAGCAAATGCAGACCCTTTCAAGCAATAATGCATGGCCCCCATTCCATGGGTCCCAACTCTCCAGGTTCAAGGGAATATTACTACAGCTATAACATGTACAGGAAACCTAGAGAATGGACACACTGTGAATACGAAAGGTTTCTAAAACTCAACGAATAGTCCCTCTCCTGGTGCTCCAGTGTGACTTTCCAACTGCCTTACTATCAATCTCCCAACTTGGAGAGACAGGCCCTTTAACCTCCTGGTTTGCACAGGTTCCCAATTTGGCAGAGGATGGAAAGGACGAGGGAGAACCCATGAGAGAGTAGCTGTTAGGCATTTGGACGGGCACATGTCACTCTAATTTCCCGGCAGGAAGAAGAATTAACCAAAGTCTCAGCCACCCACCGGGAACCAGTATAGGACATGATCCAAAATTTTGGACTTGTGTTCAGCTCACAAAAAACGAGTTGAGAAATGGAGCTCAGGGGCACAGCAATTCACAAACTGGCAGAGTGATAAAGGACAACTATCGTCCAAAAATCTGTTGAGGGAAGTCAACGAGGCGGACTTGAAAGCGAGGCAAAATAGCAGGAAACAGATTTCAAGAGGTACCTTGGAATCGCCTGTAAAGCACAGGAAGAGGGGCACAACTTGGACAATGGTGCACTTGGCCAAAAAGGGCGTATGCGTTTTCTCCTGAATATATTCAGGAGAAAACGCATACGCCCTTTTTGGCCAAGCAAGCAAGCGGGCAATGCAAATCTGCACTACAAAGAAGTATCACTTCCCACCGGTCAAAAGGGACATCCACAAAATGTGTAAAAACCAGAAAGGCAAGACAGGCCCTGGAGAACTGGGAGCCTTGTTATGCTGATGGGCGGGATGTAAATTGCCAACTGCCTCACTGGAGGAGTGCATTGTGTTCCCTAAAACAAGTAAACAACAGAGCTACAGAGCCAAGGCCACTTCCAGTCTAGGGAATATACCTTGGGAAAACTGAAAATCAATAAGAAAGAGCCACCTCCAAATTTAGGGCTGCACTGACTACAAGAACCTCAACTTGGGTACACCTTAAATATCCCAGGAAATATAAAAATGGTTCAAAACATTGTGGTACTTACGTACGATGGAATATCCCTCAGCCATGAAATCAATGTCATAAGACCAGTAGCAGCAAAGTGAGTGGATTCAGGTACGATGATTCTAAGTGAAATAAGTCACACAGAAAAAGAAACTTATCATAAGATATCACTTATGAAGATCCTGTAAACATGGCTACACGTGAACTGAGTTAGGAAAGAGAACAGAGTCTCACATTTAGAAAACACTCTTATGCCTGCATAAAGGGGAAGGAGAGGTGGGGTGATGCATAAAACCAGAGTTTGATATAAGCACAGGGACCGTTTCAAAAACCAACTTTGGAATTGACAAGACCAACACCTTCCTTAGTGAAAGAGACTCAAAACCCCATATTTCCCACAGAGGAATATATCTGACTAGTAAGAATCATAAAACCTATGTATTGATATGTCTCCATAAGGGAATCAAGTGTGTCTAGAGTGGCATAAACATGGCAGCGAGAATCAGCTCAAACCCACTATAAAAAGGAATTTCAAAAGCAAAACCAAAAAACAGGGAAATTCTTTACAATTCCTTCAGGGTGTCTGAGGAAACCTGGAAAGACCCTATCTACAATGACAGCTGGATGTGGCATAAGGCTGGACACTTGGGACTGAGAGGATTGGTGAGATTGGGTGAGCAAATGCAGACCCTTTCAAGCAATAATGCATGGCCCCCATTCCATGGGTCCCAACTCTCCAGGTTCAAGGGAATATTACTACAGCTATAACATGTACAGGAAACCTAGAGAATGGACACACTGTGAATACGAAAGGTTTCTAAAACTCAACGAATAGGCCCTCTCCTGGTGCTCCAGTTTGACTTTCCATCTGCCTTACTATCAATCTCCCAACTTGGAGAGACAGGCCCTTTAACCTCCTGGTTTGCACAGGTTCCCAATTTGGCAGAGGATGGAAGGGACGAGGGAGAACCCATGAGAGAGTAGCTGTTAGGCATTTGGACGGGCACATGTCACTCTAATTTCCCGGCAGGAAGAAGAATTAACCAAAGTCTCAGCCACCCACCGGGAACCAGTATAGGACATGATCCAAAATTTTGGACTTGCGTTCAGCGCACAAAAAACGAGTTGAGAAATGGAGCTCAGGGGCACAGCAATTCACAAACTGGCAGAGTGATAAAGGACAACTATCGTCCAAAAATTTGTTGAGGGAAGTCAACGAGGCGGACTTGAAAGCGAGGCAAAATAGCAGGAAACAGATTTCAAGAGGTACCTTGGAATCGCCTTTAAAGCACAGGAAGAGGGGCACAACTTGGACAATGATGCACTTGGCCAAAAAGGGCGTATGCGTTTTCTCCTGAATATATTCAGGAGAAAACGCATACGCCCTTTTTGGCCAAGCAAGCAAGCAGGTAATGCAAATCTACACTACAAAGAAGTATCATTTCCCACCGGTCAAAAGGGACATCCACAAAATGTGTAAAAACCAGAAAGGCAAGACAGGCCCTGGAGAACAGGGAGCCTTGTTATGCTGATGGGCGGGATGTCAATTGCCAACTGCCTCACTGGAGGAGTGCATTGTGTTCCCTAAAACAAGTAAACAACAGAGCTACAGAGCCAAGGCCACTTCCAGTCTAGGGAATATACCTTGGGAAAACTGAAAATCAATAAGAAACAACCACCTCCAAATTTAGGGCTGCACTGGCTACAAGAACCTCAACTTGGGTACACCTTAAATATCCCAGGAAACATAAAAATGGTTCAAAACATTGTGGTACTTACGTACGATGGAATATCCCTCAGCCATGAAATCAATGTCATAAGACCAGTAGCAGCAAAGTGAGTGGATTCAGGTACGATGATTCTAAGTGAAATAAGTCACACAGAAAAAGGAACTTATCATAAGATATCACTTATGAAGATCCTGTAAACATGGCTACACGTGAACTGAGTTAGGAAAGAGAACAGAGTCTCACATTTAGAAAACACTCTTATGCCTGCATAAAGGGGATGGAGAGGTCGGGTGATGCATAAAACCAGAGTTTGATATAAGCACAGGGACCGTTCCAAAAACCAACTTTGGAATAGACAAGACCTACACCTTCCTCAGTGAAAGAGACTCAAAACCCCATATTTCCCGCAGAGGAATATATCTGACTAGTAAGAATCTTAAAACCTATGTATTGATATGTCTCCTTAAGGGAATCAAGTGTGTCTAGAGTGGCATAAACATGGCAGCGAGAATCAGCTCAAACCCACTATAAAAAGGAATTTCAAAAGCAAAACCAAAAAAAAAGGGAAATTCTTTACAATTCCTTCAGGGTGTCTGAGGAAACCTGGAATGACCCTATCTACAATGACAGCTGGATGTGGCATAAGGCTGGACACTTGGGACTGAGAGGATTGGTGAGATTGGGTGAGCAAATGCAGACCCTTTCAAGCAATAATGCATGGCCCCCATTCCATGGGTCCCAACTCTCCAGGTTCAAGGGAATATTACTACAGCTATAACATGTACAGGAAACCTAGAGAATGGACACACTGTGAATACGAAAGGTTTCTAAAACTCAACGAATAGTCCCTCTCCTGGTGCTCCAGTTTGACTTTCCCACTGCCTTACTATCAATCTCCCAACTTGGAGAGACAGGCCCTTTAACCTCCTGGTTTGCACAGGTTCCCAATTTGGCAGAGGATGGAAGGGACGAGGGAGAACCCATGAGAGAGTAGCTGTTAGGCATTTGGACGGGCACATGTCACTCTAATTTCCCGGCAGGAAGAAGAATTAACCAAAGTCTCAGCCACCCACCGGGAACCAGTATAGGACATGATCCAAAATTTTGGACTTGCGTTCAGCTCACAAAAAACGAGTTGAGAAATGGAGCTCAGGGGCACAGCAATTCACAAACTGGCAGAGTGATAAAGGACAATTATCGTCCAAAAATCTGTTGAGGGAAGTCAACGAGGCGGACTTGAAAGTGAGGCAAAATAGCAGGAAACAGATTTCAAGAGGTACGTTGGAATCGCCTGTAAAGCACAGGAAGAGGGGCACAACTTGGACAATGGTGCACTTGGCCAAAAAGGGCGTATGCGTTTTCTCCTGAATATATTCAGGAGAAAACGCATACGCCCTTTTTGGCCAAGCAAGCAAGCGGGCAATGCAAATCTGCACTACAAAGAAGTATCACTTCCCACCGGTCAAAAGGGACATCCACAAAATGTGTAAAAACCAGAAAGGCAAGACAGGCCCTGGAGAACTGGGAGCCTTGTTATGCTGATGGGCGGGATGTAAACTGCCAACTGCCTCACTGGAGGAGTGCATTGTGTTCCCTAAAACAAGTAAACAACAGAGCTACAGAGCCAAGGCCACTTCCAGTCTATGGAATATACCTTGGGAAAACTGAAAATCAATAAGAAAGAGCCACCTCCAAATTTAGGGCTGCACTGACTACAAGAACCTCAACTTGGGTACACCTTAAATATCCCAGGAAATATAAAAATGGTTCAAAACATTGTGGTACTTACGTATGATGGAATATCCCTCAGCGATGAAATCAATGTCATAAGACCAGTAGCAGCAAAGTGAGTGGATTCAGGTACGATGATTCTAAGTGAAATAAGTCACACAAAAAAAGAAACTTATCATAAGATATCACTTATGAAGATCCTGTAAACATGGCTACACGTGAACTGAGTTAGGAAAGAGAACAGAGTCTCACATTTAGAAAACACTCTTATGCCTGCATAAAGGGGAAGGAGAGGTGGGGTAATGCATAAAACCAGAGTTTGATATAAGCACAGGGACCGTTCCAAAAACCAACTTTGGAATAGACAAGACCTACACCTTCCTCAGTGAAAGAGAGTCAAAACCCCATATTTCCCGCAGAGGAATATATCTGACTAGTAAGAATCTTAAATCCTATGTATTGATATGTCTCCATAAGGGAATCAAGTGTGTCTAGAGTGGCATAAACATGGCAGCGAGAATCAGCTGAAACCCACTATAAAAAGGAATTTCAAAAGCAAAACCAAAAAACAGGGAAATTCTTTACAATTCCTTCAGGGTGTCTGAGGAAACCTGGAAAGACCCTATCTACAATGACAGCTGGATGTGGCATAAGGCTGGACACTTGGGACTGAGAGGATTGGTGAGATTGGGTGAGCAAATGCAGACCCTTTCAAGCAATAATGCATGGCCCCCATTCCATGGGTCCCAACTCTCCAGGTTCAAGGGAATATTACTACAGCTATAACATGTACAGGAAACCTAGAGAATGGACACACTGTGAATACGAAAGGTTTCTAAAACTCAACGAATAGTCCCTCTCCTGGTGCTCCAGTTTGACTTTCCAACTGCCTTACTATCAATCTCCCAACTTGGAGAGACAGGCCCTTTAACCTCCTGGTTTGCACAGGTTCCCAATTTGGCAGAGGATGGAAGGGACGAGGGAGAACCCATGAGAGAGTAGCTGTTAGGCATTTGGACGGGCACATGTCACTCTAATTTCCCGGCAGGAAGAAGAATTAACCAAAGTCTCAGCCACCCACCGGGAACCAGTATAGGACATGATCCAAAATTTTGGACTTGTGTTCAGCTCACAAAAAACGAGTTGAGAAATGGAGCTCAGGGGCACAGCAATTCACAAACTGGCAGAGTGATAAAGGACAACTATCGTCCAAAAATCTGTTGAGGGAAGTCAACGAGGCGGACTTGAAAGTGAGGCAAAATAGCAGGAAACAGATTTCAAGAGGTACCTTGGAATCGCCTGTAAAGCACAGGAAGAGGGGCACAACTTGGACAATGGTGCACTTGGCCAAAAAGGGCGTATGCGTTTTCTCCTGAATATATTCAGGAGAAAACGCATACGCCCTTTTTGGCCAAGCAAGCAAGCGGGCAATGCAAATCTGCACTACAAAGAAGTATCACTTCCCACCGGTCAAAAGGGACATCCACAAAATGTGTAAAAACCAGAAAGGCAAGACAGGCCCTGGAGAACTGGGAGCCTTGTTATGCTGATGGGCGGGATGTAAATTGCCAACTGCCTCACTGGAGGAGTGCATTGTGTTCCCTAAAACAAGTAAACAACAGAGCTACAGAGCCAAGGCCACTTCCAGTCTAGGGAATATACCTTGGGAAAACTGAAAATCAATAACAAAGAGCCACCTCCAAATTTAGGACTGCACTGACTACAAGAACCTCAACTTGGGTACACCTTAAATATCCCAGGAAATATAAAAATGGTTCAAAACATTGTGGTACTTACGTACGATGGAATATCCCTCAGCCATGAAATCAATGTCATAAGACCAGTAGCAGCAAAGTGAGTGGATTCAGGTATGATGATTCTAAGTGAAATAAGTCACACAGAAAAAGAAACTTATCATAAGATATCACTTATGAAGATCCTGTAAACATGGCTACACGTGAATTGAGTTAGGAAAGAGAACAGAGTCTCACATTTAGAAAACACTCTTATGCCTGCATAAAGGGGAAGGAGAGGTGGGGTGATGCATAAAACCAGAGTTTGATATAAGCACAGGGACCGTTTCAAAAACCAACTTTGGAATTGACAAGACCGACACCTTCCTCAGTGAAAGAGACTCAAAACCCCATATTTCCCACAGAGGAATATATCTGACTAGTAAGAATCTTAAAACCTATGTATTGATATGTCTCCATAAGGGAATCAAGTGTGTCTAGAGTGGCATAAACATGGCAGCGAGAATCAGCTCAAACCCACTATAAAAAGGAATTTCAAAAGCAAAACCAAAAAACAGGGAAATTCTTTACAATTCCTTCAGGGTGTCTGAGGAACCCTGGAAAGACCCTATCTACAATGACAGCTGGATGTGGCATAAGGCTGGACACTTGGGACTGAGAGGATTGTTGAGATTGGGTGAGCAAATGCAGACCCTTTCAAGCAATAATGCATGGCCCCCATTCCATGGGTCCCAACTCTCCATGTTCAAGGGAATATTACTACAGCTATAACATGTACAGGAAACCTAGAGAATGGACACACTGTGAATACGAAAGGTTTCTAAAACTCAACGAATAGTCCCTCTCCTGGTGCTCCAGTTTGACTTTCCAACTGCCTTACTATCAATCTCCCAACTTGCAGAGACAGGCCCTTTAACCTCCTGGTTTGCACAGGTTCCCAATTTGGCAGAGGATGGAAGGGACGAGGGAGAACCCATGAGAGAGTAGCTGTTAGGCATTTGGACGGGCACATGTCACTCTAATTTCCCGGCAGGAAGAAGAATTAACCAAAGTCTCAGCCACCCACCGGGAACCAGTATAGGACATGATCCAAAATTTTGGACTTGTGTTCAGCTCACAAAAAACGAGTTGAGAAATGGAGCTCAGGGGCACAGCAATTCACAAACTGGCAGAGTGATAAAGGACAACTATCGTCCAAAAATCTGTTGAGGGAAGTCAACGAGGCGGACTTGAAAGCGAGGCAAAATAGCAGGAAACAGATTTCAAGAGGTACCTTGGAATCGCCTGTAAAGCACAGGAAGAGGGGCACAACTTGGACAATGGTGCACTTGGCCAAAAAGGGCGTATGCGTTTTCTCCTGAATATATTCAGGAGAAAACGCATACACCCTTTTTGGCCAAGCAAGCAAGCGGGCAATGCAAATCTGCACTACAAAGAAGTATCACTTCCCACCGGTCAAAAGGGACATCCACAAAATGTGTAAAAACCAGAAAGGCAAGACAGGCCCTGGAGAACTGGGAGCCTTGTTATGCTGATGGGCGGGATGTAAATTGCCAACTGCCTCACTGGAGGAGTGCATTGTGTTCCCTAAAACAAGTAAACAACAGAGCTACAGAGCCAAGGCCACTTCCAGTCTAGGGAATATACCTTGGGAAAACTGAAAATCAATAACAAAGAGCCACCTCCAAATTTAGGACTGCATTGATTACAAGAACCTCAACTTGGGTACACCTTAAATATCCCAGGAAATATAAAAATGGTTCAAAACATTGTGGTACTTACGTACGATGGAATATCCCTCAGCCATGAAATCAATGTCATAAGACCAGTAGCAGCAAAGTGAGTGGATTCAGGTACGATGATTCTAAGTGAAATAAGTCACACAGAAAAAGAAATTTATCATAAGATATTACTTATGAAGATCCTGTAAACATGGCTACACGTGAACTGAGTTAGGAAAGAGAACAGAGTCTCACATTTAGAAAACACTCTTATGCCTGCATAAAGGGGAAGGAGAGGTGGGGTGATGCATAAAACCAGAGTTTGATATAAGCACAGGGACCGTTTCAAAAACCAACTTTGGAATTGACAAGACCAACACCTTCCTTAGAGAAAGATACTCAAAACCCCATATTTCCCACAGAGGAATATATCTGACTAGTAAGAATCATAAAACCTATGTATTGATATGTCTCCATAAGGGAATCAAGTGTGTCTAGAGTGGCATAAACATGGCAGCGAGAATCAGCTCAAACCCACTATAAAAAGGAATTTCAAAAGCAAAACCAAAAAACAGGGAAATTCTTTACAATTCCTTCAGGGTGTCTGAGGAAACCTGGAAAGACCCTATCTACAATGACAGCTGGATGTGGCATAAGGCTGGACACTTGGGACTGAGAGGATTGGTGAGATTGGGTGAGCAAATGCAGACCCTTTCAAGCAATAATGCATGGCCCCCATTCCATGGGTCCCAACTCTCCAGGTTCAAGGGAATATTACTACAGCTATAACATGTACAGGAAACATAGAGAATGGACACACTGTGAATACGAAAGGTTTCTAAAACTCAACGAATAGGCCCTCTCCTGGTGCTCCAGTTTGACTTTCCAACTGCCTTACTATCAATCTCCCAACTTGGAGAGACAGGCCCTTTAACCTCCTGGTTTGCACAGGTTCCCAATTTGGCAGAGGATGGAAGGGACGAGGGAGAACCCATGAGAGAGTAGCTGTTAGGCATTTGGACGGGCACATGTCACTCTAATTTCCCGGCAGGAAGAAGAATTAAACAAAGTCTCAGCCACCCACCGGGAACCAGTATAGGACATGATCCAAAATTTTGGACTTGCGTTCAGCTCACAAAAAACGAGTTGAGAAATGGAGCTCAGGGGCACAGCAATTCACAAACTGGCAGAGTGATAAAGGACAACTATCGTCCAAAAATCTGTTGAGGGAAGTCAACGAGGCGGACTTGAAAGCGAGGCAAAATAGCAGGAAACAGATTTCAAGAGGTACGTTGGAATCGCCTTTAAAGCACAGGAAGAGGGGCACAACTTGGACAATGATGCACTTGGCCAAAAAGGGCGTATGCGTTTTCTCCTGAATATATTCAGGAGAAAACGCATACGCCCTTTTTGGCCAAGCAAGCAAGCGGGTAATGCAAATCTACACTACAAAGAAGTATCATTTCCCACCAGTCAAAAGGGACATCCACAAAATGTGTAAAAACCAGAAAGGCAAGACAGGCCCTGGAGAACAGGGAGCCTTGTTATGCTGATGGGCGGGATGTCAATTGCCAACTGCCTCACTGGAGGAGTGCATTGTGTTCCCTAAAACAAGTAAACAACAGAGCTACAGAGCCAAGGCCACTTCCAGTCTAGGGAATATACCTTGGGAAAACTGAAAATCAATAAGAAACAGCCACCTCCAAATTTAGGGCTGCACTGGCTACAAGAACCTCAACTTGGGTACACCTTAAATATCCCAGGAAACATAAAAATGGTTCAAAACATTGTGGTACTTACGTACGATGGAATATCCCTCAGCCATGAAATCAATGTCATAAGACCAGTAGCAGCAAAGTGAGTGGATTCAGGTACGATGATTCTAAGTGAAATAAGTCACACAGAAAAAGGAACTTATCATAAGATATCACTTATGAAGATCCTGTAAACATGGCTACACGTGAACTGAGTTAGGAAAGAGAACTGAGTCTCACATTTAGAAAACACTCTTATGCCTGCATAAAGGGGAAGGAGAGGTGGGGTGATGCATAAAACCAGAGTTTGATATAAGCACAGGGACCGTTCCAAAAACCAACTTTGGAATAGACAAGACCTACACCTTCCTCAGTGAAAGAGACTCAAAACCCCATATTTCCCGCAGAGGAATATATCTGACTAGTAAGAATCTTAAAACCTATGTAT
The DNA here is from genome assembly GCF_025265405.1 of Mesoplodon densirostris. NCBI lineage: Eukaryota > Metazoa > Chordata > Mammalia > Artiodactyla > Ziphiidae > Mesoplodon > Mesoplodon densirostris. Next base: position 1,087,135 of record NW_026778208.1, read on the forward strand.
TGATATGTCTCCATAAGGGAATCAAGTGTGTCTAGAGTGGCATAAACATGGCAGCGAGAATCAGCTCAAACCCACTATAAAAAGGAATTTCAAAAGCCAAACCAAAAAACAGGGAAATTCTTTACAATTCCTTCAGGGTGTCTGAGGAAACCTGGAATGACCCTATCTACAATGACAGCTGGATGTGGCATAAGGCTGGACACTTGGGACTGAGAGGATTGGTGAGATTGGGTGAGCAAATGCAGACCCTTTCAAGCAATAATGCATGGCCCCCATTCCATGGGTCCCAACTCTCCAGGTTCAAGGGAATATTACTACAGCTATAACATGTACAGGAAACCTAGAGAATGGACACACTGTGAATACGAAAGGTTTCTAAAACTCAACGAATAGTCCCTCTCCTGGTGCTCCAGTTTGACTTTCCAACTGCCTTACTATCAATCTCCCAACTTGGAGAGACAGGCCCTTTAACCTCCTGGTTTGCACAGGTTCCCAATTTGGCAGAGGATGGAAGGGACAAGGGAGAACCCATGAGAGAGTAGCTGTTAGGCATTTGGACGGGCACATGTCACTCTAATTTCCCGGCAGGAAGAAGAATTAACCAAAGTCTCAGCCACCCACCGGGAACCAGTATAGGACATGATCCAAAATTTTGGACTTGCTTTCAGCTCACAAAAAACGAGCTGAGAAATGGAGCTCAGGGGCACAGCAATTCACAAACTGGCAGAGTGATAAAGGACAACTATCGTCCAAAAATCTGTTGAGGGAAGTCAACGAGGCGAACTTGAAAGCGAGGCAAAATAGCAGGAAACAGATTTCAAGAGGTACGTTGGAATCGCCTGTAAAGCACAGGAAGAGGGGCACAACTTGGACAATGGTGCACTTGGCCAAAAAGGGCGTATGCGTTTTCTCCTGAATATATTCAGGAGAAAACACATACGCCCTTTTTGGCCAAACAAGCAAGCGGGCAATGCAAATCTGCACTACAAAGAAGTATCACTTCCCACCGGTCAAAAGGGACATCCACAAAATGTGTAAAAACCAGAAAGGCAAGACAGGCCCTGGAGAACTGGGAGCCTTGTTATGCTGATGGGCGGGATGTAAATTGCCAACTGCCTCACTGGAGGAGTGCATTGTGTTCCCTAAAACAAGTAAACAACAGAGCTACAGAGCCAAGGCCACTTCCAGTCTAGGGAATATACCTTGGGAAAACTGAAAATCAATAAGAAAGAGCCACCTCCAAATTTAGGGCTGCACTGACTACAAGAACCTCAACTTGGGTACACCTTAAATATCCCAGGAAATATAAAAATGGTTCAAAACATTGTGGTACTTACGTACGATGGAATATCCCTCAGCGATGAAATCAATCTCATAAGACCAGAAGCAGCAAAGTGAGTGGATTCAGGTACGATGATTCTAAGTGAAATAAGTCACACAGAAAAAGAAACTTATCATAAGATATCACTTATGAAGATCCTGTAAACATGGCTACACGTGAACTGAGTTAGGAAAGAGAACAGAGTCTCACATTTAGAAAACACTCTTATGGCTGCATAAAGGGGAAGGAGAGGTGGGGTGTTGCATAAAACCAGAGTTTGATATAAGCACAGGGACCGTTCCAAAAACCAACTTTGGAATAGACAAGACCTACACCTTCCTCAGTGAAAGAGACTCAAAACCCCATATTTCCCGCAGAGGAATATATCTGACTAGTAAGAATCTTAAAACCTATGTATTGATATGACTCCATAAGGGAATCAAGTGTGTCTAGAGTGGCATAAACATGGCAGCGAGAATCAGCTCAAACCCACTATAAAAAGGAATTTCAAAAGCAAAACCAAAAAACAGGGAAATTCTTTACAATTCCTTCAGGGTGTCTGAGGAAACCTGGAAAGACCCTATCTACAATGACAGCTGGATGTGGCATAAGGCTGGACACTTGGGACTGAGAGGATTGGTGAGATTGGGTGAGCAAATGCAGACCCTTTCAAGCAATAATGCATGGCCCCCATTCCATGGGTCCCAACTCTCCATGTTCAAGGGAATATTACTACAGCTATAACATGTACAGGAAACCTAGAGAATGGACACACTGTGAATATGAAAGGTTTCTAAAACTCAACGAATAGTCCCTCTCCTGGTGCTCCAGTTTGACTTTCCAACTGCCTTACTATCAATCTCCCAACTTGGAGAGACAGGCCCTTTAACCTCCTGGTTTGCACAGGTTCCCAATTTGCCAGAGGATGGAAGGGACGAGGGAGAACCCATGAGAGAGTAGCTGTTAGGCATTTGGACGGGCACATGTCACTCTAATTTCCCGGCAGGAAGAAGAATTAACCAAAGTCTCAGCCACCCACCGGGAACCAGTATAGGACATGATCCAAAATTTTGGACTTGCGTTCAGCTCACAAAAAACGAGTTGAGAAATGGAGCTCAGGGGCACAGCAATTCACAAACTGGCAGAGTGATAAAGGACAACTATCGTCCAAAATTCTGTTGAGGGAAGTCAACGAGGCGGACTTGAAAGCGAGGCAAAATAGCAGGAAACAGATTTCAAGAGGTACCTTGGAATCGCCTGTAAAGCACAGGAAGAGGGGCACAACTTGGACAATGGTGCACTTGGCCAAAAAGGGCGTATGCGTTTTCTCCTGAATATATTCAGGAGAAAACGCATACGCCCTTTTTGGCCAAGCAAGCAAGCGGGCAATGCAAATCTGCACTACAAAGAAGTATCATTTCCCACCGGTCAAAAGGGACATCCACAAAATGTGTAAAAACCAGAAAGGCAAGACAGGCCCTGGAGAACTGGGAGCCTTGTTATGCTGATGGGCGGGATGTAAATTGCCAACTGCCTCACTGGAGGAGTGCATTGTGTTCCCTAAAACAAGTAAACAACAGAGCTACAGAGCCAAGGCCACTTCCAGTCTAGGGAATATACCTTGGGAAAACTGAAAATCAATAAGAAAGAGCCACCTCCAAATTTAGGGCTGCACTGACTACAAGAACCTCAACTTGGGTACACCTTAAATATCCCAGGAAATATAAAAATGGTTCAAAACATTGTGGTACTTACGTACGATGGAATATCCCTCAGCCATGAAATCAATGTCATAAGACCAGTAGCAGCAAAGTGAGTGGATTCAGGTACGATGATTCTAAGTGAAATAAGTCACACAGAAAAAGAAACTTATCATAAGATATCACTTATGAAGATCCTGTAAACATGGCTACACGTGAACTGAGTTAGGAAAGAGAACAGAGTCTCACATTTAGAAAACACTCTTATGCCTGCATAAAGGGGAAGGAGAGGTGGGGTGATGCATAAAACCAGAGTTTGATATAAGCACAGGGACCGTTTCAAAAACCAACTTTGGAACTGACAAGACCGACACCTTCCTCAGTGAAAGAGACTCAAAACCCCATATTTCCCACAGAGGAATATATCTGACTAGTAAGAATCTTAAAACCTATGTATTGATATGTCTCCATAAGGGAATCAAGTGTGTCTAGAGTGGCATAAACATGGCAGCGAGTATCAGCTCAAACCCACTATAAAAAGGAATTTCAAAAGCAAAACCAAAAAACAGGGAAATTCTTTACAATTCCTTCAGGGTGTCTGAGGAAACCTGGAAAGACCCTATCTACAATGACAGCTGGATGTGGCATAAGGCTGGACACTTGGGACTGAGAGGATTGGTGAGATTGGGTGAGCGAATGCAGACCCTTTCAAGCAATAATGCATGGCCCCCATTCCATGGGTCCCAACTCTCCATGTTCAAGGGAATATTACTACAGCTATAACATGTACAGGAAACCTAGAGAATGTACACACTGTGAATACGAAAGGTTTCTAAAACTCAACGAATAGTCCCTCTCCTGGTGCTCCAGTTTGACTTTCCAACTGCCTTACTATCAATCTCCCAACTTGGAGAGACAGGCCCTTTAACCTCCTGGTTTGCACAGGTTCCCAATTTGGCAGAGGATGGAAGGGACGAGGGAGAACCCATGAGAGAGTAGCTGTTAGGCATTTGGACGGGCACATGTCACTCTAATTTCCCGGCAGGAAGAAGAATTAACCAAAGTCTCAGCCACCCACCGGGAACCAGTATAGGACATGATCCAAAATTTTGGACTTGCGTTCAGCTCACAAAAAACGAGTTGAGAAATGGAGCTCAGGGGCACAGCAATTCACAAACTGGCACAGTGATAAAGGACAACTATCGTCCAAAAATCTGTTGAGGGAAGTCAACGAGGCGGACTTGAAAGCGAGGCAAAATAGCAGGAAATAGATTTCAAGAGGTACGTTGGAATCGCCTGTAAAGCACAGGAAGAGGGGCACAACTTGGACAATGGTGCACTTGGCCAAAAAGGGCGTATGCGTTTTCTCCTGAATATATTCAGGAGAAAACGCATACGCCCTTTTTGGCCAAGCAAGCAAGCGGGCAATGCAAATCTGCACTACAAAGAAGTATCACTTCCCACCGGTCAAAAGGGACATCCACAAAATGTGTAAAAACCAGAAAGGCAAGACAGGCCCTGGAGAACTGGGAGCCTTGTTATGCTGATGGGCGGGATGTAAACTGCCAACTGCCTCACTGGAGGAGTGCATTGTGTTCCCTAAAACAAGTAAACAACAGAGCTACAGAGCCAAGGCCACTTCCAGTCTAGGGAATATACCTTGGGAAAACTGAAAATCAATAAGAAAGAGCCACCTCCAAATTTAGGGCTGCACTGACTACAAGAACCTCAACTTGGGTACACCTTAAATATCCCAGGAAATATAAAAATGGTTCAAAACATTGTGGTACTTACGTATGATGGAATATCCCTCAGCGATGAAATCAATGTCATAAGACCAGTAGCAGCAAAGTGAGTGGATTCAGGTACGATGATTCTAAGTGAAATAAGTCACACAGAAAAAGAAACTTATCATAAGATATCACTTATGAAGATCCTGTAAACATGGCTACACGTGAACTGAGTTAGGAAAGAGAACAGAGTCTCACATTTAGAAAACACTCTTATGCCTGCATAAAGGGGAAGGAGAGGTGGGGTGATGCATAAAACCAGAGTTTGATATAAGCACAGGGACCGTTCCAAAAACCAACTTTGGAATAGACAAGACCTACACCTTCCTCAGTGAAAGAGACTCAAAACCCCATATTTCCCGCAGAGGAATATATCTGACTAGTAAGAATCTTAAATCCTATGTATTGATATGTCTCCATAAGGGAATCAAGTGTGTCTAGAGTGGCATAAACATGGCAGCGAGAATCAGCTCAAACCCACTATAAAAAGGAATTTCAAAAGCAAAACCAAAAAACAGGGAAATTCTTTACAATTCCTTCAGGGTGTCTGAGGAAACCTGGAAAGACCCTATCTACAATGACAGCTGGATGTGGCATAAGGCTGGACACTTGGGACTGAGAGGATTGGTGAGATTGGGTGAGCAAATGCAGACCCTTTCAAGCAATAATGCATGGCCCCCATTCCATGGGTCCCAACTCTCCATGTTCAAGGGAATATTACTACAGCTATAACATGTACAGGAAACCTAGAGAATGGACACACTGTGAATATGAAAGGTTTCTAAAACTCAACGAATAGTCCCTCTCCTGGTGCTCCAGTTTGACTTTCCAACTGCCTTACTATCAATCTCCCAACTTGGAGAGACAGGCCCTTTAACCTCCTGGTTTGCACAGGTTCCCAATTTGCCAGAGGATGGAAGGGACGAGGGAGAACCCATGAGAGATTAGCTTTTAGGCATTTGGACGGGCACATGTCACTCTAATTTCCCGGCAGGAAGAAGAATTAACCAAAGTCTCAGCCACCCACCGGGAACCAGTATAGGACATGATCCAAAATTTTGGACTTGTGTTCAGCTCACAAAAAACGAGTTGAGAAATGGAGCTCAGGGGCACAGCAATTCACAAACTGGCAGAGTGATAAAGGACAACTATCGTCCAAAAATCTGTTGAGGGAAGTCAACGAGGCGGACTTGAAAGCGAGGCAAAATAGCAGGAAACAGATTTCAAGAGGTACCTTGGAATCGCCTGTAAAGCACAGGAAGAGGGGCACAACTTGGACAATGGTGCACTTGGCCAAAAAGGGCGTATGCGTTTTCTCCTGAATATATTCAGGAGAAAACGCATACGCCCTTTTTGGCCAAGCAAGCAAGCGGGCAATGCAAATCTGCACTACAAAGAAGTATCATTTCCCACTGGTCAAAAGGGACATCCACAAAATGTGTAAAAACCAGAAAGGCAAGACAGGCCCTGAGGAACTGGGAGCCTTGTTATGCTGATGGGTGGGATGTAAATTGCCAACTGCCTCACTGGAGGAGTGCATTGTGTTCCCTAAAACAAGTAAACAACAGAGCTACAGAGCCAAGGCCACTTCCAGTCTAGGGAATATACCTTGGGAAAACTGAAAATCAATAAGAAAGAGCCACCTCCAAATTTAGGGCTGCACTGACTACAAGAACCTCAACTTGGGTACACCTTAAATATCCCAGGAAATATAAAAATGGTTCAAAACATTGTGGTACTTACGTACGATGGAATATCCCTCAGCCATGAAATCAATGTCATAAGACCAGTAGCAACAAAGTGAGTGGATTCAGGTACGATGATTCTAAGTGAAATAAGTCACACAGAAAAAGAAACTTATCATAAGATATCACTTATGAAGATCCTGTAAACATGGCTACACGTGAACTGAGTTAGGAAAGAGAACAGAGTCTCACATTTAGAAAACACTCTTATGCCTGCATAAAGGGGAAGGAGAGGTGGGGTGATGCATAAAACCAGAGTTTGATATAAGCACAGGGACCGTTTCAAAAACCAACTTTGGAATTGACAAGACCGACACCTTCCTTAGTGAAAGAGACTCAAAACCCCATATTTCCCACAGAGGAATATATCTGACTAGTAAGAATCTTAAAACCTGTGTATTGATATGTCTCCATAAGGGAATCAAGTGTGTCTAGAGTGGCATAAACATGGCAGCGAGAATCAGCTCAAACCCACTATAAAAGGAATTTCAAAAGCAAAACCAAAAAACAGGGAAATTCTTTACAATTCCTTCAGGGTGTCTGAGGAACCCTGGAAAGACCCTATCTACAATGACAGCTGGATGTGGCATAAGGCTGGACACTTGGGACTGAGAGGATTGGTGAGATTGGGTGAGCGAATGCAGACCCTTTCAAGCAATAATGCATGGCCCCCATTCCATGAGTCCCAACTCTCCATGTTCAAGGGAATATTACTACAGCTATAACATGTACAGGAAACCTAGAGAATGGACACACTGTGAATACGAAAGGTTTCTAAAACTCAACGAATAGTCCCTCTCCTGGTGCTCCAGTTTGACTTTCCAACTGCCTTACTATCAATCTCCCAACTTGGAGAGACAGGCCCTTTAACCTCCTGGTTTGCACAGGTTCCCAATTTGGCAGAGGATGGAAGGGACGAGGGAGAACCCATGAGAGAGTAGCTTTTAGGCATTTGGACGGGCACATGTCACTCTAATTTCCCGGCAGGAAGAAGAATTAACCAAAGTCTCAGCCACCCACCGGGAACCAGTATAGGACATGATCCAAAATTTTCGACTTGCGTTCAGCTCACAAAAAACGAGTTGAGAAATGGAGCTCAGGGGCACAGCAATTCACAAACTGGCAGAGTGATAAAGGACAACTATCGTCCAAAAATCTGTTGAGGGAAGTCAACGAGGCGGACTTGAAAGCGAGACAAAATAGCAGGAAACAGATTTCAAGAGGTACGTTGGAATCGCCTGTAAAGCACAGGAAGAGGGGCACAACTTGGACAATGGTGCACTTGGCCAAAAAGGGCGTATGCGTTTTCTCCTGAATATATTCAGGAGAAAACGCATACGCCCTTTTTAGCCAAGCAAGCAAGCGGGCAATGCAAATCTGCACTACAAAGAAGTATCACTTCCCACCGGTCAAAAGGGACATCCACAAAATGTGTAAAAACCAGAAAGGCAAGACAGGCCCTGGAGAAATGGGAGCCTTGTTATGCTGATGGGCGTGATGTAAATTGCCAACTGCCTCACTGGAGGAGTGCATTGTGTTCCCTAAAACAAGTAAACAACAGAGCTACAGAGCCAAGGCCACTTCCAGTCTAGGGAATATACCTGGGGAAAACTGAAAATCAATAAGAAAGAGCCACCTCCAAATTTAGGGCTGCACTGACTACAAGAACCTCAACTTGGGTACACCTTAAATATCCCAGGAAATATAAAAATGGTTCAAAACATTGTGGTACTTACGTACGATGGAATATCCCTCAGCGATGAAATCAATATCATAAGACCAGTAGCAGCAAAGTGAGTGGATTCAGGTACGATGATTCTAAGTGAAATAAGTCACACAGAAAAAGAAACTTATCATAAGATATCACTTAGGAAGATCCTGTAAACATGGCTACACGTGAACTGAGTTAGGAAAGAGAACAGAGTCTCACATTTAGAAAACACTCTTATGCCTGCATAAAGGGGAAGGAGAGGTGGGGTGATGCATAAAACCAGAGTTTGATATAAGCACAGGGACCGTTTCAAAAACCAACTTTGGAACTGACAAGACCGACACCATCCTCAGTGAAAGAGACTCAAAACCCCATATTTCCCACAGAGGAATATATCTGACTAGCAAGAATCTTAAAACCTATGTATTGATATGTCTCCATAAGGGAATCAAGTGTATCTAGAGTGGCATAAACATGGCAGCGAGTATCAGCTCAAACCCACTATAAAAAGGAATTTCAAAAGCAAAACCAAAAAACAGGGAAATTCTTTACAATTCCTTCAGGGTGTCTGAGGAAACCTGGAAAGACCCTATCTACAATGACAGCTGGATGTGGCATAAGGCTGGACACTTGGGACTGAGAGGATTGGTGAGATTGGGTGAGCGAATGCAGACCCTTTCAAGCAATAATGCATGGCCCCCATTCCATGGGTCCCAACTCTCCATGTTCAAGGGAATATTACTACAGCTATAACATGTACAGGAAACCTAGAGAATGGACACACTGTGAATACGAAAGGTTTCTAAAACTCAACGAATAGTCCCTCTCCTGGTGCTCCAGTTTGACTTTCCAACTGCCTTACTATCAATCTCCCAACTTGGAGAGACAGGCCCTTTAACCTCCTGGTTTGCACAGGTTCCCAATTTGGCAGAGGATGGAAGGGACGAGGGAGAACCCATGAGAGAGTAGCTGTTAGGCATTTGGACGGGCACATGTCACTCTAATTTCCCGGCAGGAAGAAGAATTAACCAAAGTCTCAGCCACCCACCGGGAACCAGTATAGGACATGATCCAAAATTTTGGACTTGCGTTCAGCTCACAAAAAACGAATTGAGAAATGGAGCTCAGGGGCACAGCAATTCAAAAACTGGCAGAGTGATAAAGGACAACTATCGTCCAAAAATCTGTTGAGGGAAGTCAACGAGGCGGACTTGAAAGCGAGGCAAAATAGCAGGAAATAGATTTCAAGAGGTACGTTGGAATCGCCTGTAAAGCACAGGAAGAGGGGCACAACTTGGACAATGGTGCACTTGGCCAAAAAGGGCGTATGCGTTTTCTCCTGAATATATTCAGGAGAAAACGCATACGCCCTTTTTGGCCAAGCAAGCAAGCGGGCAATGCAAATCTGCACTACAAAGAAGTATCACTTCCCACCGGTCAAAAGGGACATCCACAAAATGTGTAAAAACCAGAAAGGCAAGACAGGCCCTGGAGAACTGGGAGCCTTGTTATGCTGATGGGCGGGATGTAAACTGCCAACTGCCTCACTGGAGGAGTGCATTGTGTTCCCTAAAACAAGTAAACAACAGAGCTACAGAGCCAAGGCCACTTCCAGTCTAGGGAATATACCTTGGGAAAACTGAAAATCAATAAGAAAGAGCCACCTCCAAATTTAGGGCTGCACTGACTACAAGAACCTCAACTTGGGTACACCTTAAATATCCCAGGAAATATAAAAATGGTTCAAAACATTGTGGTACTTACGTATGATGGAATATCCCTCAGCGATGAAATCAATGTCATAAGACCAGTAGCAGCAAAGTGAGTGGATTCAGGTACGATGATTCTAAGTGAAATAAGTCACACAGAAAAAGAAACTTATCATAAGATATCACTTATGAAGATCCTGTAAACATGGCTACACGTGAACTGAGTTAGGAAAGAGAACAGAGTCTCACATTTAGAAAACACTCTTATGCCTGCATAAAGGGGAAGGAGAGGTGGGGTGATGCATAAAACCAGAGTTTGATATAAGCACAGGGACCGTTCCAAAAACCAACTTTGGAATAGACAAGACCTACACCTTCCTCAGTGAAAGAGACTCAAAACCCCATATTTCCCGCAGAGGAATATATCTGACTAGTAAAAATCTTAAATCCTATGTATTGATATGTCTCCATAAGGGAATCAAGTGTGTCTAGAGTGGCATAAACATGGCAGCGAGAATCAGCTCAAACCCACTATAAAAAGGAATTTCAAAAGCAAAACCAAAAAACAGGGAAATTCTTTACAATTCCTTCAGGGTGTCTGAGGAAACCTGGAAAGACCCTATCCACAATGACAGCTGGATGTGGCATAAGGCTGGACACTTGGGACTGAGAGGATTGGTGAGATTGGGTGAGCAAATGCAGACCCTTTCAAGCAATAATGCATGGCCCCCATTCCATGGGTCCCAACTCTCCAGGTTCAAGGGAATATTACTACAGCTATAACATGTACAGGAAACCTAGAGAATGGACACACTGTGAATACGAAAGGTTTCTAAAACTCAACGAATAGTCCCTCTCCTGGTGCTCCAGTTTGACTTTCCAACTGCCTTACTATCAATCTCCCAACTTGGAGAGACAGGCCCTTTAACCTCCTGGTTTGCACAGGTTCCCAATTTGCCAGAGGATGGAAGGGACGAGGGAGAACCCATGAGAGAGTAGCTTTTAGGCATTTGGACGGGCACATGTCACTCTAATTTCGCGGCAGGAAGAAGAATTAACCAAAGTCTCAGCCACCCACCGGGAACCAGTATAGGACATGATCCAAAATTTTGGACTTGTGTTCAGCTCACAAAAAACGAGTTGAGAAATGGAGCTCAGGGGCACAGCAATTCACAAACTGGCAGAGTGATAAAGGACAACTATCGTCCAAAAATCTGTTGAGGGAAGTCAACGAGGCGGACTTGAAAGCGAGGCAAAATAGCAGGAAACAGATTTCAAGAGGTACCTTGGAATCGCCTGTAAAGCACAGGAAGAGGGGCACAACTTGGACAATGGTGCACTTGGCCAAAAAGGGCGTATGCGTTTTCTCCTGAATATATTCAGGAGAAAACGCATACGCCCTTTTTGGCCAAGCAAGCAAGCGGGCAATGCAAATCTGCACTACAAAGAAGTATCACTTCCCACCGGTCAAAAGGGACATCCACAAAATGTGTAAAAACCAGAAAGGCAAGACAGGCCCTGGAGAACTGGGAGCCTTGTTATGCTGATGGGCGGGATGTAAATTGCCAACTGCCTCACTGGAGGAGTGCATTGTGTTCCCTAAAACAAGTAAACAACAGAGCTACAGAGCCAAGGCCACTTCCAGTCTAGGGAATATACCTTGGGAAAACTGAAAATCAGTAAGAAAGAGCCACCTCCAAATTTAGGGCTGCACTGACTACAAGAACCTCAACTTGGGTACACCTTAAATATCCCAGGAAATATAAAACTGGTTCAAAACATTGTGGTACTTACGTACGATGGAATATCCCTCAGCCATGAAATCAATGTCATAAGACAAGTAGCAGCAAAGTGAGTGGATTCAGGTACGATGATTCTAAGTGAAATAAGTCACACAGAAAAAGAAACTTATCATAAGATATCACTTATGAAGATCCTGTAAACATGGCTACACGTGAATTGAGTTAGGAAAGGGAACAGAGTCTCACATTTAGAAAACACTCTTATGCCTGCATAAAGGGGAAGGAGAGGTGGGGTGATGCATAAAACCAGAGTTTGATATAAGCACAGGGACCGTTTCAAAAACCAACTTTGGAATTGACAAGACCGACACCTTCCTCAGTGGATGAGACTCAAAACCCCATATTTCCCACAGAGGAATATATCTGACTAGTAAGAATCTTAAAACCTATGTATTGATATGTCTCCATAAGGGAATCAAGTGTGTCTAGAGTGGCATAAACATGGCAGCGAGAATCAGCTCAAACCCAGTATAAAAAGGAATTTCAAAAGCAAAACCAAAAAACAGGGAAATTCTTTACAATTCCTTCAGGGTGTCTGAGGAAACCTGGAAAGACCCTATCTACAATGACAGCTGGATGTGGCATAAGGCTGGACACTTGGGACTGAGAGGATTGGAGAGATTGGGTGAGCAAATGCAGACCCTTTCAAGCAATAATGCATGGCCCCCATTCCATGGGTCCCAACTCTCCAGGTTCAAGGGAATATTACTACAGCTATAACATGTACAGGAAACCTAGAGAATGGACACACTGTGAATACGAAAGGTTTCTAAAACTCAACGAATAGTCCCTCTCCTGGTGCTCCAGTTTGACTTTCCAACTGCCTTACTATCAATCTCCCAACTTGGAGAGACAGGCCCTTTAACCTCCTGGTTTGCACAGGTTCCCAATTTGGCAGAGGATGGAAGGGACGAGGGAGAACCCATGAGAGAGTAGCTGTTAGGCATTTGGACGGGCACATGTCACTCTAATTTCCCGGCAGGAAGAAGAATTAACCAAAGTCTCAGCCACCCACCGGGAACCAGTATAGGACATGATCCAAAATTTTGGACTTGCGTTCAGCTCACAAAAAACGAGTTGAGAAATGGAGCTCAGGGGCACAGCAATTCACAAACTGGCAGAGTGATAAAGGACAACTATCGTCCAAAAATCTGTTGAGGGAAGTCAACGAGGCGGACTTGAAAGCGAGGCAAAATAGCAGGAAACAGATTTCAAGAGGTACCTTGGAATCGCCTGTAAAGCACAGGAAGAGGGGCACAACTTGGACAATGGTGCACTTGGCCAAAAAGGGCGTATGCGTTTTCTCCTGAATATATTCAGGAGAAAACGCATACGCCCTTTTTGGCCAAGCAAGCAAGCGGGCAATGCAAATCTGCACTACAAAGAAGTATCACTTCCCACCGGTCAAAAGGGACATCCACAAAATGTGTAAAAACCAGAAAGGCAAGACAGGCCCTGGAGAACTGGGAGCCTTGTTATGCTGATGGGCGGGATGTAAATTGCCAACTGCCTCACTGGAGGAGTGCATTGTGTTCCCTAAAACAAGTAAACAACAGAGCTACAGAGCCAAGGCCACTTCCAGTCTAGGGAATATACCTTGGGAAAACTGAAAATCAATAAGAAAGAGCCACCTCCAAATTTAGGGCTGCACTGACTACAAGAACCTCAACTTGGGTACACCTTAAATATCCCAGGAAATATAAAAATGGTTCAAAACATTGTGGTACTTACGTACGATGGAATATCCCTCAGCCATGAAATCAATGTCATAAGACCAGTAGCAGCAAAGTGAGTGGATTCAGGTACGATGATTCTAAGTGAAATAAGTCACACAGAAAAAGAAACTTATCATAAGATATCACTTAGGAAGATCCTGTAAACATGGCTACACGTGAACTGAGTTAGGAAAGAGAACAGAGTCTCACATTTAGAAAACACTCTTATGCCTGCATAAAGGGGAAGGAGAGGTGGGGTGATGCATAAAACCAGAGTTTGATATAAGCACAGGGACCGTTTCAAAAACCAACTTTGGAATAGACAAGACCTACACCTTCCTCAGTGAAAGAGACTCAAAACCCCATATTTCCCACAGAGGAATATATCTGACTAGTAAGAATCTTAAAACCTATGTATTGATGTGTCTCCATAAGGGAATCAAGTGTGTCTAGAGTGGCATAAACATGGCAGCGAGAATCAGCTCAAACCCACTATAAAAAGGAATTTCAAAAGCAAAACCAAAAAACAGGGAAATTCTTTACAATTCCTTCAGGGTGTCTGAGGAAACCTGGAAAGACCCTATCTACAATGACAGCTGGATGTGGCATAAGGCTGGACACTTGGGACTGAGAGGATTGGTGAGATTGGGTGAGCAAATGCAGACCCTTTCAAGCAATAATGCATGGCCCCCATTCCATGGGTCCCAACTCTCCAGGTTCAAGGGAATATTACTACAGCTATAACATGTACAGGAAACATAGAGAATGGACACACTGTGAATACGAAAGGTTTCTAAAACTCAACGAATAGTCCCTCTCCTGGTGCTCCAGTTTGACTTTCCAACTGCCTTACTATCAATCTCCCAACTTGGAGAGACAGGCCCTTTAACCTCCTGGTTTGCACAGGTTCCCAATTTGGCAGAGGATGGAAGGGACGAGGGAGAACCCATGAGAGAGTAGCTTTTAGGCATTTGGACGGGCACATGTCACTCTAATTTCCCGGCAGGAAGAAGAATTAACCAAAGTCTCAGCCACCCACCGGGAACCAGTATAGGACATGATCCAAAATTTTCGACTTGCGTTCAGCTCACAAAAAACGAGTTGAGAAATGGAGCTCAGGGGCACAGCAATTCACAAACTGGCAGAGTGATAAAGGACAACTATCGTCCAAAAATCTGTTGAGGGAAGTCAACGAGGCGGACTTGAAAGCGAGACAAAATAGCAGGAAACAGATTTCAAGAGGTACGTTGGAATCGCCTGTAAAGCACAGGAAGAGGGGCACAACTTGGACAATTGTGCACTTGGCCAAAAAGGGCGTATGCGTTTTCTCCTGAATATATTCAGGAGAAAACGCATACGCCCTTTTTAGCCAAGCAAGCAAGCGGGCAATGCAAATCTGCACTACAAAGAAGTATCACTTCCCACCGGTCAAAAGGGACATCCACAAAATGTGTAAAAACCAGAAAGGCAAGACAGGCCCTGGAGAACTGGGAGCCTTGTTATGCTGATGGGCGGGATGTAAATTGCCAACTGCCTCAATGGAGGAGTGCATTGTGTTCCCTAAAACAAGTAAACAACAGAGCTACAGAGCCAAGGCCACTTCCAGTCTAGGGAATATACCTTGGGAAAACTGAAAATCAATAAGAAAGAGCCACCTCCAAATTTAGGGCTGCACTGACTACAAGAACCTCAACTTGGGTACACCTTAAATATCCCAGGAAATATAAAAATGGTTCAAAACATTGTGGTACTTACGTACGATGGAATATCCCTCAGCCATGAAATCAATGTCATAAGACCAGTAGCAGCAAAGTGAGTGGATTCAGGTACGATGATTCTAAGTGAAATAAGTCACACAGAAAAAGAAACTTATCATAAGATATCACTTAGGAAGATCCTGTAAACATGGCTACACGTGAACTGAGTTAGGAAAGAGAACAGAGTCTCACATTTAGAAAACACTCTTATGCCTGCATAAAGGGGAAGGAGAGGTGGGGTGATGCATAAAACCAGAGTTTGATATAAGCACAGGGACCGTTTCAAAAACCAACTTTGGAACTGACAAGACCGACACCTTCCTCAGTGAAAGAGACTCAAAACCCCATATTTCCCACAGAGGAATATATCTGACTAGTAAGAATCTTAAAACCTGTGTATTGATATGTCTCCATAAGGGAATCAAGTGTGTCTAGAGTGGCATAAACATGGCAGCGAGTATCAGCTCAAACCCACTATAAAAAGGAATTTCAAAAGCAAAACCAAAAAACAGGGAAATTCTTTACAATTCCTTCAGGGTGTCTGAGGAAACCTGGAAAGACCCTATCTACAATGACAGCTGGATGTGGCATAAGGCTGGACACTTGGGACTGAGAGGATTGGTGAGATTGGGTGAGCGAATGCAGACCCTTTCAAGCAATAATGCATGGCCCCCATTCCATGGGTCCCAACTCTCCATGTTCAAGGGAATATTACTACAGCTATAACATGTACAGGAAACCTAGAGAATGTACACACTGTGAATACGAAAGGTTTCTAAAACTCAACGAATAGTCCCTCTCCTGGTGCTCCAGTTTGACTTTCCAACTGCCTTACTATCAATCTCCCAACTTGGAGAGACAGGCCCTTTAACCTCCATGTTTGCACAGGTTCCCAATTTGGCAGAGGATGGAAGGGACGAGGGAGAACCCATGAGAGAGTAGCTGTTAGGCATTTGGACGGGCACATGTCACTCTAATTTCCCGGCAGGAAGAAGAATTATCCAAAGTCTCAGCCACCCACCGGGAACCAGTATAGGACATGATCCAAAATTTTGGACTTGCGTTCAGCTCACAAAAAACGAATTGAGAAATGGAGCTCAGGGGCACAGCAATTCAAAAACTGGCAGAGTGATAAAGGACAACTATCGTCCAAAAATCTGTTGAGGGAAGTCAACGAGGCGGACTTGAAAGCGAGGCAAAATAGCAGGAAATAGATTTCAAGAGGTACGTTGGAATCGCCTGTAAAGCACAGGAAGAGGGGCACAACTTGGACAATGGTGCACTTGGCCAAAAAGGGCGTATGCGTTTTCTCCTGAATATATTCAGGAGAAAACGCATACGCCCTTTTTGGCCAAGCAAGCAAGCGGGCAATGTAAATCTGCACTACAAAGAAGTATCACTTCCCACCGGTCAAAAGGGACATCCACAAAATGTGTAAAAACCAGAAAGACAAGACAGGCCCTGGAGAACTGGGAGCCTTGTTATGCTGATGGGCGGGATGTAAACTGCCAACTGCCTCACTGTAGGAGTGCATTGTGTTCCCTAAAACAAGTAAACAACAGAGCTACAGAGCCAAGGCCACTTCCAGTCTAGGGAATATACCTTGGGAAAACTGAAAATCAATAAGAAAGAGCCACCTCCAAATTTAGGGCTGCACTGACTACAAGAACCTCAACTTGGGTACACCTTAAATATTCCAGGAAATATAAAAATGGCTCAAAACATTGTGGTACTTACGTACGATGGAATATCCCTCAGCCATGAAATCAATGTCATAAGACCAGTAGCAGCAAAGTGAGTGGATTCAGGTACGATGATTCTAAGTGAAATAAGTCACACAGAAAAAGAAACTTATCATAAGATATCACTTATGAAGATCCTGTAAACATGGCTACACGTGAACTGAGTTAGGAAAGAGAACAGAGTCTCACATTTAGAAAACACTCTTATGCCTGCATAAAGGAGAAGGAGAGGTGGGGTGATGCATAAAACCAGAGTTTGATATAAGCACAGGGACCGTTTCAAAAACCAACTTTGGAATAGACAAGACCTACACCTTCCTCAGTGAAAGAGACTCAAAACCCCATATTTCCCACAGAGGAATATATCTGACTAGTAAGAATCTTAAAACCTATGTATTGATGTGTCTCCATAAGGGAATCAAGTGTGTCTAGAGTGGCATAAACATGGCAGCGAGAATCAGCTCAAACCCACTATAAAAAGGAATTTCAAAAGCAAAACCAAAAAACAGGGAAATTCTTTACAATTCCTTCAGGGTGTCTGAGGAAACCTGGAAAGACCCTATCTACAATGACAGCTGGATGTGGCATAAGGCTGGACACTTGGGACTGAGAGGATTGGTGAGATTGGGTGAGCAAATGCAGACCCTTTCAAGCAATAATGCATGGCCCCCATTCCATGGGTCCCAACTCTCCATTTTCAAGGGAATATTACTACAGCTATAACATGTACAGGAAACCTAGAGAATGGACACACTGTGAATACGAAAGGTTTCTAAAACTCAACGAATAGTCCCTCTCCTGGTGCTCCAGTTTGACTTTCCAACTGCCTTACTATCAATCTCCCAACTTGGAGAGACAGGCCCTTTAACCTCCTGGTTTGCACAGGTTCCCAATTTGGCAGAGGATGGAAGGGACGAGGGAGAACCCATGAGAGAGTAGCTTTTAGGCATTTGGACGGGCACATGTCACTCTAATTTCCGGGCAGGAAGAAGAATTAACCAAAGTCTCAGCCACCCACCGGGAACCAGTATAGGACATGATCCAAAATTTTGGACTTGCGTTCAGCTCACAAAAAACGAGTTGAGAAATGGAGCTCAGGGGCACAGCAATTCACAAACTGGCAGAGTGATAAAGGACAACTATCGTCCAAAAATCTGTTGAGGGAAGTCAACGAGGCGGACTTGAAAGCGAGACAAAATAGCAGGAAACAGATTTCAAGAGGTACGTTGGAATCGCCTGTAAAGCACAGGAAGAGGGGCACAACATGGACAATGGTGCACTTGGCCAAAAAGGGCGTATGCGTTTTCTCCTGAATATATTCAGGAGAAAACGCATACGCCCTTTTTAGCCAAGCAAGCAAGCGGGCAATGCAAATCTGCACTACAAAGAAGTATCACTTCCCACCGGTCAAAAGGGACATCCACAAAATGTGTAAAAATCAGAAAGGCAAGACAGGCCCTGGAGAACTGGGAGCCTTGTTATGCTGATGGGCGGGATGTAAACTGCCAACTGCCTCACTGGAGGAGTGCATTGTGTTCCCTAAAACAAGTAAACAACAGAGCTACAGAGCCAAGGCCACTTCCAGTCTAGGGAATATACCTTGGGAAAACTGAAAATCAATAAGAAAGAGCCACCTCCAAATTTAGGGCTGCACTGACTACAAGAACCTCAACTTGGGTACACCTTAAATATCCCAGGAAATATAAAAATGGTTCAAAACATTGTGGTACTTACGTATGATGGAATATCCCTCAGCGATGAAATCAATGTCATAAGACCAGTAGCAGCAAAGTGAGTGGATTCAGGTACGATGATTCTAAGTGAAATAAGTCACACAGAAAAAGAAACTTATCATAAGATATCACTTATGAAGATCCTGTAAACATGGCTACACGTGAACTGAGTTAGGAAAGAGAACAGAGTCTCACATTTAGAAAACACTCTTATGCCTGCATAAAGGGGAAGGAGAGGTGGGGTGATGCATAAAACCAGAGTTTGATATAAGCACAGGGACCGTTCCAAAAACCAACTTTGGAATAGACAAGACCTACACCTTCCTCAGTGAAAGAGACTCAAAACCCCATATTTCCCGCAGAGGAATATATCTGACTAGTAAGAATCTTAAATCCTATGTATTGATATGTCTCCATAAGGGAATCAAGTGTGTCTAGAGTGGCATAAACTTGGCAGCGAGAATCAGCTCAAACCCACTATAAAAAGGAATTTCAAAAGCAAAACCAAAAAACAGGGAAATTCTTTACAATTCCTTCAGGGTGTCTGAGGAAACCTGGAAAGACCCTATCTACAATGACAGCTGGATGTGGCATAAGGCTGGACACTTGGGACTGAGAGGATTGGTGAGATTGGGTGAGCAAATGCAGACCCTTTCAAGCAATAATGCATGGCCCCCATTCCATGGGTCCCAACTCTCCAGGTTCAAGGGAATATTACTACAGCTATAACATGTACAGGAAACCTAGAGAATGGACACACTGTGAATACGAAAGGTTTCTAAAACTCAACGAATAGTCCCTCTCCTGGTGCTCCAGTTTGACTTTCCAACTGCCTTACTATCAATCTCCCAACTTGGAGAGACAGGCCCTTTAACCTCCATGTTTGCACAGGTTCCCAATTTGGCAGAGGATGGAAGGGACGAGGGAGAACCCATGAGAGAGTAGCTGTTAGGCATTTGGACGGGCACATGTCACTCTAATTTCCCGGCAGGAAGAAGAATTAACCAAAGTCTCAGCCACCCACCAGGAACCAGTATAGGACATGATCCAAAATTTTGGACTTGCGTTCAGCTCACAAAAAACGAATTGAGAAATGGAGCTCAGGGGCACAGCAATTCAAAAACTGGCAGAGTGATAAAGGACAACTATCGTCCAAAAATCTGTTGAGGGAAGTCAACGAGGCGGCCTTGAAAGCGAGGCAAAATAGCAGGAAATAGATTTCAAGAGGTACGTTGGAAACGCCTGTAAAGCACAGGAAGAGGGGCACAACTTGGACAATGGTGCACTTGGCCAAAAAGGGCGTATGCGTTTTCTCCTGAATATATTCAGGAGAAAACGCATACGCCCTTTTTGGCCAAGCAAGCAAGCGGGCAATGCAAATCTGCACTACAAAGAAGTATCACTTCCCACCGGTCAAAAGGGACATCCACAAAATGTGTAAAAACCAGAAAGGCAAGACAGGCCCTGGAGAACTGGGAGCCTTGTTATGCTGATGGGCGGGATGTAAACTGCCAACTGCCTCACTGGAGGAGTGCATTGTGTTCCCTAAAACAAGTAAACAACAGAGCTACAGAGCCAAGGCCACTTCCAGTCTAGGGAATATACCTTGGGAAAACTGAAAATCAATAAGAAAGAGCCACCTCCGAATTTAGGGCTGCACTGACTACAAGAACCTCAACTTGGGTACACCTTAAATATCCCAGGAAATATAAAAATGGTTCAAAACATTGTGGTACTTACGTATGATGGAATATCCCTCAGCGATGAAATCAATGTCATAAGACCAGTAGCAGCAAAGTGAGTGGATTCAGGTACGATGATTCTAAGTGAAATAAGTCACACAGAAAAAGAAACTTATCGTAAGATATCACTTATGAAGATCCTGTAAACATGGCTACACGTGAACTGAGTTAGGAAAGAGAACAGAGTCTCACATTTAGAAAACACTCTTATGCCTGCATAAAGGGGAAGGAGAGGTGGGGTGATGCATAAAACCAGAGTTTGATATAAGCACAGGGACCGTTCCAAAAACCAACTTTGGAATAGACAAGACCTACACCTTCCTCAGTGAAAGAGACTCAAAACCCCATATTTCCCGCAGAGGAATATATCTGACTAGTAAGAATCTTAAATCCTATGTATTGATATGTCTCCATAAGGGAATCAAGTGTGTCTAGAGTGGCATAAACATGGCAGCGAGAATCAGCTCAAACCCACTATAAAAAGGAATTTCAAAAGCAAAACCAAAAAACAGGGAAATTCTTTACAATTCCTTCAGGGTGTCTGAGGAAACCTGGAAAGACCCTATCTACAATGACAGCTGGATGTGGCATAAGGCTGGACACTTGGGACTGAGAGGATTGGTGAGATTGGGTGAGCAAATGCAGACCCTTTCAAGCAATAATGCATGGCCCCCATTCCATGGGTCCCAACTCTCCAGGTTCAAGGGAATATTACTACAGCTATGACATGTACAGGAAACCTAGAGAATGGACACACTGTGAATATGAAAGGTTTCTAAAACTCAACGAATAGTCCCTCTCCTGGTGCTCCAATTTGACTTTCCAACTGCCTTACTATCAATCTCCCAACTTGGAGAGACAGGCCCTTTAACCTCCTGGTTTGCACAGGTTCCCAATTTGCCAGAGGATGGAAGGGACGAGGGAGAACCCATGAGAGAGTAGCTTTTAGGCATTTGGACGGGCACATGTCACTCTAATTTCCCGGCAGGAAGAAGAATTAACCAAAGTCTCAGCCACCCACCGGGAACCAGTATAGGACATGATCCAAAATTTTGGACTTGTGTTCAGCTCACAAAAAACGAGTTGAGAAATGGAGCTCAGGGGCACAGCAATTCACAAACTGGCAGAGTGATAAAGGACAACTATCGTCCAAAAATCTGTTGAGGGAAGTCAACGAGGCGGACTTGAAAGCGAGGCAAAATAGCAGGAAACAGATTTCAAGAGGTACCTTGGAATCGCCTGTAAAGCACAGGAAGAGGGGCACAACTTGGACAATGGTGCACTTGGCCAAAATGGGCGTATGCGTTTTCTCCTGAATATATTCAGGAGAAAACGCATACGCCCATTTTGGCCAAGCAAGCAAGCGGGCAATGCAAATCTGCACTACAAAGAAGTATCACTTCCCACCGGTCAAAAGGGACATCCACAAAATGTGTAAAAACCAGAAAGGCAAGACAGGCCCTGGAGAACTGGGAGCCTTGTTATGCTGATAGGCGGGATGTAAATTGTCAACTGCCTCACTGGAGGAGTGCATTGTGTTCCCTAAAACAAGTAAACAACAGAGCTACAGAGCCAAGGCCACTTCCAGTCTAGGGAATATACCTTGGGAAAACTGAAAATCAATAAGAAAGAGCCACCTCCAAATTTAGGGCTGCACTGACTACAAGAACCTCAACTTGGGTACACCTTAAATATCCCAGGAAATATAAAAATGGTTCAAAACATTGTGGTACTTACGTACGATGGAATATCCCTCAGCGATGAAATCAATGTCATAAGACCAGTAGCAGCAAAGTGAGTGGATGCAGGTACGATGATACTAAGTGAAATAAGTCACACAGAAAAAGAAACTTATCATAAGATATCACTTATGAAGATCCTGTAAACATGGCTACACGTGAACTGAGTTAGGAAAGAGAACAGAGTCTCATATTTAGAAAACACTCTTATGCCTGCATAAAGGGGAAGGAGAGGTGGGGTGATGCATAAAACCAGAGTTTGATATAAGCACAGGGACCGTTCCAAAAACCAACTTTGGAATAGGCAAGACCTACACCTTCTTCAGTGAAAGAGACTCAAAACCCCATATTTCCCGCAGAGGAATATATCTGACTAGTAAGAATCTTAAAACCTATGTATTGATATGACTCCATAAGGGAATCAAGTGTGTCTAGAGTGGCATAAACATGGCAGCGAGAATCAGCTCAAACCCACTATAAAAAGGAATTTCAAAAGCAAAACCAAAAAACAGGGAAATTCTTTACAATTCCTTCAGGGTGTCTGAGGAAACCTGGAAAGACCCTATCTACAATGACAGCTGGATGTGGCATAAGGCTGGACACTTGGGACTGAGAGGATTGGTGAGATTGGGTGAGCAAATGCAGACCCTTTCAAGCAATAATGCATGGCCCCCATTCCATGGGTCCCAACTCTCCAGGTTCAAGGGAATATTACTACAGCTATAACATGTACAGGAAACCTAGAGAATGGACACACTGTGAATACGAAAGGTTTCTAAAACTCAACGAATAGTCCCTCTCCTGGTGCTCCAGTTTGACTTTCCAACTGCCTTACTATCAATCTCCCACCTTGGAGAGACAGGCCCTTTAACCTCCTGGTTTGCACAGGTTCCCAATTTGGCAGAGGATGGAAGGGACGAGGGAGAACCCATGAGAGAGTAGCTGTTAGGCATTTGGACGGGCACATGTCACTCTAATTTCCCGGCAGGAAGAAGAATTAACCAAAGTCTCAGCCACCCACCGGGAACCAGTATAGGACATGATCCAAAATTTTGGACTTGCGTTCAGCTCACAAAAAACGAGTTGAGAAATGGAGCTCAGGGGCACAGCAATTAACAAACTGGCAGAGTGATAAAGGACAACTATCGTCCAAAAATCTGTTGAGGGAAGTCAACGAGGCGGACTTGAAAGCGAGGCAAAATAGCAGGAAACAGATTTCAATAGGTACGTTGGAATCGCCTGTAAAGCACAGGAAGAGGGGCACAACTTGGACAATGGTGCACTTGGCCAAAAAGGGCGTATGCGTTTTCTCCTGAATATATTCAGGAGAAAACGCATACGCCCTTTTTGGCCAAGCAAGCAAGCGGGCAATGAAAATCTGCACTACAAAGAAGTATCACTTCCCACCGGTCAAAAGGGACATCCACAAAATGTGTAAAAACCAGAAAGGCAAGACAGGCCCTGGAGAACAGGGAGCCTTGTTATGCTGATGGGCGGGATGTCAATTGCCAACTGCCTCACTGGAGGAGTGCATTGTGTTCCCTAAAACAAGTAAACAACAGAGCTACAGAGCCAAGGCCACTTCCAGTCTAGGGAATATACCTTGGGAAAACTGAAAATCAATAAGAAAGAGCCACCTCCAAATTTAGGGCTGCACTGACTACAAGAACCTCAACTTGGGTACACCTTAAATATCCCAGGAAATATAAAAATGGTTCAAAACATTGTGGTACTTACGTACGATGGAATATCCCTCAGCCATGAAATCAATGTCATAAGACCAGTAGCAGCAAAGTGAGTGGATTCAGGTACGATGATTCTAAGTGAAATAAGTCACACAGAAAAAGAAACTTATCATAAGATATCACTTATGAAGATCCTGTAAACATGGCTACACGTGAACTGAGTTAGGAAAGAGAACAGAGTCTCACATTTAGAAAACACTCTTATGCCTGCATAAAGGGGAAGGAGAGGTGGGGTGATGCATAAAACCAGAGTTTGATATAAGCACAGGGACCGTTTCAAAAACCAACTTTCGAATAGACAAGACCTACACCTTCCTCAGTGAAAGAGACTCAAAACCCCATATTTCCCACAGAGGAATATATCTGACTAGTAAGAATCTTAAAACCTATGTATTGATGTGTCTCCATAAGGGAATCAAGTGTGTCTAGAGTGGCATAAACATGGCAGCCAGAATCAGCTCAAACCCACTATAAAAAGGAATTTCAAAAGCAAAACCAAAAAACAGGGAAATTCTTTACAATTCCTTCAGGGTGTCTGAGGAAACCTGGAAAGACCCTATCTACAATGACAGCTGGATGTGGCATAAGGCTGGACACTTGGGACTGAGAGGATTGGTGAGATTGGGTGAGCAAATGCAGACCCTTTCAAGCAATAATGCATGGCCCCCATTCCATGGGTCCCAACTCTCCAGGTTCAAGGGAATATTACTACAGCTATAACATGTACAGGAAACCTAGAGAATAGACACACTGAGAATACGAAAGGTTTCTAAAACTCAACGAATAGTCCCTCTCCTGGTGCTCCAGTTTGACTTTCCAACTGCCTTACTATCAATCTCCCAACTTGGAGAGACAGGCCCTTTAACCTCCTGGTTTGCACAGGTTCCCAATTTGGCAGAGGATGGAAGGGACGAGGGAGAACCCATGAGAGAGTAGCTGTTAGGCATTTGGACGGGCACATGTCACTCTAATTTCCCGGCAGGAAGAAGAATTAACCAAAGTCTCAGCCACCCACCGGGAACCAGTATAGGACATGATCCAAAATTTTGGACTTGCGTTCAGCTCACAAAAAACGAGTTGAGAAATGGAGCTCAGGGGCACAGCAATTCACAAACTGGCAGAGTGATAAAGGACAACTATCGTCCAAAAATCTGTTGAGGGAAGTCAACGAGGCGGACTTGAAAGCAAGGCAAAATAGCAGGAAACAGATTTCAAGAGGTACCTTGGAATCGCCTGTAAAGCACAGGAAGAGGGGCACAACTTGGACAATGGTGCACTTGGCCAAAAAGGGCGTATGCGTTTTCTCCTGAATATATTCAGGAGAAAACGCATACGCCCTTTTTGGCCAAGCAAGCAAGCGGGCAATGCAAATCTGCACTACAAAGAAGTATCACTTCCCACCGGTCAAAAGGGACATCCACAAAATGTGTAAAAACCAGAAAGGCAAGACAGGCCCTGGAGAACTGGGAGCCTTGTTATGCTGATGGGCGGGATGTAAACTGCCAACTGCCTCACTGGAGGAGTGCATTGTGTTCCCTAAAACAAGTAAACAACAGAGCTACAGAGCCAAGGCCACTTCCAGTCTAGGGAATATACCTTGGGAAAACTGAAAATCAATAAGAAAGAGCCACCTCCAAATTTAGGGCTGCACTGACTACAAGAACCTCAACTTGGGTACACCTTAAATATCCCAGGAAATATAAAAATGGTTCAAAATATTGTGGTACTTACGTATGATGGAATATCCCTCAGCGATGAAATCAATGTCATAAGACCAGTAGCAGCAAAGTGAGTGGATTCAGGTACGATGATTCTAAGTGAAATAAGTCACACAGAAAAAGAAACTTATCATAAGATATCACTTATGAAGATCCTGTAAACATGGCTACACGTGAATTGAGTTAGGAAAGGGAACAGAGTCTCACATTTAGAAAACACTCTTATGCCTGCATAAAGGGGAAGGAGAGGTGGGGTGATGCATAAAACCAGAGTTTGATATAAGCACAGGGACCGTTTCAAAAACCAACTTTCGAATAGACAAGACCTACACCTTCCTCAGTGAAAGAGACTCAAAACCCCATATTTCCCACAGAGGAATATATCTGACTAGTAAGAATCTTAAAACCTATGTATTGATATGTCTCCATAAGGGAATCAAGTGTGTCTAGAGTGGCATAAACATGGCAGCGAGAATCAGCTCAAACCCACTATAAAAAGGAATTTCAAAAGCAAAACCAAAAAACAGGGAAATTCTTTACAATTCCTTCAGGGTGTCTGAGGAAACCTGGAAAGACCCTATCTACAATGACAGCTGGATGTGGCATAAGGCTGGACACTTGGGACTGAGAGGATTGGTGAGATTGGGTGAGCGAATGCAGACCCTTTCAAGCAATAATGCATGGCCCCCATTCCATGGGTCCCAACTCTCCAGGTTCAAGGGAATATTACTACAGCTATAACATGTACAGGAAACCTAGAGAATGGACACACTGTGAATACGAAAGGTTTCTAAAACTCAACGAATAGTCCCTCTCCTGATGCTCCAGTTTGACTTTCCAACTGCCTTACTATCAATCTCCCAACTTGGAGAGACAGGCCCTTTAACCTCCTGGTTTGCACAGGTTCCCAATTTGGCAGAGGATGGAAGGGACGAGGGAGAACCCATGAGAGAGTAGCTGTTAGGCATTTGGACGGGGACATGTCACTCTAATTTCCCGGCAGGAAGAAGAATTAACCAAAGTCTCAGCCACCCACCGGGAACCAGTATAGGACATGATCCAAAATTTTGGACTTGCGTTCAGCTCACAAAAAACGAGTTGAGAAATGGAGCTCAGGGGCACAGCAATTCACAAACTGGCAGAGTGATAAAGGACAACTATCGTCCAAAAATCTGTTGAGGGAAGTCAACGAGGCGGACTTGAAAGCGAGGCAAAATAGCAGGAAACAGATTTCAAGAGGTACCTTGGAATCGCCTGTAAAGCACAGGAAGAGGGGCACAACTTGGACAATGGTGCACTTGGCCAAAAAGGGCGTATGCGTTTTCTCCTGAATATATTCAGGAGAAAACGCATACGCCCTTTTTGGCCAAGCAAGCAAGCGGGCAATGCAAATCTGCACTACAAAGAAGTATCACTTCCCACCGGTCAAAAGGGACATCCACAAAATGTGTAAAAACCAGAAAGGCAAGACAGGCCCTGGAGAACTGGGAGCCTTGTTATGCTGATGGGCGGGATGTAAACTGCCAACTGCCTCACTGGAGGAGTGCATTGTGTTCCCTAAAACAAGTAAACAACAGAGCTACAGAGCCAAGGCCACTTCCAGTCTAGGGAATATACCTTGGGAAAACTGAAAATCAATAAGAAAGAGCCACCTCCAAATTTAGGGCTGCACTGACTACAAGAACCTCAACTTGGGTACACCTTAAATATCCCAGGAAATATAAACATGGTTCAAAACATTGTGGTACTTACGTACGATGGAATATCCCTCAGCCATGAAATCAATGTCATAAGACCACTAGCAGCAAAGTGAGTGGATTCAGGTACGATGATTCTAAGTGAAATAAGTCACACAGAAAAAGAAACTTATCATAAGATATCACTTATGAAGATCCTGTAAACATGGCTACACGTGAACTGAGTTAGGAAAGAGAACAGAGTCTCACATTTAGAAAACACTCTTATGCCTGCATAAAGGGGAAGGAGA
Source organism: Mesoplodon densirostris (assembly GCF_025265405.1). Taxonomy (NCBI): domain Eukaryota; kingdom Metazoa; phylum Chordata; class Mammalia; order Artiodactyla; family Ziphiidae; genus Mesoplodon; species Mesoplodon densirostris. Next base: position 1,114,791 of record NW_026778208.1, read on the forward strand.
GGTGGGGTGATGCATAAAACCAGAGTTTGATATAAGCACAGGGACCGTTTCAAAAACCAACTTTGGAATAGACAAGACCTACACCTTCCTCAGTGAAAGAGACTCAAAACCCCATATTTCCCACAGAGGAATATATCTGACTAGTAAGAATCTTAAAACCTATGTATTGATGTGTCTCCATAAGGGAATCAAGTGTGTCTAGAGTGGCATAAACATGGCAGCGAGAATCAGCTCAAACCCACTATAAAAAGGAATTTCAAAAGCAAAACCAAAAAACAGGGAAATTCTTTACAATTCCTTCAGGGTGTCTGAGGAAACCTGGAAAGACCCTATCTACAATGACAGCTGGATGTGGCATAAGGCTGGACACTTGGGACTGAGAGGATTGGAGAGATTGGGTGAGCAAATGCAGACCCTTTCAAGCAATAATGCATGGCCCCCATTCCATGGGTCCCAACTCTCCATGTTCAAGGGAATATTACTACAGCTATAACATGTACAGGAAACCTAGAGAATGGACACACTGTGAATATGAAAGGTTTCTAAAACTCAACGAATAGTCCCTCTCCTGGTGCTCCAGTTTGACTTTCCAACTGCCTTACTATCAATCTCCCAACTTGGAGAGACAGGCCCTTTAACCTCCTGGTTTGCACAGGTTCCCAATTTGGCAGAGGATGGAAGGGACGAGGGAGAACCCATGAGAGAGTAGCTTTTAGGCATTTGGACGGGCACATGTCACTCTAATTTCCCGGCAGGAAGAAGAATTAACCAAAGTCTCAGCCACCCACCGGGAACCAGTATAGGACATGATCCAAAATTTTGGACTTGTATTCAGCTCACAAAAAACGAGTTGAGAAATGGAGCTCAGGGGCACAGCAATTCACAAACTGGCAGAGTGATAAAGGACAACTATCGTCCAAAAATCTGTTGAGGGAAGTCAACGAGGCGGACTTGAAAGCGAGGCAAAATAGCAGGAAACAGATTTCAAGAGGTACCTTGGAATCGCCTGTAAAGCACAGGAAGAGGGGCACAACTTGGACAATGGTGCACTTGGCCAAAAAGGGCGTATGCGTTTTCTCCTGAATATATTCAGGAGAAAACGCATACGCCCTTTTTGGCCAAGCAAGCAAGCGGGCAATGCAAATCTGCACTACAAAGAAGTATCACTTCCCACCGGTCAAAAGGGACATCCACAAAATGTGTAAAAACCAGAAAGGCAAGACAGGCCCTGGAGAACTGGGAGCCTTGTTATGCTGATGGGCGGGATGTAAATTGCCAACTGCCTCACTGGAGGAGTGCATTGTGTTCCCTAAAACAAGTAAACAACAGAGCTACAGAGCCAAGGCCACTTCCAGTCTAGGGAATATACCTTGGGAAAACTGAAAATCAATAAGAAAGAGCCACCTCCAAATTTAGGGCTGCACTGACTACAAGAACCTCAACTTGGGTACACCTTAAATATCCCAGGAAATATAAAAATGGTTCAAAACATTGTGGTACTTACGTACGATGGAATATCCCTCAGCCATGAAATCAATGTCATAAGACCAGTAGCAGCAAAGTGAGTGGATTCAGGTACGATGATTCTAAGTGAAATAAGTCACACAGAAAAAGAAACTTATCATAAGATATCACTTATGAAGATCCTGTAAACATGGCTACACGTGAATTGAGTTAGGAAAGGGAACAGAGTCTCACATTTAGAAAACACTCTTATGCCTGCATAAAGGGGAAGGAGAGGTGGGGTGATGCATAAAACCAGAGTTTGATATAAGCACAGGGACCGTTTCAAAAACCAACTTTGGAATTGACAAGACCGACACCTTCCTCAGTGAAAGAGACTCAAAACCCCATATTTCCCACAGAGGAATATATCTGACTAGTAAGAATCTTAAAACCTATGTATTGATATGTCTCCATAAGGGAATCAAGTGTGTCTAGAGTGGCATAAACATGGCAGCGAGAATCAGCTCAAACCCACTATAAAAAGGAATTTCAAAAGCAAAACCAAAAAACAGGGAAATTCTTTACAATTCCTTCAGGGTGTCTGAGGAAACCTGGAAAGACCCTATCTACAATGACAGCTGGATGTGGCATAAGGCTGGACACTTGGGACTGAGAGGATTGGAGAGATTGGGTGAGCAAATGCAGACCCTTTCAAGCAATAATGCAAGGCCCCCATTCCATGGGTCCCAACTCTCCAGGTTCAAGGGAATATTACTACAGCTATAACATGTACAGGAAACCTAGAGAATGGACACACTGTGAATACGAAAGGTTTCTAAAACTCAACGAATAATCCCTCTCCTGGTGCTCCAGTTTGACTTTCCAACTGCCTTACTATCAATCTCCCAACTTGGAGAGACAGGCCCTTTAACCTCCTGGTTTGCACAGGTTCCCAATTTGGCAGAGGATGGAAGGGACGAGGGAGAACCCATGAGAGAGTAGCTGTTAGGCATTTGGACGGGCACATGTCACTCTAATTTCCCGGCAGGAAGAAGAATTAACCAAAGTCTCAGCCACCCACCGGGAACCAGTATAGGACATGATCCAAAATTTTGGACTTGCGTTCAGCTCACAAAAAACGAGTTGAGAAATGGAGCTCAGGGGCACAGCAATTAACAAACTGGCAGAGTGATAAAGGACAACTATCGTCTAAAAATCTGTTGAGGGAATTCAACGAGGCAGACTTGAAAGCGAGGCAAAATAGCAGGAAACAGATTTCAAGAGGTACGTTGGAATCGCCTGTAAAGCACAGGAAGAGGGCCACAACTTGGAAAATGGTGCACTTGGCCAAAAAGTGCGTATGCGTTTTCTCCTGAATATATTCAGGAGAAAACGCATACGCCCTTTTTGGCCAAGCAAGCAAGCGGGCAATGCAAATCTGCACTACAAAGAAGTATCACTTCCCACCGGTCAAAAGGGACATCCACAAAATGTGTAAAAACCAGAAAGGCAAGACAGGCCCTGGAGAACTGGGAGCCTTGTTATGCTGATGGGCGGGATGTAAATTGCCAACTGCCTCACTGGAGGAGTGCATTGTGTTCCCTAAAACAAGTAAACAACAGAGCTACAGAGCCAAGGCCACTTCCAGTCTAAGGAATATACCTTGGGAAAACTGAAAATCAATAAGAAAGAGCCACCTCCAAATTTAGGGCTGCACTGACTACAAGAACCTCAACTTGGGTACACCTTAAATATCCCAGGAAATATAAAAATGGTTCAAAACATTGTGGTACTTACGTACGATGGAATATCCCTCAGCCATGAAATCAATGTCATAAGACCAGTAGCAGCAAAGTGAGTGGATTCAGGTACGATGATTCTAAGTGAAATAAGTCACACAGAAAAAGAAACTTATCATAAGATATCACTTATGAAGATCCTGTAAACATGGCTACACGTGAACTGAGTTAGGAAAGAGAACAGAGTCTCACATTTAGAAAACACTCTTATGCCTGCATAAAGGGGAAGGAGAGGTGGGGTGATGCATAAAACCAGAGTTTGATATAAGCACAGGGACCGTTTCAAAAACCAACTTTGGAATAGACAAGACCTACACCTTCCTTAGTGAAAGAGACTCAAAACCCCATATTTCCCACAGAGGAATATATCTGACTAGTAAGAATCTTAAAACCTATGTATTGATGTGTCTCCATAAGGGAATCAAGTGTGTCTAGAGTGGCATAAACATGGCAGCGAGAATCAGCTCAAACCCACTATAAAAAGGAATTTCAAAAGCAAAACCAAAAAACAGGGAAATTCTTTACAATTCCTTCAGGGTGTCTGAGGAAACCTGGAAAGACCCTATCTACAATGACAGCTGGATGTGGCATAAGGCTGGACACTTGGGACTGAGAGGATTGGTGAGATTGGGTGAGCAAATGCAGACCCTTTCAAGCAATAATGCATGGCCCCCATTCCATGGGTCCCAACTCTCCAGGTTCAAGGGAATATTACTACAGCTATAACATGTACAGGAAACCTAGAGAATGGACACACTGTGAATACGAAAGGTTTCTAAAACTCAACGAATAGTCCCTCTCCTGGTGCTCCAGTTTGACTTTCCAACTGCCTTACTATCAATCTCCCAACTTGGAGAGACAGGCCCTTTAACCTCCTGGTTTGCACAGGTTCCCAATTTGGCAGAGGATGGAAGGGACGAGGGAGAACCCATGAGAGAGTAGCTGTTAGGCATTTGGACGGGCACATGTCACTCTAATTTCCCGGCAGGAAGAAGAATTAACCAAAGTCTCAGCCACCCACCGGGAACCAGTATAGGACATGATCCAAAATTTTGGACTTGCGTTCAGCTCACAAAAAACGAGTTGAGAAATGGAGCTCAGTGGCACAGCAATTCACAAACTGGCAGAGTGATAAAGGACAATTATCGTCCAAAAATCTGTTGAGGGAAGTCAACGAGGCGGACTTGAAAGCGAGGCAAAATAGCAGGAAACAGATTTCAAGAGGTACCTTGGAATCGCCTGTAAAGCACAGGAAGAGGGGCACAACTTGGACAATGGTGCACTTGGCCAAAAAGGGCGTATGCGTTTTCTCCTGAATATATTCAGGAGAAAACGTATACGCCCTTTTTGGCCAAGCAAGCAAGCAGGCAATGCAAATCTGCACTACAAAGAAGTATCACTTCCCACCGGTCAAAAGGGACATCCACAAAATGTGTAAAAACCAGAAAGGCAAGACAGGCCCTGGAGAACTGGGAGCCTTGTTATGCTGATGGGCGGGATGTAAATTGCCAACTGCCTCACTGGAGGAGTGCATTGTGTTCCCTAAAACAAGTAAACAACAGAGCTACAGAGCCAAGGCCACTTCCAGTCTAGGGAATATACCTTGGGAAAACTGAAAATCAATAAGAAAGAGCCACCTCCAAATTTAGGGCTGCACTGACTACAAGAACCTCAACTTGGGTACACCTTAAATATCCCAGGAAATATAAAAATGGTTCAAAACATTGTGGTACTTACGTACGATGGAATATCCCTCAGCCATGAAATCAATGTCATAAGACCAGTAGCAGCAAAGTGAGTGGATTCAGGTACGATGATTCTAAGTGAAATAAGTCACACAGAAAAAGAAACTTATCATAAGATATCACTTATGAAGATCCTGTAAACATGGCTACACGTGAACTGAGTTAGGAAAGAGAACAGAGTCTCACATTTAGAAAACACTCTTATGCCTGCATAAAGGGGAAGGAGAGGTGGGGTGATACATAAAACCAGAGTTTGATATAAGCACAGGGACCGTTCCAAAAACCAACTTTGGAATAGACAAGACCTACACCTTCCTCAGTGAAAGAGACTCAAAACCCCATATTTCCCACAGAGGAATATATCTGACTAGTAAGAATCTTAAAACCTATGTATTGATAAGTCTCCATAAGGGAATCAAGTGTGTCTAGAGTGGCATAAACATGGCAGCGAGAATCAGCTCAAACCCACTATAAAAAGGAATTTCAAAAGCAAAACCAAAAAACAGGGAAATTCTTTACAATTCCTTCAGGGTGTCTGAGGAAACCTGGAAAGACCCTATCTACAATGACAGCTGGATGTGGCATAAGGCTGGACACTTGGGACTGAGAGGATTGGTGAGATTGGGTGAGCAAATGCAGACCCTTTCAAGCAATAATGCATGGCCCCCATTCCATGGGTCCCAACTCTCCAGGTTCAACGAATATTACTACAGCTATAACATGTACAGGAAACCTAGAGAATGGACACACTGTGAATACGAAAGGTTTCTAAAACTCAACGAATAGTCCCTCTCCTGGTGCTCCAGTTTGACTTTCCAACTGCCTTACTATCAATCTCCCAACTTGGAGAGACAGGCCCTTTAACCTCCTGGTTTGCACAGGTTCCCAATTTGGCAGAGGATGGAAGGGACGAGGGAGAACCCATGAGAGAGTAGATGTTAGGCATTTGGACGGGCACATGTCACTCTAATTTCCCGGCAGGAAGAAGAATTAACCAAAGTCTCACCACCCACCGGGAACCAGTATAGGACATGATCCAAAATTTTGGACTTGTGTTCAGCTCACAAAAAACGAGTTGAGAAATGGAGCTCAGGGGCACAGCAATTCACAAACTGGCAGAGTGATAAAGGACAACTATCGTCCAAAAATCTGTTGAGGGAAGTCAACGAGGCGGACTTGAAAGTGAGGCAAAATAGCAGGAAACAGATTTCAAGAGGTACGTTGGAATCGCCTGTAAAGCACAGGAAGAGGGGCACAACTTGGACAATGGTGCACTTGGCCAAAAAGGGCGTATGCGTTTTCTCCTGAATATATTCAGGAGAAAACGCATACGCCCTTTTTGGCCAAGCAAGCAAGTGGGCAATGCAAATCTGCACTACAAAGAAGTATCACTTCCCACCGGTCAAAAGGGACATCCACAAAATGTGTAAAAACCAGAAAGGCAAGACAGGCCCTGGAGAACAGGGAGCCTTGTTATGCTGATGGGCGGGATGTAAATTGCCAACTGCCTCACTGGAGGAGTGCATTGTGTTCCCTAAAACAAGTAAACAACAGAGCTACAGAGCCAAGGCCACTTCCAGTCTAGGGAATATACCTTGGGAAAACTGAAAATCAATAAGAAAGAGCCACCTCCAAATTTAGGGCTGCACTGACTACAAGAACCTCAACTTGGGTACACCTTAAATATCCCAGGAAATATAAAAATTGTTCAAAACATTGTGGTACTTACGTATGATGGAATATCCCTCAGCGATGAAATCAATGTCATAAGACCAGTAGCAGCAAAGTGAGTGGATTCAGGTATGATGATTCTAAGTGAAATAAGTCACACAGAAAAAGAAACTTATCATAAGATATCACTTATGAAGATCCTGTAAACATGGCTACACGTGAACTGAGTTAGGAAAGAGAACAGAGTCTCACATTTAGAAAACACTCTTATGCCTGCATAAAGGGGAAGGAGAGGTGGGGTGATGCATAAAACCAGAGTTTGATATAAGCACAGGGTCCGTTCCAAAAACCAACTTTGGAATAGACAAGACCTACACCTTCCTCAGTGAAAGAGACTCAAAACCCCATATTTCCCGCAGAGGAATATATCTGACTAGTAAGAATCTTAAATCCTATGTATTGATATGTCTCCATAAGGGAATCAAGTGTGTCTAGAGTGGCATAAACATGGCAGCGAGAATCAGCTCAAACCCACTATAAAAAGGAATTTCAAAAGCAAAACCAAAAAACAGGGAAATTCTTTACAATTCCTTCAGGGTGTCTGAGGAAACCTGGAGAGACCCTATCTACAATGACAGCTGGATGTGGCATAAGGCTGGACACTTGGGACTGAGAGGATTGGTGAGATTGGGTGAGCGAATGCAGACCCTTTCAAGCAATAATGCATGGCCCCCATTCCATGGGTCCCAACTCTCCAGGTTCAAGGGAATATTACTACAGCTATAACATGTACAGGAAACCTAGAGAATGGACACACTGTGAATACGAAAGGTTTCTAAAACTCAACGAATAGTCCCTCTCCTGGTGCTCCAATTTGACTTTCCAACTGCCTTACTATCAATCTCCCAACTTGGAGAGACAGGCCCTTTAACCTCCTGGTTTGCACAGGTTCCCAATTTGGCAGAGGATGGAAGGGACGAGGGAGAACCCATGAGAGAGTAGCTGTTAGGCATTTGGACGGGCACATGTCACTCTAATTTCCCGGCAGGAAGAAGAATTAACCAAAGTCTCAGCCACCCACCGGGAACCAGTATAGGACATGATCCAAAATTTTGGACTTGCGTTCAGCTCACAAAAAACGAGTTGAGAAATGGAGCTCAGGGGCACAGCAATTCACAAACTGGCAGAGTGATAAAGGACAACTATCGTCCAAAAATCTGTTGAGGGAAGTCAACGAGGCGGACTTGAAAGCGAGGCAAAATAGCAGGAAACAGATTTCAAGAGGTACCTTGGAATCGCCTATAAAGCACAGGAAGAGGGGCACAACTTGGACAATGGTGCACTTGGCCAAAAAGGGCGTATGCGTTTTCTCCTGAATATATTCAGGAGAAAACGCATACGCCCTTTTTGGCCAAGCAAGCAAGCGGGCAATGCAAATCTGCACTACAAAGAAGTATCACTTCCCACCGGTCAAAAGGGACATCCACAAAATGTGTAAAAACCAGAAAGGCAAGACAGGCCCTGGAGAACTGGGAGCCTTGTTATGCTGATGGGCGGGATGTAAATTGCCAACTGCCTCACTGGAGGAGTGCATTGTGTTCCCTAAAACAAGTAAACAACAGAGCTACAGAGCCAAGGCCACTTCCAGTCTAGGGAATATACCTTGGGAAAACTGAAAATCAATAAGAAAGAGCCACCTCCAAATTTAGGGCTGCACTGACTACAAGAACCTCAACTTGGGTACACCTTAAATATCCCAGGAAATATAAAAATGGTTCAAAACATTGTGGTACTTACGTACGATGGAATATCCCTCAGCCATGAAATCAATGTCATAAGACAAGTAGCAGCAAAGTGAGTGGATTCAGGTACGATGATTCTAAGTGAAATAAGTCACACAGAAAAAGAAACTTATCATAAGATATCACTTATGAAGATCCTGTAAACATGGCTACACGTGAATTGATTTAGGAAAGGGAACAGAGTCTCACATTTAGAAAACACTCTTATGCCTGCATAAAGGGGAAGGAGAGGTGGGGTGATGCATAAAACCAGAGTTTGATATAAGCACAGGGTCCGTTCCAAAAACCAACTTTGGAATAGACAAGACCTACACCTTCCTCAGTGAAAGAGACTCAAAACCCCATATTTCCCGCAGAGGAATATATCTGACTAGTAAGAATCTTAAATCCTATGTATTGATATGTCTCCATAAGGGAATCAAGTGTGTCTAGAGTGGCATAAACATGGCAGCGAGAATCAGCTCAAACCCACTATAAAAAGGAATTTCAAAAGCAAAACCAAAAAACAGGGAAATTCTTTACAATTCCTTCAGGGTGTCTGAGGAAACCTGGAAAGACCCTATCTACAATGACAGCTGGATGTGGCATAAGGCTGGACACTTGGGACTGAGAGGATTGGTGAGATTGGGTGAGCAAATGCAGACCCTTTCAAGCAATAATGCATGGCCCCCATTCCATGGGTCCCAACTCTCCAGGTTCAAGGGAATATTACTACAGCTATAACATGTACAGGAAACCTAGAGAATGGACACACTGTGAATACGAAAGGTTTCTAAAACTCAACGAATAGTCCCTCTCCTGGTGCTCCAATTTGACTTTCCAACTGCCTTACTATCAATCTCCCAACTTGGAGAGACAGGCCCTTTAACCTCCTGGTTTGCACAGGTTCCCAATTTGGCAGAGGATGGAAGGGACGAGGGAGAACCCATGAGAGAGTAGCTGTTAGGCATTTGGACGGGCACATGTCACTCTAATTTCCCGGCAGGAAGAAGAATTAACCAAAGTCTCAGCCACCCACCGGGAACCAGTATAGGACATGATCCAAAATTTTGGACTTGCGTTCAGCTCACAAAAAACGAGTTGAGAAATGGAGCTCAGGGGCACAGCAATTCACAAACTGGCAGAGTGATAAAGGACAACTATCGTCCAAAAATCTGTTGAGGGAAGTCAACGAGGCGGACTTGAAAGCGAGGCAAAATAGCAGGAAACAGATTTCAAGAGGTACCTTGGAATCGCCTGTAAAGCACAGGAAGAGGGGCACAACTTGGACAATGGTGCACTTGGCCAAAAAGGGCGTATGCGTTTTCTCCTGAATATATTCAGGAGAAAACGCATACGCCCTTTTTGGCCAAGCAAGCAAGCGGGCAATGCAAATCTGCACTACAAAGAAGTATCACTTCCCACCGGTCAAAAGGGACATCCACAAAATGTGTAAAAACCAGAAAGGCAAGACAGGCCCTGGAGAACTGGGAGCCTTGTTATGCTGATGGGCGGGATGTAAATTGCCAACTGCCTCACTGGAGGAGTGCATTGTGTTCCCTAAAACAAGTAAACAACAGAGCTACAGAGCCAAGGCCACTTCCAGTCTAGGGAATATACCTTGGGAAAACTGAAAATCAATAAGAAAGAGCCACCTCCAAATTTAGGGCTGCACTGACTACAAGAACCTCAACTTGGGTACACCTTAAATATCCCAGGAAATATAAAAATGGTTCAAAACATTGTGGTACTTACGTACGATGGAATATCCCTCAGCCATGAAATCAATGTCATAAGACAAGTAGCAGCAAAGTGAGTGGATTCAGGTACGATGATTCTAAGTGAAATAAGTCACACAGAAAAAGAAACTTATCATAAGATATCACTTATGAAGATCCTGTAAACATGGCTACACGTGAATTGATTTAGGAAAGGGAACAGAGTCTCACATTTAGAAAACACTCTTATGCCTGCATAAAGGGGAAGGAGAGGTGGGGTGATGCATAAAACCAGAGTTTGATATAAGCACAGGGACCGTTTCAAAAACCAACTTTGGAATTGACAAGACCGACACCTTCCTCAGTGAATGAGACTCAAAACCCCATATTTCCCACAGAGGAATATATCTGACTAGTAAGAATCTTAAAACCTATGTATTGATATGTCTCCATAAGGGAATCAAGTGTGTCTAGAGTGGCATAAACATGGCAGCGAGAATCAGCTCAAACCCAGTATAAAAAGGAATTTCAAAAGCAAAACCAAAAAACAGGGAAATTCTTTACAATTCCTTCAGGGTGTCTGAGGAAACCTGGAAAGACCCTATCTACAATGACAGCTGGATGTGGCATAAGGCTGGACACTTGGGACTGAGAGGATTGGAGAGATTGGGTGAGCAAATGCAGACCATTTCAAGCAATAATGCATGGCCCCCATTCCATGGGTCCCAACTCTCCAGGTTCAAGGGAATATTACTACAGCTATAACATGTACAGGAAACCTAGAGAATGGACACACTGTGAATACAAAAGGTTTCTAAAACTCAACGAATAGTCCCTCACCTGGTGCTCCAGTTTGACTTTCCAACTGCCTTACTATCAATCTCCCAACTTGGAGAGACAGGCCCTTTAACCTCCTGGTTTGCACAGGTTCCCAATTTGGCAGAGGATGGAAGGGACGAGGGAGAACCCATGAGAGAGTAGCTGTTAGGCATTTGGACGGGCACATGTCACTCTAATTTCCCGGCAGGAAGAAGAATTAACCAAAGTCTCAGCCACCCACCGGGAACCAGTATAGGACATGATCCAAAATTTTGGACTTGCGTTCAGCTCACAAAAAACGAGTTGAGAAATGGAGCTCAGGGGCACAGCAATTCACAAACTGGCAGAGTGATAAAGGACAACTATCGTCCAAAAATCTGTTGAGGGAAGTCAACGAGGCGGACTTGAAAGCAAGGCAAAATAGCAGGAAACAGATTTCAAGAGGTACCTTGGAATCGCCTGTAAAGCACAGGAAGAGGGGCACAACTTGGACAATGGTGCACTTGGCCAAAAAGGGCGTATGCGTTTTCTCCTGAATATATTCAGGAGAAAACGCATACGCCCTTTTTGGCCAAGCAAGCAAGCGGGCAATGCAAATCTGCACTACAAAGAAGTATCACTTCCCACCGGTCAAAAGGGACATCCACAAAATGTGTAAAAACCAGAAAGGCAAGACAGGCCCTGGAGAACTGGGAGCCTTGTTATGCTGATGGGCGGGATGTAAATTGCCAACTGCCTCACTGGAGGAGTGCATTGTGTTCCCTAAAACAAGTAAACAACAGAGCTACAGAGCCAAGGCCACTTCCAGTCTAGGGAATATACCTTGGGAAAACTGAAAATCAATAAGAAAGAGCCACCTCCAAATTTAGGGCTGCACTGACTACAAGAACCTCAACTTGGGTACACCTTAAATATCCCAGGAAATATAAAAATGGTTCAAAACATTGTGGTACTTACGTACGATGGAATATCCCTCAGCCATGAAATCAATGTCATAAGACCAGTAGCAGCAAAGTGAGTGGATTCAGGTACGATGATTCTAAGTGAAATAAGTCACACAGAAAAAGAAACTTATCATAAGATATCACTTATGAAGATCCTGTAAACATGGCTACACGTGAACTGAGTTAGGAAAGAGAACAGAGTCTCACATTTAGAAAACACTCTTATGCCTGCATAAAGGGGAAGGAGAGGTGGGGTGATACATAAAACCAGAGTTTGATATAAGCACAGGGACCGTTCCAAAAACCAACTTTGGAATAGACAAGACCTACACCTTCCTCAGTGAAAGAGACTCAAAACCCCATATTTCCCACAGAGGAATATATCTGACTAGTAAGAATCTTAAAACCTATGTATTGATAAGTCTCCATAAGGGAATCAAGTGTGTCTAGAGTGGCATAAACATGGCAGCGAGAATCAGCTCAAACCCACTATAAAAAGGAATTTCAAAAGCAAAACCAAAAAACAGGGAAATTCTTTACAATTCCTTCAGGGTGTCTGAGGAAACCTGGAAAGACCCTATCTACAATGACAGCTGGATGTGGCATAAGGCTGGACACTTGGGACTGAGAGGATTGGTGAGATTGGGTGAGCAAATGCAGACCCTTTCAAGCAATAATGCATGGCCCCCATTCCATGGGTCCCAACTCTCCAGGTTCAACGAATATTACTACAGCTATAACATGTACAGGAAACCTAGAGAATGGACACACTGTGAATACGAAAGGTTTCTAAAACTCAACGAATAGTCCCTCTCCTGGTGCTCCAGTTTGACTTTCCAACTGCCTTACTATCAATCTCCCAACTTGGAGAGACAGGCCCTTTAACCTCCTGGTTTGCACAGGTTCCCAATTTGGCAGAGGATGGAAGGGACGAGGGAGAACCCATGAGAGAGTAGATGTTAGGCATTTGGACGGGCACATGTCACTCTAATTTCCCGGCAGGAAGAAGAATTAACCAAAGTCTCAGCCACCCACCGGGAACCAGTATAGGACATGATCCAAAATTTTGGACTTGCGTTCAGCTCACAAAAAACGAGTTGAGAAATGGAGCTCAGGGGCACAGCAATTCACAAACTGGCAGAGTGATAAAGGACAACTATCGTCCAAAAATCTGTTGAGGGAAGTCAACGAGGCGGACTTGAAAGTGAGGCAAAATAGCAGGAAACAGATTTCAAGAGGTACGTTGGAATCGCCTGTAAAGCACAGGAAGAGGGGCACAACTTGGACAATGGTGCACTTGGCCAAAAAGGGCGTATGCGTTTTCTCCTGAATATATTCAGGAGAAAACGCATACGCCCTTTTTGGCCAAGCAAGCAAGTGGGCAATGCAAATCTGCACTACAAAGAAGTATCACTTCCCACCGGTCAAAAGGGACATCCACAAAATGTGTAAAAACCAGAAAGGCAAGACAGGCCCTGGAGAACAGGGAGCCTTGTTATGCTGATGGGCGGGATGTAAATTGCCAACTGCCTCACTGGAGGAGTGCATTGTGTTCCCTAAAACAAGTAAACAACAGAGCTACAGAGCCAAGGCCACTTCCAGTCTAGGGAATATACCTTGGGAAAACTGAAAATCAATAAGAAAGAGCCACCTCCAAATTTAGGGCTGCACTGACTACAAGAACCTCAACTTGGGTACACCTTAAATATCCCAGGAAATATAAAAATGGTTCAAAACATTGTGGTACTTACGTATGATGGAATATCCCTCAGCGATGAAATCAATGTCATAAGACCAGTAGCAGCAAAGTGAGTGGATTCAGGTATGATGATTCTAAGTGAAATAAGTCACACAGAAAAAGAAACTTATCATAAGATATCACTTATGAAGATCCTGTAAACATGGCTACACGTGAACTGAGTTAGGAAAGAGAACAGAGTCTCACATTTAGAAAACACTCTTATGCCTGCATAAAGGGGAAGGAGAGGTGGGGTGATGCATAAAACCAGAGTTTGATATAAGCACAGGGTCCGTTCCAAAAACCAACTTTGGAATAGACAAGACCTACACCTTCCTCAGTGAAAGAGACTCAAAACCCCATATTTCCCGCAGAGGAATATATCTGACTAGTAAGAATCTTAAATCCTATGTATTGATATGTCTCCATAAGGGAATCAAGTGTGTCTAGAGTGGCATAAACATGGCAGCGAGAATCAGCTCAAACCCACTATAAAAAGGAATTTCAAAAGCAAAACCAAAAAACAGGGAAATTCTTTACAATTCCTTCAGGGTGTCTGAGGAAACCTGGAAAGACCCTATCTACAATGACAGCTGGATGTGGCATAAGGCTGGACACTTGGGACTGAGAGGATTGGTGAGATTGGGTGAGCGAATGCAGACCCTTTCAAGCAATAATGCATGGCCCCCATTCCATGGGTCCCAACTCTCCAGGTTCAAGGGAATATTACTCCAGCTATAACATGTACAGGAAACCTAGAGAATGGACACACTGTGAATACGAAAGGTTTCTAAAACTCAACGAATAGTCCCTCTCCTGGTGCTCCAGTTTGACTTTCCAACTGCCTTACTATCAATCTCCCAACTTGGAGAGACAGGCCCTTTAACCTCCTGGTTTGCACAGGTTCCCAATTTGGCAGAGGATGGAAGGGACGAGGGAGAACCCATGAGAGAGTAGCTGTTAGGCATTTGGACGGGCACATGTCACTCTAATTTCCCGGCAGGAAGAAGAATTAACCAAAGTCTCAGCCACCCACCGGGAACCAGTATAGGACATGATCCAAAATTTTGGACTTGCGTTCAGCTCACAAAAAACGAGTTGAGAAATGGAGCTCAGGGGCACAGCAATTCACAAACTGGCAGAGTGATAAAGGACAACTATCGTCCAAAAATCTGTTGAGGGAAGTCAACGAGGCGGACTTGAAAGCGAGGCAAAATAGCAGGAAACAGATTTCAAGAGGTACCTTGGAATCGCCTGTAAAGCACAGGAAGAGGGGCACAACTTGGACAATGGTGCACTTGGCCAAAAAGGGCGTATGCGTTTTCTCCTGAATATATTCAGGAGAAAACGCATACGCCCTTTTTGGCCAAGCAAGCAAGCGGGCAATGCAAATCTGCACTACAAAGAAGTATCACTTCCCACCGGTCAAAAGGGACATCCACAAAATGTGTAAAAACCAGAAAGGCAAGACAGGCCCTGGAGAACTGGGAGCCTTGTTATGCTGATGGGCGGGATGTAAATTGCCAACTGCCTCACTGGAGGAGTGCATTGTGTTCCCTAAAACAAGTAAACAACAGAGCTACAGAGCCAAGGCCACTTCCAGTCTAGGGAATATACCTTGGGAAAACTGAAAATCAATAAGAAAGAGCCACCTCCAAATTTAGGGCTGCACTGACTACAAGAACCTCAACTTGGGTACACCTTAAATATCCCAGGAAATATAAAAATGGTTCAAAACATTGTGGTACTTACGTACGATGGAATATCCCTCAGCCATGAAATCAATGTCATAAGACAAGTAGCAGCAAAGTGAGTGGATTCAGGTACGATGATTCTAAGTGAAATAAGTCACACAGAAAAAGAAACTTATCATAAGATATCACTTATGAAGATCCTGTAAACATGGCTACACGTGAATTGAGTTAGGAAAGGGAACAGAGTCTCACATTTAGAAAACACTCTTATGCCTGCATAAAGGGGAAGGAGAGGTGGGGTGATGCATAAAACCAGAGTTTGATATAAGCACAGGGACCGTTTCAAAAACCAACTTTGGAATTGACAAGACCGACACCTTCCTCAGTGAATGAGACTCAAAACCCCATATTTCCCACAGAGGAATATATCTGACTAGTAAGAATCTTAAAACCTATGTATTGATATGTCTCCATAAGGGAATCAAGTGTGTCTAGAGTGGCATAAACATGGCAGCGAGAATCAGCTCAAACCCAGTATAAAAAGGAATTTCAAAAGCAAAACCAAAAAACAGGGAAATTCTTTACAATTCCTTCAGGGTGTCTGAGGAAACCTGGAAAGACCCTATCTACAATGACAGCTGGATGTGGCATAAGGCTGGACACTTGGGACTGAGAGGATTGGAGAGATTGGGTGAGCAAATGCAGACCATTTCAAGCAATAATGCATGGCCCCCATTCCATGGGTCCCAACTCTCCAGGTTCAAGGGAATATTACTACAGCTATAACATGTACAGGAAACCTAGAGAATGGACACACTGTGAATACAAAAGGTTTCTAAAACTCAACGAATAGTCCCTCTCCTGGTGCTCCAGTTTGACTTTCCAACTGCCTTACTATCAATCTCCCAACTTGGAGAGACAGGCCCTTTAACCTCCTGGTTTGCACAGGTTCCCAATTTGGCAGAGGATGGAAGGGACGAGGGAGAACCCATGAGAGAGTAGCTGTTAGGCATTTGGACGGGCACATGTCACTCTAATTTCCCGGCAGGAAGAAGAATTAACCAAAGTCTCAGCCACCCACCGGGAACCAGTATAGGACATGATCCAAAATTTTGGACTTGCGTTCAGCTCCCAAAAAACGAGTTGAGAAATGGAGCTCAGGGGCACAGCAATTCACAAACTGGCAGAGTGATAAAGGACAACTATCGTCCAAAAATCTGTTGAGGGAAGTCAACGAGGCGGACTTGAAAGTGAGGCAAAATAGCAGGAAACAGATTTCAAGAGGTACGTTGGAATCGCCTGTAAAGCACAGGAAGAGGGGCACAACTTGGACAATGGTGCACTTGGCCAAAAAGGGCGTATGCGTTTTCTCCTGAATATATTCAGGAGAAAACGCATACGCCCTTTTTGGCCAAGCAAGCAAGCGGGCAATGCAAATCTGCACTACAAAGAAGTATCATTTCCCACCGGTCAAAAGGGACATCCACAAAATGTGTAAAAACCAGAAAGGCAAGACAGGCCCTGAGGAACTGGGAGCCTTGTTATGCTGATGGGTGGGATGTAAATTGCCAACTGCCTCACTGGAGGAGTGCATTGTGTTCCCTAAAACAAGTAAACAACAGAGCTACAGAGCCAAGGCCACTTCCAGTCTAGGGAATATACCTTGGGAAAACTGAAAATCAATAAGAAAGAGCCACCTCCAAATTTAGGGCTGCACTGACTACAAGAACCTCAACTTGGGTACACCTTAAATATCCCAGGAAATATAAAAATGGTTCAAAACATTGTGGTACTTACGTACGATGGAATATCCCTCAGCCATGAAATCAATGTCATAAGACCAGTAGCAACAAAGTGAGTGGATTCAGGTACGATGATTCTAAGTGAAATAAGTCACACAGAAAAAGAAACTTATCATAAGATATCACTTATGAAGATCCTTTAAACATGGCTACACGTGAACTGAGTTAGGAAAGAGAACAGAGTCTCACATTTAGAAAACACTCTTATGCCTGCATAAAGGGGAAGGAGAGGTGGGGTGATGCATAAAACCAGAGTTTGATATAAGCACAGGGACCGTTTCAAAAACCAACTTTGGAATTGACAAGACCGACACCTTCCTTAGTGAAAGAGACTCAAAACCCCATGTTTCCCACAGAGGAATATATCTGACTAGTAAGAATCTTAAAACCTGTGTATTGATGTGTCTCCATAAGGGAATCAAGTGTGTCTAGAGTGGCATAAACATGGCAGCGAGAATCAGCTCAAACCCACTATAAAAAGGAATTTCAAAAGCAAAACCAAAAAACAGGGAAATTCTTTACAATTCCTTCAGGGTGTCTGAGGAAACCTGGAAAGACCCTATCTACAATGACAGCTGGATGTGGCATAAGGCTGGACACTTGGGACTGAGAGGATTGGTGAGATTGGGTGAGCGAATGCAGACCCTTTCAAGCAATAATGCATGGCCCCCATTCCATGGGTCCCAACTCTCCAGGTTCAAGGGAATATTACTACAGCTATAACATGTACAGGAAACCTAGAGAATGGACACTCTGTGAATACGAAAGGTTTCTAAAACTCAACGAATAGTCCCTCTCCTGGTGCTCCAGTTTGACTTTCCCACTGCCTTACTATCAATCTCCCAACTTGGAGAGACAGGCCCTTTAACCTCCTGGTTTGCACAGGTTCCCAATTTGGCAGAGGATGGAAGGGACGAGGGAGAACCCATGAGAGAGTAGCTGTTAGGCATTTGGACGGGCACATGTCACTCTAATTTCCCGGCAGGAAGAAGAATTAACCAAAGTCTCAGCCACCCACCGGGAACCAGTATAGGACATGATCCAAAATTTTGGACTTGCGTTCAGCTCACAAAAAACGAGTTGAGAAATGGAGCTCAGGGGCACAGCAATTCACAAACTGGCAGAGTGATAAAGGACAACTATCGTCCAAAAATCTGTTGAGGGAAGTCAACGAGGCGGACTTGAAAGCGAGGCAAAATAGCAGGAAACAGATTTCAAGAGGTACCTTGGAATCGCCTGTAAAGCACAGGAAGAGGGGCACAACTTGGACAATGGTGCACTTGGCCAAAAAGGGCGTATGCGTTTTCTCCTGAATATATTCAGGAGAAAACGCATACGCCCTTTTTGGCCAAGCAAGCAAGCGGGCAATGCAAATCTGCACTACAAAGAAGTATCACCTCCCACCGGTCAAAAGGGACATCCACAAAATGTGTAAAAACCAGAAAGGCAAGACAGGCCCTGGAGAACTGGGAGCCTTGTTATGCTGATGGGCGGGATGTAAATTGCCAACTGCCTCAGTGGAGGAGTGCATTGTGTTCCCTAAAACAAGTAAACAACAGAGCTACAGAGCCAAGGCCACTTCCATTCTAGGGAATATACCTGGGGAAAACTGAAAATCAATAAGAAAGAGCCACCTCCAAATTTAGGGCTGCACTGACTACAAGAACCTCAACTTGGGTACACCTTAAATATCCCAGGAAATATAAAAATGGTTCAAAACATTGTGGTACTTACGTACGATGGAATATTCCTCAGCCATGAAATCAATGTCATAAGACCAGTAGCAACAAAGTGAGTGGATTCAGCTACGATGATTCTAAGTGAAATAAGTCACACAGAAAAAGAAACTTATCATAAGATATCACTTATGAAGATCTTTAAACATGGCTACACGTGAACTGAGTTAGGAAAGAGAACAGAGTCTCACATTTAGAAAACACTCTTATGCCTGCATAAAGGGGAAGGAGAGGTGGGGTGATGCATAAAACCAGAGTTTGATATAAGCACAGGGACCGTTTCAAAAACCAACTTTGGAATTGACAAGACCGACACCTTCCTTAGTGAAAGAGACTCAAAACCCCATGTTTCCCACAGAGGAATATATCTGACTAGTAAGAATCTTAAAACCTATGTATTGATGTGTCTCCATAAGGGAATCAAGTGTGTCTAGAGTGGCATAAACATGGCAGCGAGAATCAGCTCAAACCCACTATAAAAAGGAATTTCAAAAGCAAAACCAAAAAACAGGGAAATTCTTTACAATTCCTTCAGGGTGTCTGAGGAAACCTGGAAAGACCCTATCTACAATGACAGCTGGATGTGGCATAAGGCTGGACACTTGGGACTGAGAGGATTGGTGAGATTGGGTGAGCGAATGCAGACCCTTTCAAGCAATAATGCATGGCCCCCATTCCATGGGTCCCAACTCTCCAGGTTCAAGGGAATATTACTACAGCTATAACATGTACAGGAAACCTAGAGAATGGACACACTGTGAATACGAAAGGTTTCTAAAACTCAACGAATAGGCCCTCTCCTGGTGCTCCAGTTTGACTTTCCCACTGCCTTACTATCAATCTCCCAACTTGGAGAGACAGGCCCTTTAACCTCCTGGTTTGCACAGGTTCCCAATTTGGCAGAGGATGGAAGGGACGAGGGAGAACCCATGAGAGAGTAGCTGTTAGGCATTTGGACGGGCACATGTCACTCTAATTTCCCGGCAGGAAGAAGAATTAACCAAAGTCTCAGCCACCCACCGGGAACCAGTATAGGACATGATCCAAAATTTTGGACTTGCGTTCAGCTCACAAAAAACGAGTTGAGAAATGGAGCTCAGGGGCACAGCAATTCACAAACTGGCAGAGTGATAAAGGACAACTATCGTCCAAAAATCTGTTGAGGGAAGTCAACGAGGCGGACTTGAAAGCGAGGCAAAATAGCAGGAAACAGATTTCAAGAGGTACCTTGGAATCGCCTGTAAAGCACAGGAAGAGGGGCACAACTTGGACAATGGTGCACTTGGCCAAAAAGGGCGTATGCGTTTTCTCCTGAATATATTCAGGAGAAAACGCATACGCCCTTTTTGGCCAAGCAAGCAAGCGGGCAATGCAAATCTGCACTACAAAGAAGTATCACTTCCCACCGGTCAAAAGGGACATCCACAAAATGTGTAAAAACCAGAAAGGCAAGACAGGCCCTGGAGAACTGGGAGCCTTGTTATGCTGATGGGCGGGATGTAAATTGCCAACTGCCTCACTGGAGGAGTGCATTGTGTTCCCTAAAACAAGTAAACAACAGAGCTACAGAGCCAAGGCCACTTCCAGTCTAGGGAATATACCTGGGGAAAACTGAAAATCAATAAGAAAGAGCCACCTCCAAATTTAGGGCTGCACTGACTACAAGAACCTCAACTTGGGTACACCTTAAATATCCCAGGAAATATAAAAATGGTTCAAAACATTGTGGTACTTACGTACGATGGAATATCCCTCAGCCATGAAATCAATGTCATAAGACCAGTAGCAGCAAAGTGAGTGGATTCAGGTACGATGATTCTAAGTGAAATAAGTCACACAGAAAAAGAAACTTATCATAAGATATCACTTATGAAGATCCTGTAAACATGGCTACACGTGAACTGAGTTAGGAAAGAGAACAGAGTCTCACATTTAGAAAACACTCTTATGCCTGCATAAAGGGGAAGGAGAGGTGGGGTGATGCATAAAACCAGAGTTTGATATAAGCACAGGGACCGTTTCAAAAACCAACTTTGGAATAGACAAGACCTACACCTTCCTCAGTGAAAGAGACTCAAAACCTCATATTTCCCACAGAGGAATATATCTGACTAGTAAGAATCTTAAAACCTATGTATTGATGTGTCTCCATAAGGGAATCAAGTGTGTCTAGAGTGGCATAAACATGGCAGCGAGAATCAGCTCAAACCCACTATAAAAAGGAATTTCAAAAGCAAAACCAAAAAACAGGGAAATTCTTTACAATTCCTTCAGGGTGTCTGAGGAAACCTGGAAAGACCCTATCTACAATGACAGCTGGATGTGGCATAAGGCTGGACACTTGGGACTGAGAGGATTGGTGAGATTGGGTGAGCAAATGCAGACCCTTTCAAGCAATAATGCATGGCCCCCATTCCATGGGTCCCAACTCTCCAGGTTCAAGGGAATATTACTACAGCTATAACATGTACAGGAAACCTAGAGAATGGACACACTGTGAATACGAAAGGTTTCTAAAACTCAACGAATAGTCCCTCTCCTGGTGCTCCAGTTTGACTTTCCAACTGCCTTACTATCAATCTCCCAACTTGGAGAGACAGGCCCTTTAACCTCCTGGTTTGCACAGGTTCCCAATTTGGCAGAGGATGGAAGGGACGAGGGAGAACCCATGAGAGAGTAGCTGTTAGGCATTTGGACGGGCACATGTCACTCTAATTTCCCGGCAGGAAGAAGAATTAACCAAAGTCTCAGCCACCCACCGGGAACCAGTATAGGACATGATCCAAAATTTTGGACTTGCGTTCAGCTCACAAAAAACGAGTTGAGAAATGGAGCTCAGGGGCACAGCAATTCACAAACTGGCAGAGTGATAAAGGACAACTATCGTCCAAAAATCTGTTGAGGGAAGTCAACGAGGCGGACTTGAAAGCGAGGCAAAATAGCAGGAAACAGATTTCAAGAGGTACCTTGGAATCGCCTGTAAAGCACAGGAAGAGGGGCACAACTTGGACAATGGTGCACTTGGCCAAAAAGGGCGTATGCGTTTTCTCCTGAATATATTCAGGAGAAAACGCATACGCCCTTTTTGGCCAAGCAAGCAAGCGGGCAATGCAAATCTGCACTACAAAGAAGTATCACTTCCCACCGGTCAAAAGGGACATCCACAAAATGTGTAAAAACCAGAAAGGCAAGACAGGCCCTGGAGAACTGGGAGCCTTGTTATGCTGATGGGCGGGATGTAAATTGCCAACTGCCTCACTGGAGGAGTGCATTGTGTTCCCTAAAACAAGTAAACAACAGAGCTACAGAGCCAAGGCCACTTCCAGTCTAGGGAATATACCTTGGGAAAACTGAAAATCAATAAGAAAGAGCCACCTCCAAATTTAGGGCTGCACTGACTACAAGAACCTCAACTTGGGTACACCTTAAATATTCCAGGAAATATAAAAATGGTTCAAAACATTGTGGTACTTACGTACGATGGAATATCCCTCAGCCATGAAATCAATGTCATAAGACCAGTAGCAGCAAAGTGAGTGGATTCAGGTACGATGATTCTAAGTGAAATAAGTCACACAGAAAAAGAAACTTATCATAAGATATCACTTATGAAGATCCTGTAAACATGGCTACACGTGAACTGAGTTAGGAAAGAGAACAGAGTCTCACATTTAGAAAACACTCTTATGCCTGCATAAAGGGGAAGGAGAGGTGGGGTGATGCATAAAACCAGAGTTTGATATAAGCACAGGGACCGTTTCAAAAACCAACTTTGGAATTGACAAGACCGACACCTTCCTTAGTGAAAGAGACTCAAAACCCCATGTTTCCCACAGAGGAATATATCTGACTAGTAAGAATCTTAAAACCTGTGTATTGATGTGTCTCCATAAGGGAATCAAGTGTGTCTAGAGTGGCATAAACATGGCAGCGAGAATCAGCTCAAACCCACTATAAAAAGGAATTTCAAAAGCAAAACCAAAAAACAGGGAAATTCTTTACAATTCCTTCAGGGTGTCTGAGGAAACCTGGAAAGACCCTATCTACAATGACAGCTGGATGTGGCATAAGGCTGGACACTTGGGACTGAGAGGATTGGTGAGATTGGGTGAGCGAATGCAGACCCTTTCAAGCAATAATGCATGGCCCCCATTCCATGGGTCCCAACTCTCCAGGTTCAAGGGAATATTACTACAGCTATAACATGTACAGGAAACCTAGAGAATGGACACTCTGTGAATACGAAAGGTTTCTAAAACTCAACGAATAGTCCCTCTCCTGGTGCTCCAGTTTGACTTTCCCACTGCCTTACTATCAATCTCCCAACTTGGAGAGACAGGCCCTTTAACCTCCTGGTTTGCACAGGTTCCCAATTTGGCAGAGGATGGAAGGGACGAGGGAGAACCCATGAGAGAGTAGCTGTTAGGCATTTGGACGGGCACATGTCACTCTAATTTCCCGGCAGGAAGAAGAATTAACCAAAGTCTCAGCCACCCACCGGGAACCAGTATAGGACATGATCCAAAATTTTGGACTTGCGTTCAGCTCACAAAAAACGAGTTGAGAAATGGAGCTCAGGGGCACAGCAATTCACAAACTGGCAGAGTGATAAAGGACAACTATCGTCCAAAAATCTGTTGAGGGAAGTCAACGAGGCGGACTTGAAAGCGAGGCAAAATAGCAGGAAACAGATTTCAAGAGGTACCTTGGAATCGCCTGTAAAGCACAGGAAGAGGGGCACAACTTGGACAATGGTGCACTTGGCCAAAAAGGGCGTATGCGTTTTCTCCTGAATATATTCAGGAGAAAACGCATACGCCCTTTTTGGCCAAGCAAGCAAGCGGGCAATGCAAATCTGCACTACAAAGAAGTATCACCTCCCACCGGTCAAAAGGGACATCCACAAAATGTGTAAAAACCAGAAAGGCAAGACAGGCCCTGGAGAACTGGGAGCCTTGTTATGCTGATGGGCGGGATGTAAATTGCCAACTGCCTCAGTGGAGGAGTGCATTGTGTTCCCTAAAACAAGTAAACAACAGAGCTACAGAGCCAAGGCCACTTCCAGTCTAGGGAATATACCTGGGGAAAACTGAAAATCAATAAGAAAGAGCCACCTCCAAATTTAGGGCTGCACTGACTACAAGAACCTCAACTTGGGTACACCTTAAATATCCCAGGAAATATAAAAATGGTTCAAAACATTGTGGTACTTACGTACGATGGAATATTCCTCAGCCATGAAATCAATGTCATAAGACCAGTAGCAACAAAGTGAGTGGATTCAGCTACGATGATTCTAAGTGAAATAAGTCACACAGAAAAAGAAACTTATCATAAGATATCACTTATGAAGATCTTTAAACATGGCTACACGTGAACTGAGTTAGGAAAGAGAACAGAGTCTCACATTTAGAAAACACTCTTATGCCTGCATAAAGGGGAAGGAGAGGTGGGGTGATGCATAAAACCAGAGTTTGATATAAGCACAGGGACCGTTTCAAAAACCAACTTTGGAATTGACAAGACCGACACCTTCCTTAGTGAAAGAGACTCAAAACCCCATGTTTCCCACAGAGGAATATATCTGACTAGTAAGAATCTTAAAACCTATGTATTGATGTGTCTCCATAAGGGAATCAAGTGTGTCTAGAGTGGCATAAACATGGCAGCGAGAATCAGCTCAAACCCACTATAAAAAGGAATTTCAAAAGCAAAACCAAAAAACAGGGAAATTCTTTACAATTCCTTCAGGGTGTCTGAGGAAACCTGGAAAGACCCTATCTACAATGACAGCTGGATGTGGCATAAGGCTGGACACTTGGGACTGAGAGGATTGGTGAGATTGGGTGAGCGAATGCAGACCCTTTCAAGCAATAATGCATGGCCCCCATTCCATGGGTCCCAACTCTCCAGGTTCAAGGGAATATTACTACAGCTATAACATGTACAGGAAACCTAGAGAATGGACACACTGTGAATACGAAAGGTTTCTAAAACTCAACGAATAGGCCCTCTCCTGGTGCTCCAGTTTGACTTTCCCACTGCCTTACTATCAATCTCCCAACTTGGAGAGACAGGCCCTTTAACCTCCTGGTTTGCACAGGTTCCCAATTTGGCAGAGGATGGAAGGGACGAGGGAGAACCCATGAGAGAGTAGCTGTTAGGCATTTGGACGGGCACATGTCACTCTAATTTCCCGGCAGGAAGAAGAATTAACCAAAGTCTCAGCCACCCACCGGGAACCAGTATAGGACATGATCCAAAATTTTGGACTTGCGTTCAGCTCACAAAAAACGAGTTGAGAAATGGAGCTCAGGGGCACAGCAATTCACAAACTGGCAGAGTGATAAAGGACAACTATCGTCCAAAAATCTGTTGAGGGAAGTCAACGAGGCGGACTTGAAAGCGAGGCAAAATAGCAGGAAACAGATTTCAAGAGGTACCTTGGAATCGCCTGTAAAGCACAGGAAGAGGGGCACAACTTGGACAATGGTGCACTTGGCCAAAAAGGGCGTATGCGTTTTCTCCTGAATATATTCAGGAGAAAACGCATACGCCCTTTTTGGCCAAGCAAGCAAGCGGGCAATGCAAATCTGCACTACAAAGAAGTATCACTTCCCACCGGTCAAAAGGGACATCCACAAAATGTGTAAAAACCAGAAAGGCAAGACAGGCCCTGGAGAACTGGGAGCCTTGTTATGCTGATGGGCGGGATGTAAATTGCCAACTGCCTCACTGGAGGAGTGCATTGTGTTCCCTAAAACAAGTAAACAACAGAGCTACAGAGCCAAGGCCACTTCCAGTCTAGGGAATATACCTGGGGAAAACTGAAAATCAATAAGAAAGAGCCACCTCCAAATTTAGGGCTGCACTGACTACAAGAACCTCAACTTGGGTACACCTTAAATATCCCAGGAAATATAAAAATGGTTCAAAACATTGTGGTACTTACGTACGATGGAATATCCCTCAGCCATGAAATCAATGTCATAAGACCAGTAGCAGCAAAGTGAGTGGATTCAGGTACGATGATTCTAAGTGAAATAAGTCACACAGAAAAAGAAACTTATCATAAGATATCACTTATGAAGATCCTGTAAACATGGCTACACGTGAACTGAGTTAGGAAAGAGAACAGAGTCTCACATTTAGAAAACACTCTTATGCCTGCATAAAGGGGAAGGAGAGGTGGGGTGATGCATAAAACCAGAGTTTGATATAAGCACAGGGACCGTTTCAAAAACCAACTTTGGAATAGACAAGACCTACACCTTCCTCAGTGAAAGAGACTCAAAACCTCATATTTCCCACAGAGGAATATATCTGACTAGTAAGAATCTTAAAACCTATGTATTGATGTGTCTCCATAAGGGAATCAAGTGTGTCTAGAGTGGCATAAACATGGCAGCGAGAATCAGCTCAAACCCACTATAAAAAGGAATTTCAAAAGCAAAACCAAAAAACAGGGAAATTCTTTACAATTCCTTCAGGGTGTCTGAGGAAACCTGGAAAGACCCTATCTACAATGACAGCTGGATGTGGCATAAGGCTGGACACTTGGGACTGAGAGGATTGGTGAGATTGGGTGAGCAAATGCAGACCCTTTCAAGCAATAATGCATGGCCCCCATTCCATGGGTCCCAACTCTCCAGGTTCAAGGGAATATTACTACAGCTATAACATGTACAGGAAACCTAGAGAATGGACACACTGTGAATACGAAAGGTTTCTAAAACTCAACGAATAGTCCCTCTCCTGGTGCTCCAGTTTGACTTTCCAACTGCCTTACTATCAATCTCCCAACTTGGAGAGACAGGCCCTTTAACCTCCTGGTTTGCACAGGTTCCCAATTTGGCAGAGGATGGAAGGGACGAGGGAGAACCCATGAGAGAGTAGCTGTTAGGCATTTGGACGGGCACATGTCACTCTAATTTCCCGGCAGGAAGAAGAATTAACCAAAGTCTCAGCCACCCACCGGGAACCAGTATAGGACATGATCCAAAATTTTGGACTTGCGTTCAGCTCACAAAAAACGAGTTGAGAAATGGAGCTCAGGGGCACAGCAATTCACAAACTGGCAGAGTGATAAAGGACAACTATCGTCCAAAAATCTGTTGAGGGAAGTCAACGAGGCGGACTTGAAAGCGAGGCAAAATAGCAGGAAACAGATTTCAAGAGGTACCTTGGAATCGCCTGTAAAGCACAGGAAGAGGGGCACAACTTGGACAATGGTGCACTTGGCCAAAAAGGGCGTATGCGTTTTCTCCTGAATATATTCAGGAGAAAACGCATACGCCCTTTTTGGCCAAGCAAGCAAGCGGGCAATGCAAATCTGCACTACAAAGAAGTATCACTTCCCACCGGTCAAAAGGGACATCCACAAAATGTGTAAAAACCAGAAAGGCAAGACAGGCCCTGGAGAACTGGGAGCCTTGTTATGCTGATGGGCGGGATGTAAATTGCCAACTGCCTCACTGGAGGAGTGCATTGTGTTCCCTAAAACAAGTAAACAACAGAGCTACAGAGCCAAGGCCACTTCCAGTCTAGGGAATATACCTTGGGAAAACTGAAAATCAATAAGAAAGAGCCACCTCCAAATTTAGGGCTGCACTGACTACAAGAACCTCAACTTGGGTACACCTTAAATATTCCAGGAAATATAAAAATGGTTCAAAACATTGTGGTACTTACGTACGATGGAATATCCCTCAGCCATGAAATCAATGTCATAAGACCAGTAGCAGCAAAGTGAGTGGATTCAGGTACGATGATTCTAAGTGAAATAAGTCACACAGAAAAAGAAACTTATCATAAGATATCACTTATGAAGATCCTGTAAACATGGCTACACGTGAACTGAGTTAGGAAAGAGAACAGAGTCTCACATTTAGAAAACACTCTTATGCCTGCATAAAGGGGAAGGAGAGGTGGGGTGATGCATAAAACCAGAGTTTGATATAAGCACAGGGACCGTTTCAAAAACCAACTTTGGAATAGACAAGACCTACACCTTCCTCAGTGAAAGAGACTCAAAACCCCATATTTCCCACAGAGGAATATATCTGACTAGTAAGAATCTTAAAACCTATGTATTGATGTGTCTCCATAAGGGAATCAAGTGTGTCTAGAGTGGCATAAACATGGCAGCGAGAATCAGCTCAAACCCACTATAAAAAGGAATTTCAAAAGCAAAACCAAAAAACAGGGAAATTCTTTACAATTCCTTCAGGGTGTCTGAGGAAACCTGGAAAGACCCTATCTACAATGACAGCTGGATGTGGCATAAGCCTGGACACTTGGGACTGAGAGGATTGGTGAGATTGGGTGAGCAAATGCAGACCCTTTCAAGCAATAATGCATGGCCCCCATTCCATGGGTCCCAACTCTCCATTTTCAAGGGAATATTACTACAGCTATAACATGTACAGGAAACCTAGAGAATGGACACACTGTGAATACGAAAGGTTTCTAAAACTCAACGAATAGTCCCTCTCCTGGTGCTCCAGTTTGACTTTCCAACTGCCTTACTATCAATCTCCCAACTTGGAGAGACAGGCCCTTTAACCTCCTGGTTTGCACAGGTTCCCAATTTGGCAGAGGATGGAAAGGACGAGGGAGAACCCATGAGAGAGTAGCTTTTAGGCATTTGGACGGGCACATGTCACTCTAATTTCCCGGCAGGAAGAAGAATTAACCAAAGTCTCAGCCACCCACCGGGAACCAGTATAGGACATGATCCAAAATTTTCGACTTGCGTTCAGCTCACAAAAAACGAGTTGAGAAATGGAGCTCAGGGGCACAGCAATTCAAAAACTGGCAGAGTGATAAAGGACAACTATCGTCCAAAAATCTGTTGAGGGAAGTCAACGAGGCGGACATGAAAGCGAGACAAAATAGCAGGAAACAGATTTCAAGAGGTACGTTGGAATCGCCTGTAAAGCACAGGAAGAGGGGCACAACTTGGACAATGGTGCACTTGGCCAAAAAGGGCGTATGCGTTTTCTCCTGAATATATTCAGGAGAAAACGCATACGCCCTTTTTAGCCAAGCAAGCAAGCGGGCAATGCAAATCTGCACTACAAAGAAGTATCACTTCCCACCGGTCAAAAGGGACATCCACAAAATGTGTAAAAACCAGAAAGGCAAGACAGGCCCTGGAGAACTGGGAGCCTTGTTATGCTGATGGGCGGGATGTAAATTGCCAACTGCCTCACTGGAGGAGTGCATTGTGTTCCCTAAAACAAGTAAACAACAGAGCTACAGAGCCAAGGCCACTTCCAGTCTAGGGAATATACCTTGGGAAAACTGAAAATCAATAAGAAAGAGCCACCTCCAAATTTAGGGCTGCACTGACTACAAGAACCTCAACTTGGGTACACCTTAAATATCCCAGGAAATATAAAAATGGTTCAAAACATTGTGGTACTTACGTACGATGGAATATCCCTCAGCCATGAAATCAATGTCATAAGACCAGTAGCAGCAAAGTGAGTGGATTCAGGTACGATGATTCTAAGTGAAATAAGTCACACAGAAAAAGAAACTTATCATAAGATATCACTTAGGAAGATCCTGTAAACATGGCTACACGTGAACTGAGTTAGGAAAGAGAACAGAGTCTCACATTTAGAAAACACTCTTATGCCTGCATAAAGGGGAAGGAGAGGTGGGGTGATGCATAAAACCAGAGTTTGATATAAGCACAGGGTCCGTTCCAAAAACCAACTTTGGAATAGACAAGACCTACACCTTCCTCAGTGAAAGAGACTCAAAACCCCATATTTCCCACAGAGGAATATATCTGACTAGTAAGAATCTTAAAACCTATGTATTGATATGTCTCCATAAGGGAATCAAGTGTGTCTAGAGTGGCATAAACATGGCAGCGAGAATCAGCTCAAACCCACTATAAAAAGGAATTTCAAAAGCAAAACCAAAAAACAGGGAAATTCTTTACAATTCCTTCAGGGTGTCTGAGGAAACCTGGAAAGACCCTATCTACAATGACAGCTGGATGTGGCATAAGGCTGGACACTTGGGACTGAGAGGATTGGTGAGATTGGGTGAGCAAATGCAGACCCTTTCAAGCAATAATGCATGGCCCCCATTCCATGGGTCCCAACTCTCCAGGTTCAAGGGAATATTACTACAGCTATAACATGTACAGGAAACCTAGAGAATGGACACACTGTGAATACGAAAGGTTTCTAAAACTCAACGAATAGTCCCTCTCCTGGTGCTCCAGTTTGACTTTCCAACTGCCTTACTATCAATCTCCCAACTTGGAGAGACAGGCCCTTTAACCTCCTGGTTTGCACAGGTTCCCAATTTGGCAGAGGATGGAAGGGACGAGGGAGAACCCATGAGAGAGTAGCTGTTAGGCATTTGGACGGGCACATGTCACTCTAATTTCCCGGCAGGAAGAAGAATTAACCAAAGTCTCAGCCACCCACCGGGAACCAGTATAGGACATGATCCAAAATTTTGGACTTGCGTTCAGCTCACAAAAAACGAATTGAGAAATGGAGCTCAGGGGCACAGCAATTCAAAAACTGGCAGAGTGATAAAGGACAACTATCGTCCAAAAATCTGTTGAGGGAAGTCAACGAGGCGGACTTGAAAGCGAGGCAAAATAGCAGGAAATAGATTTCAAGAGGTACGTTGGAATCGCCTGTAAAGCACAGGAAGAGGGGCACAACTTGGACAATGGTGCACTTGGCCAAAATGGGCGTATGCGTTTTCTCCTGAATATATTCAGGAGAAAACGCATACGCCCTTTTTAGCCAAGCAAGCAAGCGGGCAATGCAAATCTGCACTACAAAGAAGTATCACTTCCCACCGGTCAAAAGGGACATCCACAAAATGTGTAAAAACCAGAAAGGCAAGACAGGCCCTGGAGAACTGGGAGCCTTGTTATGCTGATGGGCGGGATGTAAACTGCCAACTGCCTCACTGGAGGAGTGCATTGTGTTCCCTAAAACAAGTAAACAACAGAGCTACAGAGCCAAGGCCACTTCCAGTCTAGGGAATATACCTTGGGAAAACTGAAAATCAATAAGAAAGAGCCACCTCCAAATTTAGGGCTGCACTGGCTACAAGAACCTCAACTTGGGTACACCTTAAATATCCCAGGAAATATAAAAATGGTTCAAAACATTGTGGTACTTACGTATGATGGAATATCCCTCAGCGATGAAATCAATGTCATAAGACCAGCAGCAGCAAAGTGAGTGGATTCAGGTACGATGATTCTAAGTGAAATAAGTCACACAGAAAAAGAAACTTATCATAAGATATCACTTATGAAGATCCTGTAAACATGGCTACACGTGAACTGAGTTAGGAAAGAGAACAGAGTCTCACATTTAGAAAACACTCTTATGCCTGCATAAAGGGGAAGGAGAGGTGGGGTGATGCATAAAACCAGAGTTTGATATAAGCACAGGTACCGTTCCAAAAACCAACTTTGGAATAGACAAGACCTACACCTTCCTCAGTGAAAGAGACTCAAAACCCCATATTTCCCGCAGAGGAATATATCTGACTAGTAAGAATCTTAAATCCTATGTATTGATATGTCTCCATAAGGGAATCAAGTGTGTCTAGAGTGGCATAAACATGGCAGCGAGAATCAGCTCAAACCCACTATAAAAAGGAATTTCAAAAGCAAAACCAAGAAACAGGGAAATTCTTTACAATTCCTTCAGGGTGTCTGAGGAAACCTGGAAAGACCCTATCTACAATGACAGCTGGATGTGGCATAAGGCTGGACACTTGGGACTGAGAGGATTGGTGAGATTGGGTGAGCAAATGCAGACCCTTTCAAGCAATAATGCATGGCCCCCATTCCATGGGTCCCAACTCTCCAGGTTCAAGGGAATATTACTACAGCTATAACATGTACAGGAAACCTAGAGAATGGACACACTGTGAATATGAAAAGTTTCTAAAACTCAACGAATATTCCCTCTCCTGGTGCTCCAGTTTGACTTTCCAACTGCCTTACTATCAATCTCCCAACTTGGAGAGACAGGCCCTTTAACCTCCTGGTTTGCACAGGTTCCCAATTTGCCAGAGGATGGAAGGGACGAGGGAGAACCCATGAGAGAGTAGCTGTTAGGCATTTGGACGGGCACATGTCACTCTAATTTCCCGGCAGGAAGCAGAATTAACCAAAGTCTCAGCCACCCACCGGGAACCAGTATAGGACATGATCCAAAATTTTGGACTTGTGTTCAGCTCACAAAAAACGAGTTGAGAAATGGAGCTCAGGGGCACAGCAATTCACAAACTGGCAGAGTGATAAAGGACAACTATCGTCCAAAAATCTGTTGAGGGAAGTCAACGAGGCGGACTTGAAAGCGAGGCAAAATAGCAGGAAACAGATTTCAAGAGGTACCTTGGAATCGCCTGTAAATCACAGGAAGAGGGGCACAACTTGGACAATGGTGCACTTGGCCAAAAAGGGCGTATGCGTTTTCTCCTGAATATATTCAGGAGAAAACGCATACGCCCTTTTTGGCCAAGCAAGCAAGCGGGCAATGCAAATCTGCACTACAAAGAAGTATCACTTCCCACCGGTCAAAAGGGACATCCACAAAATGTGTAAAAACCAGAAAGGCAAGACAGGCCCTGGAGAACTGGGAGCCTTGTTATGCTGATGGGCGGGATGTAAACTGCCAACTGCCTCACTGGAGGAGTGCATTGTGTTCCCTAAAACAAGTAAACAACAGAGCTACAGAGCCAAGGCCACTTCCAGTCTAGGGAATATACCTTGGGAAAACTGAAAATCAATAAGAAAGAGCCACCTCCAAATTTAGGGCTGCACTGACTACAAGAACCTCAACTTGGGTACACCTTAAATATCCCAGGAAATATAAAAATGGTTCAAAACATTGTGGTACTTACGTACGATGGAATATCCCTCAGCCATGAAATCAATGTCATAAGACCAGTAGCAGCAAAGTGAGTGGATTCAGGTACGATGATTCTAAGTGAAATAAGTCACACAGAAAAAGAAACTTATCATAAGATATCAGTTATGAAGATCCTGTAAACATGGCTACACGTGAATTGAGTTAGGAAAGGGAACCGAGTCTCACATTTAGAAAACACTCTTATGCCTGCATAAAGGGGAAGGAGAGGTGGGGTGATGCATAAAACCAGAGTTTGATATAAGCACAGGGACCGTTTCAAAAACCAACTTTGGAATTGAAAAGACCGACACCTTCCTCAGTGAAAGAGACTCAAAACCCCATATTTCCCACAGAGGAATATATCTGACTAGTAAGAATCTTAAAACCTATGTATTGATATGTCTCCATAAGGGAATCAAGTGTGTCTAGAGTGGCATAAACATGGCAGCGAGAATCAGCTCAAACCCACTATAAAAAGGAATTTCAAAAGCAAAACCAAAAAACAGGGAAATTCTTTACAATTCCTTCAGGGTGTCTGAGGAAACCTGGAAAGACCCTATCTACAATGACAGCTGGATGTGGCATAAGGCTGGACACTTGGGACTGAGAGGATTGGTGAGATTGGGTGAGCGAATGCAGACCCTTTCAAGCAATAATGCATGGCCCCCATTCCATGGGTCCCAACTCTCCAGGTTCAAGGGAATATTACTACAGCTATAACATGTACAGGAAACCTAGAGAATGGACACACTGTGAATATGAAAGTTTTCTAAAACTCAACGAATAGTCCCTCTCCTGGTGCTCCAGTTTGACTTTCCCACTGCCTTACTATCAATCTCCCAACTTGGAGAGACAGGCCCTTTAACCTCCTGGTTTGCACAGGTTCCCAATTTGGCAGAGGATGGAAGGGACGAGGGAGAACCCATGAGAGAGTAGCTGTTAGGCATTTGGACGGGCACATGTCACTCTAATTTCCCGGCAGGAAGAAGAATTAACCAAAGTCTCAGCCACCCACCGGGAACCAGTATAGGACATGATCCAAAATTTTGGACTTGCGTTCAGCTCACAAAAAACGAGTTGAGAAATGGAGCTCAGTGGCACAGCAATTCACAAACTGGCAGAGTGATAAAGGACAACTATCGTCCAAAAATCTGTTGAGGGAAGTCAACGAGGCGGACTTGAAAGCGAGGCAAAATAGCAGGAAACAGATTTCAAGAGGTACGTTGGAATCGCCTGTAAAGCACAGGAAGAGGGGCACAACTTGGACAATGGTGCACTTGGCCAAAAAGGGCGTATGCGTTTTCTCCTGAATATATTCAGGAGAAAACGCATACGCCCTTTTTGGCCAAGCAAGCAAGCGGGCAATGCAAATCTGCACTACAAAGAAGTATCACTTCCCACCGGTCAAAAGGGACATCCACAAAATGTGTAAAAACCAGAAAGGCAAGACAGGCCCTGGAGAACTGGGAGCCTTGTTATGCTGATGGGCGGGATGTAAATTGCCAACTGCCTCACTGGAGGAGTGCATTGTGTTCCCTAAAACAAGTAAACAACAGAGCTACAGAGCCAAGGCCACTTCCAGTCTAGGGAATATACCTGGGGAAAACTGAAAATCAATAAGAAAGAGCCACCTCCAAATTTAGGGCTGCACTGACTACAAGAACCTCAACTTGGGTACACCTTAAATATCCCAGGAAATATAAAAATGGTTCAAAACATTGTGGTACTTACGTACGATGGAATATCCCTCAGCCATGAAATCAATGTCATAAGACCAGTAGCAACAAAGTGAGTGGATTCAGCTACGATGATTCTAAGTGAAATAAGTCACACAGAAAAAGAAACTTATCATAAGATATCACTTATGAAGATCCTTTAAACATGGCTACACGTGAACTGAGTTAGGAAAGAGAACAGAGTCTCACATTTAGAAAACACTCTTATGCCTGCATAAAGGGGAAGGAGAGGTGGGGTGATGCATAAAACCAGAGTTTGATATAAGCACAGGGACCGTTTCAAAAACCAACTTTGGAATTGACAAGACCGACACCTTCCTTAGTGAAAGAGACTCAAAACCCCATGTTTCCCACAGAGGAATATATCTGACTAGTAAGAATCTTAAAACCTATGTATTGATGTGTCTCCATAAGGGAATCAAGTGTGTCTAGAGTGGCATAAACATGGCAGCGAGAATCAGCTCAAACCCACTATAAAAAGGAATTTCAAAAGCAAAACCAAAAAACAGGGAAATTCTTTACAATTCCTTCAGGGTGTCTGAGGAAACCTGGAAAGACCCTATCTACAATGACAGCTGGATGTGGCATAAGGCTGGACACTTGGGACTGAGAGGATTGGTGAGATTGGGTGAGCGAATGCAGACCCTTTCAAGCAATAATGCATGGCCCCCATTCCATGGGTCCCAACTCTCCAGGTTCAAGGGAATATTACTACAGCTATAACATGTACAGGAAACCTAGAGAATGGACACACTGTGAATACGAAAGGTTTCTAAAACTCAACGAATAGTCCCTCTCCTGGTGCTCCAGTTTGACTTTCCCACTGCCTTACTATCAATCTCCCAACTTGGAGAGACAGGGCCTTT
The DNA here is from genome assembly GCF_025265405.1 of Mesoplodon densirostris. Classification (NCBI taxonomy): domain Eukaryota; kingdom Metazoa; phylum Chordata; class Mammalia; order Artiodactyla; family Ziphiidae; genus Mesoplodon; species Mesoplodon densirostris. The sequence goes on from NW_026778208.1 coordinate 1,150,202, forward strand.
AACCTCCTGGTTTGCACAGGTTCCCAATTTGGCAGAGGATGGAAGGGACGAGGGAGAACCCATGAGAGAGTAGCTGTTAGGCATTTGGACGGGCACATGTCACTCTAATTTCCCGGCAGGAAGAAGAATTAACCAAAGTCTCAGCCACCCACCGGGAACCAGTATAGGACATGATCCAAAATTTTGGACTTGCGTTCAGCTCCCAAAAAACGAGTTGAGAAATGGAGCTCAGGGGCACAGCAATTCACAAACTGGCAGAGTGATAAAGGACAACTATCGTCCAAAAATCTGTTGAGGGAAGTCGACGAGGCGGACTTGAAAGCGAGGCAAAATAGCAGGAAACAGATTTCAAGAGGTACCTTGGAATCGCCTGTAAAGCACAGGAAGAGGGGCACAACTTGGACAATGGTGCACTTGGCCAAAAAGGGCGTATGCGTTTTCTCCTGAATATATTCAGGAGAAAACGCATACGCCCTTTTTGGCAAAGCAAGCAAGCGGGCAATGCAAATCTGCACTACAAAGAAGTATCACTTCCCACCGGTCAAAAGGGACATCCACAAAATGTGTAAAAACCAGAAAGGCAAGACAGGCCCTGGAGAACTGGGAGCCTTGTTATGCTGATGGGCGGGATGTAAATTGCCAACTGCCTCACTGGAGGAGTGCATTGTGTTCCCTAAAACAAGTAAACAACAGAGCTACAGAGCCAAGGCCACTTCCAGTCTAGGGAATATACCTGGGGAAAACTGAAAATCAATAAGAAAGAGCCACCTCCAAATTTAGGGCTGCACTGACTACAAGAACCTCAACTTGGGTACACCTTAAATATCCCAGGAAATATAAAAATGGTTCAAAACATTGTGGTACTTACGTACGATGGAATATCCCTCAGCCATGAAATCAATGTCATAAGACCAGTAGCAACAAAGTGAGTGGATTCAGCTACGATGATTCTAAGTGAAATAAGTCACACAGAAAAAGAAACTTATCATAAGATATCACTTATGAAGATCCTTTAAACATGGCTACACGTGAACTGAATTAGGAAAGAGAACAGAGTCTCACATTTAGAAAACACTCTTATGCCTGCATAAAGGGGAAGGAGAGGTGGGGTGATGCATAAAACCAGAGTTTGATATAAGCACAGGGACCGTTTCAAAAACCAACTTTGGAATTGACAAGACCGACACCTTCCTTAGTGAAAGAGACTCAAAACCCCATGTTTCCCACAGAGGAATATATCTGACTAGTAAGAATCTTAAAACCTATGTATTGATGTGTCTCCATAAGGGAATCAAGTGTGTCTAGAGTGGCATAAACATGGCAGCGAGAATCAGCTCAAACCCACTATAAAAAGGAATTTCAAAAGCAAAACCAAAAAACAGGGAAATTCTTTACAATTCCTTCAGGGTGTCTGAGGAAACCTGGAAAGACCCTATCTACAATGACAGCTGGATGTGGCATAAGGCTGGACACTTGGGACTGAGAGGATTGGTGAGATTGGGTGAGCGAATGCAGACCCTTTCAAGCAATAATGCATGGCCCCCATTCCATGGGTCCCAACTCTCCAGGTTCAAGGGAATATTACTACAGCTATAACATGTACAGGAAACCTAGAGAATGGACACACTGTGAATACGAAAGGTTTCTAAAACTCAACGAATAGTCCCTCTCCTGGTGCTCCAGTTTGACTTTCCCACTGCCTTACTATCAATCTCCCAACTTGGAGAGACAGGCCCTTTAACCTCCTGGTTTGCACAGGTTCCCAATTTGGCAGAGGATGGAAGGGACGAGGGAGAACCCATGAGAGAGTAGCTGTTAGGCATTTGGACGGGCACATGTCACTCTAATTTCCCGGCAGGAAGAAGAATTAACCAAAGTCTCAGCCACCCACCGGGAACCAGTATAGGACATGATCCAAAATTTTGGACTTGCATTCAGCTCACAAAAAACGAGTTGAGAAATGGAGCTCAGGGGCACAGCAATTCACAAACTGGCAGAGTGATAAAGGACAACTATCGTCCAAAAATCTGTTGAGGGAAGTCAACGAGGCGGACTTGAAAGCGATGCAAAATAACAGGAAACAGATTTCAAGAGGTACCTTGGAATCGCCTGTAAAGCACAGGAAGAGGGGCACAACTTGGACAATGGTGCACTTGGCCAAAAAGGGCGTATGCGTTTTCTCCTGAATATATTCAGGAGAAAACGCATACGCCCTTTTTGGCCAAGCAAGCAAGCGGGCAATGCAAATCTGCACTACAAAGAAGTATCACTTCCCACCGGTCAAAAGGGACATCCACAAAATGTGTAAAAACCAGAAAGGCAAGACAGGCCCTGGAGAACTGGGAGCCTTGTTATGCTGATGGGCGGGATGTAAATTGCCAACTGCCTCACTGGAGGAGTGCATTGTGTTCCCTAAAACAAGTAAACAACAGAGCTACAGAGCCAAGGCCACTTCCAGTCTAGGGAATATACCTGGGGAAAACTGAAAATCAATAAGAAAGAGCCACCTCCAAATTTAGGGCTGCACTGACTACAAGAACCTCAACTTGGGTACACCTTAAATATCCCAGGAAATATAAAAATGGTTCAAAACATTGTGGTACTTACGTACGATGGAATATCCCTCAGCCATGAAATCAATGTCATAAGACCAGTAGCAGCAAAGTGAGTGGATTCAGGTACGATGATTCTAAGTGAAATAAGTCACACAGAAAAAGAAACTTATCATAAGATATCACTTATGAAGATCCTGTAAACATGGCTACACGTGAACTGAGTTAGGAAAGAGAACAGAGTCTCACATTTAGAAAACACTCTTATGCCTGCATAAAGGGGAAGGAGAGGTGGGGTGATGCATAAAACCAGAGTTTGATATAAGCACAGGGACCGTTTCAAAAACCAACTTTGGAATAGACAAGACCTACACCTTCCTCAGTGAAAGAGACTCAAAACCTCATATTTCCCACAGAGGAATATATCTGACTAGTAAGAATCTTAAAACCTATGTATTGATGTGTCTCCATAAGGGAATCAAGTGTGTCTAGAGTGGCATAAACATGGCAGCGAGAATCAGCTCAAACCCACTATAAAAAGGAATTTCAAAAGCAAAACCAAAAAACAGGGAAATTCTTTACAATTCCTTCAGGGTGTCTGAGGAAACCTGGAAAGACCCTATCTACAATGACAGCTGGATGTGGCATAAGGCTGGACACTTGGGACTGAGAGGATTGGTGAGATTGGGTGAGCGAATGCAGACCCTTTCAAGCAATAATGCATGGCCCCCATTCCATGGGTCCCAACTCTCCAGGTTCAAGGGAATATTACTACAGCTATAACATGTACAGGAAACCTAGAGAATGGACACACTGTGAATACGAAAGGTTTCTAAAACTCAACGAATAGTCCCTCTCCTGGTGCTCCAGTTTGATTTTCCAACTGCCTTACTATCAATCTCCCAACTTGGAGAGACAGGCCCTTTAACCTCCTGGTTTGCACAGGTTCCCAATTTGGCAGAGGATGGAAGGGACGAGGGAGAACCCATGAGAGAGTAGCTGTTAGGCATTTGGACGGGCACATGTCACTCTAATTTCCCGGCAGGAAGAAGAATTAACCAAAGTCTCAGCCACCCACCGGGAACCAGTATAGGACATGATCCAAAATTTTGGACTTGCGTTCAGCTCACAAAAAACGAGTTGAGAAATGGAGCTCAGGGGCACAGCAATTCACAAACTGGCAGAGTGATAAAGGACAACTATCATCCAAAAATCTGTTGAGGGAAGTCAACGAGGCGGACTTGAAAGCGAGGCAAAATAGCAGGAAACAGATTTCAAGAGGTACCTTGGAATCGCCTGTAAAGCACAGGAAGAGGGGCACAACTTGGACAATGGTGCACTTGGCCAAAAAGGGCGTATGCGTTTTCTCCTGAATATATTCAGGAGAAAACGCATACGCCCTTTTTGGCCAAGCAAGCAAGCGGGCAATGCAAATCTGCACTACAAAGAAGTATCACTTCCCACTGGTCAAAAGGGACATCCACAAAATGTGTAAAAACCAGAAAGGCAAGACAGGCACTGGAGAACTGGGAGCCTTGTTATGCTGATGGGCGGGATGTAAATTGCCAACTGCCTCACTGGAGGAGTGCATTGTGTTCCCTAAAACAAGTAAACAACAGAGCTACAGAGCCAAGGCCACTTCCAGTCTAGGGAATATACCTTGGGAAAACTGAAAATCAATAAGAAAGAGCCACCTCCAAATTTAGGGCTGCACTGACTACAAGAACCTCAACTTGGGTACACCTTAAATATCCCAGGAAATATAAAAATGGTTCAAAACATTGTGGTACTTACGTACGATGGAATATCCCTCAGCCATGAAATCAATGTCATAAGACCAGTAGCAGCAAAGTGAGTGGATTCAGGTACGATGATTCTAAGTGAAATAAGTCACACAGAAAAAGAAACTTATCATAAGATATCACTTAGGAAGATCCTGTAAACATGGCTACACGTGAACTGAGTTAGGAAAGAGAACAGAGTCTCACATTTAGAAAACACTCTTATGCCTGCATAAAGGGGAAGGAGAGGTGGGGTGATGCATAAAACCAGAGTTTGATATAAGCACAGGGACCGTTTCAAAAACCAACTTTGGAATAGACAAGACCTACACCTTCCTCAGTGAAAGAGACTCAAAACCTCATATTTCCCACAGAGGAATATATCTGACTAGTAAGAATCTTAAAACCTATGTATTGATCTGTCTCCATAAGGGAATCAAGTGTGTCTAGAGTGGCATAAACATGGCAGCGAGAATCAGCTCAAACCCACTATAAAAAGGAATTTCAAAAGCAAAACCAAAAAACAGGGAAATTCTTTACAATTCCTTCAGGGTGTCTGAGGAAACCTGGAAAGACCCTATCTACAATGACAGCTGGATGTGGCATAAGGCTGGACACTTGGGACTGAGAGGATTGGTGAGATTGGGTGAGCGAATGCAGACCCTTTCAAGCAATAATGCATGGCCCCCATTCCATGGGTCCCAACTCTCCAGGTTCAAGGGAATATTACTACAGCTATAACATGTACAGGAAACCTAAAGAATGGACACACTGTGAATACGAAAGGTTTCTAAAACTCAACGAATAGTCCCTCTCCTGGTGCTCCAGTTTGACTTTCCCACTGCCTTACTATCAATCTCCCAACTTGGAGAGACAGGCCCTTTAACCTCCTGGTTTGCACAGGTTCCCAATTTGGCAGAGGATGGAAGGGACGAGGGAGAACCCATGAGAGAGTAGCTGTTAGGCATTTGGACGGGCACATGTCACTCTAATTTCCCGGCAGGAAGAAGAATTAACCAAAGTCTCAGCCACCCACCGGGAACCAGTATAGGACATGATCCAAAATTTTGGACTTGCGTTCAGCTCACAAAAAACGAGTTGAGAAATGGAGCTCAGGGGCACAGCAATTCACAAACTGGCAGAGTGATAAAGGACAACTATCGTCCAAAAATCTGTTGAGGGAAGTCAATGAGGCGGACTTGAAAGCGAGGCAAAATAGCAGGAAACAGATTTCAAGAGGTACCTTGGAATCGCCTGTAAAGCACAGGAAGAGGGGCACAACTTGGACAATGGTGCACTTGGCCAAAAAGGGCGTATGCGTTTTCTCCTGAATATATTCAGGAGAAAACGCATACGCCCTTTTTGGCCAAGCAAGCAAGCGGGCAATGCAAATCTGCACTACAAAGAAGTATCACTTCCCACCGGTCAAAAGGGACATCCACAAAATGTGTAAAAACCAGAAAGGCAAGACAGGCCCTGGAGAACTGGGAGCCTTGTTATGCTGATGGGCGGGATGTAAATTGCCAACTGCCTCACTGGAGGAGTGCATTGTGTTCCCTAAAACAAGTAAACAACAGAGCTACAGAGCCAAGGCCACTTCCAGTCTAGGGAATATACCTGGGGAAAACTGAAAATCAATAAGAAAGAGCCACCTCCAAATTTAGGGCTGCACTGACTACAAGAACCTCAACTTGGGTACACCTTAAATATCCCAGGAAATATAAAAATGGTTCAAAACATTGTGGTACTTACGTACGATGGAATATCCCTCAGCCATGAAATCAATGTCATAAGACCAGTAGCAGCAAAGTGAGTGGATTCAGGTACGATGATTCTAAGTGAAATAAGTCACACAGAAAAAGAAACTTATCATAAGATATCACTTATGAAGATCCTGTAAACATGGCTACACGTGAACTGAGTTAGGAAAGAGAACAGAGTCTCACATTTAGAAAACACTCTTATGCCTGCATAAAGGGGAAGGAGAGGTGGGGTGATGCATAAAACCAGAGTTTGATATAAGCACAGGGACCGTTTCAAAAACCAACTTTGGAATAGACAAGACCTACACCTTCCTCAGTGAAAGAGACTCAAAACCTCATATTTCCCACAGAGGAATATATCTGACTAGTAAGAATCTTAAAACCTATGTATTGATGTGTCTCCATAAGGGAATCAAGTGTGTCTAGAGTGGCATAAACATGGCAGCGAGAATCAGCTCAAACCCACTATAAAAAGGAATTTCAAAAGCAAAACCAAAAAACAGGGAAATTCTTTACAATTCCTTCAGGGTGTCTGAGGAAACCTGGAAAGACCCTATCTACAATGACAGCTGGATGTGGCATAAGGCTGGACACTTGGGACTGAGAGGATTGGTGAGATTGGGTGAGCAAATGCAGACCCTTTCAAGCAATAATGCATGGCCCCCATTCCATGGGTCCCAACTCTCCAGGTTCAAGGGAATATTACTACAGCTATAACATGTACAGGAAACCTAGAGAATGGACACACTGTGAATACGAAAGGTTTCTAAAACTCAACGAATAGTCCCTCTCCTGGTGCTCCAGTTTGACTTTCCAACTGCCTTACTATCAATCTCCCAACTTGGAGAGACAGGCCCTTTAACCTCCTGGTTTGCACAGGTTCCCAATTTGGCAGAGGATGGAAGGGACGAGGGAGAACCCATGAGAGAGTAGCTGTTAGGCATTTGGACGGGCACATGTCACTCTAATTTCCCGGCAGGAAGAAGAATTAACCAAAGTCTCAGCCACCCACCGGGAACCAGTATAGGACATGATCCAAAATTTTGGACTTGCGTTCAGCTCACAAAAAACGAGTTGAGAAATGGAGCTCAGGGGCACAGCAATTCAAAAACTGGCAGAGTGATAAAGGACAACTATCGTCCAAAAATCTGTTGAGGGAAGTCAACGAGGCGGACTTGAAAGCGAGGCAAAATAGCAGGAAACAGATTTCAAGAGGTACCTTGGAATCGCCTGTAAAGCACAGGAAGAAGGGCACAACTTGGACAATGGTGCACTTGGCCAAAAAGGGCGTATGCGTTTTCTCCTGAATATATTCAGGAGAAAACGCATACGCCCTTTTTGGCCAAGCAAGCAAGCGGGCAATGCAAATCTGCACTACAAAGAAGTATCACTTCCCACCGGTCAAAAGGGACATCCACAAAATGTGTAAAAACCAGAAAGGCAAGACAGGCCCTGGAGAACTGGGAGCCTTGTTATGCTGATGGGCGGGATGTAAATTGCCAACTGCCTCACTGGAGGAGTGCGTTGTGTTCCCTAAAACAAGTAAACAACAGAGCTACAGAGCCAAGGCCACTTCCAGTCTAGGGAATATACCTGGGGAAAACTGAAAATCAATAAGAAAGAGCCACCTCCAAATTTTGGGCTGCACTGACTACAAGAACCTCAACTTGGGTACACCTTAAATATCCCAGGAAATATAAAAATGGTTCAAAACATTGTGGTACTTACGTACGATGGAATATCCCTCAGCCATGAAATCAATGTCATAAGACCAGTAGCAGCAAAGTGAGTGGATTCAGGTACGATGATTCTAAGTGAAATAAGTCACACAGAAAAAGAAACTTATCATAAGATATCACTTATGAAGATCCTGTAAACATGGCTACACGTGAACTGAGTTAGGAAAGAGAACAGAGTCTCACATTTAGAAAACACTCTTATGCCTGCATAAAGGGGAAGGAGAGGTGGGGTGATGCATAAAACCAGAGTTTGATATAAGCACAGGGACCGTTTCAAAAACCAACTTTGGAATAGACAAGACCTACACCTTCCTCAGTGAAAGAGACTCAAAACCTCATATTTCCCACAGAGGAATATATCTGACTAGTAAGAATCTTAAAACCTATGTATTGATGTGTCTCCATAAGGGAATCAAGTGTGTCTAGAGTGGCATAAACATGGCAGCGAGAATCAGCTCAAACCCACTATAAAAAGGAATTTCAAAAGCAAAACCAAAAAACAGGGAAATTCTTTACAATTCCTTCAGGGTGTCTGAGGAAACCTGGAAAGACCCTATCTACAATGACAGCTGGATGTGGCATAAGGCTGGACACTTGGGACTGAGAGGATTGGTGAGATTGGGTGAGCAAATTCAGACCCTTTCAAACAATAATGCATGGCCCCCATTCCATGGGTCCCAACTCTCCAGGTTCAAGGGAATATTACTACAGCTATAACATGTACAGGAAACCTAGAGAATGGACACACTGTGAATACGAAAGGTTTCTAAAACTCAACGAATAGTCCCTCTCCTGGTGCTCCAGTTTGACTTTCCCACTGCCTTACTATCAATCTCCCAACTTGGACAGACAGGCCCTTTAACCTCCTGGTTTGCACAGGTTCCCAATTTGGCAGAGGATGGAAGGGACGAGGGAGAACCCATGAGAGAGTAGCTGTTAGGCATTTGGACGGGCACATGTCACTCTAATTTCCCGGCAGGAAGAAGAATTAACCAAAGTCTCAGCCACCCACCGGGAACCAGTATAGGACATGATCCAAAATTTTGGACTTGCGTTCAGCTCACAAAAAACGAGTTGAGAAATGGAGCTCAAGGGCACAGCAATTCACAAACTGGCAGAGTGATAAAGGACAACTATCGTCCAAAAATCTGTTGAGGGAAGTCAACGAGGCGGACTTGAAAGCGAGGCAAAATAGCAGGAAACAGATTTCAAGAGGTACCTTGGAATCGCCTGTAAAGCACAGGAAGAGGGGCACAACTTGGACAATGGTGCACTTGGCCAAAAAGGGCGTATGCGTTTTCTCCTGAATATATTCAGGAGAAAACGCATACGCCCTTTTTGGCCAAGCAAGCAAGCGGGCAATGCAAATCTGCACTACAAAGAAGTATCACTTCCCACCGGTCAAAAGGGACATCCACAAAATGTGTAAAAACCAGAAAGGCAAGACAGGCCCTGGAGAACAGGGAGCCTTGTTATGCTGATGGGCGGGATGTAAACTGCCAACTGCCTCACTGGAGGAGTGTATTGTGTTCCCTAAAACAAGTAAACAACAGAGCTACAGAGCCAAGGCCACTTCCAGTCTAGGGAATATACCTTGGGAAAACTGAAAATCAATAAGAAAGAGCCACCTCCAAATTTAGGGCTGCACTGACTACAAGAACCTCAACTTGGGTACACCTTAAATATCCCAGGAAATATAAAAATGGTTCAAAACTTTGTGGTACTTACGTACGATGGAATATCCCTCAGCGATGAAATCAATGTCATAAGACCAGTAGCAGCAAAGTGAGTGGATTCAGGTACGATGATTCTAAGTGAAATAAGTCACACAGAAAAAGAAACTTATCATAAGATATCACTTATGAAGATCCTGTAAACATGGCTACACGTGAACTGAGTTAGGAAAGGGAACAGAGTCTCACATTTAGAAAACACGCTTATGCCTGCATAAAGGGGAAGGAGAGGTGGGGTGATGCATAAAACCAGAGTTTGATATAAGCACAGGGACCGTTTCAAAAACCAACTTTGGAATTGACAAGACCGACACCTTCCTCAGTGAAAGAGACTCAAAACCCCATATTTCCCACAGAGGAATATATCTGACTAGTAAGAATCTTAAAACCTATGTATTGATATGTCTCCATAAGGGAATCAAGTGTGTCTAGAGTGGCATAAACATGGCAGCGAGAATCAGCTCAAACCCAGTATAAAAAGGAATTTCAAAAGCAAAACCAAAAAACAGGGAAATTCTTTACAATTCCTTCAGGGTGTCTGAGGAAACCTGGAAAGACCCTATCTACAATGACAGCTGGATGTGGCATAAGGCTGGACACTTGGGACTGAGAGGATTGGAGAGATTGGGTGAGCAAATTCAGACCCTTTCAAGCAATAATGCATGGCCCCCATTCCATGGGTCCCAACTCTCCAGGTTCAAGGGAATATTACTACAGCTATAACATGTACAGGAAACCTAGAGAATGGACACACTGTGAATACGAAAGGTTTCTAAAACTCAACGAATAGTCCCTCTCCTGGTGCTCCAGTTTGACTTTCCAACTGCCTTACTATCAATCTCCCAACTTGGAGAGACAGGCCCTTTAACCTCCTGGTTTGCACAGGTTCCCAATTTGGCAGAGGATGGAAGGGACGAGGGATAACCCATGAGAGAGTAGCTGTTAGGCATTTGGACGGGCACATGTCACTCTAATTTCCTGGCAGGAAGAAGAATTAACCAAAGTCTCAGCCACCCACCGGGAACCAGTATAGGACATGATCCAAAATTTTGGACTTGCGTTCAGCTCACAAAAAACGAATTGAGAAATGGAGCTCAGGGGCACAGCAATTCAAATACTGGCAGAGTGATAAAGGACAACTATCGTCCAAAAATCTGTTGAGGGAAGTCAACGAGGCGGACTTGAAAGCGAGGCAAAATAGCAGGAAATAGATTTCAAGAGGTACGTTGGAATCGCCTGTAAAGCACAGGAAGAGGGGCACAACTTGGACAATGGTGCACTTGGCCAAAAAGGGCGTATGCGTTTTCTCCTGAATATATTCAGGAGAAAACGCATACGCCCTTTTTGGCCAAGCAAGCAAGCGGGCAATGCAAATCTGCACTACAAAGAAGTATCACTTCCCACCGGTCAAAAGGGACATCCACAAAATGTGTAAAAACCAGAAAGGCAAGACAGGCCCTGGAGAACTGGGAGCCTTGTTATGCTGATGGGCGGGATGTAAACTGCCAACTGCCTCACTGGAGGAGTGCATTGTGTTCCCTAAAACAAGTAAACAACAGAGCTACAGAGCCAAGGCCACTTCCAGTCTAGGGAATATACCTTGGGAAAACTGAAAATCAATAAGAAAGAGCCACCTCCAAATTTAGGGCTGCACTCACTACAAGAACCTCAACTTGGGTACACCTTAAATATCCCAGGAAATATAAAAATGGTTCAAAACATTGTGGTACTTACGTATGATGGAATATCCCTCAGCGATGAAATCAATGTCATAAGACCAGTAGCAGCAAAGCGAGTGGATTCAGGTACGATGATTCTAAGTGAAATAAGTCACACAGAAAAAGAAACTTATCATAAGATATCACTTATGAAGATCCTGTAAACATGGCTACACGTGAACTGAGTTAGGAAAGAGAACAGAGTCTCACATTTAGAAAACACTCTTATGCCTGCATAAAGGGGAAGGAGAGGTGGGGTGATGCATAAAACCAGAGTTTGATATAAGCACAGGGACCGTTCCAAAAACCAACTTTGGAATAGACAAGACCTACACCTTCCTCAGTGAAAGAGACTCAAAACACCATATTTCCCGCAGAGGAATATATCTGACTAGTAAGAATCTTAAATCCTATGTATTGATGTGTCTCCATAAGGGAATCAAGTGTGTCTAGAGTGGCATAAACATGGCAGCGAGAATCAGCTCAAACCCACTATAAAAAGGAATTTCAAAAGCAAAACCAAAAAACAGGGAAATTCTTTACAATTCCTTCAGGGTGTCTGAGGAAACCTGGAAAGACCCTATCTACAATGACAGCTGGATGTGGCATAAGGCTGGACACTTGGGACTGAGAGGATTGGTGAGATTGGGTGAGCAAATTCAGACCCTTTCAAACAATAATGCATGGCCCCCATTCCATGGGTCCCAACTCTCCAGGTTCAAGGGAATATTACTACAGCTATAACATGTACAGGAAACCTAGAGAATGGACACACTGTGAATACGAAAGGTTTCTAAAACTCAACGAATAGTCCCTCTCCTGGTGCTCCAGTTTGACTTTCCCACTGCCTTACTATCAATCTCCCAACTTGGAGAGACAGGCCCTTTAACCTCCTGGTTTGCACAGGTTCCCAATTTGGCAGAGGATGGAAGGGACGAGGGAGAACCCATGAGAGAGTAGCTGTTAGGCATTTGGACGGGCACATGTCACTCTAATTTCCCGGCAGGAAGAAGAATTAACCAAAGTCTCAGCCACCCACCGGGAACCAGTATAGGACATGATCCAAAATTTTGGACTTGCGTTCAGCTCACAAAAAACGAGTTGAGAAATGGAGCTCAAGGGCACAGCAATTCACAAACTGGCAGAGTGATAAAGGACAACTATCGTCCAAAAATCTGTTGAGGGAAGTCAACGAGGCGGACTTGAAAGCGAGGCAAAATAGCAGGAAACAGATTTCAAGAGGTACCTTGGAATCGCCTGTAAAGCACAGGAAGAGGGGCACAACTTGGACAATGGTGCACTTGGCCAAAAAGGGCGTATGCGTTTTCTCCTGAATATATTCAGGAGAAAACGCATACGCCCTTTTTGGCCAAGCAAGCAAGCGGGCAATGCAAATCTGCACTACAAAGAAGTATCACTTCCCACCGGTCAAAAGGGACATCCACAAAATGTGTAAAAACCAGAAAGGCAAGACAGGCCCTGGAGAACAGGGAGCCTTGTTATGCTGATGGGCGGGATGTAAACTGCCAACTGCCTCACTGGAGGAGTGTATTGTGTTCCCTAAAACAAGTAAACAACAGAGCTACAGAGCCAAGGCCACTTCCAGTCTAGGGAATATACCTTGGGAAAACTGAAAATCAATAAGAAAGAGCCACCTCCAAATTTAGGGCTGCACTGACTACAAGAACCTCAACTTGGGTACACCTTAAATATCCCAGGAAATATAAAAATGGTTCAAAACTTTGTGGTACTTACGTACGATGGAATATCCCTCAGCGATGAAATCAATGTCATAAGACCAGTAGCAGCAAAGTGAGTGGATTCAGGTACGATGATTCTAAGTGAAATAAGTCACACAGAAAAAGAAACTTATCATAAGATATCACTTATGAAGATCCTGTAAACATGGCTACACGTGAACTGAGTTAGGAAAGGGAACAGAGTCTCACATTTAGAAAACACGCTTATGCCTGCATAAAGGGGAAGGAGAGGTGGGGTGATGCATAAAACCAGAGTTTGATATAAGCACAGGGACCGTTTCAAAAACCAACTTTGGAATTGACAAGACCGACACCTTCCTCAGTGAAAGAGACTCAAAACCCCATATTTCCCACAGAGGAATATATCTGACTAGTAAGAATCTTAAAACCTATGTATTGATATGTCTCCATAAGGGAATCAAGTGTGTCTAGAGTGGCATAAACATGGCAGCGAGAATCAGCTCAAACCCAGTATAAAAAGGAATTTCAAAAGCAAAACCAAAAAACAGGGAAATTCTTTACAATTCCTTCAGGGTGTCTGAGGAAACCTGGAAAGACCCTATCTACAATGACAGCTGGATGTGGCATAAGGCTGGACACTTGGGACTGAGAGGATTGGAGAGATTGGGTGAGCAAATTCAGACCCTTTCAAGCAATAATGCATGGCCCCCATTCCATGGGTCCCAACTCTCCAGGTTCAAGGGAATATTACTACAGCTATAACATGTACAGGAAACCTAGAGAATGGACACACTGTGAATACGAAAGGTTTCTAAAACTCAACGAATAGTCCCTCTCCTGGTGCTCCAGTTTGACTTTCCAACTGCCTTACTATCAATCTCCCAACTTGGAGAGACAGGCCCTTTAACCTCCTGGTTTGCACAGGTTCCCAATTTGGCAGAGGATGGAAGGGACGAGGGATAACCCATGAGAGAGTAGCTGTTAGGCATTTGGACGGGCACATGTCACTCTAATTTCCTGGCAGGAAGAAGAATTAACCAAAGTCTCAGCCACCCACCGGGAACCAGTATAGGACATGATCCAAAATTTTGGACTTGCGTTCAGCTCACAAAAAACGAATTGAGAAATGGAGCTCAGGGGCACAGCAATTCAAATACTGGCAGAGTGATAAAGGACAACTATCGTCCAAAAATCTGTTGAGGGAAGTCAACGAGGCGGACTTGAAAGCGAGGCAAAATAGCAGGAAATAGATTTCAAGAGGTACGTTGGAATCGCCTGTAAAGCACAGGAAGAGGGGCACAACTTGGACAATGGTGCACTTGGCCAAAAAGGGCGTATGCGTTTTCTCCTGAATATATTCAGGAGAAAACGCATACGCCCTTTTTGGCCAAGCAAGCAAGCGGGCAATGCAAATCTGCACTACAAAGAAGTATCACTTCCCACCGGTCAAAAGGGACATCCACAAAATGTGTAAAAACCAGAAAGGCAAGACAGGCCCTGGAGAACTGGGAGCCTTGTTATGCTGATGGGCGGGATGTAAACTGCCAACTGCCTCACTGGAGGAGTGCATTGTGTTCCCTAAAACAAGTAAACAACAGAGCTACAGAGCCAAGGCCACTTCCAGTCTAGGGAATATACCTTGGGAAAACTGAAAATCAATAAGAAAGAGCCACCTCCAAATTTAGGGCTGCACTCACTACAAGAACCTCAACTTGGGTACACCTTAAATATCCCAGGAAATATAAAAATGGTTCAAAACATTGTGGTACTTACGTATGATGGAATATCCCTCAGCGATGAAATCAATGTCATAAGACCAGTAGCAGCAAAGCGAGTGGATTCAGGTACGATGATTCTAAGTGAAATAAGTCACACAGAAAAAGAAACTTATCATAAGATATCACTTATGAAGATCCTGTAAACATGGCTACACGTGAACTGAGTTAGGAAAGAGAACAGAGTCTCACATTTAGAAAACACTCTTATGCCTGCATAAAGGGGAAGGAGAGGTGGGGTGATGCATAAAACCAGAGTTTGATATAAGCACAGGGACCGTTCCAAAAACCAACTTTGGAATAGACAAGACCTACACCTTCCTCAGTGAAAGAGACTCAAAACACCATATTTCCCGCAGAGGAATATATCTGACTAGTAAGAATCTTAAATCCTATGTATTGATATGTCTCCATAAGGGAATCAAGTGTGTCTAGAGTGGCATAAACATGGCAGCGAGAATCAGCTCAAACCCACTATAAAAAGGAATTTCAAAAGCAAAACCAAAAAACAGGGAAATTCTTTACAATTCCTTCAGGGTGTCTGAGGAAACCTGGAAAGACCCTATCTACAATGACAGCTGGATGTGGCATAAGGCTGGACACTTGGGACTGAGAGGATTGGAGAGATTGGGTGAGCAAATGCAGACCCTTTCAAGCAATAATGCATGGCCCCCATTCCATGGGTCCCAACTCTCCAGGTTCAAGGGAATATTACTACAGCTATAACATGTACAGGAAACCTAGAGAATGGACACACTGTGAATACGAAAGGTTTCTAAAACTCAACGAATAGTCCCTCTCCTGGTGCTCCAGTTTGACTTTCCAACTGCCTTACTATCAATCTCCCAACTTGGAGAGACAGGCCCTTTAACCTCCTGGTTTGCACAGGTTCCCAATTTGGCAGAGGATGGAAGGGACGAGGGAGAACCCATGAGAGAGTAGCTGTTAGGCATTTGGACGGGCACATGTCACTCTAATTTCCCGGCAGGAAGAAGAATTAACCAAAGTCTCAGCCACCCACCGGGAACCAGTATAGGACATGATCCAAAATTTTGGACTTGCGTTCAGCTCCCAAAAAACGAGTTGAGAAATGGAGCTCAGGGGCACAGCAATTCACAAACTGGCAGAGTGATAAAGGACAACTATCGTCCAAAAATCTGTTGAGGGAAGTCAACGAGGCGGACTTGAAAGTGAGGCAAAATAGCAGGAAACAGATTTCAAGAGGTACGTTGGAATCGCCTGTAAAGCACAGGAAGAGGGGCACAACTTGGACAATGGTGCACTTGGCCAAAAAGGGCGTATGCGTTTTCTCCTGAATATATTCAGGAGAAAACGCATACGCCCTTTTTGGCCAAGCAAGCAAGCGGGCAATGCAAATCTGCACTACAAAGAAGTATCACTTCCCACCGTTCAAAAGGGACATCCACAAAATGTGTAAAAACCAGAAAAGCAAGACAGGCCCTGAGGAACTGGGTGCCTTGTTATG
This sequence comes from Mesoplodon densirostris, assembly GCF_025265405.1. Taxonomy (NCBI): domain Eukaryota; kingdom Metazoa; phylum Chordata; class Mammalia; order Artiodactyla; family Ziphiidae; genus Mesoplodon; species Mesoplodon densirostris. Next base: position 1,166,470 of record NW_026778208.1, read on the forward strand.
CTGATGGGTGGGATGTAAATTGCCAACTGCCTCACTGGAGGAGTGCATTGTGTTCCCTAAAACAAGTAAACAACAGAGCTACAGAGCCAAGGCCACTTCCAGTCTAGGGAATATACCTTGGGAAAACTGAAAATCAATAAGAAAGAGCCACCTCCAAATTTAGGGCTGCACTGACTACAAGAACCTCAACTTGGGTACACCTTAAATATCCCAGGAAATATAAAAATGGTTCAAAACATTGTGGTACTTACGTACGATGGAATATCCCTCAGCCATGAAATCAATGTCATAAGACCAGTAGCAACAAAGTGAGTGGATTCAGGTACGATGATTCTAAGTGAAATAAGTCACACAGAAAAAGAAACTTATCATAAGATATCACTTATGAAGATCCTGTAAACATGGCTACACGTGAACTGAGTTGGGAAAGAGAACAGAGTCTCACATTTAGAAAACACTCTTATGCCTGCATAAAGGGGAAGGAGAGGTGGGGTGATGCATAAAACCAGAGTTTGATATAAGCACAGGGACCGTTTCAAAAACCAACTTTGGAATTGACAAGACCGACACCTTCCTTAGTGAAAGAGACTCAAAACCCCATATTTCCCACAGAGGAATATATCTGACTAGTAAGAATCTTAAAACCTATGTATTGATGTGTCTCCATAAGGGAATCAAGTGTGTCTAGAGTGGCATAAACATGGCAGCGAGAATCAGCTCAAACCCACTATAAAAAGGAATTTCAAAAGCAAAACCAAAAAACAGGGAAATTCTTTACAATTCCTTCAGGGTGTCTGAGGAAACCTGGAAAGACCCTATCTACAATGACAGCTGGATGTGGCATAAGGCTGGACACTTGGGACTGAGAGGATTGGTGAGATTGGGTGAGCGAATGCAGACCCTTTCAAGCAATAATGCATGGCCCCCATTCCATGGGTCCCAACTCTCCAGGTTCAAGGGAATATTACTACAGCTATAACATGTACAGGAAACCTAGAGAATGGACACACTGTGAATACGAAAGGTTTCTAAAACTCAACGAATAGTCCCTCTCCTGGTGCTCCAGTTTGACTTTCCAACTGCCTTACTATCAATCTCCCAACTTGGAGAGACAGGCCCTTTAACCTCCTGGTTTGCACAGGTTCCCAATTTGGCAGAGGATGGAAGGGACGAGGGAGAACCCATGAGAGAGTAGCTGTTAGGCATTTGGACGGGCACATGTCACTCTAATTTCCCGGCAGGAAGAAGAATTAACCAAAGTCTCAGCCACCCACCGGGAACCAGTATAGGACATGATCCAAAATTTTGGACTTGCGTTCAGCTCACAAAAAACGAGTTGAGAAATGGAGCTCAGGGGCACAGCAATTCACAAACTGGCAGAGTGATAAAGGACAACTATCGTCCAAAAATCTGTTGAGGGAAGTCAACGAGGCGGACTTGAAAGCGAGGCAAAATAGCAGGAAACAGATTTCAAGAGGTACCTTGGAATCGCCTGTAAAGCACAGGAAGAGGGGCACAACTTGGACAATGGTGCACTTGGCCAAAAAGGGCGTATGCGTTTTCTCCTGAATATATTCAGGAGAAAACGCATACGCCCTTTTTGGCCAAGCAAGCAAGCGGGCAATGCAAATCTGCACTACAAAGAAGTATCACTTCCCACCGGTCAAAAGGGACATCCACAAAATGTGTAAAAACCAGAAAGGCAAGACAGGCCCTGGAGAACTGGGAGCCTTGTTATGCTGATGGGCGGGATGTAAATTTCCAACTGCCTCACTGGAGGAGTGCATTGTGTTCCCTAAAACAAGTAAACAACAGAGCTACAGAGCCAAGGCCACTTCCAGTCTAGGGAATATACCTGGGGAAAACTGAAAATCAATAAGAAAGAGCCACCTCCAAATTTAGGGCTGCACTGACTACAAGAACCTCAACTTGGGTACACCTTAAATATCCCAGGAAATATAAAAATGGTTCAAAACATTGTGGTACTTACGTACGATGGAATATCCCTCAGCCATGAAATCAATGTCATAAGACCAGTAGCAGCAAAGTGAGTGGATTCAGGTACGATGATTCTAAGTGAAATAAGTCACACAGAAAAAGAAACTTATCATAAGATATCACTTATGAAGATCCTGTAAACATGGCTACACGTGAACTGAGTTAGGAAAGAGAACAGAGTCTCACATTTAGAAAACACTCTTATGCCTGCATAAAGGGGAAGGAGAGGTGGGGTGATGCATAAAACCAGAGTTTGATATAAGCACAGGGACCGTTTCAAAAACCAACTTTGGAATAGACAAGACCTACACCTTCCTCAGTGAAAGAGACTCAAAACCTCATATTTCCCACAGACGAATATATCTGACTAGTAAGAATCTTAAAACCTATGTATTGATGTGTCTCCATAAGGGAATCAAGTGTGTCTAGAGTGGCATAAACATGGCAGCGAGAATCAGCTCAAACCCACTATAAAAAGGAATTTCAAAAGCAAAACCAAAAAACAGGGAAATTCTTTACAATTCCTTCAGGGTGTCTGAGGAAACCTGGAAAGACCCTATCTACAATGACAGCTGGATGTGGCATAAGGCTGGACACTTGGGACTGAGAGGATTGGTGAGATTGGGTGAGCAAATGCAGACCCTTTCAAGCAATAATGCATGGCCCCCATTCCATGGGTCCCAACTCTCCAGGTTCAAGGGAATATTACTACAGCTATAACATGTACAGGAAACCTAGAGAATGGACACACTGTGAATACGAAAGGTTTCTAAAACTCAACGAATAGTCCCTCTCCTGGTGCTCCAGTTTGACTTTCCAACTGCCTTACTATCAATCTCCCAACTTGGAGAGACAGGCCCTTTAACCTCCTGGTTTGCACAGGTTCCCAATTTGGCAGAGGATGGAAGGGACGAGGGAGAACCCATGAGAGAGTAGCTGTTAGGCATTTGGACGGGCACATGTCACTCTAATTTCCCGGCAGGAAGCAGAATTAACCAAAGTCTCAGCCACCCACCGGGAACCAGTATAGGACATGATCCAAAATTTTGGACTTGCGTTCAGCTCACAAAAAACGAGTTGAGAAATGGAGCTCAGGGGCACAGCAATTCACAAACTGGCAGAGTGATAAAGGACAACTATCGTCCAAAAATCTGTTGAGGGAAGTCAACGAGGCGGACTTGAAAGCGAGGCAAAATAGCAGGAAACAGATTTCAAGAGGTACCTTGGAATCGCCTGTAAAGCACAGGAAGAGGGGCACAACTTGGACAATGGTGCACTTGGCCAAAAAGGGCGTATGCGTTTTCTCCTGAGTATATTCAGGAGAAAACGCATACGCCCTTTTTGGCCAAGCAAGCAAGCGGGCAATGCAAATCTGCACTACCAAGAAGTATCACTTCCCACCGGTCAAAAGGGACATCCACAAAATGTGTAAAAACCAGAAAGGCAAGACAGGCCCTGGAGAACTGGGAGCCTTGTTATGCTGATGGGCGGGATGTAAATTGCCAACTGCCTCACTGGAGGAGTGCATTGTGTTCCCTAAAACAAGTAAACAACAGAGCTACAGAGCCAAGGCCACTTCCAGTCTAGGGAATATACCTTGGGAAAACTGAAAATCAATAAGAAAGAGCCACCTCCAAATTTAGGGCTGCACTGACTACAAGAACCTCAACTGGGTACACCTTAAATATCCCAGGAAATATAAAAATGGTTCAAAACATTGTGGTACTTACGTACGATGGAATATCCCTCAGCCATGAAATCAATGTCATAAGACCAGTAGCAGCAAAGTGAGTGGATTCAGGTACGATGATTCTAAGTGAAATAAGTCACACAGAAAAAGAAACTTATCATAAGATATCACTTATGAAGATCCTGTAAACATGGCTACACGTGAATTGAGTTAGGAAAGGGAACAGAGTCTCACATTTAGAAAACACTCTTATGCCTGCATAAAGGGGAAGGAGAGGTGGGGTGATGCATAAAACCAGAGTTTGATATAAGCACAGGGACCGTTTCAAAAACCAACTTTGGAATTGACAAGACCGACACCTTCCTCAGTGAAAGAGACTCAAAACCCCATATTTCCCACAGAGGAATATATCTGACTAGTAAGAATCTTAAAACCTATGTATTGATATGTCTCCATAAGGGAATCAAGTGTGTCTAGAGTGGCATAAACATGGCAGCGAGAATCAGCTCAAACCCACTATAAAAAGGAATTTCAAAAGCAAAACCAAAAAACAGGGAAATTCTTTACAATTCCTTCAGGGTGTCTGAAGAAACCTGGAAAGACCCTATCTACAATGTCAGCTGGATGTGGCATAAGGCTGGACACTTGGGACTGAGAGGATTGGAGAGATTGGGTGAGCAAATGCAGACCCTTTCAAGCAATAATGCATGGCCCCCATTCCATGGGTCCCAACTCTCCAGGTTCAAGGGAATATTACTACAGCTATAACATGTACAGGAAACCTAGAGAATGGACACACTGTGAATACGAAAGGTTTCTAAAACTCAACGAATAGTCCCTCTCCTGGTGCTCCAGTTTGACTTTCCAACTGCCTTACTATCAATGTCCCAACTTGGACAGACAGGCCCTTTAACCTCCTGGTTTGCACAGGTTCCCAATTTGGCAGAGGATGGAAGGGACGAGGGAGAACCCATGAGAGAGTAGCTGTTAGGCATTTGGACAGGCACATGTCACTCTAATTTCCCGGCAGAAAGAAGAATTAACCAAAGTCTCAGCCACCCACCGGGAACCAGTATAGGACATGATCCAAAATTTTGGACTTGCGTTCAGCTCACAAAAAACGAGTTGAGAAATGGAGCTCAGGGGCACAGCAATTCACAAACTGGCAGAGTGATAAAGGACAACTATCGTCCAAAAATCTGTTGAGGGAAGTCAACGAGGCGGACTTGAAAGTGAGGCAAAATAGCAGGAAACAGATTTCAAGAGGTACGTTGGAATCGCCTGTAAAGCACAGGAAGAGGGGCACAACTTGGACAATGGTGCACTTGGCCAAAAAGGGCATATGCGTTTTCTCCTGAATATATTCAGGAGAAAACGCATATGCCCTTTTTGGCAAAGCAAGCAAGCGGGCAATGCAAATCTGCACTACAAAGAAGTATCATTTCCCACCGGTCAAAAGGGACATCCACAAAATGTGTAAAAACCAGAAAAGCAAGACAGGCCCTGAGGAACTGGGAGCCTTGTTATGCTGATGGGTGGGATGTAAATTGCCAACTGCCTCACTGGAGGAGTGCATTGTGTTCCCTAAAACAAGTAAACAACAGAGCTACAGAGCCAAGGCCACTTCCAGTCTAGGGAATATACCTTGGGAAAACTGAAAATCAATAAGAAAGAGCCACCTCCAAATTTAGGGCTGCACTGACTACAAGAACCTCAACTTGGGTACACCTTAAATATCCCAGGAAATATAAAAATGGTTCAAAACATTGTGGTACTTACGTACGATGGAATATCCCTCAGCCATGAAATCAATGTCATAAGACCAGTAGCAACAAAGTGAGTGGATTCAGGTACGATGATTCTAAGTGAAATAAGTCACACAGAAAAAGAAACTTATCATAAGATATCACTTATGAAGATCCTGTAAACATGGCTACACGTGAACTGAGTTAGGAAAGAGAACAGAGTCTCACATTTAGAAAACACTCTTATGCCTGCATAAAGGGGAAGGAGAGGTGGGGTGATGCATAAAACCAGAGTTTGATATAAGCACAGGGACCGTTTCAAAAACCAACTTTGGAATTTACAAGACCGACACCTTCCTCAGTGAAAGAGACTCAAAACCCCATATTTCCCACAGAGGAATATATCTGACTAGTAAGAATCTTAAAACCTATGTTTTGATATGTCTCCATAAGGGAATCCAGTGTGTCTAGAGTGGCATAAACATGGCAGCGAGAATCAGCTCAAACCCACTATAAAAAGGAATTTCAAAAGCAAAACCAAAAAACAGGGAAATTCTTTACAATTCCTTCAGGGTGTCTGAGGAAACCTGGAAAGACCCTATCTACAATGACAGCTGGATGTGGCATAAGGCTGGACACTTGGGACTGAGAGGATTGGTGAGATTGGGTGAGCAAATGCAGACCCTTTCAAGCAATAATGCATGGCCCCCATTCCATGGGTCCCAACTCTCCATGTTCAAGGGAATATTACTACAGCTATAACATGTACAGGAAACCTAGAGAATGGACACACTGTGAATACGAAAGGTTTCTAAAACACAACGAATCGTCCCTCTCCTGGTGCTCCAGTTTGACTTTCCAACTGCCTTACTATCAATCTCCCAACTTGGAGAGACAGGCCCTTTAACCTCCTGGTTTGCACAGGTTCCCAATTTGGCAGAGTATGGAAGGGACGAGGGAGAACCCATGAGAGATTAGCTGTTAGGCATTTGGACGGGCACATGTCAATCTAATTTCCCGGCAGGAAGAAGAATTAACCAAAGTCTCAGCCACCCACCGGGAACCAGTATAGGACATGATCCAAAATTTTGGACTTGCGTTCAGCTCCCAAAAAACGAGTTGAGAAATGGAGCTCAGGGGCACAGCAATTCACATACTGGCAGAGTGATAAAGGACAACTATCGTCCAAAAATCTGTTGAGGGAAGTCAACGAGGCGGACTTGAAAGTGAGGCAAAATAGCAGGAAACAGATTTCAAGAGGTACGTTGGAATCGCCTGTAAAGCACAGGAAGAGGGGCACAACTTGGACAATGGTGCACTTGGCAAAAAAGGGCGTATGCGTTTTCTCCTGAATATATTCAGGAGAAAACGCATACGCCCTTTTTGGGCAAGCAAGCAAGCGGGCAATGCAAATCTGCACTACAAAGAAGTATCACTTCCCACCGGTCAAAAGGGACATCCACAAAATGTGTAAAAACCAGAAAGGCAAGACAGGCCCTGGAGAACAGGGAGCCTTGTTATGCTGATGGGCGGGATGTAAATTGCCAACTGCCTCACTGGAGGAGTGCATTGTGTTCCCTAAAACAAGTAAACAACAGAGCTACAGAGCCAAGGCCACTTCCAGTCTAGGGAATATACCTTTGGAAAACTGAAAATCATTAAGAAAGAGCCACCTCCAAATTTAGGGCTTCACTGGCTACAAGAACCTCAACTTGGGTACACCTTAAATATCCCAGGAAATATAAAAATGGTTCAAAACATTGTGGTACTTACGTACGATGGAATATCCCTCAGCCATGAAATCAATGTCATAAGACCAGTAGCAGCAAAGTGAGTGGATTCAGGTACAATGATTCTAAGTGAAATAAGTCACACAGAAAAAGAAACTTATCATAAGATATCACTTAGGAAGATCCTGTAAACATGGCTACACGTGAACTGAGTTGGGAAAGAGAACAGAGTCTCACATTTAGAAAACAATCTTATGCCTGCATAAAGGGGAAGGAGAGGTGGGGTGATGCATAAAACAAGAGTTTGATAGAAGCACAGGGGCCGTTTCAAAAACCAACTTTGGAATTGACAAGACCGACACCTTCCTCAGTGAAGGAGACTCAAAACCCCATATTTCCCACAGAGGAATATATCTGACTAGTAAGAATCTTAAGACCTATGTATTGATATGTCTCCATAAGGGAATCAAGTGTGTCTAGAGTGGCATAAACATGGCAGCGAGAATCAGCTCAAACCCACTATAAAAAGGAATTTCAAAAGCAAAACCAAAAAACAGGGAAATTCTTTACAATTCCTTCAGGGTGTCTGAGGAAACCTGGAAAGACCCTATCTACAATGACAGCTGGATGTGGCATAAGGCTGGACACTTGGGACTGAGAGGATTGGTGAGATTGGGTGAGCAAATGCAGACCCTTTCAAGCAATAATGCATGGCCCCCATTCCATGGGTCCAAACTCTCCAGGTTCAAGGGAATATTACTACAGCTATAACATGTACAGGAAACCTAGAGAATGGACACACTGTGAATACGAAAGGTTTCTAAAACTCAACGAATAGTCCCTCTCCTGGTGCTCCAGTTTGACTTTCCAACTGCCTTACTATCAATCTCCCAACTTGGAGAGACAGGCCCTTTAACCTCCTGGTTTGCACAGGTTCCCAATTTGGCAGAGGATGGAAGGGACGAGGGAGAACCCATGAGAGAGTAGCTGTTAGGCATTTGGACGGGCACATGTCACTCTAATTTCCCGGCAGGAAGAAGAATTAACCAAAGTCTCAGCCACCCACCGGGAACCAGTATAGGACATGATCCAAAATTTTGGACTTGCGTTCAGCTCACAAAAAACGAGTTGAGAAATGGAGCTCAGGGGCACAGCAATTCACAAACTGGCAGAGTGATAAAGGACAACTATCGTCCAAAAATCTGTTGAGGGAAGTCAACGAGGCGGACTTGAAAGCGAGGCAAAATAGCAGGAAACAGATTTCAAGAGGTACCTTGGAATCGCCTGTAAAGCACAGGAAGAGGGGCACAACTTGGACAATGGTGCACTTGGCCAAAAAGGGCGTATGCGTTTTCTCCTGAATATATTCAGGAGAAAACGCATACGCCCTTTTTGGCCAGGCAAGCAAGCGGGCAATGCAAATCTGCACTACAAAGAAGTATCACTTCCCACTGGTCAAAAGGGACATCCACAAAATGTGTAAAAACCAGAAAGGCAAGACAGGCCCTGGAGAACTGGGAGCCTTGTTATGCTGATGGGCGGGATGTAAATTGCCAACTGCCTCACTGGAGGAGTGCATTGTGTTCCCTAAAACAAGTAAACAACAGAGCTACAGAGCCAAGGCCACTTCCAGTCTAGGGAATATACCTTGGGAAAACTGAAAATCAATAAGAAAGAGCCACCTCCAAATTTAGGGCTGCACTGACTACAAGAACCTCAACTTGGGTACACCTTAAATATCCCAGGAAATATAAAAATGGTTCAAAACATTGTGGTACTTACGTACGATGGAATATCCCTCAGCCATGAAATCAATGTCATAAGACCAGTAGCAGCAAAGTGAGTGGATTCAGGTACGATGATTCTAAGTGAAATAAGTCACACAGAAAAAGAAACTTATCATAAGATATCACTTATGAAGATCCTGTAAACATGGCTACACGTGAACTGAGTTAGGAAAGAGAACAGAGTCTCACATTTAGAAAACACGCTTATGCCTGCATAAAGGGGAAGGAGAGGTGGGGTGATGCATAAATCCAGAGTTTGATATAAGCACAGGGACCGTTTCAAAAACCAACTTTGGAATTGACAAGACCGACACCTTCCTCAGTGAAAGAGACTCAAAACCCCATATTTCCCACAGAGGAATATATCTGACTAGTAAGAATCTTAAAACCTATGTATTGATATGTCTCCATAAGGGAATCAAGTGTGTCTAGAGTGGCATAAACATGGCAGCGAGAATCAGCTCAAACCCACTATAAAAAGGAATTTCAAAAGCAAAACCAAAAAACAGGGAAATTCTTTACAATTCCTTCAGGGTGTCTGAGGAAACCTGGAAAGACCCTATCTACAATGACAGCTGGATGTGGCATAAGGCTGGACACTTGGGACTGAGAGGATTGGTGAGATTGGGTGAGCAAATGCAGACCCTTTCAAGCAATAATGCATGGCCCCCATTCCATGGGTCCCAACTCTCCAGGTTCAAGGGAATATTACTACAGCTATAACATGTACAGGAAACCTAGAGAATGGACACACTGTGAATACGAAAGGTTTCTAAAACTCAACGAATAGTCCCTCTCCTGTTGCTCCAGTTTGACTTTCCAACTGCCTTACTATCAATCTCCCAACTTGGAGAGACAGGCCCTTTAACCTCCTGGTTTGCACAGGTTTCCAATTTGGCAGAGGATGGAAGGGACGAGGGAGAACCCATGAGAGAGTAGCTGTTAGGCATTTGGACGGGCACATGTCACTCTAATTTCCCGGCAGGAAGAAGAATTAACCAAAGTCTCAGCCACCCACCGGGAACCAGTATAGGACATGATCCAAAATTTTGGACTTGCGTTCAGCTCCCAAAAAACGAGTTGAGAAATGGAGCTCAGGGGCACAGCAATTCACATACTGGCAGAGTGATAAAGGACAACTATTGTCCAAAAATCTGTTGAGGGAAGTCAACGAGGCGGACTTGAAAGTGAGGCAAAATAGCAGGAAACAGATTTCAAGAGGTACGTTGGAATCGCCTGTAAAGCACAGGAAGAGGGGCACAACTTGGACAATGGTGCACTTGGCCAAAAAGGGCGTATGCGTTTTCTCCTGAATATATTCAGGAGAAAACGCATACGCCCTTTTTGGCCAAGCAAGCAAGCGGGCAATGCAAATCTGCACTACAAAGAAGTATCACTTCCCACCGGTCAAAAGGGACATCCACAAAATGTGTAAAAACCAGAAAGGCAAGACAGGCCCTGGAGAACTGGGAGCCTTGTTATGCTAATGGGCGGGATGTAAATTGCCAACTGCCTCACTGGAGGAGTGCATTGTGTTCCCTAAAACAAGTAAACAACAGAGCTATAGAGCCAAGGCCACATCCAGTCTAGGGAATATACCTTGGGAAAACTGAAAATCAATAAGAAAGAGCCACCTCCAAATTTAGGGCTGCACTGGCTACAAGAACCTCAACTTGGGTACACCTTAAATATCCCAGGAAATATAAAAATGGTTCAAAACATTGTGGTACTTACGTACGATGGAATATCCCTCAGCGATGAAATTAATGTCATAACACCAGTAGCAGCAAAGTGAGTGGATTCAGGTACGATGATTCTAAGTGAAATAAGTCACACAGAAAAAGGAACTTATCGGGCCTCCCTGGTGGCGCAAGTGGTTGAGAGTCCGCCTGCCGATGCAGGGGATACGGGTTCGTGCCCCGGTCTGGGAGGATCCCATATGCCGCGGAGCGGCTGGGCCCGTGAGCCATGGCCGCTGAGCCAGCGCGTCCGGAGCCTGCGCGTCCGGAGCCTGTGCTCCGCAACGGGGGAGGCCACAACAGTGAGAGGCCCGCATACCGCAAAAAAAAAAAAAAAAAAAAAAAAAAAAAAAAAAGAAAAAGGAACTTATCATAAGATATCACTTATGAAGATCCTGTAAACATGGCTACACGTGAACTGAGTTAGGAAAGAGAACAGAGTCTCACATTTAGAAAACACTCTTATGCCTGCATAAAGGGGAAGGAGAGGTGGGGTGATGCATAAAACCAGAGTTTGATATAAGCACAGGGACCGTTTCAAAAACCAACTTTGGAATTGACAAGACCGACACCTTCCTCAGTGAAAGAGACTCAAAACCCCATATTTCCCACAGAGGAATATATCTGACTAGTAAGAATCTTAAAACCTATGTTTTGATATGTCTCCATAAGGGAATCCAGTGTGTCTAGAGTGGCATAAACATGGCAGCGAGAATCAGCTCAAACCCACTATAAAAAGGAATTTCAAAAGCAAAACCAAAAAACAGGGAAATTCTTTACAATTCCTTCAGGGTGTCTGAGGAAACCTGGAAAGACCCTATCTACAATGACAGCTGGATGTGGCATAAGGCTGGACACTTGGGACTGAGAGGATTGGTGAGATTGGGTGAGCAAATGCAGACCCTTTCAAGCAATAATGCATGGCCCCCATTCCATGGGTCCCAACTCTCCAGGTTCAAGGGAATATTACTACAGCTATAACATGTACAGGAAACCTAGAGAATGGACACACTGTGAATACGAAAGGTTTCTAAAACTCAACGAATAGTCCCTCTCCTGGTGCTCCAGTTTGACTTTCCAACTGCCTTACTATCAATCTCCCAACTTGGAGAGACAGGCCCTTTAACCTCCTGGTTTGCACAGGTTCCCAATTTGGCAGAGGATGGAAGGGACGAGGGAGAACCCATGAGAGAGTAGCTGTTAGGCATTTGGACGGGCACATGTCACTCTAATTTCCCGGCAGGAAGAAGAATTAACCAAAGTCTCAGCCACCCACCGGGAACCAGTATAGGACATGATCCAAAATTTTGGACTTGCGTTCAGCTCCCAAAAAACGAGTTGAGAAATGGAGCTCAGGGGCACAGCAATTCACAAACTGGCAGAGTGATAAAGGACAACTATCGTCCAAAAATCTGTTGAGGGAAGTCAACGAGGCGGACTTGAAAGGGAGGCAAAATAGCAGGAAACAGATTTCAAGAGGTACGTTGGAATCGCCTGTAAAGCACAGGAAGAGGGGCACAACTTGGACAATGGTGCACTTGGCCAAAAAGGGCGTATGCGTTTTCTCCTGAATATATTCAGGAGAAAACGCATACGCCCATTTTGGCCAAGCAAGCAAGCGGGCAATGCAAATCTGCACTACAAAGAAGTATCACTTCCCACCGGTCAAAAGGGACATCCACAAAATGTGTAAAAACCAGAAAGGCAAGACAGGCCCTGGAGAACAGGGAGCCTTGTTATGCTGATGGGCGGGATGTAAATTGCCAACTGCCTCACTGGAGGAGTGCATTGTGTTCCCTAAAACAAGTAAACAACAGAGCTACAGAGCCAAGGCCACTTCCAGTCTAGGGAATATACCTGGGGAAAACTGAAAATCAATAAGAAAGAGCCACCTCCAAATTTAGGGCTGCACTGGCTACAAGAACCTCAACTTGGGTACACCTTAAATATCCCAGGAAATATAAAAATGGTTCAAAACATTGTGGTACTTACGTACGATGGAATATCCCTCAGCCATGAAATCAATGTCATAAGACCAGTAGCAGCAAAGTGAGTGGATTCAGGTACGATGATTCTAAGTGAAATAAGTCACACAGAAAAAGAAACTTATCATAAGATATCACTTATGAAGATCCTGTAAACATGGCTACACGTGAACTGAGTTAGGAAAGAGAACAGAGTCTCACATTTAGAAAACACTCTTATGCCTGCATAAAGGGGAAGGAGAGGTGGGGTGATGCATAAAACCAGAGTTTGATATAAGCACAGGGACCGTTTCAAAAACAAACTTTGGAATTGACAAGACTGACACCTTCCTCAGTGAAAGAGACTCAAAACCCCATATTTCCCACAGAGGAATATATCTGACTAGTAAGAATCTTAAAACCTATGTATTGATATGTCTCCATAAGGGAATCAAGTGTGTCTAGAGTGGCATAAACATGGCAGCAAGAATCAGCTCAAACCCACTATAAAAAGGAATTTCAAAAGCAAAACCAAAAAACAGGGAAATTCTTTACAATTCCTTCAGGGTGTCTGAGGAAACCTGGAAAGACCCTGTCTACAATGACAGCTGGATGTGGCATAAGGCTGGACACTTGGGACTGAGAGGATTGGTGAGATTGGGTGAGCAAATGCAGACCCTTTCAAGCAATAATGCATGGCCCCCATTCCATGGGTCCCAACTCTCCATGTTCAAGGGAATATTACTACAGCTATAACATGTACAGGAAACCTAGAGAATGGACACACTGTGAATACGAAAGGTTTCTAAAACTCAACGAATAGTCCCTCTCCTGGTGCTCCAGTTTCACTTTCCAACTGCCTTACTATCAATCTCCCAACTTGGAGAGACAGGCCCTTTAACCTCCTGGTTTGCACAGGTTCCCAATTTGGCAGAGGATGGAAGGGACGAGGGAGAACCCATGAGAGAGTAGCTGTTAGGCATTTGGACGGGCACATGTCAATCTAATTTCCCGGCAGGAAGAAGAATTAACCAAAGTCTCAGCCACCCACCGGGAACCAGTATAGGACATGATCCAAAATTTTGGACTTGCGTTCAGCTCACAAAAAACGAGTTGAGAAATGGAGCTCAGGGGCACAGCAATTCACAAACTGGCAGAGTGATAAAGGACAACTATCGTCCAAAAATCTGTTGAGGGAAGTCAACGAGGCGGACTTGAAAGTGAGGCAAAATAGCAGGAAACAGATTTCAAGAGGTACGTTGGAATCGCCTGTAAAGCACAGGAAGAGGGGCACAACTTGGACAATGGTGCACTTGGCCAAAAAGGGCGTATGCGTTTTCTCCTGAATATATTCAGGAGAAAACGCATACGCCCTTTTTGGCCAAGCAAGCAAGCGGGCAATGCAAATCTGCACTACAAAGAAGTATCATTTCCCACCGGTCAAAAGGGACATCCACAAAATGTGTAAAAACCAGAAAGGCAAGACAGGCCCTGGAGAACAGGGAGCCTTGTTATGCTGATGGGCGGGATGTAAATTGCCAACTGCCTCACTGGAGGAGTGCATTGTGTTCCCTAAAACAAGTAAACAACAGAGCTACAGAGCCAAGGCCACTTCCAGTCTAGGGAATATACCTTGGGAAAACTGAAAATCAATAAGAAAGAGCCACCTCCAAATTTAGGGCTGCACTGGCTACAAGAACCTCAACTTGGGTACACCTTAAATATCCCAGGAAATATAAAAATGGTTCAAAACATTGTGGTACTTACGTACGATGGAATATCCCTCAGCCATGAAATCAATGTCATAAGACCAGTAGCAGCAAAGTGAGTGGATTCAGGTACGATGATTCTAAGTGAAATAAGTCACACAGAAAAAGAAACTTATCATAAGATATCACTTATGAAGATCCTGTAAACATGGCTACACGTGAACTGAGTTAGGAAAGAGAACAGAGTCTCACATTTAGAAAACACGCTTATGCCTGCATAAAGGGGAAGGAGAGGTGGGGTGATGCATAAAACCAGAGTTTGATATAAGCACAGGGACCGTTTCAAAAACCAACTTTGGAATTGACAAGACCGACACCTTCCTCAGTGATAGAGACTCAAAACCCCATATTTCCCACAGAGGAATATATCTGACTAGTAAGAATCTTAAAACCTATGTATTGATATGTCTCCATAAGGGAATCAAGTGTGTCTAGAGTGGCATAAACATGGCAGCGAGAATCAGCTCAAACCCACTATAAAAAGGAATTTCAAAAGCAAAACCAAAAAACAGGGAAATTCTTTACAATTCCGTCAGGGTGTCTGAGCAAACCTGGAAAGACCCTATCTACAATGACAGCTGGATGTGGCATAAGGCTGGACACTTGGGACTGAGAGGATTGGTGAGATTGGGTGAGCAAATGCAGACCCTTTCAAGCAATAATGCATGGCCCCCATTCCATGGGTCCCAACTCTCCAGGTTCAAGGGAATATTACTACAGCTATAACATGTACAGGAAACCTAGAGAATGGACACACTGTGAATACGAAAGGTTTCTAAAACTCAACGAATAGTCCCTCTCCTGGTGCTCCAGTTTGACTTTCCAACTGCCTTACTATCAATCTCCCAACTTGGAGAGACAGGCCCTTTAACCTCCTGGTTTTCACAGGTTCCCAATTTGGCAGAGGATGGAAGGGACGAGGGAGAACCCATGAGAGAGTACCTGTTAGGCATTTGGACGGGCACATGTCACTCTAATTTCCCGGCAGGAAGAAGAATTAACCAAAGTCTCAGCCACCCACCGGGAACCAGTATAGGACAGGATCCAAAATTTTGGACTTGCGTTCAGCTCACAAAAAACGAGTTGAGAAATGGAGCTCAGGGGCACAGCAATTCACAAACTGGCAGAGTGATAAAGGACAACTATCGTCCAAAAATCTGTTGAGGGAAGTCAACGAGGCGGACTTGAAAGCGAGGCAAAATAGCAGGAAACAGATTTCAAGAGGTACCTTGGAATCGCCTGTAAAGCACAGGAAGAGGGGCACAACTTGGACAATGGTGCACTTGGCCAAAAGGGCGTATGCGTTTTCTCCTGAATATATTCAGGAGAAAACGCATACGCCCTTTTTGGCCAAGCAAGCAAGCGGGCAATGCAAATCTGCACTACAAAGAAGTATCACTTCCCACCGGTCAAAAGGGACATCCACAAAATGTGTAAAAACCAGAAAGGCAAGACAGGCCCTGGAGAACAGGGAGCCTTGTTATGCTGATGGGCGGGATGTAAATTGCCAACTGCCTCACTGGAGGAGTGCATTGCGTTCCCTAAAACAAGTAAACAACAGAGCTACAGAGCCAAGGCCACTTCCAGTCTAGGGAATATACCTGGGGAAAACTGAAAATCAATAAGAAAGAGCCACCTCCAAATTTAGGGCTGCACTGGCTACAAGAACCTCAACTTGGGTACACCTTAAATATCCCAGGAAATATAAAAATGGTTCAAAACATTGTGGTACTTACGTACGATGGAATATCCCTCAGCCATGAAATCAATGTCATAAGACCAGTAGCAGCAAAGTGAGTGGATTCAGGTACGATGATTCTAAGTGAAATAAGTCACACAGAAAAAGAAACTTATCATAAGATATCACTTATGAAGATCCTGTAAACATGGCTACACGTGAACTGAGTTAGGAAAGAGAACAGAGTCTCACATTTAGAAAACACGCTTATGCCTGCATAAAGGGGAAGGAGAGGTGGGGTGATGCATAAAACCAGAGTTTGATATAAGCACAGGGACCGTTTCAAAAACCAACTTTGGAATTGACAAGACCGACACCTTCCTCAGTGAAAGAGACTCAAAACCCCATATTTCCCACAGAGGAATATATCTGACTAGTAAGAATCTTAAAACCTATGTATTGATATGTCTCCATAAGGGAATCAAGTGTGTCTAGAGTGGCATAAACATGGAAGCAAGAATCAGCTCAAACCCACTATAAAAAGGAATTTCAAAAGCAAAACCAAAAAACAGGGAAATTCTTTACAATTCCTTCAGGGTGTCTGAGGAAACCTGGAAAGACCCTATCTACAATGACAGCTGGATGTGGCATAAGGCTGGACACTTGGGACTGAGAGGATTGGTGAGATTGGGTGAGCAAATGCAGACCCTTTCAAGCAATAATGCATGGCCCCCATTCCATGGGTCCCAACTCTCCATGTTCAAGGGAATATTACTACAGCTATAACATGTACAGGAAACCTAGAGAATGGACACACTGTGAATACGAAAGGTTTCTAAAACTCAACGAATAGTCCCTCTCCTGGTGCTCCAGTTTGACTTTCCAACTGCCTTACTATCAATCTCCCAACTTGGAGAGACAGGCCCTTTAACCTCTTGGTTTGAACAGGTTCCCAATTTGGCAGAGGATGGAAGGGACGAGGGAGAACCCATGAGAGAGTAGCTGTTAGGCATTTGGACGGGCACATGTCACTCTAATTTCCCGGCAGGAAGAAGAATTAACCAAAGTCTCAGCCACCCACCGGGAACCAGTATAGGACATGATCCAAAATTTTGGACATGCGTTCAGCTCACAATAAACGAGTTGAGAAATGGAGCTCAGGGGCACAGCAATTCACAAACTGGCAGAGTGATAAAGGACAACTATCGTCCAAAAATCTGTTGAGGGAAGTCAACGAGGCGGACTTGAAAGCGAGGCAAAATAGCAGGAAACAGATTTCAAGAGGTACCTTGGAATCGCCTGTAAAGCACAGGAAGAGGGGCACAACTTGGACAATGGTGCACTTGGCCAAAAAGGGCGTATGCGTTTTCTCCTGAATATATTCAGGAGAAAACGCATACGCCCTTTTTGGCCAAGCAAGCAAGCGGGCAATGCAAATCTGCACTACAAAGAAGTATCACTTCCCACCGGTCAAAAGGGACATCCACAAAATGTGTAAAAACCAGAAAGGCAAGACAGGCCCTGGAGAACAGGGAGCCTTGTTATGCTGATGGGCGGGATATAAATTGCCAACTGCCTCACTGGAGGAGTGCATTGTGTTCCCTAAAACAAGTAAACAACAGAGCTACAGAGCCAAGGCCACTTCCAGTCTAGGGAATATACCTGGGGAAAACTGAAAATCAATAAGAAAGAGCCACCTCCAAATTTAGGGCTGCACTGGCTACAAGAACCTCAACTTGGGTACACCTTAAATATCCCAGGAAATATAAAAATGGTTCAAAACATTGTGGTACTTACGTACGATGGAATATCCCTCAGCCATGAAATCAATGTCATAAGACCAGTAGCAGCAAAGTGAGTGGATTCAGGTACGATGATTCTAAGTGAAATAAGTCACACAGAAAAAGAAACTTATCATAAGATATCACTTTTGAAGATCCTGTAAACATGGCTACACGTGAACTGAGTTAGGAAAGAGAACAGAGTCTCACATTTAGAAAACACTCTTATGCCTGCATAAAGGGGAAGGAGAGGTGGGGTGATGCATAAAACCAGAGTTTGATATAAGCACAGGGACCGTTTCAAAAACCAACTTTGGAATTGACAAAACCGACACCTTCCTCAGTGAAAGAGACTCAAAACCCCATATTTCCCACAGAGGAATATATCTGACTAGTAAGAATCTTAAAACCTATGTATTGATATGTCTCCATAAGGGAATCAAGTGTGTCTAGAGTGGCATAAACATGGCAGCGAGAATCAGCTCAAACCCACTATAAAAAGGAATTTCAAAAGCAAAACCAAAAAACAGGGAAATTCTTTACAATTCCTTCAGGGTGTCTGAGGAAACCTGGAAAGACCCTATCTACAATGACAGCTGGATGTGGCATAAGGCTGGACACTTGGGACTGAGTGGATTGGTGAGATTGGGTGAGCAAATGCACACCCTTTCAAGCAATAATGCATGGCCCCCATTCCATGGGTCCCAACTCTCCAGGTTCAAGGGAATATTACTACAGCTATAACATGTACAGGAAACCTAGAGAATGGACACACTGTGAATACGAAAGGTTTCTAAAACTCAACGAATAGTCCCTCTCCTGGTGCTCCAGTTTGACTTTCCAACTGCCTTACTATCAATCTCCCAACTTGGAGAGACAGGCCCTTTAACCTCCTGGTTTGCACAGGTTCCCAATTTGGCAGAGGATGGAAGGGACGAGGGAGAACCCATGAGAGAGTAGCTGTTAGGCATTTGGACGGGCACATGTCACTCTAATTTCCCGGCAGGAAGACGAATTAACCAAAGTCTCAGCCACCCACCGGGAACCAGTATAGGACAGGATCCAAAATTTTGGACTTACGTTCAGCTCACAAAAAACGAGTTGAGAAATGGAGCTCAGGGGCACAGCAATTCACAAACTGGCAGAGTGATAAAGGACAACTATCGTCCAAAAATCTGTTGAGGGAAGTCAACGAGGCGGACTTGAAAGTGAGGCAAAATAGCAGGAAACAGATTTCAAGAGGTACATTGGAATCGCCTGTAAAGCACAGGAAGAGGGGCACAACTTGGACAATGGTGCACTTGGCCAAAAAGGGCGTATGCGTTTTCTCCTGAATATATTCAGGAGAAAACGCATACGCACTTTTTGGCCAAGCAAGCAAGCGGGCAATGCAAATCTGCACTACAAAGAAGTATCACTTCCCACCGGTCAAAAGGGACATCCACAAAATGTGTAAAAACCAGAAAGGCAAGACAGGCCCTGGAGAACAGGGAGCCTTGTTATGCTGATGGGCGGGATGTAAATTGCCAACTGCCTCACTGGAGGAGTGCATTGTGTTCCCTAAAACAAGTAAACAACAGAGCTACAGAGCCAAGGCCACTTCCAGTCTAGGGAATATACCTGGGGAAAACTGAAAATCAATAAGAAAGAGCCACCTCCAAATTTAGGGCTGCACTGGCTACAAGAACCTCAACTTGGGTACACCTTAAATATCCCAGGAAATATAAAAATGGTTCAAAACATTGTGGTACTTACGTACGATGGAATATCCCTCAGCCATGAAATCAATGTCATAAGACCAGTAGCAGAAAAGTGAGTGGATTCAGGTACGATGATTCTAAGTGAAATAAGTCACACAGAAAAAGAAACTTATCATAAGATATCACTTATGAAGATCCTGTAAACATGGCTACACGTGAACTGAGTTAGGAAAGAGAACAGAGTCTCACATTTAGAAAACACTCTTATGCCTGCATAAAGGGTAAGGAGAGGTGGGGTGATGCATAAAACCAGAGTTTGATATAAGCACAGGGACCGTTTCAAAAACCAACTTTGGAATTGACAAGACCGACACCTTCCTCAGTGAAAGAGACTCAAAACCCCATATTTCCCACAGAGGAATATATCTGACTAGTAAGAATCTTAAAACCTATGTATTGATATGTCTCCATAAGGGAATCAAGTGTGTCTAGAGTGGCATAAACATGGCAGCGAGAATCAGCTCAAACCCACTATAAAAAGGAATTTCAAAAGCAAAACCAAAAAACAGGGAAATTCTTTACAATTCCTTCAGGGTGTCTGAGGAAACCTGGAAAGACCCTATCTACAATGACAGCTGGATGTGGCATAAGGCTGGACACTTGGGACTGAGAGGATTGGTGAGATTGGGTGAGCAAATGCAGACCCTTTCAAGCAATAATGCATGGCCCCCATTCCATGGGTCCCAACTCTCCAGGTTCAAGGGAATATTACTACAGCTATAACATGTACAGGAAACCTAGAGAATGGACACACTGTGAATACGAAAGGTTTCTAAAACTCAACGAATAGTCCCTCTCCTGGTGCTCCAGTTTGACTTTCCAACTGCCTTACTATCAATCTCCCAACTTGGAGAGACAGGCCCTTTAACCTCCTGGTTTGCACAGGTTCCCAATTTGGCAGAGGATGGAAGGGACGAGGGAGAACCCATGAGAGAGTAGCTGTTAGGCATTTGGACGGGCACATGTCACTCTAATTTCCCGGCAGGAAGAAGAATTAACCAAAGTCTCAGCCACCCACCGGGAACCAGTATAGGACATGATCCAAAATTTTGGACTTGCGTTCAGCTCACAAAAAACGAGTTGAGAAATGGAGCTCAGGGGCACAGCAATTCACAAACTGGCAGAGTGATAAAGGACAACTATCGTCCAAAAATCTGTTGAGGGAAGTCAACGAGGCGGACTTGAAAGTGAGGCAAAATAGCAGGAAACAGATTTCAAGAGGTACGTTGGAATCGCCTGTAAAGCACAGGAAGAGGGGCACAACTTGGACAATGGTGCACTTGGCCAAAAAGGGCGTATGCGTTTTCTCCTGAATATATTCAGGAGAAAACGCATACGCCCTTTTTGGCCAAGCAAGCAAGTGGGAAATGCAAATCTGCACTACAAAGAAGTATCATTTCCCACCGGTCAAAAGGGACATCCACAAAATGTGTAAAAACCAGAAAGGCAAGACAGGCCCTGGAGAACAGGGAGCCTTGTTATGCTGATGGGCGGGATGTAAATTGCCAACTGCCTCACTGGAGGAGTGCATTGTGTTCCCTAAAACAAGTAAACAACAGAGCTACAGAGCCAAGGCCACTTCCAGTCTAGGGAATATACCTGGGGAAAACTGAAAATCAATAAGAAAGAGCCACCTCCAAATTTAGGGCTGCACTGGCTACAAGAACCTCAACTTGGGTACACCTTAAATATCCCAGGAAATATAAAAATGGTTCAAAACATTGTGGTACTTACGTACAATGGAATATCCCTCAGCCATGAAATCAATGTCATAAGACCAGTAGCAGCAAACTGAGTGGATTCAGGTACGATGATTCTAAGTCAAATAAGTCACACAGAAAAAGAAACTTATCATAAGATATCACTTATGAAGATCCTGTAAACATGGCTACACGTGAACTGAGTTAGGAAAGAGAACAGAGTCTCACATTTAGAAAACACTCTTATGCCTGCATAAAGGGGAAGGAGAGGTGGGGTGATGCATAAAACCAGAGTTTGATATAAGCACAGGGACCGTTTCAAAAACCAACTTTGGAATTGACAAGACTGACACCTTCTTCAGTGAAAGAGACTCAAAACCCCATATTTCCCACAGAGGAATATATCTGACTAGTAAGAATCTTAAAACCTATGTATTGATATGTCTCCATAAGGGAATCAAGTGTGTCTAGAGTGGCATAAACATGGCAGCGAGAATCAGCTCAAACCCACTATAAAAAGGAATTTCAAAAGCAAAACCAAAAAACAGGGAAATTCTTTACAATTCCTTCAGGGTGTCTGAGGAAACCTGGAAAGACCCTATCTACAATGACAGCTGGATGTGGCATAAGGCTGGACACTTGGGACTGAGAGGATTGGTGAGATTGGGTGAGCAAATGCAGACCCTTTCAAGCAATAATGCATGGCCCCCATTCCATGGGTCCCAACTCTCCATGTTCAAGGGAATATTACTACAGCTATAACATGTACAGGAAACCTAGAGAATGGACACACTGTGAATACGAAAGGTTTCTAAAACTCAACGAATAGTCCCTCTCCTGGTGCTCCAGTTTGACTTTCCAACTGCCTTACTATCAATCTCCCAACTTGGAGAGACAGGCCCTTTAACCTCCTGGATTGCACAGGTTCCCAATTTGGCAGAGGATGGAAGGGACGAGGGAGAACCCATGAGAGAGTAGCTGTTAGGCATTTGGACGGGCACATGTCAATCTAATTTCCCGGCAGGAAGAAGAATTAACCAAAGTCTCAGCCACCCACCGGGAACCAGTATAGGACATGATCCAAAATTTTGGACTTGCGTTCAGCTCACAAAAAACGAGTTGAGAAATGGAGCTCAGGGGCACAGCAATTCACAAACTGGCAGAGTGATAAAGGACAACTATCGTCCAAAAATCTGTTGAGGGAAGTCAACGAGGCGGACTTGAAAGTGAGGCAAAATAGCAGGAAACAGATTTCAAGAGGTACGTTGGAATCGCCTGTAAAGCACAGGAAGAGGGGCATAACTTGGACAATGGTGCACTTGGCCAAAAAGGGCGTATGCGTTTTCTCCTGAATATATTCAGGAGAAAACGCATACGCCCTTTTTGGCCAAGCAAGCAAGCGGGCAATGCAAATCTGCACTACAAAGAAGTATCACTTCCCACCGGTCAAAAGGGACATCCACAAAATGTGTAAAAACCAGAAAGGCAAGACAGGCCCTGGAGAACAGGGAGCCTTGTTATGCTGATGGGCGGGATGTAAATTGCCAACTGCCTCACTGGAGGAGTGCATTGTGTTCCCTAAAACAAGTAAACAACAGAGCTACAGAGCCAAGGCCACTTCCAGTCTAGGGAATATACCTTGGGAAAACTGAAAATCAATAAGAAAGAGCCACCTCCAAATTTAGGGCTGCACTGGCTACAAGAACCTCAACTTGGGTACACCTTAAATATCCCAGGAAATATAAAAATGGTTCAAAACATTGTGGTACTTACGTACGATGGAATATCCCTCAGCCATGAAATCAATGTCATAAGACCAGTAGCAGCAAAGTGAGTGGATTCAAGTACGATGATTCTAAGTGAAATAATTCACACAGAAAAAGAAACTTATCATAAGATATCACTTATGAAGATCCTGTAAACATGGCTACACGTGAACTGAGTTAGGAAAGAGAACAGAGTCTCACATTTAGAAAACACTCTTATGCCTGCATAAAGGGGAAGGAGAGGTGGGGTGATGCATAAAACCAGAGTTTGATATAAGCACAGGGACCGTTTCAAAAACCAACGTTGGAATTGACAAGACCGACACCTTCCTCAGTGAAAGAGACTCAAAACCCCATATTTCCCACAGAGGAATATATCTGACTAGTAAGAATCTTAAAACCTATGTATTGATATGTCTCCATAAGGGAATCAAGTGTGTCTAGAGTGGCATAAACATGGCAGCGAGAATCAGCTCAAACCCACTATAAAAAGTAATTTCAAAAGCAAAACCAAAAAACAGGGAAATTCTTTACAATTCCTTCAGGGTGTCTGAGGAAACCTGGAAAGACCCTATCTACAATGACAGCTGGATGTGGCATAAGGCTGGACACTTGGGACTGAGAGGATTGGTGAGATTGGGTGAGCAAATGCAGACCCTTTCAAGCAATAATGCATGGCCCCCATTCCATGGGTCCCAACTCTCCATGTTCAAGGGAATATTACTACAGCTATAACATGTACAGGAAACCTAGAGAATGGACACACTGTGAATACGAAAGGTTTCTAAAACTCAACGAATAGTCCCTCTCCTGGTGCTCCAGTTTGACTTTCCAACTGCCTTACTATCAATCTCCCAACTTGGACAGACAGGCCCTTTAACCTCCTGGATTGCACAGGTTCCCAATTTGGCAGAGGATGGAAGGGACGAGGGAGAACCCATGAGAGAGTAGCTGTTAGGCATTTGGACGGGCACATGTCAATCTAATTTCCCGGCAGGAAGAAGAATTAACCAAAGTCTCAGCCACCCACCGGGAACCAGTATAGGACATGATCCAAAATTTTGGACTTGCGTTCAGCTCACAAAAAACGAGTTGAGAAATGGAGCTCAGGGGCACAGCAATTCACAAACTGGCAGAGTGATAAAGGACAACTATCGTCCAAAAATCTGTTGAGGGAAGTCAACGAGGCGGACTTGAAAGTGAGGCAAAATAGCAGGAAACAGATTTCAAGAGGTACCTTGGAATCGCCTGTAAAGCACAGGAAGAGGGGCATAACTTGGACAATGGTGCACTTGGCCAAAAAGGGCGTATGCGTTTTCTCCTGAATATATTCAGGAGAAAACGCATACGCCCTTTTTGGCCAAGCAAGCAAGCGGGCAATGCAAATCTGCACTACAAAGAAGTATCACTTCCCACCGGTCAAAAGGGACATCCACAAAATGTGTAAAAACCAGAAAGGCAAGACAGGCCCTGGAGAACTGGGAGCCTTGTTATGCTGATGGGCGGGATGTAAATTGCCAACTGCCTCACTGGAGGAGTGCATTGTGTTCCCTAAAACAAGTAAACAACAGAGCTACAGAGCCAAGGCCACTTCCAGTCTAGGGAATATACCTTGGGAAAACTGAAAATCAATAAGAAAGAGCCACCTCCAAATTTAGGGCTGCACTGGCTACAAGAACCTCAACTTGGGTACACCTTAAATATCCCAGGAAATATAAAAATGGTTCAAAACATTGTGGTACTTACGTACGATGGAATATCCCTCAGCCATGAAATCAATGTCATAAGACCAGTAGCAGCAAAGTGAGTGGATTCAAGTACGATGATTCTAAGTGAAATAATTCACACAGAAAAAGAAACTTATCATAAGATATCACTTATGAAGATCCTGCAAACATGGCTACACGTGAACTGAGTTAGGAAAGAGAACAGAGTCTCACATTTAGAAAACACTCTTATGCCTGCATAAAGGGGAAGGAGAGGTGGGGTGATGCATAAAACCAGAGTTTGATATAAGCACAGGGACCGTTTCAAAAACCAACTTTGGAATTGACAAGACCGACAGCTTCCTCAGTGAAAGAGACTCAAAACCCCATATTTCCCACAGAGGAATATATCTGACTAGTAAGAATCTTAAAACCTATGTATTGATATGTCTCCATAAGGGAATCAAGTGTGTCTAGAGTGGCATATACATGGAAGCGAGAATCAGCTCAAACCCACTATAAAAAGGAATTTCAAAAGCAAAACCAAAAAACAGGGAAATTCTTTACAATTCCTTCAGGGTGTCTGAGGAAACCTGGAAAGACCCTATCTACAATGACAGCTGGATGTGGCATAAGGCTGGACACTTGGGACTGAGAGGATTGGTGAGATTGGGTGAGCAAATGCAGACCCTTTCAAGCAATAATGCATGGCCCCCATTCCATGGGTCCCAACTCTCCAGGTTCAAGGGAATATTACTACAGCTATAACATGTACAGGAAACCTAGAGAATGGACACACTGTGAATACGAAAGGTTTCTAAAACTCAACGAATAGTCCCTCTCCTGGTGCTCCAGTTTGACTTTCCAACTGCCTTACTATCAATCTCCCAACTTGGACAGACAGGCCCTTTAACCTCCTGGTTTGCACAGGTTCCCAATTTGGCAGAGGATGGAAGGGACGAGGGAGAACCCATGAGAGAGTAGCTGTTAGGAATTTGGACGGGCACATGTCACTCTAATTTCCCGGCAGGAAGAAGAATTAACCAAAGTCTCAGCCACCCACCGGGAACCAGTATAGGACAGGATCCAAAATTTTGGACTTGCGTTCAGCTCACAAAAAACGAGTTGAGAAATGGAGCTCAGGGGCACAGCAATTCACAAACTGGCAGAGTGATAAAGGACAACTATCGTCCAAAAATCTGTTGAGGGAAGTCAACGAGGCGGACTTGAAAGCGAGGCAAAATAGCAGGAAACAGATTTCAAGAGGTACCTTGGAATCGCCTGTAAAGCACAGGAAGAGGGGCACAACTTGGACAATGGTGCACTTGGCCAAAAAGGGCGTATGCGTTTTCTCCTGAATATATTCAGGAGAAAACGCATACGCCCTTTTTGGCCAAGCAAGCAAGCGGGCAATGCAAATCTGCACTACAAAGAAGTATCACTTCCCACCGGTCAAAAGGGACATCCACAAAATGTGTAAAAACCAGAAAGGCAAGACAGGCCCTGGAGAACAGGGAGCCTTGTTATGCTGATGGGCGGGATGTAAATTGCCAACTGCCTCACTGGAGGAGTGCATTGTGTTCCCTAAAACAAGTAAACAACAGAGCTACAGAGCCAAGGCCACTTCCAGTCTAGGGAATATACCTGGGGAAAACTGAAAATCAATAAGAAAGAGCCACCTCCAAATTTAGGGCTGCACTGACTACAAGAACCTCAACTTGGGTACACCTTAAATATCCCAGGAAATATAAAAATGGTTCAAAACATTGTGGTACTTACGTACGATGGAATATCCCTCAGCCATGAAATCAATGTCATAAGACCAGTAGCAGCAAAGTGAGTGGATTCAGGTACGATGATTCTAAGTGAAATAAGTCACACAGAAAAAGAAACTTATCATAAGATATCACTTATGAAGATCCTGTAAACATGGCTACACGTGAACTGAGTTAGGAAAGAGAACAGAGTCTCACATTTAGAAAACACTCTTATGCCTGCATAAAGGGTAAGGAGAGGTGGGGTGATGCATAAAACCAGAGTTTGATATAAGCACAGGGACCGTTTCAAAAACCAACTTTGGAATTGACAAGACCGACACCTTCCTCAGTGAAAGAGACTCAAAACCCCATATTTCCCACAGAGGAATATATCTGACTAGTAAGAATCTTAAAACCTATGTATTGATATGTCTCCATAAGGGAATCAAGTGTGTCTAGAGTGGCATAAACATGGCAGCGAGAATCAGCTCAAACCCACTATAAAAAGGAATTTCAAAAGCAAAACCAAAAAACAGGGAAATTCTTTACAATTCCTTCAGGGTGTCTGAGGAAACCTGGAAAGACCCTATCTACAATGACAGCTGGATGTGGCATAAGGCTGGACACTTGGGACTGAGAGGATTGGTGAGATTGGGTGAGCAAATGCAGACCCTTTCAAGCAATAATGCATGGCCCCCATTCCATGGGTCCCAACTCTCCAGGTTCAAGGGAATATTACTACAGCTATAACATGTACAGGAAACCTAGAGAATGGACACACTGTGAATACGAAAGGTTTCTAAAACTCAACGAATAGTCCCTCTCCTGGTGCTCCAGTTTGACTTTCCAACTGCCTTACTATCAATCTCCCAACTTGGAGAGACAGGCCCTTTAACCTCCTGGTTTGCACAGGTTCCCAATTTGGCAGAGGATGGAAGGGACGAGGGAGAACCCATGAGAGAGTAGCTGTTAGGCATTTGGACGGGCACATGTCACTCTAATTTCCCGGCAGGAAGAAGAATTAACCAAAGTCTCAGCCACCCACCGGGAACCAGTATAGGACATGATCCAAAATTTTGGACTTGCGTTCAGCTCACAAAAAACGAGTTGAGAAATGGAGCTCAGGGGCACAGCAATTCACAAACTGGCAGAGTGATAAAGGACAACTATCGTCCAAAAATCTGTTGAGGGAAGTCAACGAGGCGGACTTGAAAGTGAGGCAAAATAGCAGGAAACAGATTTCAAGAGGTACGTTGGAATCGCCTGTAAAGCACAGGAAGAGGGGCACAACTTGGACAATGGTGCACTTGGCCAAAAAGGGCGTATGCGTTTTCTCCTGAATATATTCAGGAGAAAACGCATACGCCCTTTTTGGCCAAGCAAGCAAGTGGGCAATGCAAATCTGCACTACAAAGAAGTATCATTTCCCACCGGTCAAAAGGGACATCCACAAAATGTGTAAAAACCAGAAAGGCAAGACAGGCCCTGGAGAACAGGGAGCCTTGTTATGCTGATGGGCGGGATGTAAATTGCCAACTGCCTCACTGGAGGAGTGCATTGTGTTCCCTAAAACAAGTAAACAACAGAGCTACAGAGCCAAGGCCACTTCCAGTCTAGGGAATATACCTGGGGAAAACTGAAAATCAATAAGAAAGAGCCACCTCCAAATTTAGGGCTGCACTGGCTACAAGAACCTCAACTTGGGTACACCTTAAATATCCCAGGAAATATAAAAATGGTTCAAAACATTGTGGTACTTACGTACGATGGAATATCCCTCAGCCATGAAATCAATGTCATAAGACCAGTAGCAGCAAACTGAGTGGATTCAGGTACGATGATTCTAAGTCAAATAAGTCACACAGAAAAAGAAACTTATCATAAGATATCACTTATGAAGATCCTGTAAACATGGCTACACGTGAACTGAGTTAGGAAAGAGAACAGAGTCTCACATTTAGAAAACACTCTTATGCCTGCATAAAGGGGAAGGAGAGGTGGGGTGATGCATAAAACCAGAGTTTGATATAAGCACAGGGACCGTTTCAAAAACCAACTTTGGAATTGACAAGACTGACACCTTCTTCAGTGAAAGAGACTCAAAACCCCATATTTCCCACAGAGGAATATATCTGACTAGTAAGAATCTTAAAACCTATGTATTGATATGTCTCCATAAGGGAATCAAGTGTGTCTAGAGTGGCATAAACATGGCAGCGAGAATCAGCTCAAACCCACTATAAAAAGGAATTTCAAAAGCAAAACCAAAAAACAGGGAAATTCTTTACAATTCCTTCAGGGTGTCTGAGGAAACCTGGAAAGACCCTATCTACAATGACAGCTGGATGTGGCATAAGGCTGGACACTTGGGACTGAGAGGATTGGTGAGATTGGGTGAGCAAATGCAGACCCTTTCAAGCAATAATGCATGGCCCCCATTCCATGGGTCCCAACTCTCCATGTTCAAGGGAATATTACTACAGCTATAACATGTACAGGAAACCTAGAGAATGGACACACTGTGAATACGAAAGGTTTCTAAAACTCAACGAATAGTCCCTCTCCTGGTGCTCCAGTTTGACTTTCCAACTGCCTTACTATCAATCTCCCAACTTGGAGAGACAGGCCCTTTAACCTCCTGGATTGCACAGGTTCCCAATTTGGCAGAGGATGGAAGGGACGAGGGAGAACCCATGAGAGAGTAGCTGTTAGGCATTTGGACGGGCACATGTCAATCTAATTTCCCGGCAGGAAGAAGAATTAACCAAAGTCTCAGCCACCCACCGGGAACCAGTATAGGACATGATCCAAAATTTTGGACTTGCGTTCAGCTCACAAAAAACGAGTTGAGAAATGGAGCTCAGGGGCACAGCAATTCACAAACTGGCAGAGTGATAAAGGACAACTATCGTCCAAAAATCTGTTGAGGGAAGTCAACGAGGCGGACTTGAAAGTGAGGCAAAATAGCAGGAAACAGATTTCAAGAGGTACGTTGGAATCGCCTGTAAAGCACAGGAAGAGGGGCATAACTTGGACAATGGTGCACTTGGCCAAAAAGGGCGTATGCGTTTTCTCCTGAATATATTCAGGAGAAAACGCATACGCCCTTTTTGGCCAAGCAAGCAAGCGGGCAATGCAAATCTGCACTACAAAGAAGTATCACTTCCCACCGGTCAAAAGGGACATCCACAAAATGTGTAAAAACCAGAAAGGCAAGACAGGCCCTGGAGAACTGGGAGCCTTGTTATGCTGATGGGCGGGATGTAAATTGCCAACTGCCTCACTGGAGGAGTGCATTGTGTTCCCTAAAACAAGTAAACAACAGAGCTACAGAGCCAAGGCCACTTCCAGTCTAGGGAATATACCTTGGGAAAACTGAAAATCAATAAGAAAGAGCCACCTCCAAATTTAGGGCTGCACTGGCTACAAGAACCTCAACTTGGGTACACCTTAAATATCCCAGGAAATATAAAAATGGTTCAAAACATTGTGGTACTTACGTACGATGGAATATCCCTCAGCCATGAAATCAATGTCATAAGACCAGTAGCAGCAAAGTGAGTGGATTCAAGTACGATGATTCTAAGTGAAATAATTCACACAGAAAAAGAAACTTATCATAAGATATCACTTATGAAGATCCTGCAAACATGGCTACACGTGAACTGAGTTAGGAAAGAGAACAGAGTCTCACATTTAGAAAACACTCTTATGCCTGCATAAAGGGGAAGGAGAGGTGGGGTGATGCATAAAACCAGAGTTTGATATAAGCACAGGGACCGTTTCAAAAACCAACTTTGGAATTGACAAGACCGACAGCTTCCTCAGTGAAAGAGACTCAAAACCCCATATTTCCCACAGAGGAATATATCTGACTAGTAAGAATCTTAAAACCTATGTATTGATATGTCTCCATAAGGGAATCAAGTGTGTCTAGAGTGGCATATACATGGAAGCGAGAATCAGCTCAAACCCACTATAAAAAGGAATTTCAAAAGCAAAACCAAAAAACAGGGAAATTCTTTACAATTCCTTCAGGGTGTCTGAGGAAACCTGGAAAGACCCTATCTACAATGACAGCTGGATGTGGCATAAGGCTGGACACTTGGGACTGAGAGGATTGGTGAGATTGGGTGAGCAAATGCAGACCCTTTCAAGCAATAATGCATGGCCCCCATTCCATGGGTCCCAACTCTCCAGGTTCAAGGGAATATTACTACAGCTATAACATGTACAGGAAACCTAGAGAATGGACACACTGTGAATACGAAAGGTTTCTAAAACTCAACGAATAGTCCCTCTCCTGGTGCTCCAGTTTGACTTTCCAACTGCCTTACTATCAATCTCCCAACTTGGACAGACAGGCCCTTTAACCTCCTGGTTTGCACAGGTTCCCAATTTGGCAGAGGATGGAAGGGACGAGGGAGAACCCATGAGAGAGTAGCTGTTAGGAATTTGGACGGGCACATGTCACTCTAATTTCCCGGCAGGAAGAAGAATTAACCAAAGTCTCAGCCACCCACCGGGAACCAGTATAGGACAGGATCCAAAATTTTGGACTTGCGTTCAGCTCACAAAAAACGAGTTGAGAAATGGAGCTCAGGGGAACAGCAATTCACAAACTGGCAGAGTGATAAAGGACAACTATCGTCCAAAAATCTGTTGAGGGAAGTCAACGAGGCGGACTTGAAAGCGAGGCAAAATAGCAGGAAACAGATTTCAAGAGGTACCTTGGAATCGCCTGTAAAGCACAGGAAGAGGGGCACAACTTGGACAATGGTGCACTTGGCCAAAAAGGGCGTATGCGTTTTCTCCTGAATATATTCAGGAGAAAACGCATACGCCCTTTTTGGCCAAGCAAGCAAGCGGGCAATGCAAATCTGCACTACAAAGAAGTATCACTTCCCACCGGTCAAAAGGGACATCCACAAAATGTGTAAAAACCAGAAAGGCAAGACAGGCCCTGGAGAACAGGGAGCCTTGTTATGCTGATGGGCGGGATGTAAATTGCCAACTGCCTCACTGGAGGAGTGCATTGTGTTCCCTAAAACAAGTAAACAACAGAGCTACAGAGCCAAGGCCACTTCCAGTCTAGGGAATATACCTGGGGAAAACTAAAAATCAATAAGAAAGAGCCACCTCCAAATTTAGGGCTGCACTGGCTACAAGAACCTCAACTTGGGTACACCTTAAATATCCCAGGAAATATAAAAATGGTTCAAAACATTGTGGTACTTACGTACGATGGAATATCCCTCAGCCATGAAATCAATGTCATAAGACCAGTAGAAGCAAAGTGAGTGGATTCAGGTACGATGATTCTAAGTCAAATAAGTCACACAGAAAAAGAAACTTATCATAAGATATCACTTATGAAGATCCTGTAAACATGGCTACACGTGAACTGAGTTAGGAAAGAGAACAGAGTCTCACATTTAGAAAACACTCTTATGCCTGCATAAAGGGGAAGGAGAGGTGGGGTGATGCATAAAACCAGAGTTTGATATAAGCACAGGGACCGTTTCAAAAACCAACTTTGGAATTGACAAGACTGACACCTTCTTCAGTGAAAGAGACTCAAAACCCCATATTTCCCACAGAGGAATATATCTGACTAGTAAGAATCTTAAAACCTATGTATTGATATGTCTCCATAAGGGAATCAAGTGTGTCTAGAGTGGCATAAACATGGCAGCGAGAATCAGCTCAAACCCACTATAAAAAGGAATTTCAAAAGCAAAACCAAAAAACAGGGAAATTCTTTACAATTCCTTCAGGGTGTCTGAGGAAACCTGGAAAGACCCTATCTACAATGACAGCTGGATGTGGCATAAGGCTGGACACTTGGGACTGAGAGGATTGGTGAGATTGGGTGAGCAAATGCAGACCCTTTCAAGCAATAATGCATGGCCCCCATTCCATGGGTCCCAACTCTCCATGTTCAAGGGAATATTACTACAGCTATAACATGTACAGGAAACCTAGAGAATGGACACACTGTGAATACGAAAGGTTTCTAAAACTCAACGAATAGTCCCTCTCCTGGTGCTCCAGTTTGACTTTCCAACTGCCTTACTATCAATCTCCCAACTTGGAGAGACAGGCCCTTTAACCTCCTGGTTTGCACAGGTTCCCAATTTGGCAGAGGATGGAAGGGACGAGGGAGAACCCATGAGAGAGTAGCTGTTAGGCATTTGGACGGGCACATGTCAATCTAATTTCCCGGCAGGAAGAAGAATTAACCAAAGTCTCAGCCACCCACCGGGAACCAGTATAGGACATGATCCAAAATTTTGGACTTGCGTTCAGCTCACAAAAAACGAGTTGAGAAATGGAGCTCAGGGGCACAGCAATTCACAAACTGGCAGAGTGATAAAGGACAACTATCGTCCAAAAATCTGTTGAGGGAAGTCAACGAGGCGGACTTGAAAGTGAGGCAAAATAGCAGGAAACAGATTTCAAGAGGTACGTTGGAATCGCCTGTAAAGCACAGGAAGAGGGGCACAACTTGGAGAATGGTGCACTTGGCCAAAAAGGGTGTATGCGTTTTCTCCTGAATATATTCAGGAGAAAACGCATACGCCCTTTTTGGCCAAGCAAGCAAGCGGGCAATGCAAATCTGCACTACAAAGAAGTATCACTTCCCACTGGTCAAAAGGGACATCCACAAAATGTGTAAAAACCAGAAAGGCAAGACAGGCCCTGGAGAACAGGGAGCCTTGTTATGCTGATGGGCGGGATGTAAATTGCCAACTGCCTCACTGGAGGAGTGCATTGTGTTCCCTAAAACAAGTAAACAACAGAGCTACAGAGCCAAGGCCACTTCCAGTCTAGGGAATATACCTTGGGAAAACTGAAAATCAATAAGAAAGAGCCACCTCCAAATTTAGGGCTGCACTGACTACAAGAACCTCAACTTGGGTACACCTTAAATATCCCAGGAAATATAAAAATGGTTCAA